>NC_134689.1:403982830-405182830 GCF_050947455.1 Rhinoderma darwinii
CGTAATTCGGGCGTTTTAGCATTGAATTACGTCCGAAAATGCGGCTCAAAAGCGTCGGCAAACATCTGCCCATTCATTTGAATGGGTCTTACGATGTTCTGTGCCGACGGTCATTTTTTTTTACGCGACGCTGTCAAAAGGCGGTGCGTAAAAAAGTGCCTGTCACTTCTTCAGACGTAAATGGAGCCGTTTTCCATGGACTCCATGGAAAACCAGCTTCAGTTACTTCCGTAATGGACGCAGCAAAAGACGCCTGCACATGCCATTACGGCTGAAATTACGGTGCTGTTTTCTCCTGAAAACAGCACCGTAATTTCAGCCGTAACGGACGCTGCCGTGTGAACATACCCTCTGGGCTTAAAATGTCCGGGAAATAGCCCCAATACAGATGTGTCCGCCCCAAAAAAAAGTGTGTATATGAGACAGCATAGCATATCTATAGCACTACGACCCTATAAACTATGGATAGTATTAGATACAGTGGCTGAGCAGACAGTATCACACATGATAGGATTAGATACAGTGGCTCAGAAGGCAGTATCACACATGATAGGATTAGATACACAGCTCAGCAGACAGTATCACACATGATAGGATTAGATACAGTGGCCCAGCAGACAGTATCACACATGATAGGATTAGATACAGTGGCTCAGCAGACAGTACCACACATGATAGGATTAGATACAGTGGCTCAGCAGACAGTACCACACATGATAGGATTAGATACAGTGGCTCATCAGACAGTATCACACATGATAGGATTAGATACAGTGGCTCAGCAGACAGTACCACACATGATAGGATTAGATACAGTGGCTCAGCAGACAGTATCACACATGATAGGATTAGCAGACAGTACCACACATGATAGGATTAGATACAGTGGCTCAGCAGACAGTATCACACATGATAGGATTAGATACAGTGGCTCAGCAGACAGTATCACACATGATCGGATTAGATATAGGGCCCAGCAGACAGTATCATACATGATTGGATTAGATACACAGCTCAGCAGACTGTATCACACATGATAGGATTAGATACAGGGCCCAGCTCGCTGACATTGCGGCTCCAGCGCTGGACCCAGGATAGGTAAGAATAATAATTTTGCTTCTTTATGTGTTACTGATTATTTTTGTGTTTGTGTTTTTTTACAGGTTCGGTTGTTGGACTTCGGATACGAGGACTTCAATGACGGCGTTTTTTTTATTCTTAATAAAATGGTTAATGAGGGATGTGTTTTTTTATTTCAATAAAATATTTTTTCTATGTGCTTGTATCTTTTTAAACTTTATTATCACCGCCTTAGTAATGGCCGCTGGCTGATTGACAACATCCATTACTAAGGCGAGGCTTAATGTTAGCCGGTGCAGAGGCTACACTAACCCCCATTATTACCCCGGTACCCACCGCCACCAGGGGTACTGGGAAGAGCCGGGTACAAACCAGTACCCGACCATCTGTAGTGACGGGCAGGCACCGGGGTGGCCGCAGGCTGGTAGTATTAGGATGGGGAAGGCCAAAAACAGTGGCCCTTCCCACCCTTGTAATGCTGCCTGCTGCTGCTGTGTTGCATCTGGCTGGTTATGAAAATTGGGGGGGACCCGACATCGTTCTTTCCAATTATTTTTTTTTAAATGACGTGGGGTCCCCCCCATTTTCATAACCAGCCAGATACAATAAAGCAGCAGCAGGCAGCATTACCAGGATGGGAAGGGCCACTGTTTTTGGCCTTTCCCCTCCTGATAATACCAGCCTGCGGCCACCCCAGTGGCCGACCATCACTACAGACGGTCAAGTACTGGATCGTACCCGGCTCTTCCCAGCACCCCTGGTGGTGGTGGGTACCGGGGTAATAAAGGGGGTTAGTGTTAGCCTCTGCATCCACTAACACTAAGCCCCGCCTTAGCAATGGATGCTGTCAATCAGCCGGCGGCCATTACTAAGGCGGTAGTAATATAGTTTAAAAAAAAAAACACAAAGACATAGAAAAAATATTTTATTGAAATAAAAAAAAAACCCACACAACCCTCATTAACCATTTTATTAATAAAAAAAAAAGCTGTCATCGAAGTAGTCCTGGAATCCGCCGTAGTCCAACGACCGAACCTGTAAGAAAACACACAAAAAATGATTAGTAACACGTGTGTTAGGGTATGTGCACACACACTAATTACGTCCGTAATTGACGACGTATTTCGGCCGCAAGTACCGGACCGAACACAGTGCAGGGAGCCGGGCTCCTAGCATCATACTTATGTACGATGCTAGGAGTCCCTGCTGGACAACTGTCCCGTACTGAAAACATGATTACAGTATGGGACAGTTGTCCTGCAGCGAGGCAGGGACTCCTAGCATCGTACATAAGTATGATGCTAGGAGCCCGGCTCCCTGCACTGTGTTCGGTCCGGTACTTGCGGCCGAAATACGTCCGTCAATTACGGACGTAATTAGTGTCTGTGCACATACCCTAAGGCTTAGATACAGGGCCCATGTGTGATACTGTCTGTGGGACCCTGTATCTAAGCCTACCACAAGGTAGGCTTAGATACAGGGTCCAGCAGACAGTAATCTTATACAGTATAAGATTACTGTGTGCTGGGGCCCTGTATCTAAACCTACAGTGTGGTAGGCTTAGATACAGGGCCCAGCAGACAGGATCACGCATGGGCCATGTATCTAAGCCTACCATGTGATTGGCTTAGATACAGGGCCCAGCAGACAGGATCACACAATCTGTGATCCTGTCTCATGGGCCCCCTAAGCCTGCTACATCGTATGCTTAGGGGTTGTGCAGTCCCTAAACATTGATGGCCTATCCACAGTATAGGCCATCAATAGCTGATGTGTCGCCCGGGACCCGCAAATCAGCTGTTTTGAAGGGGCCGCAGCACTCGTACGAGAGCTGCTTCCCCTTCATTTCACTACTCGCACACGCTGTGAATCGCCGACACCGATTCACAGTGTGACAGGAATGAAGGGGAGCAGCTCTCGTACGAGTGCTGCGGCCCCTTCAAAACAGCTGATTGGCGGGTCCCGGGAGTCAGACCCCGCCAGTCAGGGATAACCTTACCTTCCTCTTCGGCCGCGGCGGGAGTTCTGTCGTCTCGATGCTGTGCGCGGCGCATAGCGTGGTGACGTCATGCGCTGCGCACAGCGCTTGACGTCAGGACCTCCGCTGCGATCCGGAACCAGGAAGGTAAGTAAAGTATGTTACTATAGTAACAGGGGCCCGCGGCCCGAGTTACTATAGTAACTTTTTATTGATGTGGTGCGGGGGGCCGTGGGCCCCCTGGCTTCGGGGCCCGGTCGCAATTGCGACCGCTGCGACCCCTATAGCTACGCCAGTGCACCTGACACATATCTCCGTCCTATCTCAATGACCTGACACATATCT
Organism: Rhinoderma darwinii; assembly: GCF_050947455.1. Classification (NCBI taxonomy): domain Eukaryota; kingdom Metazoa; phylum Chordata; class Amphibia; order Anura; family Rhinodermatidae; genus Rhinoderma; species Rhinoderma darwinii. The sequence continues at coordinate 403,986,234 of NC_134689.1, forward strand.
CTGTCCTATATCAATGACCTGACACATATCTCTCCCCACAGGTGTGCCTGGAGACTTTATACAGTATCTCTCAATACTTCACCTTGTACTATAGTCCTGACTAGGTCCCTTATTAGGGACTTAACCAATATGTCCTTATTATTCTCTACATCCTAATAGCCTTTTACTTTGTCTACGGGTATTTTTTTAATGACCATGATGTTTCGCTTTTCCCGAAAACTTACATTCTCCTAACGCTTATGTCACAAAGCATTTTGCAATAATCTTCATAACTGTTTTTTAGGGTCACGTGGAACCTTCAAAATCTCACTAGAGGACGTCAACCCGGGGATTCAGGTAAGAGGTTGAACAATAAGGAATGATGCCTAAAAGGGTGTTCCAGGATTAGAAAAACAAGGCTGTGTTCTTCCAGAAACAGCGCCACACTAGTCCAAGAGTTGAGTCTGGTATTGCAGCTCCTTTGAAGTCAATTGAGCTGAGATGCAATACCACACACAACCTGTAGACAATTGTGGCAGTAAGAAAGCAGTCATGTATTTTTGAATCTTGGACAACCCCTTTAAATCAAGTAGCTAGTAGAATAAATATTGTGATCCAACCTATTGGACCACTGCCAATCCTGTGACTAAAGGGGACACATAGCTGATTAAGCGTTGCATTCTCTTCTAAAATTTCCCTGCACAGTAGAGCTCCCAGCCTAGTGGCTGTGCAGGGAACTGTAGTTCTATAGACTCCCACCTCACACTTTCACTCCCTAGTCCTGCATAACGTTATGACATCATTGCCACGACACTTGGTTGCGTTATCATGGCAAGGTAGTCGCGTCTTCAGGCAGGAATGCTCGAGCAAGGAATCAATTCAGGGAGTTAGCGGCTGGACCCTGAGTGGACAAGTCTGTCCATCATTGAACTGGGGCCCCTGTAGTTTAAATTACGTGAAATGTGTGAGCCCCATGTTCATAATTGAACATGGGGCCCATTCATTTCCCTTAGGTGAAAATGCTACAGGGACAAACGTTCAGTGTTAGTAGCGGACCTTTTTTTTATGTTTCGACTAGGCCTCTGATGGCAGTACTATCTGTACTACCCTAATGGCAGCCCTGGTACCTGCAATCTTAATGAGGATTGTCCAAAGTGGACAATGGACCCTAACACGGTTTTTGGCTCTTCCCGGTCTCATAATACCAGCCTGCGGCCACCCCAGTGCCCAACCATCACTACAGATGGTCATGTACTGGATCGTACCCGGCTCCTCCCGATACCCCTGGTGGCAGTGGGTACCGGGTTAATAATGGGAGTTACTTGCATCCTTTTTACTGGCTAACATTAAGCCCCACCTTAGTAATGGACGTCGTCAAACAGACAACTGCCGTTACTAAAGTGGTAATATAGGATTAAAGAAACAGAGACGTAAGAAAATATTTTTATTGAAATAAAAACTCCCCCACACAATCCTCGCTAATCATTTTATTTAAACAAAAACCGTTGATCATCGCAGTAGTCCACCGAATCTACAACGTAGTCCAATAGGTCCAGCGGAACCTACAAAACAAAAAGTTAGGCCTCCAGCACACTTCAGAGAAATGCTTCAGTCTGTTTATTTAACGGATAGCACATTGACCCATTCATTTCTATGGGGCCATGCACACTTCCTTTTTTTTATTTGCGGGTTTTTTTTTTGCAGTTTTTGTGTGCGCTTTTTGCACGATTTTTGGCGCGTAGTTAGGACTTCCACTGACTCTGGGAACATTTGTGCATTTTATGCACCAAAGAATTGATCAAACGTTTCTTTTTTACGCAACATGTTTTTTAAAAACGCTTGTTTTCCTATTGATGTAAATGAGAAGCTTAATCAAGCGTTTGACGCTTTTTTCACGTGTTTTTTGACACATTTTGTGTGTGCTTTTTGGCGCATAATTAGGACTCCCGTTGACTATGGGAACATTTGGCACATTTTACGTGCAAAATAATGGACTCGACACTTATTTATTTACATGACGCATTTTTTAAAAACGCGTGTGTAAAAAAGCGCGTTTTATGTACTAACAGCACGCTTTACCAATTATGTAAAAGAAATCGGAATCAAGCGTTTTCTGATGCTGTTATTGGCACGTAAAATGCGCCAAAAAAAACACGTCACATACAAGCCATGTGAACTTGTCAATTGAAAAGTCATTCACCCCAGGGTCTTCCTCTACTTTCATCATTCTGAGCCTTTTGGTGTGTCCTAGAGCTCTGCCAGCTACATTGTAAAAAGCTCTCCCAAAATGGAGCTGGACAATTTGAAGACACCTCTTCCTGGCATGTAGCCAAAAATAGGGAGGGGGGGGTGAGTCTCCCTCCCACATTTACGGCAACTGTGAGTCAGCTTGCATTCCCTTATTCACCTTGCTGTAATTCTGGGAAGTGCTCCCTCTGGTGGCCAATATAGGAAAACTTCAAATTATTATTTCATTTTTAATACTTTCCTTGTGGAAGAAAAAAAAAATACAGCAAAAAAACGTACAAAATATAATAAAAATAAATAACTTACATAAAAAAAAAAATATTATTTGGTGACATATTCCCTTTAAAGGGGTTACATTAACTTAGATAATAACGTATTTTCTCAAGTAACAGTGCCACTCTTATGTTTTGGCCATGTCTGGTAATGCAGTGCCATACACAGCCCATGGAAAATAGCAGTACTGTTTCTAGGAAAAAAATAAAAATAAAAAAGCATACCTTTAAATGGGTTGTACATGATTAGAAAACATGGGTGTTTTTTCCAGAAACAGCACCACACCTGTTCATGGGTTGTGTCTGATATTGCAGCTCAGCCCAAATTAAGTCAAAAAGTCAGAGCTGCAGCACCACGCTCAACCTGAGGACAAGGGTGGCACTGTTTTTATAATAAGTCTGTACAAAATGTATATCAGCAATATTTATTTTTAGAATGATCTTAGTTATATTAAAGCATTGCTGAAGTTTTATTTATTTGAACTTTTTTTACCAGGTGTCTCTCCCAAGAGCGCAGATGATTGTATAGACTGTACAATGGAAGAACCTCTGCTGGCTGAGTAGAGTAGTGCACCCTGTTATGGACACAGAAGTTTGTGTAGTTATGTATATACTGTATAAATGAGAGGATGATGTGATCCTACCATATTACATACTTACATAATTGATGAGGTTGAAGAAAGACACAGGTCCATCAAATCCAACCTGTAGTCCTGCCGTGTAGATACAGAAGAAAGCAAAAAAATAAAAAAACACCCTGCGAGGCAGTTAGCAATCGCCCTATATAAGGGAAAAAAATTCCTTCCCAACTTTAAATATAACAATCAGTATCACCGTCCCATCTCCAGAATCTGGTACTCATAACCTGTAATATTATATTTTTCTAGAAAGTCATCAAGGCCCTTCTTGAACTTGCTCAATGAATCAACCATCACCACAACATGTGGCAGAGAGTTCCATAGTGTCACTGCTCTTACAGTAAAGAATCCCTGTCTGTGATGATGGTGAATCCTTCTCTCTTCTAGACGTAGAGTATGCCCCCTTTGTCCTTGTTACAGGCCTACATGTAAAAAGATCATTAGAAAGATCTCTGTACCGTCCAGTTATATATTTGTACATTGTAATTACATTGCCCCTAGGCCATTTTTCTTCTAAACTGAATAGCCCCAAGTTTGATAACCTTTCTTGGTCCTGCAATCCACTCATTCCCCCAATTACCTTGGTCGACCTTCTTTGCACCCGTTCTAGTTCAGCCATGTCCTTCTTATACACAGGTGCTCAAAATTGTACACAATATTCCACGTGTGGTTTGACTAGTGATTTGTGTAGAGGCAAAACTATGTTCTTGTTTCGTACATCTAGACTACTTTTAATGCACCGCATAATTTATTTTGCCTTGGCAGCAGCTGCCTGACACTAGTTGCTAAAGTTACATTTACTGTCTACCGATATCCCCAGTACTTTTCAGCTGCAGTTTTACCCACACATAGAATCAATAACATATTTATTAAGATTTGAAACCCTTTACTAGAAGGTTGTGAAATTATTAATGTCTTTAAGATGGCTGGAACGAACCTGACTGTGGTAAACTCTGAAATTCACAAATCCTATCGAGCAGTTTGTAAATATTTTATTTTTTATTTATTTGTAATATTAATCATCCATATTTAATATTATTGAAGTTGTTAATAGCCATAATTAAAATCATTTCTAAAAACATTTCTTGTTCTTGGGGTACACATATGTATTATATTACAGATGTAGAACTATGCAAAGACTTTTAAACATTAAAATTGTTTTCTGAAAACTATGAGGGATCACTACAGTGTTTTAGACATATACAAGTCCAAGGGCATAACTACAGAGGGTTAAGAGATCCAGTTGATCCTATGATCTATAACCTCAGGAGCCAGTCCATTTGCCCCATATCTGGAGACCATTACTTAAATTACATGGTGTGATAGTTGAGAAGCTTTGTCACCAGTTTTGCATTGGGGCCCATGAGCTTCAATGTGCAGCTCGGATCAAGTTCTTAGTTCTAACTAAAAGAACATGTACATAAAGGAGTTATATAATATATTATACTATAATATAATATAAAATATAGTGCACATAGTGTTTAGTGTGAATGTAGCTGCTAAATCTAAGAAGGATCATTTTATACAGTATTGCTTAGATACTGGTAAGGGCAGAGATGGGGGCAGTAAGAGAATAGAAATTTGGGATGAACGGACGATAGAAATGAGCAAATCTAAGAAATATTTGGATAGTTCGGAGACCGTGAGGACGTGGCCACTCAAAGACAGACTTCACCTTTTCTGGATCCATTTGAAGTCCACGAATACTAGAATATAACTAAAAAAATAAGATATAAGAATATAACTACTATAATACTGCCTCAGTAATGTCCACGGCCGCAGAACGTCGTTCTTTACCAATTAGCCCATGATCACCCTGGTCTATAAAAAGGGCTCTGCCCTTTCACCCCTTGCCTGAGCGTTGTTGTGGATACCCATGTTAGTCTTAGCAAATGGTCCCTTAGTTTTATCCTGTTCCCGTTGTTCCCATGCCCTGCTACCTGTATCCCATGCTGTATTTGTTCCCATGCCCTAGAGTGTTGGAGTCGTGTTGTGCCACCTGTCATTCCTGCTGTCTTACAACACGTCCGGTGTTATCTGCCACGCCTGTTATCATCCGCCACGTGTGGCGTCATCTGCCTTCAAGTTCATCTGTGCTTAAGTCTCTGCTACTGTCTGGACTATCAAAGGTACTCTTGTACTAAAACTTTGTATAGACTGTTGATGCCAGATGCTACTCTGCTACGGTGGTGCGGCCTAGTTGGTCCACGTACCCACAGATCGTGACAGCCTCCTATGTAGAAAAATATAACTAGTATAATACTGCCCCTAAATACAAGAATATAACTAGTATAATACTGCCCCTATGTACAAGAATATAACTACTATAATACAGCCCCCTATATACAAGAATATAACTACTATAATACTGCCCCCTATATACAAGAATATAACTACTATAATACTGCCCCCTATATACAAGAATATAACTACTATAATACTGCCCCCTATGTACAAGAATATAACTACTATAATACTGCCCCCTATGTACAAGAATATAACTACTATAATACTGCCCCTATATATAAGAATATAACTACTATAATACTGCCTCCTATGTACAAGAATATAACCAGTATAATACTGTTCCCTATATACAAGAATATAACTACTATAATACTGCCCCTATATACAAGAATATAACTACTATTATACTGCCCCTATACATAAGAATATAACTACTATAATACTGCCCCTATATACAAGAATATAACTACTATAATACTGCCACTATGTACAAGAATATAACTAGTATAATACTGCCCCCTATATACAAGAATATAACTACTATAATACTGCCCCTATATACAAGAATATAACTACTATAATATTGCCCCTATATACAAGAATATAACTACTATAATACAGCCCCCTATATACAAGAATATAACTAGTATAATACTGCCCCCTATATACAAGAATATAACTACTATAATACTGCCCCTATATACAAGAATAAAACTACTATAATACTGCTCCTATATACAAGAATATAACTACTATAATACTGCCCCCTATATACAAGAATATAACTACTATAATACTGCCCCTATATACAAGAATATAACGACTATAATACTGCCCCTATGTACAAGAATATAACTGCTATAATACTGCTCCTATATACAAGAATATAACTACTATAATACTGCCCCTATGTACAAGAATATAACTACTATAATACTGCCCCCTATATACAAGAATATAACTACTATAATACTGCCCCTATATACAAGAATATAACTACTATAATACTGCCCCCTATATACAAGAATATAACTATTATAATACTGCTCCCTATATACAAGGATATAACGAATATAATACTGCCCCTATGTACAAGAATATAACTACTATAATACTGCCCCCTATATACAAGAATATAACTACTATAATACTGCCCCTATATACAAGAATATAACTACTATAATACTGCTCCTATATACAAGAATATAACTGCTATAATACTGCCCCCTATATACAAGAATATAACTATTATAATACTGCTCCCTATATACAAGGATATAACGAATATAATACTGCCCCTATGTACAAGAATATAACTACTATAATACTGCCCCCTATATACAAGAATATAACTACTATAATACTGCCCCTATATACAAGAATATAACTACTATAATACTGCTCCTATATACAAGAATATAACTACTATAATACTGGCACCTATGTACAAGAATATAACTACTATAATACTGTCCCTATATACAAGAATATAACTACTATAATACTGCCCCTATATACAAGAATATAACTACTATAATACTGGTCCCTATATACAAGAATACAACTACTATAATACTGCCCCCTATGTACAAGAATATAACTACTATAATACTGACCCCTATATACAAGAATATAACTACTATAATACTGCCCCTATATACAAGAATATAACTACTATAATACTGCCTCCTATATACAAGAATATAAATACTATAATACTGCCTCCTATATACAAGAATATAACTATTATAATACTGGTCCCTATATACAAGAATATAACTACTATAATACTGCCTCCTATATACAAGAATATAACTACTATAATACTGCCTCCTATATACAAGAATATAACTACTATAATACTGCCTCCTATATACAAGAATATAACTATTATAATACTGGTCCCTATATACAAGAATATAACTACTATAATACTGCTCCCATGTACATGAATATAACTACTGTAATACTGCCTCCTATATACAAGAATATAACTACTATAATACTGCCCCCTATGTACAAGAATATAACTACTATAATACTGCCCCTATATACAAGAATATAACTACTATAATACTGCCTCCTATATACAAGAATATAACTACTATAATACTGCCTCCTATATACAAGAATATAACTATTATAATACTGGTCCCTATATACAAGAATATAACTACTATAATACTGCCTCCTATATACAAGAATATAACTACTATAATACTGCCTCCTATATACAAGAATATAACTATTATAATACTGGTCCCTATATACAAGAATATAACTACTATAATACTGCTCCCATGTACATGAATATAACTACTATAATACTGCCCCTATATACAAGAATATAACTACTATAATACTGCCCCTATATACAAGAATATAACTACTATAATATGGGTCAATGTTCCCTTTAAGGCTTTGCAAGAGCTGAGCGGTTCATTTAGGGAGCTAGGCAATGTTTTTTCATCAAAGTTGGGCGATCTAAAACAAAGGTGTAACTAATGTGAGATGCATGTGGTTAGAACATATCACATAAGGATATGTTCACACAGCCTATTTTCGGACGTTTTTCGAGCCGTAAACGGCGAAAAACGGCCGAAAAATCGGAAGCAGAACGCCTCCAAACATCTGGCCATTGATTTCAATAGGAAAACGGCATTCTGTTCCGACGGAGCGTTTTTCATGGCGTTTTTTTACGCATAAAAAAACTGCCGCAAAAAAGTAGTGCAGGACACTTCTTGGGACGTTTTTGGAGCCTTTTTCCATAGAACGTAAAATATGCAGCGAAAAACGCAGCAAACATATCGAGTGCAACAAAAACGTCTGAAAATCAGGAGTGTTTTCTCTTGAAAACAGCTCCGTATTTTGAGACGTTTTCGACTCTGCGTGTGAACAAGCCCTAAGGGTAAAACGAGAAGCATAAGGTTCCTATTGTGCGGTAGATGGTGCATCTTACTAACAGGAGCCCTACGTGCTCCACAATATAATAGCAAGTATCTACCTTACATCAGTAATCTCATGCTTTTAATGTAATATTAATAATACCAGTATAATGTCTAGTCTAGATCAGGCATATATGCTGCTTATTCCCAATAAATAATTGTAGCATTTAATTTTGTAAATGGATTAAAAGTTTGCGTGAATAAAGAGGTGCACACACAATCACTAAGTGAATAGAGATCATTTATTTAAATGCAATAGATATACATTAAAAGATCAAAACAAGTAACTAGACAGACAGAACATATAAAAGTAGCTGAGTATTCACATGTTTGATCTGGGGAGAGTCCGCTGTTGTATAAAACCCAGAAGTTCCGATGAGAGTAGCGCAAGAGTCCTGGAAACGTAGGCCCTGTTTACACGGCGGAAAAAGAAGAGTCCGACTCCCATTGAAATTAACGGGAGGCGGGAATTTTCTGCGTGTGAACACACCCTAAGGCCGAATTCAGACAAACGTGGGGAAACTCAGATGTAAAAACGGCCGTTGTTTTTCACATCCGAGTTGCCCCTGTGCGGGACCCATTTTCTCGTATCCCCATAGATCTGAGTCTATCGAGTGATCCGTGAAAACGGAAGAAAATAGAACATGTTCTGTTTTTTAAAGGACCCTTCACTCGGTTTGTTGAAACAAACGGCCGTTGTTGTAATGACTGCCACACGGACGTATACTACGGTTGCCTGAATTCGGCCTTACAGTACCAGATGAGCTCTGCTTTCTTTGTGTATCCAATATTTCCATTATCAGCCTGATGGTTTCTAGCTTCCCCATACACAACCTATGGCAAATCCCCAGATTCTACAAGCTTCAGGACCACCCAATATTAATGAGTATAAATTCTTGCGCATGCGTGCTCTGAGCTCCTAGGGTATGTTCACACGGCCTATTTTCGGACGTTTTTCGGGGCGTAAATGCCCGAAAAACGGCTGAAAAATTGGTAGCAGAACGCCTGCAAACATCTGCCCATTAATTTCAATGGGAAAAACGGCATTCTGTTCCGACGGGCCGCTTTTTTTGAAAAACGGCCGCGTAAAGAAACGGTCTTCTTGGGACGTTTTTGGAGACGTTTTTCATAGACTTTATTAAAAAATAGCTTAAAAAACGGCTGTAAAATACGGCACGAAAAACGCAAGTGGCTAAGAAATCGTCTGAAACTCAGGAGCTGTGGGAAAATTATTCACACGACAGGGATAATTGGCTGTGACGGCCGTTTTTTGTTTTTTTTAACGGCCATCACACGGCTGGATCAAAATCAATGCACGTCTATGAGGCTATTCACACGCCCGATTTTTTTAACGGACCACGTGAACAGGCCGTGAAAAATAGGATATATGCTTATTTTGGCCATTTTCCCATATCCCTCAATAGACTCAAGTCTAGTTACATAGGTTGAAAAAAAGACACCGGTCCATCAAGTTCAACCTTTACTCCATTGATTGCTTGATTATTTATGTCCTTTTATGCCATTTGTCAGTAAATAATCATCTAGCCATTTTTTAAATGCGGACGTAGTATCTGCCATCACTACCATTTGGGGTCGGGCATTCCATAGTTTGACCACTCTAACTGTAAAGAACCCTTTCCTATATTGATGTCTGAAACGTCTTTCTTCCACACGCAACGAATGTCTATAAGCTCTTCAGTACCACCCATAGTGCAATGTCTGTCTATGGAGATTACATGGCTGTGTGCTTGATTTTATGCACCTATTTGCAATGTGAGTGTGGCTGAAACACCTCCAAAACAATAACTACTGAATGTAAGGACTTCTTTACCATTGAACTACCAATAAATCACCTGGAATCTCTTGTTTTGAAGATGACAAGTGAAATAACAAACCACAAGCTCACGAGGATAAAGCAGATTATATGTGATATCTCATAAACGTGGCACGGCAGTAAAACACGCAGCTTTGGTCTTAGCTGTTGATAAGGAATCTTAACATTAAACCCAGGACATGTCGGAAGTAAAAAAAATATTTTATGTTTGTGTCATTTAAATGGTCACTAACTTTTCTACAAACTTTGCAAAGTTTCGCACGGCGGTATTGTGGTCAGTATTTAGAAGCCGAAACCAGAAGGGGGTCTAAAACGTGTATGTGATAGAGCGAAGCGCGCAGGAGTCCCCTCTTCTGTGTTTAGTGTATGTGATAGAGCGAAGCGCGCATGATTCCCCTCTTCTGTGTTCAGTGTATAGAAGACATGATAGCAGTTAGACTCAGTTCACACGTTGCGTAAATACTGCAGATTTTTCGCAACGGAAGTTGTTGCGGAAAATCCGCAGCAAATACAGTAGTAGCAAAGTGGATGAGATAGAACAAATATCATCCACATGCTGCGGAAATAATGAGCGAAAAAAACGCTCAGAAATTGAGCTGCGGTGCGGAATCTTATTCGCAGCATGTCAATTGTATTTGCGTAAACGCTGCTTACTTGTTGCAGGTTTTCCCCATTGATTTTAATGGGGAGGTAAAACTCGCAACAAATAGCCGTTGTTGCATTTTTGCGGCGGGTTGGCAGTGATTCCGCCGCAAAATACGCAACTCAGAAAAAAATTTAATCGTATACTAACCGAGAAGTCTGTGTGTCTTACTCCAGGCCTGGGTCCTGGGATGTCGTTTCATCCCTTCTAACCGCTGCAGCCAATCACAGTGCTGCAGTTATCCGCAGCGGACATTCCGGCCGAAAAACTGCACCACAGTTTGGTGGGTTTTTTTCGCCCAGAATTCTCCGCAGCGCACAGGGCGGATATGCCGCGTGCTTTTAAACAGCGTATCTTCCCCGTGTTAGCCTAAGGGTCCAAAAACGTCTGAAAATACGGAGCCGTTTTCAGGCGAAAACAGCTCCTGATTTTCAGCCATTTTTGTAGCAACTCGCGTTTTCGCAGCGTATTTTACGGACGTTATTGGAGCTGTTTTTCAATGGAGTCAATGAAAAACGGCTCCAAAAACGTCCCAAGAAGTGTCCTGCACTTCTTTTGACGAGCCGTCATTTTACGCGCCGTATTTTTACAGCGACGCGTAAAATAAAGGCTCGTGGGAAAAGAACATCGTAATTCCCATTGAAAGCAATGGGCAGATGTTTGTAGGCGTAATGGAGCTGTTTTTTCAGGTGTAATTCGAGGCGTAAAACGCGTGTGAACATACCCTCACACTCCAACCACTAGCTCCAGGAAAACTGGGAATTAGGCCTTATTCACACAATTTGTGTCCGCATATGAATGTCCATGTCGCCTAAGTGTCGTTTCCATTGTCATCGTTATTTCTCGGCCGTTTTTCTCCCCTACAAGCACTCCCTAGTTTCCCTTTACTTTATTTTTCTGCATTACTTGCAGAACATGGTGTCCGATTTTTTTTATTTTTTTTTTTAAAACTGTCCAAAGAGTTAAATGTTCTAATCTGTTCCGCAAAAACAAACCAGAATAGGACATGCTGTGAGTTTCCCGTAACAGACATACAATCCGTATTTTACAAGGTCAACAAATAAACGAAATTTGCCAGTCAATCCAACGACAGAAATCTAATCCACCATTGTCAACAACACAGGTTAAACAACATCACTATCTACTTCACCAACCTCAAGTCCTGACATTAGCGCCATAAAATCTGAAGATTCATTAACAGGGTCAGTTATTATCTCTACTGCGGATGTTTCTTCAGGTATCACTGGAGTTATGATAAAAAGCATAACAAAACAGTTCGTTGCTACAAAATAATTTTCTACGATCCTCCACACCAGTCAACAAATATACAAAAGAACTATCCACGAAATCCACGTCAGAATCCACAATTCTTATGGAAGGGGCGTCCAGGGGCGTCAACAATGTGTCCCTCATCATGGAACTCACAGGTGACCCTACCTCTATAAAAATTCCCACAAGAACCACATTGACTTTAGTACCATTCACATGCACAAAAATCACATAGTAAAAAACAGATGTATCCAGCATGTCAACATTAAAACCATCTAACAGCAGAAAATTCTCCACCGCAAAAACTGCTGAACCAAAGTCAACCACTATATCAACATTTGACTATCCAGAACCCCCTGACGTTACCATTGCAAAAACCACTTGTTCAGCTACTAGGCTGACCATAAAAACATCAGCAGATAGGGAACCTACCAGGTCTCAGGACATGAGGTTGACAGCCGAATCATTGATTACATTGCCATCTTTTTTATATAAATACATGTTCTACTATAACGAGTCAATATCAGAACTATCCACTACTTTAAAGGGGTTCTCTGCTTTGGGCAATCCCTACTTGTAAACAGAGTCCCTTATCAATAAGCAGATAACAAAGAGTCCCCTCACGTGGGATCCACAGTGATCAGCTATAATCTGTGGTGAAAGGTGACAGTAAGTGTTCAGTTTCTCTGCAGTGCCACCACAGGGGAAATCAGGGATTACACAGTGTCCAATCATATAAATGGGCTGTCTGTGTAATGCAGGATAGGTCCTCCACGGTGAGAGATGCTCTTTGTAACTATTCTCTACTCTGGTCAAGAGATGAGAATCCTGAACAGTGGACTCCTCTATTAAACCCTGACTTACCGCCAATTTACGGAGGTTATTAAGGGTACTTATGACACGGTGCCTCCTTTTCCCTGTGCTGTGTCATTAGCCCAGCATGTGGGTCATGTCCCGGCTAGAGCGTGTGCCGGGCTGTCTAATGACAGCCAGGCTCCGGGACTAAAGGCCAGAATAGGAGTTAGCTCCTCCAAGCCATTTAAAGGAGTTGTCAGGGATCACCAAAAAGCAGCAGACCAATGGCGGAGGGGACGGAAATAAAAGTTCTGCAGACTGCACTTTTGTTTCCTTTAAAAAAAACGGAAACTTAGCGAACGGAGACAAATGGAAAGCAACTGATACAAAGGAATTACCATTGAAAGCAATGGTAATTCTAATGGAACCGTTGCTTTCCGTTTAACGTATCGTTCCTCTCTTCCTCTGACGGAAGAGCGGTAAACGTATATTAATGCTAGTGTGAAAGAAGCCTCAGGGCCTGTTCACATCAGCGATGGCTTTCCGTTCTGGCGTTCCGTCGGAGGTAACCCCGCAACGGAATGTCAAACTGAAACCACAGCTTCCGTTTCCGTCACCATTAGCGCAGTCGACTGCGCTATTGATTCCGTCACAAAAACTGAAACCTGCCGGAATGTTGACGAACGGAAACCATTAGCAATGTTTCCGTCACCATTGATTTCAATGGTGACTGAAACGGAAGCTGTGGTTTCAGTTTGACTTTCCGTTGCGGGGTTCACCCGACGGAAACCTCCCACGGAACCCCGGAACGGAAAGCCAACGCTGATATGAACAGGCCCTAATCCTTCCCCATAAACCTGCCCCCACTAATTAAAATAAATATATTATATAATGTATATAGCGCTGTATCCTGCATCCGTCAGGTCAGCGGGACTGACTGATTCAGTGTCAGCGAGTCCTGCAGGATCGAGCTGTTACCGATCACATCTAAGTTCATAACTTAGATGTGATCGGTAATAGGCAACCTAATGGATTCAGGTCTCAGCGCTATATACAGCTGCTCTGTATACAGGATACAAAGCAGCTGTATCTCAAAAAGTGCAAATCATTTTCAATAAAAAGTAATTAAAACTTGCACCAATCGCATTAAGGGGAGATACAGACGGACGTTGCGTTTTTGCGCGCGCAAAAACCATTTGACAGCTGCGTGTGTCATCCGTGTCTGATGCGCGGCTGCGTGATTTTCGCGCAGCCGTCATCATAGAGATGAGGCTAGTCGACGCCCGTCACTGTCCAAGGTGCTGAAAGAGCTAACTCTTTCAGCACCCTCGACAGTGAATGCCGAACACAATATCGAAAAACCTGTTGAAAAAAAAGAAAAAGTTCGTACTTACCGAGAACTTCCCGGCCGTTGCCTTGGTGACGCGTCCTTGGTGACGCGTCCTTGGTGACGCACCTCTCGACATCGGGCCCCACCTCCCTGGATGACGCGCCAGTCCATGTGACCGCTGCAGCCTGTGCTTGGCCTGTGATTGGCTGGAGCTGTCACTTGGACTGAATTGTCATCCCGGGAGGTCAGACTGGAGGAAGAAGCCGGGAGTTATCGGTAAGTCAGAACTTCGTTTTTTTTTCTACAGGTTCATGTATATTGGGATCGGAAGTCACTGTCCATGGTGCTGAAACAGTTTAACTCTTTCAGCACCATGGACAGTGACTATCTCCTGACGTCGCGTACCGATAATTTTTTTGCCGGGTTCGGCCAAAACGAGTTCGGCCGAACCCGGTGAAGTTCGGTTCGCTTGTCCGGCTTCGCTCATCGCAAAGACACTCCGTTTGGATGTTCGGAAACAGAAAAGCACGTGGTGCTTTTCTGTTTACATTCATCCTTTTGACAGCTGGTGCGCTGTTTCAGTCGGTTTGCACGGAAGTGCTTCCATGCAACCTGCGGGGTTTTCACGCACCCATTGACTTCAATGGGTGCGTGCTGCGCGAAATACGCAGAGTTATTGAACCTGTCGCGCTTTTTGCGCAGCAGACAAACGCTGCGCAAAAAGCACGGACTGTCTGTACTGCCCCATAGACTTGTATTGGTCCATGCGTGCCGCGTGAAAACCACACGGCCCGCACGGATCGAATACACGCTCGTGTGAATCCCCCCTAATAGATATCTTTATATATCATAGTGACATGTCCGAAGTTTTCATCGGTGGGGGACCGAGCACTGAGGCCCCTACCGATCGCTAAAACGAAGCAGCAGAAGTGCTTGGGTGAGCCCTGTGCCGCTTCATTTATGATCGACTTTCAGCCGAGTGAGCGGTGTACGGACTCCTAGACTTTCTATTGAGCCCGTACACTGCTCCAAGGAAAGCCAAACAGAATTGAAGCGGCACCCCGCTCACCCGAGCACTTCTGCTGCTTCGTTTTAGCGACTAGTGGGGGGTCTCAGTGTTCGGACCCCACTGATCAAAACTTCTGACATGTCAAAAGTTTTTAAAAAAGTTGTTACACTTTAAAGAGAACCTTTCACCTGCCCACAGATTTGCATTTGAGTGCAGCATGGAATGGTCAGGGCTGCACAAATACTGGGGCACTTTATTTTTTTTTTCCTACCCTCTTTCCTTATTTAGATATCGGTGCTGTAATATTTGGCGCCCGATATTTAAATAACCCCATGAACTGCCAATGGGGCGGTAATTGGCAAGGGGACGTGTAACATCGCTGTGACACTGTCCAATGCGCTACGGACAATGTCAACAGCATGAGCTGGAGAGAGGAGAGCCTGTGCGCGCGCGCACGCTCTCACTCTTCAGTTCTCGGCAGGCAAGTACAAGACTGTGATCTCAGGTGAGAGATCAGTCTTGTCGTCCTTGATGAATACCTATACAATTATAGACCATTGGCATTCGCCAAAAAAATAATGCGTCCACACAGATCGCAAGACAGAACTCAATACCTATAGAAGACTGTGAAGACAGCTAGTATATCCAGAAAATAAGCGACACATAGCACTAATTACGTACCATGACAATAAAAAAATAACCTTTATTATATTGCACATAACAGCATATTGGCCATCACAAAGATAAAAGCAATAATACACACAATTTAAAAGGAGAGTGTGGAGAAACAGTGTAGATAGTCCCAGTTATATGCTACCATAGTATAAACATCATGTGATGTGGTATAGTACAGAAATCTCTATCCAAAAGGATATATCATAAGCCAAATAATTAAACTCAAGAACAGAAAAAGGTTTGGAAAGGAACATTTCATGCTATTGGTAATTACCTTCTTTCCGGCGTGTGCTCTCACCCTCTCGGATTCTCTGCCTTTGGAGGCCTAACGTGGAGTGATCTAGTCCACTGGAAAAAGAAGGAATTTCCTGGAGTGACGGTGAAGGAGATATATGCTCCCATACATATTTGAAATTGCCTGGTGAAGGCACTCCATTCCGCCTGTCGGATTGATCGGCCCTGGATTTGGCTCCCCGATACTCACTGGAAAGTCAGAGGTAAAAACCTGTATGATCTATTGAAATTGGTGCTTGTCACATAAAAAATCTTTATGGAATGGGCCTTTGAAAAAAGTTTGAGATCGGGAGGGCTATGTATTGACCTAAGGGTCTAAGAATGGACTGCCTAATTCCATCGATTCCCATAATTATAAGGATCTGATTACCGAAGGGAAGGGAGTAAAACAAAACACGCTGTATGATATGTTTCCTCAATATATGATGGCTATCCTCTTATGATGTGAATTGCACTATATAGAAAGCTTTCTGTCAAGAAAAATCATTACCATCTATCTGCAATAGGAACTCTGGTCACCCTTAGGATGGAAAATCATTTTTGTCGGAAATCGCTAGTGGGAACACAACCCTGCGGTTTTTGAAAACAAAATTTTTTTGAGATCAAATATATATCGATTATCAATAATCTGTATCCTTGAGGGGTTTTGTATTCATGTATAGAGGATTGAATCCATTTGTATGTTACCTTTTCCCTGGCCAGGTGATTTGTCTTTAAAATTTATTTATGTATATATTAATATTTTCTTAATTATTTGGAGTTTAAAAATAAAATACTTTTTATAAAATTATAAATTTATATCTACCCAAGAGTGCCTAGTTGTATTTCTGGATTATTTTTTCTCTTTTTTTTTTTTTTCTTTTCTTTTAGTTTTCTACATATTCTTTATCAGAAATGGCACCGTGCTATATTTATATTGCATTTTTGGGTAATTCTATTAGGTATGGTTTAGTCATAACCACATCTTGTTTTGTATTATACACCTGGCCAGAAAGCACAAAATTGTGCCCACCTATGCACAGATAGACCAAAAATTGGCCCTATTAGGGCATGACCACACGTGGCGGATTTCCTCCGCAACTGTCCGCATCAATGCCGCACAGAATCTGCGTTGCAGATTCTGCTGCGGATCTGCACAAAATGTGCAGAAAATTGATGCGGACTAGCTGCTGCGGACTGCGGGAAAAGTGCTTCCCTTCTCCCTATCAGTGCAGGATAGAGAGAAGGGACAGCACTTTCCCTAGTGAAAGTAAACGAATTTCATACTTACCGGCCGTTGTCTTGGTGACGCGTCCCTCTTTCGGCATCCAGCCCGACCTCCCTGGATGACGCGCCAGTCCATGTGACCGCTGCAGCCTGTGCTTGGCCTGTGATTGGCTGCAGCCGTCACTTAGACTGAAACGTCATCCTGGGAGGCCGGACTGGAGACAGAAGCAGGGAGTTCTCGGTAAGTATGAACTTCTATTTTTTTGACAGGTTGCTCTATATTGTGATCGGTAGTCACTGTCCAGGGTGCAGAAACAGTTACTGCCGATCGCTTAACTCTTTCAGCACCCTGGACAGTGACTATTTACAGACGTCGCCTAGCAACGCTCCCGTCATTACGGGAGCACCATTGACTTCCTCAGTCTGGCTGTAGACCTAGAAATACATAGGTCCAGCCAGAATGAAGAAATGTCATGTTAAAAAAGCAAGACGCATCCGCAGCACACATAACATGTGCATGACAGCTGCGGACTTCATTGCGGAAATTAGAATCTCCATTGAAGTCAATGGAGAAATTCCGCCATGAGTCCGCCACTGCTCCGCAACAGACAGAGCATGCTGCGGACACCAAATTCCGCTCCGCAGCCTATGCTCCGCAGCGGAATTTTACGCCTCGTCTAAACGAACACTGCTAAATTAAAGTGTAAGTCAATGGACAAACAGCTCCGCTGCGGATTAACGCTGCGGAGTGTCCGCAGCGGAATTTAAGTGAAATTCCGCCACGTGTGAACCCAGCCTTAAATGGGCTAAGAGAACTGCACAAACCCGTGGATTGCATGATGGACCAAAAACGAGAGATCTCCACACAGACCGCCCCCAACGTGCGTTTCGCCGTCAGCTTTCTCAAGGGGTACTGACATGATGGGATAATGGTCACCTTAAGTATAGAACACAAGGGGAGGGAATTATAGCAACATCCAATGGATGCACAGTATACACAGCCTCTGAGTATTATAATCACAAAAGAGGAAATCCGCCTACCATGCTGCAGAAGTCCAGGGATGTAAACAAAGGAAGAGAGCTGCACTCGTGCTGGCAGGCGCCATATTGCCCCCACCGCGCATGCGCACCAGTGCTAAAGCGAGCGCCGGAAATCATGCCCTGAAGCATAGACATCATAAAGGTACGTACGGCGCGTGTGCACCTAGAATCTTGGAGGAGGGGCTGACGTGGCCAAACATATTATGTAAGAAAAGAGCGGTGGCCATCTTGGAACCTGGCAAGCATGCGAGAAACCCGGACATATAGGTTTGGGAAGATGTACATAATAAATAACCAGGTATATATATCCACAATACACATATACTGTTCAAACACCTATAGCATTGACATTAGCATCCCAATTAAACATACATAAATCAGTATATATATATATACACACACACACATCTTAACAGCAAAAACTGTGAACATCATTACATATATAAACATACAGAACATCATACAGTTTAAAACTTCACTTAAATCTGCAGTAAAATCATACAATAAAAGAAATAGAAAAATATATATATTAAGATATTTATACAGAAAATGAGAAAACATACGTAATTAATAGTGGAATAACTAACAGAGGGTGAGTGGGGGTGAGCGGGGGTGAGTGGGGGTGAGTGAGCACACGTGCAGGTGAACGTGATCTAAAAGTGAAGATTAAGAAAAAAAGAAAAAAAAAAAGTGAGTGAGAAGAGATAAGGACTGCACCTAAAAAATATTCATCAATGTTAGTCATACAAAAAATATATTAAACATTTATAATATAAATCATTATATAAAGTGTTATTTAAAAAGCCAGCAGTAGTGACCTCCATACCAGTGTGTAAATATATAGTATGCAAATATATATATATATATATATATATATATATATATATATATATATGTATATATATATATATAAAATAATAAATATATAATAGCTTAAAATTCATATGTGTAGATGAAAATACTGCATAATTGTGTATAGAACAATATAAGGACCTATGATCCATAAGTGTAAACAATATAGTAAATAATTATAAATCTAATAATAATAAATATAAAGTGAGATAAAGTGCATATATATATATCCCCTGACCGTAGAAAATATGTAACCGCAGATAGACCCAAATCATGATCAATGCAAGTATAGAGGGATTCTACATCACAGGATACTAAAAACATATCCTGCTCCATTGTTACACCATCAAGACGTTTCAACACGTCCGTGGAGTCTTTGATGTACGATTGAAGACCCTCCACACAAGGCCGTTTATGATGCTCAACTTTGAAATTTAGGGCCTGTTCACTCTTGATTTGGGATATGGCCATATGTGGGCTCTTTGTATATCTGGGCGTGTTAATCCATGCAGGGGCATAGCTAGGAGGGGCAGGCGGGGCATGTGTCCCGGGCGCAGCTTAGAGGGGGGCGCCAGCGCCACCTCCTCCTGCACTATAATTGTACCTGTGTCGCAAGGACACAGGTACAATTAGAAGCAATGAATGACCGGGCACGTTCCGAATGAAGCGACTGGTACCTTTTGTACCAGTGAAGCTTCCGTCGATGAAAGGCGCTGACTGACTGACAGGGAAAGTCATCCTGCCCAGCCAATCAGCGCCTTTCATAGACGCCGCGTTCAACCCCCAGGAGACCTGCGCAGAAGAGAGCAGACCTCCATGGCTGCCGGCCGGCGTGGGAGCGGGAATAAGGTGAGTTTGAATTGTTTTTTTGTTTTTTTTAATTGTAATAAAAGTGTGCAGCTGTATCTACAGGGGGGACGACTTTGTCTACGAGGGGGACTTTATCTACGGGGGGGACTTTTTCTTCACGGGGGGGGACCTTCATCTACAAGGGGGACTTTATCTATGGGGGGCTTTATCTAGACACGGGGGGCTTTATCTATGGGGGGTGTCTATCTACAGGGGGGGCTATATACTGGGGTGGGCTATCTATGGAGCACCATATACAGGGGTGGGCTATAGTTAAAGGGGGGGCTCTATAGTATATAGCCCCCCCTATAGATATATCCCACCCCTGTAGATATATCCCACCCCTGTAGATATAGCCCACCCCTGTATATATAGCCCCCCTGTAGATATAGTCCCCCTGTAGATATAGTCCCCCCTGTATATAGCCCACACCTGTATATAGCCCTTCCCTGTGTATATAGCCCACCCCTGTAGATATAGTCCCCCTGTAGATATAGTCCCCCTGTAGATATAGCCCCCCTGAAGATATAGTCCCCCTGTAGATATAGTCCCCCTGTAGATATAGTCCCCCCCTGTATATAGCCCACCCCTGTAGATATAGTCCCCCTGTAGATATAGTCCCCTTGTAGATATAGTCCACCTGTAGATATAGTCCCCCTGTAGATATAGCCCACCCCTGTATATAGTATCCCACAAATATCTCCACCTATAGTGCTCCACAGAAAGCCCACCCCTGTATATAGCCCTCTTGTACATATAGTCAACCCCTGTATATAGTGCTCCACAAATAGCCCACCCCTGTATATAGTATATACAGGGGTGGGCTATCTGTGGAGCACTATATACAGGGGTGGACTATCTAGTGGAGCACTATATACAGAGGTGGACTATATGTACAGGGGGGCTATATACAGGGGTGGGCTATATGTGGAGCACTATATACAGGGGTGGGCTATCTGTTGAGCACTATATACAGGGGTGGACTATCTAGTGGAGCACTATATACAGGCGTGGACTGTATGTACAGGGGAGCTATATACAGGGGTGGGCTATATGTGGAGCACTATATACAGGGGTGGGCTATCTGTGAAACACTATATACAGGGGTGGACTATATGTGGAGCACTATATACAGGGGTGGGCTATATCTACAGGGGGGCTATATACGGGGTGGGCTATATCTACAGGGGGGCTATATACAGGGGTGGGCTATCTGTAGAGCACTATATACAGGGGTGGGCTATAGCTACAGGGGGCTATATACAGGGTTGGGCTATACGTGGAGCACTATATACAGGGCTGGGCTATATCTACAGGGGGCTATATACAGGGGTGGGCTATCTGTAGAGCACTATAGGGGGATTTATTTGTGGGACACTATATACAGGGGTGGGCTATATGGGGGCACTATCTACAGGGGGCTCTATGGCAGGCACTATCTACAGGGGTCACGGTGTGTGTGGAACATGGTGTATGGGGAGGTGAAAGGTTCTCTTTAAAAGAAAGGTGTTATAATTATTTATTTTTTTATTTGATATGTTTTATTTTATGGGCCCAATTTTTCTAATTATTTTAGTATGTTTCCGAAGGTAGCTATTTATTCATATGTTTGTTCGTCTGTGGGGGCAGCCAGCTTTATTTTTATTTTTCATACTGCTAATTTTTGTTTTGCAGGTTCCGCTGGACCATTTGGACTACGTCGTAGATTCGTTGGACTACTTCGCTGATTTAAGCTTTATTTTATTTTTTTAATAAAATGGTTAAAGTGGATTGTGTGGAAGAGTTGTCATTTCAATAAAATAAATGTCTTTATGTCTCTGTTTTTTAATACTTTATTACCGCCTTAGTAATGATGCCTTAATGTCTGATTGAGAGCGTCCATTACTAAGAAGGGGCTTAGTGTTAGCCAGTAATAAGGCTATCACTAACCCCTATTATTACCCCGGTACCCACCGCCACCAGGAGTACCGGGAAGAGCTGGGTACGATCCAGCACCCGACCGTCGGAGAGAAGGGCGGGTACTGGGGAGGCCGCAGGCTGGTAATATCAGGCTGGGAATGGCCAAAAACCATGGCCCTTCCCACCCTGGTAATGCTAGGCTGCTGCTGCTTTATTGTATCAGGCTGATTATGAAAAATGGAGGGGATCTCACTTAATTTTTTTTCTATTATTTTTTTTTTTTAAAAGACCCCACGTTCCCGCTATTTTTCATAACCAGCCAGATACAATAAAGCAGCTGCAGCTTAGCATCACCAGCGTTGTATCCCTTCCCAGCCTGGTAAAACCAGCCTGTGGCCACCCTGCTCCCTTACCGTCGCTTCAGATGGTCGGGTACTGGATCGTACTCCCCTCGCGGCAGTGAGAACCAGGGTAATAATAGGGGTTAGTGATAGCCTTTTTACTGGCTAACACTAAGCCCCTTCTTAGTAATGGATGCTCTCAATCAGACAGCAGCCATTACTAAGGCCATAATAAAGTATTAAAAAAAACAGACATAAGAAAAACTTTTTTTATTGAAATCTAAACTCCCCCATGCAACCCTCTTTCCCCATTTTATATTTTTTTTAAAAAGTAGATAATCGAAGTAGTCCAATGAATCTACGACGTAGTCCAAACACTCCAGCGGAACCTACCAAAAATAAGCAGTATAAAAATGTAAAAAACTTACATTTGCCACAATTCCCATAATTCCCCTTCATGTAACTGCTTCCTGTCAACTGAAAAGTCATCCGCCAGAGGGAAAAATGTTTCCCCATGGTGCAGTACAAGAAAGTCTAATTCCCAGGTCAGGCTTTCTAGTACTCCGCCATCAAGAAACATTTTTCCTCCTGGATGATTTTTCAATTGACAGGTAGCAGAGTTCTTCCGCAGCGGTGTTAGGGGGGCAAACTTGCCAATTGCCCAGTGCCCCCAGAATGGGCCGCTACTCTTGGGCCAGTGCTGTGTGCTTGCCCCGCAGACTAAAATTTGCCAGCCAACCCCTGGCCATTGGCTCCCTGCTCCGCCGTTTGCTCTTGTAGGCCACAGCCTGGTTTAGACCTGAGGCCTACAAGAGATCGGGAGCATGCTGATGACGTCAACTGCCCGGCACGATGACATCAATGCATCATGCCATCCACGCCGGGCCACGGAACTTAGTTAAAATTCATAAGTCTATTAGGTAATAAAAAGGGGGCATAAAAAAGTGGCATACAAAAGGGGGCATCCTTATTGTGGGGGCATAAAGCAGGCATTTGAGTGTGGCAGAAAAAGTGGCATTAGTACTGAATGGGGGAATAAAAGGCTGCATTACTACTGAGTGGAGACATTATTTCTGTGGGGATATAAAGGGGTATTAGTACTGAGTGGGAATTCTATTACTGGGTGAGGGCCCTAAAAGTGGCTCTATCACTGAGTAAGTTATAAAGGGGACACTAACACTGTGTAGGGGAACAAAAGTAGCACTTACTGTGTGGGGCCTTTGGGGGAACAAAAGGGTGTGTGTACTATTACTGTGTGGGGCACCTAGTATAGTATGTATAAGGAGTTTGTGTAGAGGTAGGGAATAGTTAGGTAGTGCGCTAGAAAAGCAAGGAGTCAAAGATATCTGTGTCATATTCTGCAGGGCTTAGAAAATCGTGTCCGGGAGAAGTGGTCATTGCGGTCTTGACTGGATAAAGAAGAAAAGGTGAAAGTGAGCGACTTCAATCTGAGAAGACGTCACCTGTGAGTCACTCGATATAACTATACTGTAATCACTTATATGGTCTGAAGATATCTTGTGTATAACTGGCATCTACCTCTTTAAGGTCACTGTATGGTGGTAATATTGGTCTATATATAGTGTGTTTTATTCACTAACAGTATGGTGGTTTTTTTCCTGACACTATGTTGTAGTAATATGTGATCATGGTTTGGTAGTTTTTTTCAGTAACAGTATGGAGTTATTATTCAGTAACAGTATGGAGGTATTATTCAGTAACAGTATAAAGGTATTATTCACTAACAGTATGGCGGTATTATTCAGTAACAGTATGGAGGTATTATTCAGTAACAGTATGGGGGTACTATTCAGTAACAGTATAAAGGTATTATTCAGTAACAGTTTGGAGGTATTATTCAGTAATAGTATGGAGGTATTATTCAGTAACAGTGTGGAGGTATTATTCAGTAACAGTATGGAGGTATTATTCAGTAACAGTATGGAGGTATTATTCAGTAACCGTATGGGGGTATTATTCAGTAAAAGTATGGGGGTATTATTCAGTAACAGTATGGAGGTATTATTCAGTAGCAGTATGGGGGTATTATTCAGTAACAGTATGGAGGTATTATTCAGTAACAGTATGGGGATATTATTCAGTAACAGTATGGGGGTATTATTCAGTAACAGTATGGGGGTATTATTCAGTAAAAGTATGGGGGTATTATTCAGTAACAGTATGGAGGTATTATTCAGTAACACTATGGAGGTATTATTCAGTATCAGTATGGAGGTATTATTCAGTAACAGTATGGAGGTATTATTCAGTATCAGTATGGGGGTATTATTCAGTAACAGTATAAAGTAATTATTCAGTAACAGTATAAAGGTATTATTCAGTAACAGTATGGAGGTATTATTCAGTAACAGTATGGAGGTATTATTCAGTAACAGTATGGAGGTATTATTCAGTAACAGTATGGAGGTATTATTCAGTATCAGTATGGAGGTATTATTCAGTAAAAGTATGGAGGTATTATTCAGTAACAGTATGGAGGTATTATTCAGTATCAGTATTGGGGTATTATTCAGTAACAGTATAAAGTAATTATTCAGTAACAGTATAAAGGTATTATTCAGTAACAGTATGGAGGTATTATTCAGTAACAGTATGGAGGTATTATTCAGTATCAGTATGGAGGTATTATTCAGTAAAAGTATGGAGGTATTATTCAGTAACAGTATGGAGGTATTATTCAGTATCAGTATGGGGGTATTATTCAGTAACAGTATAAAGTAATTATTCAGTAACAGTATAAAGGTATTATTCAGTAACAGTATGGAGGTATTATTCAGTAACAATATGGAGGTATTATTCAGTAACAGTATGGGGGTATTATTCAGTAACAGTATGGGGTATTATTCAGTAACAGTATAAAGGTATTATTCAGTAACAGTATAAAGGTATTATTCAGTATCAGTATGGAGGTATTGTTCAGTAACAGTATGGGGGTATTATTCAGTAATAGTATGGAGGTATTATTCAGTATCAGTATGGGGGTATTATTCAGTAACAGTATGGAGGTATTATTCAGTATCAGTATGGAGGTATTATTCAGTAACAGTATGGGGGTATTATTCAGTAACAGTATGGGGGTATTATTCAGTATCAGTATGGAGGTATTATTCAGTAACAGTATGGGGATATTATTCAGTAACAGTATGGAGGTATTATTCAGTATCAGTATAGAGGTATTATTCAGTAACAGTATGGGGGTATTATTCAGTAACAGTATGGGGGTATTATTCAGTAACAGTATGTGGTTATTATTCAGTAACAGTATGGGGGTATTATTCAGTAACAGTATGGTGGTATTATTCAGTATCATTATGGGGGTATTATTCAGTAAGAGTATGGAGGTATTATTCAGTAGCAGTATGGCGGTATTATTTGTAATGTTGGTCTTACAATCTATGTAAATTATTGTGGTGGGGGCTGTGGGGAAGTGGGAGTGCGGCAGCAGATGATCAGGCTAAGAGACAGTCTGCAGAGTGGCATGTGATGTACTTTGACATGTAGGTGAGACTTAAGTGTAGGGTGTGGGCCCATAACTTGTGTACAGCCCAGGGCCTAAGATCATATTAATCCACCACTGGCATCAAGCCAGCCCAGGCAGACCACAACAATACAGCAGGTAGAGCAAAGAAACCAGCCCAGGCTGGTCGCTTCAAAACAGGCCTTGAAGTTTCACCTGGCAAGAAGATGTGTTAAACCATTTTCAGTGATAATGCTGCGTTGTTGATCTATGATACTAAAGTAATACAGTAAGAAGAATTCTTTAAATCTTTTCTATACTTCAAACAGCACTTTAACAAAAAACAACAAATGTTTTCCTATTTAAAAAATTTATATATTGCGTGTTTGTTGTGTAAAGCTCGTAATGAGAAAAACTCAGATAGATTTGGGGGGGGGGGGGCGTCTTTTTATAGTTCGCCTCAGGCAGCAGAGAGGCTAGGTTCACCCCTGCCTTAGACTATGGCGACATGAAAATACTTAAAAAAAAAAAAGTATGTTTATTGTGGTAACGTAGTACACCACAACAAAATATGTCAATTTGATATTGCAATGATTGCAACGACCCACAGAATAAGGTTATTATGTTATCTATACCAAATTTGTAATGCTGTAAATTTGAAAAGCAAAAAAAAGGCAGAATTACTGCTTTTTCCCATTCCCCCAACAAAGAAAGTTAATAAAAGTTAGTCAATAAGTTAAATGTAACCCAAAATAGTACCAAGAAAAAAATAAAAAACTCATCCCTCAAAAAACAAGCCCTCACACAGCTGAGTCTATGGAAAATGAAGGAGCACCTAGTGGATTTTGGGGCCTCCTTTTTATTAGAATATATTTTAGGCACCATGTCAGATTTGAAGAGGTATTGTGGTGCCAAAACACAGGAAACACCCCCAAAAAGACACCATTGTGGACACTACATTCTTCAATGCATTCATCTAGGGGTGTAGTGAGCATTATGATCCCACAATTTTTTGCTGAATTTCTTGGAACTACGCTGTGAAAATTAAAACATTTTTCATTAAAAAGGTATTTTTCGCTCTGTATTTTTCATTTTCCTAAGTAATAAAGGAGAAAAAGTACCCCATCATTTGTAAATCAATCTCTTCCTTGTAGGACAATACCCTATATGTGGTCATAAACTGCAGTTGTCACACGATAGGGCTCAGAAGGGAAGGAGCGCCTTTTGACTTTTGAAACTCAAATTTTGCTGGAATGGTTTTCGGGTGCCATGTTGCATTTGCAAAGCCCTTAAGGGCCTGAAACAAAGGAAACCCCCCAAAATGTACTCTATTTGGGAAACTACACCTCATAAGGAATTTATCTAGGGGTATAGTGAGCATTTAGACCCCATTTTAGTGAGCATTTTTGAAGAATTTATTGAAATTAGGCCGTGAAAATAAAATTCCATTTTTTTTCCTCACAAATTTATAATTTTATTGTGTTCACAAGGGATAAAGGAGAAACAGCCCTCCAACATTTGCAAAACAACTTCTCCCAAATACGGTAATACCCCAGGTGTGGTCATAAACTGCTGTTTGAGCACAGGGCAGGGCTCAGAAGAGTAAGAGCGCCATTTGACTTTTGGAGTGCAGATTCAGCTGGATTGATTAGGTGACTATTGCTAGTATTAAAGGGGCAGGGCGCAGATCTTGCAGTACATTACACAGGAGAAAGGAGTTTCTATATCTGTGACGTTGCTCCTGACCTGTTCCATACCACTTACCTTATCTTAATTACAGTAATAACTAGTTATCTCATCATTCGCTGGCACTGGACTGGACTGGAAAGATAATAAGAGCAATATTGTACTGAAATGGCCACTATTACTATGGGGCTCGGAAAGTAAAGGACTCCATGTAGAGGCAAACCTTCCCTAATCTCAAATTCCAAATGCTGGAATTTCCTCTGAGATGTATATACCTTTGACAGGTCCCTTCCTCTGAACACATATTGCTGGTTCTAAAGGGGTTTTCTAATTTAGAAAACCCATTTTCAGATTCCCAATTAAGGAATTCTGAGTTAACAGATGGGATATCTCTCTTCAGCATCCTGATCCCATCTTGGCCAGTGAGGAGAACGGTTATAAAGAGGGTCTCTCTCGTTATAGAGGTCCTGCCCTGTCCTGTATTACACAGACAACACATTGATTTGACTAGACACTGTGTAATACCTAATTCCTCCTGTTGTGGCGCTGCAGGGAAAATGAACACTTAGGCCTCATTTACACGAGCGTGTGCGTTTGCGCACGCAAAAAAAATGCAGAGTTTTGCGTGCGCAAAAGGCACTTGACAGCTCCGTGTGTCATCAGTGTATGATGCGCGGCTGAGTGATTTTCGCGCAGCCGCCATCATAGAGATGAGGCTAGTCGACGTCAGTCACTGTCCAGGGTGCTGAAAGAGTTAACTGATCGGCAGTAACTCTTTCAGCACCCTCGACAGTGAATTCCGATCACAATATACAGCAACCTGTGAATAAAAAAAAGACGTTCATACTTACCAAGAACTTCCTGCTTCCTCCAGTCCGGTCTCCCGGGTGTTGCCTTGGTGACGCGTCCCTCTCTTGACATCCGGCCCCACCTCCCTGGATGACGCGGCAGTCCATGTGACCGCTGCAGCCTGTGATTGGCTGCAGCCTGTGCTTGGCCTGTGATTGGCTGCACCTGTCACTTGGACTGAATTGTCATCCCGGGAGGTCAGACTGGAGAAAGAAGCCGGGAGTTATCGGTAAGTCAGAACTTCTTTTTTTTTTTACACGTTCATGTATATTGTGATCGGAAGTCACTGTCCAGGGTGCTGAACCAGTTTAACTCTTTCAGCACCCTGGACAGTGACTGTCTCCTGACGTCGCGTACCTGAAATTTTTTTGCCGGGTTCGGTCAAAACGAGTTCAGCCGAACCCGGTGAAGTTCGGTTCGCTCATCTCTAAGACACTCCGTTTGGATATTTGTAAACAGAAAAGCACGTGGTGCTTTTCTGTTTACATTCAGAGTTTGACAGCTCTTGCGCAAATTACGCAGTTCGCATGGAAGTGCTTCCGTGCGACCTTCGTGGTTTTCAGGCACCCATTGACTTCAATGGGTGCGTGATGCGCGAAAAATGCAGAAATTTACAACATGTCGTGAGTTTTTTTCAGCGCACTCACGCTGAGCAAAACTCACGGACTGTCTGCATGCCCCCATATACTTGTATAGGTCCGTGCGACCCGCGTGAAAAGCACGCGCGTCGCACGGACGTATATCACGTTCGTGTAAATGAGGCCTTACTGTCAGGGTTCTCCACAGATTACAGCTGATCGCTGGGGATTCCAGTTGGGGAGAATTTATTATAAGTTTATTGTCAAGGGACCCTTCTAACAAGCATGAATTGTCCAAAGGATAGGCTGGAAGAAAATCAGGGTAATCCTTAACTTGGTGGCCAACCCTTTAGAAAGGCAGCCGCACATGATGCAGCTTCATTCCGTAGTTTATAGATTGGACAAAGTTATTTGTGCACTGTACGACTGTATTATTTGTACATTGTATAGTATATCACAATGTTGAGGGAGGGTCTTTAGAAGGTAATTTTGATACACAGCATTAATAAAATAGACCGCACGGCACTCACCGCTTTCCAAAGGTGCTTTAATTCAATGAACAGAGGCAGGCATAACACAGGAAACAAGACAGTCGGACTATGACCGTTTCACGTCCTCCAGACGCTTTCTCAAGGCCTGTTGGGATTAGTTGCACACGCACTTAAATCCCCTAATCGTGCATCAGCAGCTACTTCCGTTCCTCGTAACAATGTATAAAAATACAAATACAAAAATTTACTCATACATGTTCATACACCAAGTATAGGGACTACTAACCAGAGTGGAGAAATCGAAATTGTAAAACTATTTTAAGGAAGCAGATAGATAATTTCTATCATTCAAACCAAGAGGTCCTAGCGCCTATGTTTTGATTATCCAATTAGCCTTACAGCGTAGCAGTTTTACGTGTCGATCACCACCATCAAATGGGGCCAACACACGCTGTACCCCCGCAAAGAACATACATTTATGGTCTCCCACATGTACTTCTCGTATATGATTTATCAAGCTAGGAGATCCCTTTCCTGTACCAATGGAATATATATGCTCACAAAACCGTTTGACAACTGGCCGTTTTGTTTTGCCTATGTAGAAAAATTGACATGGGCAAAATACCACATAGACTAAAAAGTTAGATCTTCACGTAATAAGATGTTTGACATCATGTTTTATCGCACCCATTCTAACTATTTTTCCTGTATTCATCTGTCCACAAAATTAACAATTGCCACATTTGTGATTGCCTACTGGGGCTATATCTTGTAACCAATTGCTTTTTTTCACATTTTTGCATCGTCTGAATGAGACCACAGGGGGATAACTTGATTTTTCAAACAAATCCACATCCGCCTCTATATTGTGCCAGTGTTTCCTAATGGCACTACTAATAAGGCCTGCTACTGGACTGTATTGGAAAGAAAACACGAATCTTATAGTTCTATCTTTTTGCCTCTTTTTGAAGAGTAGTGTATTTCGATCACATTGAATTGCTTTAGAAAAGGATTCTGACAGTACTCTATCATTGTACCCTCTAGATCAGGGGTCTCAAACTCAGCTGGGTAAGTGGGCTGCATATAGAAAAAATGTGAAGTTGACGGGCCGGATTACTTTCAAATTTGATACATTACAAAATTATTGTTAATTAATTCGTTATTTGAACTGCTATAACAACACTACATTAGTACAATAATACTACATTACTGTAATAATACCGCTAGGTTTAAACTTACCAGAAATTTGCGAGAGTTCTCCACGTGCTTATTTCAACAAACCAGTTTTACAGTTTAATTGTCGCTAAATGCAGTCCGGCAGCTCAGTTGGCAGCATTTGGCAGACACACAAATGTCAAAATTAGGCAGCCCCTTTTTAGATCGTGCCATAGTGCCCTCTATAGATACTGCCACAGTGCCCTCTGTAGATGCTGCCACAGTGCCCTCTGTAGATGCTGCCACAGTGCCCTTTGTAGATGCTGCCACAGTGCCCTCTGTAGATGCTGCCACAGTGCCCTCTGTAGATGCTGCCACAGTGCCTTCTGTAGATGCTGCCACAGTGCCCTCTGTAGATGCTGCCACAGTGCTCTCTGTAGATAATGCCACACATACCTCTTGTGGATAGTGCCACAGACACCCCCTAGGATAGCTCCATTGGGGCTCCCTCTAGGAGTGGAATCCCCAGCCAGAGCGTTGCCGACGCTTTGGCCAGGAATTCCTCTGCTGGAGGAGCCCCTAATGTCACTGTTCATACACAGTGACGTCAGGGGATCCTCCTGGACCGGAATGTGATGTCAGGGGCAACCCCAGAGCCGGTGTCCCAGAGCGGAGCGCTAGTATAGGCTCTGCTCTGGAACTCTGGGGAAGCAACTGACATCAGTGTCCATATATGGACAGTGATGTCAGGGGCTTGCCCAGAGCTGGAGTCCCGGAGCAGAGCCGCTTCTAGCACTCTGCCTCGGATTCCAGCTCTGCTTCTGACATCACTGTTCATATATGGACATGGATGTCAGGGGCAACCCCAGAGCTGGAGTCCCGGACGGAGCGCTACTGGCGCTCCTACTGGGACTCCAGCTGTGCTCCTGACATCACTGTCCAGCTCTGGAGAATCCCTAGACATCGCTGTCCATATGTGGACAGCGATGTCAGGGGATTCCACAGAGTCCCGGAGCAGAGCCTATACTAGCGCTGTGCCCAGGACTCAGGCTCTGGGGAAGCCCCAGACATCGCGTGTCCATTCATGGACAGCGATGTCAGGGGATTTCACAGAGTCCCGGAGCAGAGCCTATGCTAGCGCTCTGACCGGGACTCCGCTCTGGAGAAGACCCTGACAAAACTGTCCATATATGGACAGCGATGTCAGGGATTTCACAGAGTACCAGAGCAGAGCCGATACTAACGGCTCTGTGTCCCATGGGCCGCAGATGACAGCCTCAGGGGCCGCATGCGGCCCGCGGGCTGCATGCTTGAGACCCCTGCTCTAGATCTCAATCTCTCCAATAATTCCACAGATTGCTCCAAAAATTCATCATGATCGTTATTTATTCGTTTTAACCTACGGAATTGATTTAAATACACTAGCATATTTGTTAGGGATACCAGATCAGTACCGTATCGCACCACTTTAATGGCTCTTTTTTTTTTTTTTTTTTTGCATACCTCCAACCTTGCCCAATTTTTGACTAGCCTATTTTAGGCCTTAATGACCAAGCAATTTATTTAAATTTTTTTTTTCATTTTTCCACCGTCACATTTGAAGAGCTATATGTCACGTACTCTCTGCCTGCGGCTCCCTCGGTCTCCAGGGCATCGAGAGTTACTCGCTCGGGTGTCGCCCGGCATGGCAGACTGAGGCAGTCTGCAGCCAATAGGAGCTTAGAAGTGTCAGGACAATCAAAGCCTGGCTGATGTTTCTGAGCTCCCGCCCTCGCCTTATTTAGTTCAGCCTGGGATAGTTGGCCTTTGTCTGTAATTAGAGTTTCCTTGCCTGGTGCCTTCCCTTGTTTCAAACTCCCCTGAGCGACTTGCGTTTTGACTTCTTGTGACCTGACCTCGGCTGGACTCCTGACTTTTCTTTGCTTTCTGACTTTTGTTTTTCCGCACTCTCCCGGTTTGACCCTGCCTGCCTGACTCCGCCTTTTGTGCCCGGACTTGTCCGCGGCGCAATTGCCCTGTCTCTCCCTCCGTGTACTTCCCAGGTGACCCTTTGTTATTTCGTACTGTCTCTGTCTTATCTGTTTGTCAGTTTCACTTGTACCAGTATAGGGAGTGTCGCCCAGTTGTGCGCCGTCGTTTAGGTCGGGTCGTACAAGTAGGTAGGGACAGAGGTTTGGGAAGAACAGGGACCTCACTGTTTACTGTGTATTTGGTCATGACAGACTTACAGACCTTATACCTGCTCTTCCCTGTTGTCTGGCTTTGTTTGCCATGGACCCTTTTGTAGTGTTAACAGAGCAAATGCAGGGTTTCACCCAATTGGTGCAGGATCTGGCCCAGAGAGTCTACCAGCAGGAGCATGCCCCGCAGGTGGCATACCCGTGGCAGCCTACCCTCCCGCACCTGTGCTGGAACCCCAAATCCAGTTACCCGATCGTTTCTCTGGCGATAAAAAAAATTCTGCATCTTTTCGTGAGAGCTGCATGCTTTATTTTCAGTTACGGCCCCATTCTTCTGGCCCTGAGTCTCAACGTGTGGGGATAATCATATCCTGTCTACTGGGGGACCCCCAGGATTGGGCATTTTCCTTATCTCCCACTAGTCCCCAACGCTCCTTTGTCGACGCTTTCTTTTCCGCCCTGGGACATCTCTATGACGAACCCATCAGGACAGCGTTCGCTGAAACTCAGTTAGGGGGACTTTGTCAGGGTAAGAGGCCAGTAGAGGAGTACTGCTCTGAGTTTAGGAAGTGGTCTGTAGAATCTACCTGGGGGACTTAGCCCTTAAGTACCACTTCAGGCTAGGACTGACTGACGCCCTTAAAGACCTGCTAGTAGGTTACCCCCCCCCAACTCCCTAGATCAGCTCATGAATCTCGCTGTCTGTCTCGACCGACGCATCCTGGAGCGTCGGCAGGAACGGTCCGGTCCTCCTACTACAGTCGATCCTCCCAGGTCTTGAGCTGTCCCAGTGCCATCTTCTTCAGCTGACTACCAGGAGGAACAGATGGAGACAGGGATCACAGGAGATACGAAAGTTCGCAGGGAGTTCCGCCGCAAAAATGCCTTATGCTTCTACTGTGGAAACTCGGACCATCTACTCAGCGCCTGTCCCAAACGTAAAAAAGAAGACTCCGGAAAACTCGGGGAGGTCACTTGGGCTCACAGGTATCTCCCATTCGTTTTAATAAAGTCTTGTTGCCAGCCCAGGTGTCATTTTTGGGCAAGACTGGGATAGGTTCTGCGTTTGTGGACTCAGTGTCCGTTGCCAATTTTATTTCCCACAGTTTTGCTTTGTCGATTGGTTAACCCTTTATTGATTTAACTGTTCCTATTCCCCTGGTAGAGGTAGACTCCTCCCCGTTAGCTTGCAGGCACGTTTTCCAGTCTACCCCTATGTTTTGTTTGAAGATTGGTTCAATTCACTTGGAGGAATGTACTATGTTTGTCCTTAAGGGGATATCCACCGAGATTTTATTAGGTCTCCCCTGGTTGCGCAAGCATAACCCCATCTTAGATTGGGTGACAGGGGAACTTGTTACTTGAGGTAAGAAGTGTTTGTCATATTGTATGTCCACCTTAAGGTTTAGTCTCGTTGAGGAGGGGAACTATATTCCTGAATTTATTCAGGACTTCAGTGATGTCTTTTCAAATAAAGCCTCTGAAGAGTTACCTCCTCATCGAGTACACGATTGCACAATCGACCTGGTACCTGGAGCCAAGCTCCCGAAAGGTAGAATCTTAAATCTATCTTGCCCTGAGCGTGAAGCGATGAGGGAGTATATCCAAGAGAGCCTGGCCAAGGGGTAAATCCGCCCCTTCTCATCACCTGTAGGTGCTGCTTTCTTCTTTGTGGGGAAGAAGGACGGGGGGCTCCGACCCTGTATCGACTACCGTCAGCTTCACAATATTACCATAAAGAACCAACACCCACTTCCGCTCATCCCCGATCTCTTTAATCAGGTTCAGGGGCCCAATGGTTCTCTAAGTTTGACCTGTGGGGGTGCCATCTAACCTGATTAGAGTTCGTAAGGGGGATGAGTGGAAGACTGCCTTTAACACCCCCGAAGGGCACTTTAAGTACCTGGTGATGCCCTTTGGTCTATGTAATGTGCCAGCTGTGTTCCAGACTTTTGGAAATTATATTTTTAGAGACTATCTGGGGCTACTCTTGGTGGTATACTTAGATGACATTTTGTCGTTTTCCAAAGACTGGGACTTGCACGTCAAACATGTCAAGACTGTCCTCCACATTCACAGGGAGAATAATTTGTTCGCTAAATTTGAAAAATGTAGTTTTGGTACTCAAGAGATGCCTTTCTTGGGACACATCCTTACCCCTGAGGATTTCCACATGGATCGTGTCAAGGTCCAGGCGGTATCTCACTGGGCTTGGCCTGCTTCCCTAATAGCCCTCCAAAGGTTTTTAGGGTTGGCAAATTATTACAGACGTTTTATCAAAAAATTTTCAGTAATCGCCAAACCCCTTACCGACCTCACCCGTAGAGGTGCGGATCTCCTCCACTGGTCTCTGGAGGCGGTCTGAGCTTTCGAGCTCCTTAAGGGGTGCTTTTCCTCCGCCCCGGTACTAATCCAAATGGATCAAACTCAACCCTTTGTTGTGGAGGTGGATGCTTCCGAGGTGGGTGTGGGAGCAGTATTGTCTCAGGGTCCTACTTCTCACACTCACCTCCGACCCTGTGCTTTCTTTTCGAGTAAGTTCTCTCCCACTGAGCAAAATTATGATGTGGGTAATCGAGAACTGATGGCAATCAAATGGGCTTTGGAGGAATGGCACAATTTTCTCGAAGGGGCAAGACATCAGGTCACGGTCCTCACTGACCATAAAAATTTGGTCTTTCTAGAATCAGCCAAGAGACTCAACCCTAGACAGGCATAGTTCACTATCTTTCGTGTCTAATCAAGCAAGCTCATGCTCTACTTCCCCAATGGCGTGGGCAAGACCGGCCGATGGTGCGCTCACCGTGACTGCGGAACAGGCCGTGGGATCCCACCTCAGCCGGGGCGCCCCGGCCCTCACCTTCATTGCGCCACAGGGTTTCTAGCTCAGCCCTCCAACTCGCACGCGCCTTAGACTCCTTGGTCCATGTTTAAAGACGGGTCGGGTGGGTCAGCGACATCGATGCGGACCCCTGGCTGGCCCCCTCGTCCCCACGAAGGGACAAGCGTGGGCCCTACTGCCTCGGCAGAGCGGCGTGATCGGGGCTCACTGAGGACTGTCCGCCCCGGTCGGACAGCCCCTTCCTCCCATCCCCGGAAACCCACTTCCCCCGAGTGACCCCGCCGCTCTTCCCCGCTGTCCGCCGTGGATTACAGGACGGACGGAGAGAGAGGAAGAGGGGAACAGAGGGGCGGAGCTGTTCGGGAGGCGGGCACGGAGGTGGTCGTCTCCCTCGGCCCCGGGCGACGGCGACTGCTTTTGCCGGGAGGGGGCTATAAGGCTGGGGCAAAAATGACTGCTCCCCTGCAAAGGGAAACGCCGCCCACCCCAGCCACCTTCCACCCCCGAGGCCTTCGCAGCTGCACCGCCGCGGGAGAAATGTGCCCTGCGGAGGTCGGTGCCGTCTAAGAGGGAGCCGACGGGCGGGAGGGGGAGTCCCTGGCCGGCTCGGGTTGAATCCTCCAGGTGGACCGCACGGACCCCACCCGTTTACCTCTGAACGGTTTCACGCCCTCTTGAACTCTATCTTTTTAACTTTCCCTTACGGTACTTGTCCGCTATGGGTCTCGCGCCAATATTTGGCCTTAGATGGGGTTTACCACCCGCTTTGGGCTGCATTCGCAAACAACCCGACTCCGGGGAGACCGGGTTCCGCAGCGCCGGGGACCGCTAGCGGCCTAACACCATCCGAGGGCTGGGCCTCAATTAGAAGGACTTGGGCTCCCGAGCAACACCGGGGTGGGTCCGGTCTCCCGTACGCCACACTTCCCGCGCCCATCGGGTGAGCGGGGATTCGGCGCTGGGCTCTTCCCTCCTCACTCGCCTTTATTGAGGGAATCCTGGTTAGTCTCTTTTCCCCGGCTTAGTAATATGCTTAAATTCAGCGGCTCGCAACGTCTTATTTGAGGTCTGAGACAAGGGGGTTGCGTGCGGGGAGGAGGCGGTGGGGAGCGGGCAGAGAGATGGCCCCGTGGGGAGGGCCCATCCCCCTCTATCGCAGCATCTGGCCGCCGCTTGCTCACTCACTTGCCCGCAGTGGATAATGTGCTCCCCTTATCCTCCGGGACACCCACGAGCCGCCGCCGGGCAGGCCGCCCCGAGCCTCCTCCGTGTCGGCAGCCCTGTGTCGCAACAGACAGCCTTCACGAGGCGCGTAGGGAGAGTCCGATGGCACGGGGCCTGGAAGGGCTACGGGAGAGTCTGAACTTGGGGGGGTGTAGGGTGCGGGAGAAAGTGTCGGCGGAGGGAAAAGAGCCGAGGACGAGATTACCGGCGAGCCAGCCTTTCTCGAACCTCTAAGCCCAATGCTTTCCCCTCACTTTCACTGCAACCCCCCATCCTGCGACGGGCCCCAGCAGAAATTCGCAAAGACACAATTTAAGTGTGACATGTGCCCCTCCAAGCCTGGGCTTTGGTTTCCGAGATTGTATCAGAATCTATCATTCCTCTTTAGAATATTAATTTTACTAATCCTTTATTTGCTCTGCCTTGTTTGCCCCTATTTAGTTTGATTGTTGAATTTAATTGACCCTTTTGCCAATTATTTCACTGTCCTATTACAAACTGGAACACATACAAAAAAAAATCCCTCAAAAGACATAAACATTTTCATTACACTTCTAGATGAATTCTTTGAGTGGTTATCACAAAATGACACCAGTGTTACCGCACTGTGCATAAATTGCTGCAAATTCTCACTATGATAAATACTTAGGGCTTGTCCACACGTAACTGAATTGCTGCAGAAAGCCAGCAGACATTACTATAACAATGCTACATTACTATAACAATACTACATTACTATAATACCGCTAGGTTTAAACTTAACAGAAATTTGTGAGTTTTCTCCACGTGCTTATTTCAACAATCCAGTTTTCCAGCTTAAGTGTCACTAAATGCAGTCCGGCGGCTCAGTTGGCAGAGTTTGGCAGACACTCAAATTTCAAGATTGGGCAGCCCCTTTTTAGATAGTGCCACAGAGCCCTCTGTAGATACTGCCACAGTGCCCTCTGTAGATAATGCCACACACAACCCTTGAAGATAGTTCCACACCCCCCCCCCCCAGTAGATAGCTCAATTGGGGCTACCTCTAGGAGTGGAATCCCCAGCCAGAGCGTTGCCGATGCTTTGACCAGGGATTCCTTTGCTCGAGGAGCCCCTGACGTCACAATCCATACACAGTGACGTCAGGGGATCCTCCTGGACCGAATGTGCGGTCAGGGGCAACCCCAGACCCGGTGTCCCAGAGCGAGCACTAGTATAGGCTCTGCTCCGGAACTCTGGGGAAGCGCCTCATATCTGTGTCCATATATGGAGTCCCGGAGCAGAGCCGCTTCTAGCACTTTGCCTAGGATTCCAGCTCTGCTCCTGACATCACTGTTCATATATGGACAGAGATGTCAGGGGCAACCCCAGAGCTGGAGTCCCGGGCAGAGCGCTAGTAGCGCTCCTACTGGGACTACAGCTGTGCTCCTGACATCACTGTCCAGCTCTGGGGAAACCCTAAACATCACTGTCCAAATGTGGACAGCGATGTCAGGGGATTCCACAGAGTCCCGGAGCAGAGCCTATACTAGCGCTCTGCCTGGGATTCCGGCTCTGGGGAAGCCCAGGACAACACTGTCCGTATATGGACAGCGATGTCAGGGAATTCCACAGAGTCCCGGAGCAGAGCCTATACTAGCGCTCTGCCCGGGACTCCACTCTGGGAAAGACCCTGACAACACCGTCCATATATGGACAGTGATGTCAGGGAATTCCACAGAGTCCCGGAGCAGAGCCGATACTAGCGCTCTGCCCAGGACTCCGCTTTTTAGTAGGACACCATTACGGTATTAAAAATCATTTTTGTGAAATTTGGCTTATATAATATTCAAATTTTCTGAGTGACTTAGATTTTGGGTTTTTATTAACTATTCCCATAATCATCAACATTACAAGAAAAAAATGCTGGAAATAGATCCCTCTGTGTGTAATGAATCTATATAATATATGAGAGACACTTTTTGAATTGAATTACTGAAATCAATTAACTTTTGATGATATTCTAATTCATTGAGAAGAACTAGTATATATACTGAGCTTTGTTCTGGTTTTGTATATATGTACTGAGCTTGGTTCTGGTGCTGTATATATGTACTGAGCTTTGTTCTGGTGTTGTATTTATGCACTGAGATTTGTTCTGGTGTTGTATATATGTACTGAGCTTAGTTCTGGTGCTGTATATATGTACTGTGCTTGGTTCTGCTGCTGTATATATGTACTGAGCTTTGTTCTGGTGCTGTATATAAGTTTTTTACTTTGTTCTGGTGCTGTATATATGTACTGAACTTGGTTCTGGTGTTGTATTTAGGTACTAAGCTTGGTTTTGGTGTTGGATATATTTACTGAGCTTGGTTTTGGTGCTGTATATATGTACTGAGCCTTGTTCTGGTGCTGTATTTATGTACTGAGCTTTGTTCTGGTGCTGTATTTATGTACTGAGCTTTGTTCTGGTATTGTATATATGTACTGAGCTTGGTTTTGGGGTTGTATATATGTACTGAGATTTGTTCTGGTGCTGTATTTATGTACTGAGCTTGTTCTGGTGTTGTATATTTGTACTGAGCTTGTTCTGGTGCTGAATATATGTACTGAGCTTGTTCTGGTGCTGTATATATGTACTGAGCTTTGTTCTTGTGCTGTATATATGTAATGAGGTTGCTCCTGGCACTGTATCTGTGCATTAGGCGGGAGAGTTGTCGCGGCTTACTGCGCACTCCGCACTGTCCTCCCCCCTTCTCATGTGCACTGTAAAGGATCTGCCAGGCACAGCTTCGGGGTTAACGCCCATAGATAATCAGTCTGCACCTGCTTCTATGTCTGTGAGACTGACTCCAT
This sequence comes from Rhinoderma darwinii, assembly GCF_050947455.1. NCBI lineage: Eukaryota > Metazoa > Chordata > Amphibia > Anura > Rhinodermatidae > Rhinoderma > Rhinoderma darwinii. Next base: position 404,025,896 of record NC_134689.1, read on the forward strand.
CTTCCACCACTCAGGGTGGCAGGCTTAGGAGTGGGAGAACCTATCACAGCCTGGCCACATGGAGCTAGCTCCCGCCCTCTGTCTATTTATACCTGCCTTTCCTGTTCATCCTTTGCTTGTGATTCTTCTCGTTTGGTTTCCTGGCCCTGCTGCAGCTTCTTGTACTTTGTCCTTGCTTCATATTGACGCCGGCTTGCTGACTACTCTCCTGCTCTGCGTTTGGTACCTCGTTCACTCCTGGTTTGACTCGGCTTGTTCACTACTCTCCTGCTCTGCGTTTGGTACCTCGTACTCTCCTGGTTTGACTCGGCTTGTTCACTTCTCTTGTTGCTCACAGTGTTGCCGTGGGCAACTGCCTCTTTCTCCCCCTAGCTCTGTGTACCCTTGTCTGTTTGTCTTTTGTGCACTTATTGAGCGTAGGGACCGTCACCCAGTTGTACCCCGTCGCCTAGGGCGGGTCGTTGCAAGTAGGCAGGGACTGAGTGGCGGGTAGATTAGGGCTCACTTGTCTGTCTCCCCACCCCCGTCATTACATAATCACAAGCCCATACCTAGTCTACCCTGGTCCCTGACAACACTATGGACCCCCTTGAAACCCTGGCTCAGCAAATGCAGGGCCTCTCCCTAAAGGTCCAGGCCCTGGCTCAGAGGGTCAACCAGCCTGATGCTACCATGGTAGTCCCCCTCACCTCACCTCTTGAACCCCACCTCAAGTTGCCCGACCGGTTCTCAGGGGACCGGAAGACTTTTCTCTCCTTTCGGGAGAGTTGTAGGCTCTATTTTCTTTTAAAGCCCCACTCCTCAGGTTCTGAGAGCCAGCGGGTGGGTATAATTATGTCCCGGCTCCAGGAAGGGCCCCAAGAATGGACCTTCTCCTTGGCTCCTGACGCCCCTGAACTTTCCTCCGTTGATCTTTTCTTTTCTGCTCTCGGACTCATCTGTGACAAGACTGCTTTTGCCGAGAGTCAGCTGGTGACCTTACGTCAGGGTAAGAGACCTGTTGAGGAGTATTGCTCTGACTTTAGGAAGTGGTGCGTAGCTTCTCAGTAGAATGACCCTGCCTTAAGGTGCCAGTTTAGGTTGGGTCTGTCGAACGCCCTGAAAGACCTGCTAGTTAGCTATCCCTCTTCTGACTCCCTAGACCAGGTTATGGCTTTAGCGGTACGACTTGACCGACGTCTCAGGGAACGACAACTTGAACATCTTGATGTTTTCTCCTCTGACTCCCCCAAGATGCCTCCCGATGTTCCGTTGCTTCGTTCCTCCCCGGAAGACTCGGAGGTACCTATGCAACTCGGGGCCTCCGTGTCCCCCCAACAACGTAGAGATTTCCGCAGGAAGAATGGTCTCTGCTTCTACTGTGGGGATGACAAGCATCAAGTGAACAACTGTCCTAAGCGTAAGAATGCAGCCGGAGAACTTCCGCGCCTAAGTGATCATCGGGGAGGTCACTTGGGTGCACAGGTATTTCCCATAAATATGAAACGTAATAAAATCTTGCTTCCCTTTCAGGTCTCTTTTGGTGGTAGGTCTGCTACCGGTAGTGCCTTCGTGGATTCAGGGTCTTCTGCTAATATCATGTCTGTGGAATTTGCTATGTCTCTAGCTATGCCTTTGATTGATTTGCCTAAACCTGTCCCGGTAGTGGGTATCAACTCCACTCCTCTTGCTAATGGTTTATTTACACAGCATACCCCTGTTTTTGAACTCCTTGTTGGCTCCATGCATTTGGAGCAGTGCTCTGTACTGTTAATGCAGGGATTATCGTCCGATTTGGTTTTAGGCCTTCCCTGGTTGCAGTTGCATAATCCCACGTTTGACTGGAATTCTGGGGACCTTACCAAGTGGGGTAATGAATGCTTGACGTCATGTTTTTCTGTTAATTCTATTTCTCCCCCTGAGGAGGTGAACACGCTACCTGAGTTTGTTCAGGACTTCGCCAATGTTTTCTCTAAGGAGGCCTCCGAAGTGTTACCTCCTCATAGAGAATATGATTGCGCAATCAATTTGGTACCAGGAGCTAAGCTCCCTAAGGGTAGGATATTTAATCTCTCTTGTCCCGAACGTGAAGCCATGAGAGAGTATATCCAGGAATGCCTGGCCAAGGGTTACATTCGCCCCTCTACTTCTCCGGTAGGTGCTGGCTTCTTCTTCGTAGGGAAGAAGGATGGTGGTCTTAGGCCATGCATTGACTACCGAAGCTTGAATAAGGTCACTGTAAGGAACCAGTATCCCCTTCCTCTGATTCCTGATCTCTTTAATCAGGTTCAGGGGGCCCAATGGTTCTCTAAGTTTGATCTACGGGGGGCGTATAACCTTATCCGCATCAAAGAGGGGGATGAGTGGAAGACTGCGTTTAACACGCCCGAAGGTCATTTCGAATACCTCGCCATGCCCTTTGGGTTGTGTAATGCTCCCGCGGTCTTCCAGAATTTCATAAATTAGATTTTAAGAGACTACCTGGGGGTATTTCGTGTAGTGTACCTTGATGACATACTTGTGTTTTCCAAGGACTGGTCCTCCCACATTGAGCATGTCAGGAAGGTGCTCCAGGTCCTTCGAGAAAACAAACTGTTTGCGAAGACCGAAAAATGTGTGTTTGGGGTGCAGGAGATACCATTTTTGGGCCAAATCCTTACTCCTCATGAATTCCGCAAGGACCCTGCCAAGGTCCAGGCTGTGGCGGAATGGGTCCAACCTGCCTCCCTGAAGGCGTTACAGTGCTTCCTGGGGTTCGCTAATTATTACAGGAGGTTTATTGCTAACTTCTCGGTCATTGCTAAGCCTCTTACGGATCTCACTCGCAAAGGTGCTGATCTCCTCCACTGGCCTCCTGAGGCTGTCCAGGCTTTTGAGGTCCTTAAGAAGTGCTTTATCTCGGCCCCGGTGCTGGTTCAGCCCAACCAAATGGAGCCATTTATCGTGGAGGTTGACGCGTCCGAGGTGGGAGTGGGGGCTGTCTTGTCCCAGGGTACCAGGTCCCTCACCCATCTCCGTCCCTGTGCCTACTTCTCCAGGAAGTTTTCACCCACTGAGAGTAACTATGATATTGGCAACCGCGAACTCTTAGCCATTAAATGGGCATTTGAAGAGTGGCGCCACTTCCTGGAGGGGGCTAGGCACCAGGTAACGGTCCTTACCGACCACAAGAATCTGGTTTTCCTAGAATCTGCCCGGAGGCTAAACCCGAGACAAGCTCGTTGGGCGTTATTTTTTACCAGATTCAACTTTGTGGTTACCTATAGGGCTGGGTCTAAAAATGTTAAGGCTGATGCACTGTCACGTAGCTTCATGGCCAGCCCTCCTTCGGAGGAAGATCCTGCTTGTATTTTGCCTCCAGGTATAATCATTTCCGCTAGTGATTCTGATTTAGTCTCTGAAATTGCGGCTGATCAAGGTTCAGCTCCCGGGAGCCTTCCTGAGAACAAGCTGTTTGTTCCCCTGCAATTCCGGCTAAGGGTACTTAGGGAAAATCATGACTCTGCACTATCTGGCCATCCAGGCATCCTGGGTACCAAGCACCTCATTGCCAGAAACTATTGGTGGCCTGGGTTGCCTAAAGACGTTAAGGCCTACGTCGCCGCTTGTGAAGTTTGTGCTAGGTCCAAGACTCCCAGGTCCCGACCAGCGGGCTTACTATGTTCTTTGCCCATTCCCCAGAGACCTTGGACCCATATCTCCATGGATTTTATCACCGATTTGCCTCCATCTCAAGGCAAGTCGGTGGTGTGGGTTGTAGTAGACCGCTTCAGTAAGATGTGCCATTTTGTGCCCCTCAAGAAACTACCCAATGCTAAGACGTTAGCTACCTTGTTTGTCAAACACATCCTGCGTCTCCATGGGGTCCCTGTCAATATTGTTTCTGATAGAGGGGTACAATTTGTTTCATTGTTTTGGAGAGCTTTCTGTCAAAAGTTTGAGATTGATCTGTCCTTCTCCTCTGCCTTCCATCCTGAAACTAATGGTCAAACTGAGAGGACTAATCAGTCTCTAGAACAATATTTAAGGTGTTTTATCTCTGACTGTCAATATGATTGGGTCTCATTCATTCCCCTCGCCGAATTTTCCCTTAATAACCGGGTCAGTAACTCGTCAGGGGTCTCCCCCTTTTTCTGTAATTTTGGGTTTAATCCACGGTTCTCTTCCGTTTCACCTGGTAGTTCCAACAATCCCGAGGTAGAGGTCGTTCATCGAGAACTGTGCACAGTCTGGGCTCAGGTTCAGAAGAACCTAGAGGCGTCCCAGAGCATACAAAAAACTCCTTGTTTATGGTCGGGAATCTGGTGTGGATATCGTCTAAAAATTTGCGCCTTAAGGTCCCGTCCAAGAAGTTTGCTCCCCGGTTTATAGGGCCGTACAAGGTCATTGAAGTCCTCAATCCTGTCTCCTTCCGACTGGAGTTGCCCCCATCTTTTCGAGTACACGACGTGTTCCATGCCTCCCTCCTTAAACGCTGCTCCCCGTCCTTGGCTCCCTCGAAGAAACCTCCGGTCCCTGTTCTCACCCCTGAGGGGGCAGAATTCGAGGTGGCCAAGATTGTGGACAGCAGGATGGTCCAAGGCTCCCTCCAGTACCTGGTCCATTGGAGAGGATACGGGCCTGAGGAGAGGACTTGGGTACCCGCTCGGGATGTTCACGCTGGGATATTGGTCAGGAGGTTTCACCTTCGTTTCCCCAGTAAACCAGGTCCACTTAGAAAGGGTCCGGTGGCCCCTCATAAAAGGGGGGTACTGTAAAGGATCTGCCAGGCAAAGCTTCGGGGTTAACGCCCATAGATAATCAGTCTGCACCTGCTTCTATGTCTGTGAGACTGACTCCATCTTCCACCACTCAGGATGGCAGGCTTAGGAGTGGGAGAACCTATCACAGCCTGGCCAGACGGAGCTAGCTCCCGCCCTCTGTCTATTTATACCTGCCTTTCCTGTTCCTCCTTTGCTTGTGATTCTTCTCGTTTGGTTTCCTGGCCCTGATGCAGCTTCTTGTACTTTGTCCTTGCTTCATATTGACCCCGGCTTGCTGACTACTCTCCTGCTCTGCGTTTGGTACCACGTTCACTCCTGGTTTGACACGGCTTGTTCACTACTCTCCTGCTCTGCGTTTGGCACCTCGTACTCTCCTGGTTTGACTCGGCTTGTTCACATCTCTTGTTGCTCACAGTGTTGCCGTGGACAACTGCCCCTTTCTCCCCCTAGCTCTGTGTACCCTTGTCTGCACTTATTGAGCGTAGGGACCGTCGCCCAGTTGTACCCCGTTGCCTAGGGCGGGTCGTTGCAAGTAGGCAGGGACTGAGTGGCGGGTAGATTAGGGCTCACTTGTCTGTCTCCCCACCCCCGTCATGACATGCACAGCCTAACTAAATGGGCTGAGCACACTTAGGATATTGAATGTGCACATGTAGGCCTATAGGTAATGGGTGAGTTTAAAAGAATGTGTGGGTAGGTCTGTACGCTTAAGCATTCTGGACAGGGAATTTCTTTATTTAGAGTCCACTTTAATGTAGGGGGTATTTGGAATATCGTAACTGTTTTATATTTTATTATTAGAATCCTTTTCAATGGCGCGATACACTGCAAAACACTGTGACACCCCCCCCCCCCCCCCCCGCGCGCGCGGCGCGTATGTCCTCGTCTGAAAAACAGGGAACCTGTTGTTAAAAATGGTAATCCCACCCCTGGTGCCACGGCCTAAGTGGGGATATTTCTGAAGACAGGAGAAACAGGGTAATAACTGTTCTGATGCATTTCCTCCGTTTCATGTACTAGTTTCAAAACATATGTCCTGTAAATGACACATTTGTAATAAAATAATAAAAAAATGTTTTCATTTTGTACACCGAATTTGCATTCATTCCTGCAACAAAATTTGGGCTCAAACTACTTACTACATCCCTTGCCACCATGTGCTCCCTCAATTTCAGTCCCTGCCGTGTGTCCAGGCAGCGCATTAGGGCTACAATGTGGATATTTTTGAACACAGAAAAAAAAGGTGATACATTTTTTAGTTGCGTTCTGTCATTATCATGTTTGCTTTACAAAAAAACTTGTCTGCAAAATGACATATTCGTGAGAAAAATATTAATTGTTTTTTCTTTCTTTGCATCAATTTCTGTAAAAAAAACTTTTTGTTTTTTTTTCTAATATACTCACTAGAACCCTAGATGAATACCTTAAGGTATCTACATTTCAAAACGCGGTCATTTATAAGGGGTTTTCTATTGTTCTGGCAGCTCAGTACCTCTACAAGTGTGTAATGGGCCCTGAAACATTTTCAAACAAAATTTATGTTCTGAAAGTCACCGGGTGCTCCCTTCCTTTTTCTTTTGCCCTGTGTCAAATAACCATATTAGGGCCGCGATGGGGATATTTCTGAACACAGGAGAAACAGGGTGATACATTATGAGGTGGGTTTATTCATTTTTACGTGCGTTTAAAAAAAAAAAATCTGTTGTTAAAATGACACATTTGTTAAAAAAAATTGCTATTTTTCACCTGCTTTGCATTAATTCCTGCAAAAAAAACAAACCGGTGAGGTTAAAATTAATGAATGTCTTAGGGAGTTTAGTTTTCTATATTATGACATTTCTGGGGGTTTTCTATTATTCTGACTCCTGTGAGCCTCTGAAAACTTGGTTTGGTGTAAGAAAATAAAATGTACTTCAAAATTGCTAAAGAATTGAAAAAGTTTTTCAAAAGTTAAGAAAAAAGTAAAGAGATGGCAATATATATTTGTTAAAATCTTTGTACAGAATATGTGACATAATGCAGTTAAAAATAGAAAACAGTATTTTACAAATTATCATAAGTTCTTAAAATAATTTTTGTCTTTAACATCTAAATAAAGTACAATATTTGCCAAAAATTACTTGGATGTCCAAAACCATTACAGAGTTATTGTAATGTCTACGGCCGAGGGCCATCGTTCAGACTTACCCTCTGATGCCTCCGGCCATGGATGTCTGTGTTCTCGGCGGCATCTCCCTCCAGGGAGACGCCGGCACTCTCTTCCGGGTTCTGGGACTGTTTCCCGCAGGGCTCCTTAAAGGGACATTGCGCGTTGTCACGAAGGGTGTCTGGACCCACTGGGCCGTACCGCCTTGGCGGTAAGGCAGCTGGCCAACAGGGCGCAGGTCAATGTCCATAGTTCGTATAGGTACCTGTGGCAGCTCGGACAGCAGTAAGGCAGGCTTGGCTGGGACTAGGCAGCAGGTAGACGTCAGGCGAGGTGAGGCAGGTCAGACGTGGGATACAGCACGACACGACTTTGGCACAGCACAGTGCTCGACCAGGATACTATGGAATGCAGGGAATCACATAGACAAACTTGGGAAACATCAACAACGTTCAGGTATAGAAGCAGGGGGCTGGACCCCTCTTATAGTCCAGGGTACTCAGGGGTTCAAAGCTCATCAAAAGTCTGGTGCGCGCGCTGTCCCTTTAAGAGCGGGCACGAGCGTGCGCACGCACCCTACGAGATCCGGCTGAGGTGAGTGGAAGCGAGCGCTGGCGTCTCCTGAGGAGGAGGCTGGGCCAGCTCCCTGCCGACTCGTGGTTGCGGCTGTCAGGGGGGGATTGGAGCTGACGGCCCACAGCCACGGAAATTACACGCGTCCAGTTGTTATTAATCAGTAATTAGTCGAGAATGCTGCTGGACTAAAAAAAGGGCTCTGCCCACTTGATCCTTACATGAGCGTTGTTGTATACCTAAAGTTTGTCTTGCAAATGGTCTCCCAGTGTTGTCCAGTTCCCAGTGTTACCCGTTCCTGCTGCCTGTACCCTGTATCCCGTGCTACCGTGCCTCTGTGCAATCTACAGTGAAAGTCAAGTCGTGTCTTCCGCTGCATCTACTGTACCATCTACAGTAAGGGTATGTGCACACACACTAATTACGTCCGTAATTGACGGACGTATTTCGGCCGCAAGTACCGGACCGAACACAGTGCAGGGAGCCGGGCTCCTAGCATCATACTTACAGTGAAGGAAATAAGTATTTGATCCCTTGCTGATTTTGTAAGTTTGCCCACTGTCAAAGACATGAACAGTCTAGAATTTTTAGGCTAGGTTAATTTTACCAGTGAGAGATAGATTATATAAAAAAAAGAAAAGAAAATCACATAGTCAAAATTATATATATTTATTTGCATTGTGCACAGAGAAATAAGTATTTGATCCCTTTGGCAAACAAGACTTAATACTTGGTGGCAAAACCCTTGTTGGCAAGCACAGCAGTCAGACATTTTTTCTAGTTGATGATGAGGTTTGCACACATGTTAGATGGAATTTTGGCCCACTCCTCTTTGCAGATCATCTGTAAATCATTAAGATTTCGAGGCTGTCGCTTGGCAACTCGGATCTTCAGCTCCCTCCATAAGTTTTCGATGGGATTAAGGTCTGGAGACTGGCTAGGCCACTCCATGACCTTAATATGCTTCTTTTTGAGCCACTCCTTTGTTGCCTTGGCTGTATGTTTCGGGTCATTGTCGTGCTGGAAGACCCAGCCACGAGCCATTTTTAATGTCCTGGTGGAGGGAAGGAGGTTGTCACTCAGGATTTGACGGTACATGGCTCCATCCATTCTCCCATTGATGCGGTGAAGTAGTCCTGTGCCCTTAGCAGAGAAACACCCCCAAAACATAATGTTTCCACCTCCATGCTTGACAGTGGGGACGGTGTTCTTTGGGTCATAAGCAGCATTTCTCTTCCTCCAAACACGACGAGTTGAGATAATGCCAAAGAGCTAAATTTTTGTCTCATCTAACCACAGTACCTTCTCCCAATCACTCTCAGAATCATTCAGATAATCATTTGCAAACTTCAGACGGGCCTGTACATGTGCCTTCTTGAGCAGGGGGACCTTGCGGGCACTGCAGGATTTTAATCCATTACGGCGTAATGTGTTACCAATGGTTTTCTTGGTGACTGTGGTCCCAGCTGCCTTGAGATCATTAACAACTTCCCCCCGTGTAGTTTTCGGCTGAGCTCTCACCTTCCTCAGGATCAAGGATACCCCACGAGGTGAGATTTTGCATGGAGCCCCAGATCGAAGTCGATTGACAGTCATTTTGTATGTCTTCCATTTTCTTACTATTGCACCAACAGTTGTCTCCTTCTCACCCAGCGTCTTACTTATGGTTTTGTAGCCCATTCCAGCCTTGTGTAGGTCTATGATCTTGTCCCTGACATCCTTAGAAAGCTCTTTGGTCTTGCCCATGTTGTAGAGGTTAGAGTCAGACTGATTAATTGAGTCTGTGGACAGGAGTCTTTTATACAGGTGACCATGTAAGACAGCTGTCTTTAATGCAGGCACCAAGTTGATTTGGAGCAGTAACTGGTCTCGAGGAGGCTGAACTCTTAATGGTTGGTAGGGGATCAAATACTTATTTCTCTGTGCACAATGCAAATAAATATATATAATTTTGACTATGTGATTTTCAGGTGTTTTTTTTAATATAATCTATCTCTCACTGGTAAAATTAACCTAGCCTAAAAATTCTAGACTGTTCATGTCTTTGACAGTGGACAAACTTACAAAATCAGCAAGGGATCAAATACTTATTTCCTTCACTGTATGTACGATGCTAGGAGTCCCTGCCTCGCTGCAGGACATCTGTCCCGTACTGTAATCATGTTTTCAGTATGGGACAGTTGTCCTGAAGCGAGGCAGGGACTCCTAGCATCATACATAAGTATGCACTGTGTTCGGTCCCGTACTTGCGGCCGAAATACGTCCGTCAATTACGGACGTAATTAGTATGTGTGCACATACCCTAAAAGTCAAGTCGTGTCTTCCACTGCATCTACTGTACCATCTACAGTGAAAGTCAAGTCGTGTCTTCCGCTGCATCTACTGTACCATCTACAGTGAAAGTCAAGTCGTGTCTTCCGCTGCATCTACTGTACCATCTACAATGAAAGTCAAGTCATGTCTTCCGCTGCATCTACTGTACGATCTACGGTGAAAGTCAAGTGGTGTCTCCGCTACTGTTTACATTAACTCAGGTACACTTTCTGGACTATAGACATTGTATTGTACCTAGTTGGCCAGCTGTTATCCCGCTACGCAGTACGGCCAAGTGGGTCCACACCTCTCGCCGTGACAGTTATTCTCTGATAATCTCAGACATACTGGATTTCCAAAACCTGGCTGGGTTCCCGCCTGGAATCTGCAGGCAGCGACCACCTCACCAGGCATAACGGGGTCAGGAGACCACCGTTCTCGATATAGGTGCGGGTCACCGAACTGGGACCCGCAACTATCAGACATTTTTGGCATATCATTCCTGTGGATAAGCCATAAATGTCTAAATTGGGGATACCCATAAATGCATCTGTAGACCCATAACTACATATTTTGTGCCTCTGTGCCTTCACTTTAGTGTTAAAGTGTCAAAGCTACATTGAGACTCATTGCAGCTAATTTAAAATATGGCCAAGCAATTGCTTCATGGACACACACTGTGTTTCTAACACTAGAATTGATTGTGAATAGTGAATAGAGATCCCCTGACAAAGGACTGTGGCATAACAGAACCTGAGAGCAGAGATCTCCTGACATAGGACTGTGGCATGACAGAATCTGAGAGCAGAGATCTCCTGACATAGGACTGTGGCATGACAGAACCTGAGTGTAATGGCAGGGGGTAGGGAGACGGACAAGTGAGCCCTAATCTACCCGCCACTCTGTCCCTGCCTACTTGCAACGACCCGCCCTAGGCGACGGGGTACAACTGGGCGGCGGTCCCTGCGCTCAGTAAGTGCACGACAAACACGACAAACATACAAGGAACACAAGCAAGGAAAAGGGGCCGTTGCCCACGGCAACACCGTGAGCAACCAGAGTGGTGAACGAGCCGAGTCAAGCCAGGAGTGTGCGAGGTACAAAACGAAAAGCAGAAGAGTAGTCGGTAAGCCAGGGTCGGTATGGAGCAGGATCAAAAATAGCAGGAGCTGTAGCTGGGCCAGGAACCACAAGGAAAGAAACAAAAGCAATAACAAGCACCGAGGGACAGGAAGTGCAGGCTTAAATAGACCGAGGGCGGGAGCTAGCTGAGTCTGGCCAGGTTACGATAGGCTCTCCCACTCCTAAGCCTGCCAGCCTGAATGGTGGAAGCAGGAGTCAGTCTCAGGGATGTATTCTCAGGTGCTGACTGATTAGTTCTGGGAGTTAACCCTGCTGTGCCTGGCAGATCCTTTACAGTACCCCCCCTTTTATGAGGGGCCACCGGACCCTTTCTAAGTGGACCTGGCTTACTGGGGAAACGCAGGTGGAACCTCCTGACCAATACCCCTGCGTGAACATCCCGGGCGGGTACCCAAGTCCTCTCCTCGGGCCCGTATCCTCTCCAATGGACCAGGTACTGGAGGGAGCCTTGGACCATCTTGCTGTCCACAATCCTGGCCACCTCGAATTCCACCCCCTCCGGGGTGAGGATGGGAACAGGAGGTCTCCTCGAGGGAGCCAAGGACGGGGAGCAGCGTTTGAGGAGGGAGGCATGAAACACGTCGTGTATCCGAAAAGACGGGGGTAACTCCAGCCGGAAGGAGACAGGATTGAGGACCTCAATGACCTTATACGGCCCAATAAACCGGGGAGCAAACTTCTTGGACGGAACCTTGAGACGCAAGTTCCTAGACGACAACCACACCAGATCCCCGACCATAAACAGGGGGTTAGCAGAACGTTTTTTATCAGCCTGAGTTTTTTGTACGCTCTGGGACACCTCTAGGTTTTTCTGAACCTGGGCCCAGACTGTGCACAGTTCCCGATGAACGACCTCTACCTCAAGATTGTTGGAACTACCAGGTGAAACGGAGGAGAACCGTGGATTAAACCCAAAATTACAAAAAAAAGGAGAGACCCCTGACGAGTTACTGACCCGGTTATTAAGGGAAAATTCGGCGAGGGGAATGAAAGAGACCCAATCAAATTGACAGTCAGAGACAAAACACCTTAAATATTGTTCTAGAGATTGATTAGTCCTCTCCGTTTGGCCGTTGGTTTCAGGATGGAAGGCAGAGGAGAAGGACAGATCAATCCCCAACTTCATACAGAAGGCTCTCCAAAACAATGAAACAAATTGTACCCCTCTGTCCGAAACAATATTGACAGGGACCCCATGGAGACGCAGGATGTGTTTGACAAACAAGGTAGCCAACGTTTTGGCGTTGGGTAGTTTCTTGAGGGGCACAAAGTGGCACATCTTACTGAAGCGGTCCACCACCACCCACACCACCGACTTGCCTTGAGATGGAGGCAAATCGGTGATAAAATCCATGGAGATATGTGTCCAAGGTCTCTGGGGAATGGGCATCGAACGCAGTAAGCCCGCTGGTCGGGACCTGGGAGTCTTGGACCTAGCACAAACCTCACAAGCGGCGACGTAGGCCTTAACGTCTTTAGGCAACCCAGGCCACCAATAATTTCTGGTAATGAGGTGTTTGGTACCCAGGATGCCTGGATGGCCAGATAGTGCGGAGTCATGATTTTCCCTAAGTACCCTTAGCCGGAATTGCAGGGGAACAAACAGCTTGTTCTCAGGAAGGTTCCCGGGAGCTGAACCTTGATCAGCAGCAATTTCAGAGACTAAATCAGAATCGATCGAGGAAATGATTATACCTGGAGGCAAAATACAAGCAGGATCTTCCTCCGAAGTAGGGCTGGCCATGAAGCTACGCGACAGTGCATCAGCCTTAATATTTTTAGACCCAGCCCTATAGGTAACCAAAAAATTTAATCTGGTAAAAAATAACGCCCATCGAGCTTGTCTTGGGTTTAGCCTCCGGGCAGATTCTAGGAAAACCAGATTCTTGTGGTCGGTAAGGACCGTTACCTGGTGCCTAGCCCCCTCCAGGAAGTGGCGCCACTCTTCAAATGCCCATTTAATGGCTAAGAGTTCGCGGTTGCCAATATCATAGTTACTTTCAGTTGGCGAAAACTTCCTGGAGAAGTAGGCACAGGGGCGGAGATGGGTGAGGGACCTGGTACCCTGGGACAAGACAGCCCCCACTCCCACCTCAGATGCGTCAACTTCCACGATAAATGGCTCCATTTGGTTGGGCTGAACCAGCACCGGGGCCGAGACAAAGCACTTCTTAAGGACCTCAAAAGCCTGGACAGCCTCAGGAGGCCAGTGGAGGAGATCAGCACCTTTGCGAGTGAGGTCCGTAAGGGGCTTAGCGATGACCGAGAAGTTAGCAATAAATCTCCTGTAATAATTAGCAAACCCCAAAAAACACTGTAACGCCTTCAGGGAGGCAGGTTGGACCCATTCCGCCACAGCCTGAACCTTGGCGGGGTCCATGCGGAATTCATGAGGAGTAAGGATTTGACCCAAAAATGGAATCTCCTGTACCCCAAACACACATTTTTCGGTTTTGGCAAACAGTTTATTTTCCCGAAGGACCTGGAGCACCTTCCTGACATGCTCCACGTGGGAGGACCAGTCCTTGGAAAACACCAGTATGTCATCAAGGTACACTACCAGAAAAATCCCCAGGTAATTTCTCAAAATCTCATTTATGAAATTCTGGAAGACCGCAGGGGCATTACACAACCCAAAGGGCATGACGAGGTATTCGAAATGGCCTTCGGGCGTGTTAAACGCAGTCTTCCACTCATCCCCCTCTTTGATGCGAATAAGGTTATACGCCCCCCGTAGATCCAATTTAGAAAACCATTGGGCCCCCTGAACCTGATTAAAGAGATCAGGAATCAAAGGAAGGGGATACTGGTTCCTTACTGTGACCTTATTCAGGCTACGGTAGTCAATGCATGGCCTAAGACCACCATCCTTCTTCCCCACGAAGAAGAAGCCAGCACCTACCGGAGAAGAAGAGGGACGAATGTAACCCTTGGCCAGGGATTCCTGGATATACACTCTCATAGCTTCACGTTCGGGACAAGAAAGATTAAATATCCTACCCTTAGGAAGCTTAGCTCCTGGTACCAATTCGATAGCGCAATCGTATTCTCTATGAGGAGGTAACACTTCGGAGGCCTCCCTAGAGAAAACATCAGCGAAGTCCTGAACAAACTCGGGTAGCGTATTCGCCTCCTTAGGGGGAGAAATAGAATTAACAGAAAAACATGACGTACAACATTCATTACCCCATTTGGTTAGCTCCCCAGTATTCCAGTCAAACATAGGATTATGCAACTGCAACCAGGGAAGACCTAGAACCAAATCGTACGATAATCCCTGCATCAACAGTACAGAGCATTGCTCCAAATGCATGGAGCCAACAAGGAGTTCAAAAACAGGGGTATGCTGTGTAAAATAACCATTAGCAAGAGGAGTGGCGTCGATACCCACTACCGGGACAGGTTTAGGCAAATCAATAAGAGGCATAGCAAGGGACATAGCAAATTCCACAGACATGATATTAGTAGAGGACCCTGAATCCACGAAAGCACTGCCGGTAGCAGACCTACCACCAAAAGAGACCTGAAAGGGAAGCAAGATCTTAGTACGTTTCATATTTACGGGAAATACCTGTGCGCCCAAGTGACCTCCCCGATGATCACTTAGGCGCGGAAGTTCTCTGGCTGCAACCTTACGCTTAGGACAGTTGTTCACTTGATGCTTGTCGTCCCCACAGTAGAAGCAGAGACCATTCTTCCTGCGGAATTCTCTACGTTGTTGGGGGGACACGGAGGCCCCGAGTTGCATAGGTATCTCTGAATCTTTCGGGGAGTAACGAAGCAACGGAGCTTCGGGAGGCATCATGGGGGAGTCGGAGGAGAAAACACATAAACGTTCACGTTGTCGTTCCCTGAGACGTCGGTCAAGTCGTATCGCTAAAGCCATAACCTGGTCTAGGGAGTCAGAAGAGGGATAGCTAACTAGCAGGTCTTTCAGGGCATTCGACAGACCCAACCTAAACTGGCACCTTAAGGCAGGGTCATTCCACCGAGAAGCTACGCACCACTTCCGAAAGTCAGAGCAATACTCCTCAACAGGTCTCTTACCCTGACGTAAGGTCACCAGCTGACTCTCGGCAAAGGCAGTCCTGTCAGTCTCGTCATAAATAAGTCCGAGAGCAGAAAAGAAACAATCAACGGAGGAAAGTTCAGGGGCGTCAGGAGCCAAGGAGAAGGCCCACTCTTGGGGCCCTTCCTGGAGCCGGGACATAATTATACCCACCCGCTGGCTCTCAGAACCTGAGGAATGAGGCTTTAAACGAAAGTAAAGCCTACAACTCTCCCGAAAGGAGAGAAAAGTCCTCCGGTCCCCTGAGAACCGGTCGGGCAACTTGAGGTGGGGTTCAAGAGGTGCGGTGCGGGGAACTACCAGGGTAGCATCAGGCTGGTTGACCCTCTGAGCCAGGGCCTGGACCTGTAGGGAGAGACCCTGCATTTGCTGAGCCAGGGTCTCACGGGGATCCATAGTGGTGTCAGGGACCAGGGGTAGACTAGGTATGGGCTTGTTATTATGTAATGGCAGGGGGTAGGGAGACGGACAAGTGAGCCCTAATCTACCCGCCACTCTGTCCCTGCCTACTTGCAACGACCCGCCCTAGGCGACGGGGTACAACTGGGCGGCGGTCCCTGCGCTCAGTAAGTGCACGACAAACACGACAAACATACAAGGAACACAAGCAAGGAAAAGGGGCCGTTGCCCACGGCAACACCGTGAGCAACCAGAGTGGTGAACGAGCTGAGTCAAGCCAGGAGTGTGCGAGGTACAAAACGAAAAGCAGAAGAGTAGTCGGTAAGCCAGGGTCGGTATGGAGCAGGATCAAAAATAGCAGGAGCTGTAGCTGGGCCAGGAACCACAAGGAAAGAAACAAAAGCAATAACAAGCACCGAGGGACAGGAAGTGCAGGCTTAAATAGACCGAGGGCGGGAGCTAGCTGAGTCTGGCCAGGTTACGATAGGCTCTCCCACTCCTAAGCCTGCCAGCCTGAATGGTGGAAGCAGGAGTCAGTCTCAGGGATGTATTCTCAGGTGCTGACTGATTAGTTCTGGGAGTTAACCCCGCTGTGCCTGGCAGATCCTTTACACTGAGAGCAGAGATCTCCTGACAAAGGACTGTGGCATAACAGAACCTGAGAGCAGAGATCTCCTGACATAGGACTGTGGCATGACAGAATCTGAGAGCAGAGATCTCCTGACATAGGACTGTGGCATGACAGAACCTGAGAGCAGAGATCTCCTGACAAAGGACTGTGGCATAACAGAACTTGAGAGCAGAGATCTCCTGAAAAGGACTGTGACATAACAGAACCTGAGAGTAGAGATCTCCTGACAAAGGACTGTGGCATGACAGAATCTGAGAGAAGAGATCTCCTGAGGAAGGACTGTGACATAACAGAACCTGAGAGCAGAGATATCCTGACAAAGGACTGTGGCATAACAGAACCTGAGAGCAGAGATCTCCTGACAAAGGTCTGTGACATAACAGAACCTGTGAGAAGAGATCTCCTGAGAAAGGACTATGACATAACAGAACCTGAGAGCAGAGATGTCCTGACAAGGGACTGTGGCATGACAGAACCTGAGAGCAGAGATATCCTGACAAAGGACTGTGGCATGGCAGAACCTGAGAGCAGAGATCTCCTGACAAAGGACTGTGGCATGACCGAACCTGAGAGCAGAGATCTCCTGACAAAGGACTGTGGCATTACAGAACCTGAGAGCAGAGATCTCCTGACAAAGGACTGTGGCATAACAGAATCTGAGAGCAAAGCTGTCAATCAAACAGCATTTCCACCCACATTCAGCTTCTCAGCATAGGATACGATGGCCAACACAGAATAATTCCTTTTTTTTATTATTCACAGCTTCTCTTTTGTTCTAACGTATCATAATTCAATGTTACAATCCTGGAAAGCTCCTTTAAACTCCTGAATATCTACACCAGGAACTATATTTCACACCATTTAATAGTAAATGGGATTTCCTCTTGGTAATCTGTTTATTTTAATCTCCTCTTATCAGTGCTCTAAGAGGAAATGCCACTTCATATAGAGCAATTCAAACAATAAAAAGTTACAACCTGGATTTCCTGGCCCCTGTGCAAATCTATACCCGGGGCCATCCACACAACAAAGACTTTATTTCCCACCACATCTAACAAGGACATACTATTTATAGTCTATATACACTATAACATGCAGGGGCGTATCTAGGTAAAGGCTCATGGGCCCCGATGCAAAAGTTCTTATTGGGCCCCCCCCCCCCGCAAACTTCTCATGGCCGACGGTCCGCAGCTTTCAGCTGCATCACTGGGTCTCCTAAGTGACCCAACAATGCAGCACTAGCAGCCAGGGGCGTCACTAAGGACTTAAAATGCCAGGGGAAATAGCCCCAATACATATGTCCCCCCCAACAAAATGTGTGTGTGTATAGGAGACAGCATATCTATAGCACTATGACCCTATAAACTATGGATAGGATTAGATACAGCGGCTCAGCAGACTGTATCACATGATAGGATTAGATATAAGGCCCAGCAGATAGTATCACACATGATAGGATTAGATACAGTGGCCCAGCAGACAGTATCACACATGATGGGATTAGATATAAGGCCCAGCAGACGGTATCACCTGATAGGATTAGATACATTGGCTCAGCAGATAGTATCACACATGAAAGGATTAGATACAGCAGCTCAGCAGACAGTATCACACATTATAGGATTAGATACAGTGGCTCAGCAGACAATATCACACATGATAGGCTTAGATACACAGCTCAGCAGACAGTATCACATATGATAACATTAGATACATTGGCTCAGCAGTCGGTATTACACACGATAGGATTAGAGATAGGGCCCAGCAGACAGTATCACACATGATGGGATTAGATACAGTAGCTCAGCAGACAGTATCACACATGATAGAATTAGATACAGTAGCTCAGCAGACAGTATCACACATGATAGGATTAGATACAGTGGCTCAGCAGACAGTATCACACATGATTGGATTAGATACAGTAGCTCAGCAGACAGTATCACACGATAGGATTAGATACAGTGGCTCAGCAGACAGTATCACACATTATTATATTAGATACAGTGGCTCAGCAGACAGTATCACACATGATAGGATTAGATACAGTGGCTCAGCAGACAGTATCACACATGATAGGATTAGATACACAGCTCTGCAGACAGTATCACACATGATAGGATTAGATACAGTAGCTCAGCAGACAGTATCACACATGATAGGATTAGATACAGTGGCTCAGCAGACAGTATCACACATTATAGGATTAGATACAGGACTTAGCTCGCTGACATTGCGGCTCCAGCGCTGGACCCAGGAAAGGTAAGAATAATAATTGTTTTGCTTTTTTATGTGTTACTAATTATTTTTGTGTGTTTGTGTTTTTTTACAAGTTCAGTTGTTGGACTACTTCGGATTCGAGGACAACTTCAATGACAGCGTTTTTTTATGCTCAATAAAATGTGTATATATGTGTGTGTATGTCTCTGTATATGTGTGTATAGGAGACAGCATATCTATAGCACTATGACCCTATAAACTATGGATAGAATTAGATACAGCGGCTCAGCAGACTGTATCACACATGATAGGATTAGATATAAGGCCCAGCAGACAGTATCACACCTGATAGGATTAGATATAAGGCCCAGCAGACAGTATCACACATGATAGGATTAGATATAAGGCCCAGCAGACAGTATCACACATGATAGGATTAGATATAAGGCCCAGCAGACAGTTTCATAATCCATCTGTGTATTACATGGATGGCCATTTATTTGAATGATCGCCATGTAATACTACATTTCCCCAGTAGCGGACTCTGCAAGGAAAATATCTGGCTCGTCACGGCTATTTCCGGCAAGACCAGCCTCTTGCTAGTGGCACCGGGTGCACTCTTTCTTAAAAGAATTGTCTCTGATCAAACCATCACTTTAACTCATTATACTAACTCAGCCTAACAGCAGCCAAAGGAAGTTAAATTTCCTCATTGCTACTATTTTCTATCATGTGAATTGATTACACTTGTATAGGGGATAATTCTGGTAATCGCTCATAATGCAGTTTAAACAAGTGTAGGGTTAATTTATTCATCAAAATATTTCATAGGTGCCACTTACAGTCATCTGACGCAAACAGGTTTTGCAGTTATGAGAAATAGAGGGCCTATCCTCAGGGTAGGCCATTAATACCTGATTGGTGGGGGTCCGATTCTCGGCACCCTCTCCAATCCGCTGTTTTGAAGGGCCCGC
The DNA here is from genome assembly GCF_050947455.1 of Rhinoderma darwinii. Lineage (NCBI taxonomy): Eukaryota > Metazoa > Chordata > Amphibia > Anura > Rhinodermatidae > Rhinoderma > Rhinoderma darwinii. The sequence continues at coordinate 404,045,106 of NC_134689.1, forward strand.
TGTTCCAATGCGAGCGCTGCTTCCCCTTCATTCCTGTCTCTGCTCCTACTGTGAATGACCGACACACTTGCAGCTGCGGTTCACAGTATTACAACCTTCTCATATTCACATGAACGGGAGAAAATACTTTGAACTGCTGCTACAAGTGTATTGGTGATTCACAGTACATAGGGGAAGCAACACTCGGATTAGGGCCGGGGCCCCTTCAAAATAGCTGATCGGCAGGGGGGCCGAGAGTCGTACCCCCACTGATCAGGTATTGATGGCCTATCCTGTATACTGCTTTCTCTTGGTTTTCCACCTATCTCTCTGACCGCTCGTTCAGTGTGTCATTTGCTAGTTCTTTTTCTTCTTCGCTTTCCCTTGCTGTTGGGGTTCCTCAGGGTTCAGTCCTAGGTCCGCTCCTCTTTTCTCTCTACACAGCCCCCTTTTGGATAAACTATCATCAGATTTGTCTTCCAGTACCATCTCCATGCTGATGACACCAAATTATATACCTCTTCCCATGAAATCACCCCCGTTCTAATACAAAACACCAGTGATTGTCTACCCGCTGTCTCTAACATCATGTCCTCTCTCTATCGGAAACTGAATCTTCCTAAAACTGATCTCTTTGTGTTTCCACCATCTACTAACCTCCCTAAACCTGATGTCTCCATATCAGTGCGTGGTACTACCGTAACTCCAGGCAGAATGCCCGCAATCTTGGGGATCTTTCCTTTACTCCTTATATTCAATCACTTACACGCTTCTGTCGTCTTCACCTTAAAAACATCTCCAGAATCCACCCTTTTCTTACTGTGAAAGCAGCCAAAACTCTCATTTTCACTCTGATTTATCCTCGTCTTGTAACTCATTACTAATCGTCTTCCCCCACTAAATTCTCCCCTCTCCAACCTATCCTGAATGCAGCAGCCAGGCTCATCTTTCTGACCAAACGCTACACCAACGCCTCTACCCTGTGCCAGTCACTACCCTGGACTGCTACACCAATGCCTCTACCCTGTGCCAGTCACTTCACTGGACCGCTACACCAATGCCTCTACACTGTGCCAGTCACTGCACTGGACTGCTACACCAATGCCTCTACTCTGTGCCAGTCACTGCACTGGTTGCCCATTCCCTTCAGAATAAAATTAAAACTTATTATTCTTACCCACAAAGCTCTCTACAGTGCGGCACCTCCTTACTGTTAGGAAACATCTGTCCCTTTAAGATTGCCATGACTACTAGTCTAGCTTCTGGGCGGATCTGGTTGTAGTTGCAGAGCCTATCCCACTTCTCTGTATTTCTTCCTATTAGATTGTAGGGTGGAGTATTTAAATCTGGCTTGGTTCTGTCTTCTTTGCTTGTGATTTTCCTTGTTTGCATGTGTTTGATCAAGCTCCTGATTATACCCTGTACCTTTGACTATTTAAACTTTTGGAACTGGACCTTGTCTTGTCTCTGGTTTACCTTTTGCCTACTGATTTGGACTTTCTGCTCCCAGCTGGTTTTGACCTCTGCTATTCCTGATATCCCCTAGCTTTGTGATTTGAACGTTCTGTTTACCCTCGGGCTGTCTTGTTATTTGCTCTGGTATTGACTGCATTGCACCTCTTATCAAACGCAGAACTCTGTTAAAACAACCTGGGTTCTATGCTGCAAAGTCCAACCTGCCTTGCGGTGGTCTCTGGCAAAAACCATAGAGTAGCCTTACATTCTGTTGATCAGCGTTGTGACGGATTTGGGGTTGCAGATTTATTTGCTCGTTCATTCCTGACAGTCTCCGGCAGCCATTGGGGAATCACTCACCTAGCAATTCCAAAAACGTCCACCCTGGGTATTGCTCAACTGGTGATTCCATAACACTTACATCTCCACCCACATCTCTGTCTACCACCCTACACGTGCTCTATGTTCTGACAACGACCTCAGATTAACATCCTCTATATTCTGAAACTCCCACTGCCATCTCCAAGACTTATCTCGTCCTGCACCAGTCCTCTGGAATGCGCTACCGCGGACAAGCAGATTAGGTTCCAATATTCACAGCATTAAGTGTGCCCTGAAAAAACATAATTTTAGACAGGCCTATAACATTCCCTAATCTGACTCCTTTCCTTGGCCCCCCTTTTACATTAGTTATTAGAATCTGACCTCTTCATTCAGGAATAGCCTCAACCTTTTTGTTCGTTACATTGGGGACACAGACCATGAGTACATGCTGTTGTCACTAGGAGCTCCTGCTGGTTAGTACATCTGGGAGATGGAGAACTGGGTTAGCGTTACTTAACCTCCCCCCCCACAAAGGCCACCGCTTGTGTACTGTATAGGACCAGCCTATTCCCTGGGGTTTTTCTTTTAGCCTATTTCACCCTCCCTGGCACTTTTAGGCCGACAGCGCTATTTTTCACAGTAGGGCCAGTGGCATTATGCCGGCAGTGCCATTTTGCGCTTCAATGCACAGGCATCTAATAGCGCTGCAGTGTGCTTTTTTCCCTATCACCTCATGGGGCGATGCTTCAGCGTTCGTCTCTGTTCTCCTCCATTTGGATGGACGTTGCTGAGGACACAGGACCTCCTGAACAGGGCTGCTGCTACTTGCCTCAGGAAGGACATCTTGAAAATGGGTAGGATCAGCCCTAGCTTCTTCTACTCCACTACAGGTGTCCTAGCCTACAGGCGCTGAGTTATTTGCCTAAGTAAATATACTCTTATCTTACTCTTCCCGTTTTCAGACAGTACACTTCTCTACAAGTGCTAGGTAAAGTAGCCATTACTCCCTGAATAGGAGTACCCCTTGTTACACATTTCAGTGTATTTTTTCTGTTTATTCACTGCTTCAGTGTGTAGTTAAGTAACCCTCCTACTGACATATCTGACCCTAAAGACGAACCCTTATGCCAGACAACCTTTGCAATTCATTATGCCTGCTCAAAGTGCAATTCTAAATTTTCTTGTGGTCAGTCTGCTTCCTTATGTGATGCATGCCAGCCTCCTAGCCAAATACCTGCAGCCTCTGCACCCCTGCCATCCCTAGTGTTGCTCACTCCTGGATGATGAGTGTTGACCCGGAATGGGCTAATTTCCTTTTTCGGATGGTCGATAACCTGGTGAACATTACTCAGTCCATTCTAGGTAGCATGTCTGGCCACCCGCCGGACTCTTGTTTTGCCTGTCCTCATATGGACTCCCCGCCCATGTCTTAGCCCTTGTGGCTGACCCCGCAAGCATACCAGAACTTCTTGCTTGCCTTCATTTTCACTGTCTTATTCTGTTTCACCTCCCCATGTGGGCAGGGTATTTCCGGTCCTGAAGTCAGGTCTTGTGCCTCCTCTCCTCCTAAAAAGGTTTTGTCTAACGGTGAATTATCTGATTCCAACTCGGATTTAGTTGGGATAAGAAATTTTCCCACTCAAGCCGTCTGGATGTTTTCTACCTTTTTCAAGAGGGCAATTCTTCTGCATGGGTGAGGACTCTGGCAGTAGATACTCCGGTTTCCTGCTTAGCCAAGGCCACTACCTTGCCGATGGTAGATTAAACTTCCTTCAAGGATCGCCGCTTGGACTCCTTTGCTAAAACCACTGTTGAGGCCTCTGGCAATGCCCTTCGCCCAATTTTTACACCTGCCTGGGTTAGCAGAGCTGTCACTAAATGGGCTCGCAAACCCTGTCAAGTCCTGCTCTCAGGTCCTCCTCAGAAGGAACTAGTTGATCTATCTCACCTGATCTTCAATGCATCCAAGTATATATGTGAAGCTGCCCTTGATGCTGCTGGCCTGGTGGTGCAAGATTCTGCTTCCTCTGTTGCTATTCGCAGGAAGGCCTGGTCTGCTGACTCAGTCTCCAAGCACTCCCTGACTGCTCTCCCCTTTTCAGGGTCTCGCCTCTTTGGACCTAGGATGGACAACATTATCTCAGAAGCCACGACAAAACCACCGATCTTCTTCAGAATAGGCCTAAGCGCACTACCCTAGTTAAAAAGCCCATAAATATGCCTTATTAGGGATCCCCTCTATGAGCCAGAACAGTGAGCCTTTTGGCGTACTAGAGCCCAGTTAAAAAGCAGGGTCCGCTTTTTCGTTCTTTTGTGGTTTCTGCAACACCACATCCTCCAGGCCACAGACTCACTAACATCAGAAGGCCAAACCTTTCTTCAAGACTCGATCGTCTAGGAGTACTCGACCTCCAAATGCAAAATTTGTAGACGGCAAGGCCACTTCCACCTGAAGATGCGCCCCCACTAGATTTTCCTTGGGTGGGGGTTCAGGCTTCTGCACTTCAAGGATGTCTGGCTCTCACACATTTTGGACGCCTTGGTTCAGGAGTTAGTATCTTTGGGATAAAAAATTTAATTTGCCAGTCTCCCTCCAGAAGCGTTTCTTTTAGTCTGCTGTTCCACAGTCCCCCTCTAGGGAGGAACCCTTTTTTTAGGCATACGACCTTCTACTTCTTCAGGGCGGTTAACATTCTGGTACCCTTGAACCAAAGATTCAGAGGATTTTATTCCAAACTATTTGTTGCCCACAAAAAGGATGGTTCGGCCTATCTTGAATCTCAAGCGCTTCAACGCGCATGTTCGGGTCTGTCATTTTCGGATGGAATCCAATGCCAATCTGTTATTGCTTCCATGGTAAAGGAGAGTTTCTTTCTTCTGTAGACATCGAAAACGCATATTTACACGTCCCTATCTGCACTATCCACCAGCGCTTCCTGCGCTTTGCGGTACTGTCTCGTCATTACCAATTCATGCCCCTTCCTTTTGGCTTGGCCACAGCCCCAAGAGTGTTTATGAATGTTCTCTCTGTAATGATGGCACTCCTTGGCAACAGGCGGGTGCCGGTCACCCCGTACCTGGACGACATTCTGATCAAGTCTCCCTCCAGGTCGTTTATTGTTTGCACTTAGCACTTTACTAAATGGAATAGTGGTAGGGGGGTCACTATTGGCCCTTGTATTGAGGCTGGTAACATTATATTTCGCATACCTTTAGAAAATAGATATACAAATGGTCAAAGTAATCATGTCGCACTATGCACTTTATTTATGATATTGCATACCAATGTATATATGCAGTGGCGTAACTACCGCCGTAGCAGCAGTAGCGGCTGCTACGGGGCCCGTAGCATGAGGGGGCCCGTGTCGCCCGCCGGCACGGGCCCCCACTATGGCCGCAGGCTCCGCTAGCAGCCGCTATGGCTGCTACAGCGGGACGCCACTGATCACTACGGCAGAGCAGGGAGGTATCTCCCCGCTCTGCCATTAAACAAAAGACATGTATCCCCTATCCACAGGACAGGGGATACATGTGTGATCGCTGGCACCAATAGGGAGAACGGGGGACTGAAAGTCCCCTGAAGTTCTCCATCACAAACCTCGGACTTCCGGGTTCTGTGTCGGCAGCTCCATAGAAATGAATGGAGCGCCGGTCGCGCTTGTGCGCATGCGTGACCAGCGCTCCTTTCATTTTTATTGAGCTGCCGACACAGACGCCGGAAGTCAGAGGTTAGTGATGGAGAACTTCAGGGGGACTTTCAGTCCCCCGTTCTCCCTATCAATGCTAGCGATCGCACATGTATCCCCTATCCTGTGGATAGGGGATGCATGTTATTTGTAGGACACAACAACACTGTAGGACGCAATTTTTTTTTTTTGGGGGGGGACGCTGCATGGCGTTCCCTGCAGGGGGGGGCCGCTGTATGGCATTCCCTGCAGGGGGGGGCGCTGTATGGCGTTCCCTGCAGGGGGGCGCTGTATGGCATTCCCTGCAGGGGGGGGCACTGTATGGCATTCCCTGCAGGGGGGGGCGCTGTATGGCGTTCCCTGCAGGGGGGGGGGTGCTGTATGGCGTTCTCTGCAGGGGGGGGCGCTGTATGGCGTTCCCTGCAGGGGGGGGCGCTGTATGGCGTTCCCTCCCTGCAGGGGGGGGCACTGTATGGCGTTCCCTGCAGGGGGGGCGCTGTATGGCGTTCCCTGCATGGGGGGGCACTGTATGGCGTTCCCTGCAGGGGGGGCGCTGTATGGCGTTCTCTGCAGGGGGGGGCGCTGTATTGCGTTCCCTGCAGGGGGGGGCGCTGTATGGCGTTCCCCGCAGGGGGGGGCGCTGTATGGCGTTCCCTGCAGGGGGCGCTGGCGCTGTATGGCGTTCCCTGCAGGGGGCGCTGTATGGCGTTCCCTGCAGTGGGGGCTGTATGGCGTTCTCTACAGGGGGGACTGTATGGCGTTCCCTGCAGGGGGCTGTATGGCGTTCTCTACAGGGGGGCTGTATGGCGTTCTCTACAGTGGGGGCTGTATGGCGTTAGCGCCATACAGTCCCCGTGTAGATAACGCCACACCGTCCCCCCTGTAGATAACGCCACACAGTCCCTCCTGTAGATAACGCCACACAGTCCCCCCTGTAGATAACGCCACACAGTCCCCCCTGTAGATAACGCCACACAGTTCCCCTGTAGATAACGCCACACAGTCCCCCCTGTAGATAACGCCACACAGTCCCCCCTGTAGATAACGCCACACAGTCCCCCCTGTAGATAACGCCACACAGTCCCCCCTGTAGATAACGCCACACAGTCCCCCCTGTAGATAACGCCACACAGTCCCCCCTGTAGATAACGCCACACAGTCCCCCTGTAGATAACGCCACACAGTCCCCCCTGTAGATAACGCCATACAGCCCCCTGTAGATAACGCCATACAGCCCCCCTGTAGATAACGCCGTACAGTCCCCCTGTAGATAACTCCATACAGCCCCCTCTGTAGATAACTCCATACAGCCCCCTCTGTAGATAACGCCACACAGTCCCCCCTGTAGATAATGCCACACAGTCCCCCCTGTAGATAACGCCATACAGCCCCCCCTGTAGATAACGCCACACAGTCCCCCCTGTAGATAACGCTACACAGTCCCCGCTGTAGATAAAGCCACACAGTCCCCCCTGTAGATAACGCCACACAGTCCCCCCTGTAGATAACGCCACACAGTCCCCCCTGTAGATTACGCCACACAGTCCTCCCTGTAGATAACGTCACACAGTCCTCCCTGTAGATAACGCCATACAGTCCCCCTCTGTAGATAACGACATACAGTCCCCCTCTGTAGATATCTACAAAGGGGGCTGTATGGCGTTATCTACAGGGGGGGCTGTATGGCGTTATCTACAGGGGGGCTGTATGGCGTTATCTACAGGGGGGTCTGTATGGCGTTATCTACAGGGGGGGCTTTAAAAAAGGCACTATCTACAAGGGGGGGGGGGTTGTGTGACTCCCAGGGGAGGGGGGGCCCCAGTCAAAAGTTTGCTATGGGGCCCAGTCTTTCCTAGTTACGCCCCTGTATATATGGATATATAATGGTTATGTGAACTCTTATGATAATTGCCTCATTTTTTGGCGATCTTTTTGTCTGTCATCTGTGGTGTGTCATGTTTAAATAGTTTATGTATTAACTTTTAAGATCTTGCTAAATAAAGTATATGTTTTATCTGTTGACTTAAAGACTCCATGTACTCTTCTTTGGTATAATATTTATAAGGAGCACAGTCGTGTTACGTGGTGAAATGATTATGTAAAATGATGCATGTATATACCCTATGGATAGGTTCTACTATGACATTCTGATCAAGTCTCCCTCCAGGGAGGATGACGTGATGGCTCTCCAGATCACTCTGGACACTGAGTCGGTTTGGTTGGATCATTAACCGGTCCAAGTCTTGCCTCTCTCTTTCACAGCAGATGGTCTTTTTGGCGGTCGCCTTCGACAAAGGTTTACCTTCCTCCACAGCATCTTCTCATTCTTTAGGATGGAATCTGTTCCCTATAGACGCCTGTGCTGACATCACGCTGCCTCTGCATGGGAGTGCTCGGGACCATGGTGGTTTTAATTGAGACTATTCCGTTTGCGCAGTTCCATACGTGTCCTGTACAGTGGGTGATCCTCTTCTGGTGGGACAGATCCTTGCAATCGCTGGATGTGAAGTTCATCCTTCCCCTATCAGTCTGTCACATGCTTCAGTGGTAGGTTCAAATGGACAATGCCACGACCGTGGCTTATCTAAATCACCAGGGCAGCACTCACAGCATCGCAGTGCAGGATGAGGCTTCCAGGATCCTGGTTTCAACTCTAACAGTGGTTCACATTCCTGAGGTAGACAATTGGGTCGCAGACTTTCTCAGTTCATGAAACTGTGGATCCCGGAGAATGGTCTCTTCAACAATAGGTCTTCGACCAAATTTGTCTCAGGTGTGGTCATCCGGATATGGACTTGATGGCCTCCAGTTTCAATCGACAGGTCCCCTGCTTCATCTCCCGAGCTCGGGATCCGTAGGCCTGTGCCATGGATGCTCTCGTAGCACCATGGTCCGACTTCAGTCTCCTGTATGTCTGTCCTTCTCTAACTTTCTCCTCCAGCAGCTCAAGGCAGCAGGGATTCCTGTCATTCTGGTAGCCCCAAATTGGCTGCACCACTGTTGGTACTCGGACCTTGTGTCCCTGTTGGCCGATGTCCCGTGGCCTTTACCTTTCTGTCCCAACCTTCTCACTTAGGGATCTCACTTCCTGCAGAATTTAAGATTGCTATATTTAACGGTGTCGCTGTTAAAGCCGCCGTTCTGAGGGTTTGTGTTTTTTGGAGAGTGCTAGGAAATCTTCTTCAGCTTGCATGGAAGGCCTACCTTGGTTGTGTGAGGTTCACAAGCTTCCCCATTTGTGTTTTTCCTTGTCCAGGATTCTTTACAAAGGGGTTTGGATAACAGCTTAGCCCTTAGCTCCCTGAAGGGGCAGGAGTCTGGTTTTACCATTTTGTTTGGTCGCCCGTTGGCATCAAAAGTTGATATTAAGATTTTTTTGCAGGGGGTGGCTTATGTGGTCCCCCCCTTATCGTCCTCCGACTCCCAACCATCCTTACCCCACGATTGTGTTGCGGGGGTGTAGATGTGCTGATGAAGGGGACTTCCCACATTTTTTCTAAAGGCTTACATGCCGCAGTCACTTTTGACCAAGGCATCTAAGTGATTAAACAGCCGATATCGAGGGCGTGACCGGGTGACCAAGCGCATGGATGCCTGAGACCTCAGCTCCTCACCTCGACCTCTCCACATTTAGGCACAGACATCCCCCTATGCTTCCCGTGGGGAAGAAAAGTGGCTAGAAACCTTCCTTGTAACCTGCTGCATCTCAGGGTGGGTTTCCTTCTATGGAGACTCATCTACTGCCGCAACGAGCGGTCCACACTCTGGCACCAATGTCTTCCAGCTCGGCAGTGCCCGCCCGTCATGGCTCCCTACCACGTCAATAATTTAGTGACTAGAGTCACCCAAACATGTAAATCAGAAATAGCGGTGGTCCGCAAGGATCTCAAACAACTCACTACCCAGGTAGATGCCCTGGAAAAAGCTTACATGATACTCATAAATACATCTCTCATCTTCAAGAAACTGTGCACATTCATAGGATGGCACTTAAAGACACTACCCGTCACCTAGAGGACTTGGACAATAGAGGCCGTATAAACAACATCATAATCAGTGGCCTCCCTGAGGCAGTGTGAGACGAAGACTTATGGGTCACTCTGAAATCCATCTTTACTCTTGTTTTGGGGGAACCTACCTCCTACCGTATAAAGTTGGACAGAGCACACCGTGCGCTTAAACCTAAGGGGACTGCTACTAACCCTAGAGATGTTATTTACTCTGTTCATGATTATGAAACTAAAGAACGCATCATGTCCAATGCCTCCATAATTTTGAGTTTCATGGTGCCCCATTGCAGCTGTATCCTGATTTGTCCTGGATTACATTGAACAAACTGCGTCCACTCCTCACTTTGCTGCAGAACTCACAAATTTTATATCGCTCGGTTTTCCCATTTGCTCTAACTGCTAGGAGAAATGGTCATTTGGCAACCCTGAAATCATATGAGGACCTACCTGCCTTTTGTATTGATCTTGATATTCCTTTCCCGATATCTCTGATTGGGAGATTGCTTCTCCATCACCACCTACTCCACCTGAATGGGTATCAGGCCAGAGCAAACAACGACGTCCCCCCTCTGAGGGGTCACCTGGAACATCACCTAGAAAGTCTCCCAAACGCTGACCCTCCTGCCTTGAGTAATGGCGCGGCTGTTCTACCACCTTCTAGTACCCATGGGGCTGCATACTGGCTACCACATTTATTTTACTTTAAGTGGACTTATTGAATCTACTTCATGGCATTTTATGCCCTGTAAAGTTTTTATATATCTACTTTTACAGGTTGAGGTCTTTGTTGATAAGGTTTACTTTTTCTTTTTCACTTTACAATTGTTTGACTGTGCTCTTATATTTTGGCACCCCCTTCAACAGAGGAATTTTCTTCTATTTTTTCCTCCAGAACTGGAGGAGTACTGAATCTTTTGTTCTCTGGTGCTCCTGCGCCTATATTATACGATCTTTATTTTCTTTTCTTTTTCTTCATCCAGGTACAGTCAACTGGTCCACGTAATGAGTGCATTTATCGTCTTCTTTGTATGTTTAAGTGTCTTGTTTTGTCTTGTGTTGGTCCTGTCTCTACCCTACCCCTCTTGTGACCCGTTCCTCTTCATCGTCCCTTGAATATTGGTTCTCCCGTCATACTTCTTGACCGCACACCGAACATCTACTTCATCCCTTGCTGAAACTGGTTTTCCTTGCTGCTTGTGGAGTGTTGCTGGGGTGAGTACATTATTTCCATTCCTTCCTTGCACACATTTTCACCATGTTGAACTGTGTTACATTGAATGTCAGAGGCCTTAACTCCAATGCGAAGAGGTATCTGGCACTTAATGAACTCAGGGCTCTGAAGGCTGATGTGGCTTTCTTTTAAGAGACCCACTTTGACTCTACAGGGTCATTTAACTTTGCCAGGGGATACTACCCAACAGAATACCCTGCTACCAATGCCTGCAAAAAGGCAGGCACTGCCATTTTATTGTCCGCTATGTGCCCTTTGCAAATTACCGCTTCACAACTTGACCCTGAGGGCAGATATGTCGTCCTCCAAGGGACTCTTCTGGGCTCCCCGATCATCCACTGCAATTTATACGCACCTCACAAATCCCAAATCAACTTAATTTCTAGAATACTCAATAAGTTAGCTAACCTTCCCTCTGCAGCTCTTGTACTTGGGGGTAACTTAAATTTAATATTCTATGACCATGTAGACTGACTTTCCCTGGCAGGCAAGTCCCCACACCCTAATCAATCCCGACTTTCTTCAGACTTTTGAAAATGTATACGTAGGTTGTCTTTAAACGACCTTTGGCGAATCAATAATCCCACTGATAAGTCCTACTCCTTTTCTCTCCGGTGCATGGAACTCGTATGCGCATAGATTATTTGTTTGGAAACACCCCGCTTTTGCTTATGATGATGGATGCCCGTGTGGGTTCTGTGACATGGTCGGATCATGCCCCAGTCAATGTATCCCTCAAGATCTCACAAGTCCACACTATGGTGTGCCATTCGAGACTTAACGAGACTCTCCTCAAGAAACTGCAGACTAAGGACGAACACCGCTCACATCTATGGCAACTCTTTGACCTAAATGTGGGATCCGTCTCAGCGGAATCCACCCTTTGGGAGGCACATAAGGCAGTCATGAGGGGACACTGTATTGCTTTTTCTTAAAAAATATTCCCCCTTTCAGCTGACTGATCTCCGAACTAGGCTGCGGTCCCTAGGGTCTACTATGGCACTTAACCCTACCAAACATACCTTTAAACACTTAACAGACACTCGTGCTCACATTATAGATCTACTACTTCATAAAGTGGACAGCTTGCTTTTCTACACTAGACAGAGGTACTACGAAAGAGGCAATAAACCCCATATCCTTTTAGCCAAACATCTACGTGACCAGACTGAACAATCAATACCATGTGCTCTAAGGGGAAGTGATGGTCAGGTTACGTATGATCCGGATGCTATTGCTGGCATCTTCCAGGATTACTACTCTAAGCTATATTCATGCCAGACTGTCTACCCGGCAATAAGGAGGAGAGAGGGGACCGCTCTAACTCCTTTCTTGAGTCTTGCAATCTTCCCTCCCTGCCCCCTCAGATCTCACTTCCCTAATGAGCCCATCACCATTGAGGACATTGACTGCCATCAAAGACCTACCCAACGAGAAATCTCCAGGCCCTGACAGACTGACTTACTTATCTTTACTATAAAATATTTAGTCCTAAATTGTTGCCTCGATTACTACCACTACTGACCTCAAACACTTCACCAAACTTCTAGCTGCACGCCTCAACGTTTGGCTACCGTCCCTTATCCACAAAGATCAAGTGGGGTTTGTCCCATTCCGGCAAGGAGTGGACAACACCCGAAGAACCATTCACCTTATTGAAGTTGCTAATAGACTTGCGGAGACCACCTTATTATTGAGCCTTGACGTCGAAAAGGCGATTGATCACCTGGGGTGGCCTTTCATGTTCTCTTACCTGAAGGCGTTTGGTCTGTCTGGTCCCTTCCTGTCTGCCATGACTCAACTGAATTCTAACCCAACAGCCACGATTAAGCTTCCACATACCTCCACTCGTCCATTTCAGATCCGTAATGGCACACGTCAGGGCTGCCCCCTTTCCCCATTACTTTTTGCCCTTTCTATTGAACCCCTAGCTGCTGCCATATGATCTCATCCAGACATTAGAGATGTAAAAGTCAGAGATAAGGAGTTTAAATTGTCCCTTTTTGCAGACGATATTTAGCTTACTTTCGCGCACTTACATTCCACTCTCCCTAACCTCCATGTCCTACTGCGGGATTTTGGACGTCTTTCTGGGTATAAGGTTAATACCAGTAAAACTGAGGCTCTTCTGTTGCATATTCCTCCTGACTCCTTGCAAAAACTAAATGCCAATTTTTAATTTCACTGGCAAACCCACTCCCTTAACTATTTGGGGGCCAAGCTGACACCCACTTATCACTCACTTTATGCTTACAATTTCCCTCCTGTGTACAGAAATGGACAGGCCTTGCTAGAAAAATGGCTAAAACTGCCTCTATCTTCTTTGGCCGTATATTTCTGCGGTCAAAATGACTGTGCTACCAAAACTACTCTACCTATTCTAAACACTTCCTATTCCTGTCCCCATGAGACACTTGGAAGCTATACAGGCAGCTCTGTTGCGTTACATATGGGAGCGAAAGAGACATCGTATTGCAAAATTGGTCATGATGGCTGACAAGGAGTCAGGGGGCCTTGCAGTTCTGAACATCCTCTATTACTATTGGGCTTTGCATTTACGGCGAATTCCAGTTTGGTCTACGCTTCTGGCCTATACAAAATGGATGGAGATTGAAAAACTATGGTTAGCCCCTACACACCCGAAGTCGCTATTATGGAATAACCTATACTCTCCTTCTCAAACGCTCCTGTTAGGTCCCATGTGCCACACACGCGACATCTGGAAGATATGCTTCAGACGATTTCCGCTCAGTTCATCTATTCTATATCACCCACACTTTTCCGATGGCCAGACGGCTCCATTATCTAGACCATGGTTTACCAAGGGCCTCTTTAATTTTGCCTACATAGTAGATCACAACACCCAAAAGATACATCCGTTTGACTGGCTCAAAGACAAATTCTCCCTACCTGTTCAGAGCAAATTCCACTGCATACTCATTATGCACTATGCCAACTCCCTCTTCCGGGGTCAACCGGTATCCATTTCTACCTCGTTCGAGAGACTATGTAGGCTGGGCACCTCCACCAAAGGGCTTATATCTGCTATCTACCACATTTTACTAAACCCAACACCTGATTGTCCACCCAGGCACTCTTACATGCAGCGATGGGAGAGATATCTGGGAAGGCCGATCTCAGATGCTACATGGAGGACAGTTTGGAGAAGGGCTGCTAAAACTTCAGTATGCACCAGGGGTGTAACTAGGAAAGACTGGGCCCCATAGCAAACTTTTGACTGGGGCCCCCCCTCCGCTGGGTATCGCACAACCCCCCCTTGTAGATAGTGTCTCCCTATAGATTCCACCACACAGCGCCCCCCTATAGATAGCACCATACACAGCCCCCTGTAGGTAGCGCCATACACAGCCCCCTGTCGATAACGCCTTACAGCCCCCCTGTAGATAACGTCTTACAGCCCCAAATCCCCCATGTAGATAACCCCATACAGTCCCCTGTAGATAACACCATACATCCCCCCTGTAGATAACGCCATACAAACCCCCCTGTAGATAACGCCATACAGACACCCCCTGTAGATAACGCCAAACAGACTCCCCTGTAGATAACGCCATACAGATTCCCCCTGTAGATAACGCCATACAGCCCCCTGTAGATAACGCCATACAGACCCCCCTATAGATAACGCCATACAGAGTCCCCCCTTTAGATAACACCATACAGAGTCCCCCTGTAGATAATGCCATACAGACCCCCCTGTAGATAACGCCATACAGACCACCCTGTAGATAACGCCATATAGCCACCCCCCCCAAAAAAAAAATGGCCTATAGTTTGTCCTACAAAAGACATGCATCCCCTATCCACAGGATAGGGGATACATGTGTGATCGCTGGCAGCGATAAGGAGAATGGGGGACCGAAAGTCCCCCGAAGTTCTCCATGACAAACCTCGGACTTCCGGCGTCTGCGCAGTTCAATAAAAATGAATGGAGCGCTGGTCACGCATGCGCACAAGCGCGACCGGTGCGCAAGTAATTTCTATGGAGCTGCAGACAGACTCCGGAAGTCCGAGGTCTGTCATGGAGATCTTCGGGGGACTTTTGGTCCCCCGTTTTCCTTATCGCTGGGTGTCCCAGCGATCACACATGTATCCCCTCTCCTGTGGATAGAGGATACATGTCTTTTGTAGGAACGATCCCTTCAGTGGCGTCGCGCTGTAGCAGCCATAGCAGCTGCTAGTGGAGCCTCCGGCCTTAGGTGGGGGCCCGTGCCGGCGGGTGGCATGGGCCCCCTCATGCTGCGGGCCCCGTAGCAGCCGTTACGGCTGCTATAGCGATAGTTACGCCACTGGTATGCACTATATACAGGGAGAACCAATATAAAGTGATGATGTACTGGTACCATACTCCTGAATTCCTCCACCATTTGAACCCTACTATACCGCCTACGTGCTGGAGATGTCAAACCGCCAGGGGGTTTCTATTCCATATCTTTTGGACCTGTCCCGGTATACACCCCTTTTGGGACGAGGTTAAACACCTAATCTCTGACACCCTACACTTAGATACACCGCTAGATCCCCTTTCATATCTACTGAATGTTTTTCCCTGCCAGTTAGGGAAACCCACGCTGGCACTCCTCCTACACATCCGGCTGTCAGGTGCCTCATAGCCCATCCTGGAAACAATCTAATCCTCCAGTAGATCTAAACCCTAGCAAATTTATAATCTGGAATTAAGGATATTAGATGCTTGGAACATCTTAGAGCCGCGATTCTTGACAAATTGGACAATTTCCTGAATATCTGGGATGCGTGGGATGTATTTTCGCTTACCTGACATTTTTAAACACTGATATCTCTCACCAGCACGTCCCCTGATCAATAGAGCTGCCTCAGAATCTTCCCAATCCCCTGCCCCCCCCCCCCCCCTTGGGTCTTATGTCTTGTATTTTTTGTCTTTTATGTTGCATGTTGTGTTATTTTATCAAGGTTCATTTTTTCTTGTTTCAATGCCACCTGTAATGGGATGCTGGCTATCCTATGCTTATGTGATGTCCTGCTGGTATTAATTACTGCACTGTATTTGCTGCTATATATTGTCCGTACTCTTGTTAATCGCATGTTTCTATTTTTGTATTGGAACAATCAAAAATCTTCTTTCAATAAAAACAAAGTTGAAGAAAAAAACAAAACAGCCGGAATCAGTTATTTCTGATTCTAGCCGTTGCAGTGAGGTGTCGGCTTCATGCACACCCTTCCCACATATGACTTAACTGCACGTCAAATGTCGGGGAGAGGTTATTGTCTTAGGTGCTTTATTGTCACAATTAGTACTGTTGCCATGAATCACTAGGTTTCTGGGTTCAAACAAGATCTGCATGTTTGTTTGTTCTTCTTGTGAGCAGATTTGACTAGCCCACCAGATAACCACAGGATCTTTTCTTTGGTCCAGGTTCTGACCCAACTCTGCGGACCAGCTCAATCACGGCCATGATGCTCAGCAAAGGACAACCCCAGGGACGGAACAAGAAATTCCTGAATGCCCAATGTGGCCTGACAATTGATCATCATTAGACTACTGTCCCCAAAGAATACTGTTATGCCTTATGTCGACCAGAGATATACTATGTTGCTATATGTGCTCTATAAACTGTGCAGACAAAACCATTAAATAAATTCAGACCTCAGACTATATCCCAAAATGCAGACGACAGACCAAACCCCAAAATAAATTGACACCCCACTCCCCTATGTGTGGTGATGGCAGCCAGAAAAGTAGAGAACCCTGGAGCGAGGAGTGGCAAGCGATACTGCCCGTTATCTGTTGGGTCAAATCCAATAGTTAATGGCGAACACCGGCCCCCTTAAGTCCATGGACCCTATAGGAGCTGCTGCTCCCCCTGGTGAACCCTACTTGAAGGATAACTTGCTGCTGAAGTTTATCAAGTTTTTTGGTCTATTTCAAGAACAACCCCTCAGCTCTTAATGATGATATAATCTATGTGTGCAACAATAACAGCAGTGCGTTGTATTTCAGAAGGGGACATCCACTTCTTCCACATAGCTGGATATGGTAGATGGTAGGTCTAATGTTCTCCAGGTACTCATTTTTTTTAATTACATTCCAAAATAGCTCCTCCTCTGAACTTGCTCTCTAATGCCACCCACAAGGTGCCTACCCTGTACCCTACTCTGTGCTGACCAGGAGCAACATCTTTGAAACAGTGTTGTCTACAGATGGATGTCTTTAGTTTGGCTGATAACCCTCTTTAAAGGGTCTGATATTGACTTACAGGGTAGCCACCTATAGGTGGCCTTATAGAGACCTACTTTTTTTTCCGGGGAGCAATGCCCTAAAGTCTCTTTACCAGCTGTATCTCCACAACTAGAATCAGTATCTTCCTAGAGCTTCTCACAATCCAAACAGTTATTGGTAGTGTTATTGATTTCCTTTGAATTTTGACCTACTAAGGAGTAGCTAAGTAAATATGTTCTGTGTACAGAGATTCACAATTCTGCTATGAAATAATGGGTAATAAATGAATTGTACGCATATGGATCCAGATAGAAAATGTTAGGCAGTACTATCAATTTAATAGGCTGTATAATTCCTAGCTTATGCCAATGATACATAGAGACCTTTGTTATGCTACGATTACAGGGTCAACTTATACTGGATTCTAACATTGTTTCTATGTAATGAATGACACCAAAGACCTTTGCACTCAATATGAAGTATCTCACCCTATGTGTCACCCATGGCTTTGCGTCACATAATTTACACCTGCAGTCAGTGTCCCTGCCTTTGTTATAAATATTACTTGCTGTCATGTCAGGGCTCATATGTGTATCTGACATGAAAGAAGATTTTAATATTTGGTATTGAAAGGGATATTCTGGGACCAGGCGGATGGGGACCCTTTTTTGGTCGCCTGCGATCGTGCTGGCACTAACCTCTTCAGTGTCTGGTAAGATTATTTGATTTAATGTTGGGTAATTGCAAAATATTATGCAAAAACCTAAGCCGTTCATACAATTTAGACTGGATACCCCAGACAAGTAGTGTATATGGGGGAATCCCCTTGAGTGTCTGATCTCAGAGGAAAAAATAATTGCTCAAGTTGGATTTATTTCGGCCAACTTTTTTACTTCACAATTTTGTTCATTTTTAGAGCTGCACGTGCAATTTTAATGGTGATACTGGGGGGGGGGGGTGATGACTGGCCAAGGGTTATGATGTGTGCATGGACATTGAAGCAAAATTTTGTAAGGCAACATTAAGGGTTCTTACTAGTAATAAGCAAATCGATTCTACAAAAAAGCTATTTGGCTAAGATTTTCCAAAAGTTTTGAAATTGTCAAAATCCGGAGTAGGCGGCGAACACATTTCATCAAAATAACATCCCCCTGCAAACGCTGGATGCCATTTTAAAGAATATAAAAAGGGTCATATGACCCCTTCCCCATAATGTCATGCAGGCAGCCTTCCCAAAATGCACTGCAATTATACCTCTCTCTAGCGCAGCCAGTTATAAGGGGTATAGATGTTTATAAACACTATAAGCCAGGAACTGCTATTTGTTGGATACAGTCCTAGAAGACATCAGAAAGTCAGACATGAACGAATTTCCCAAAATTTTTGGACGGCTGATTCATTCAAATGGAACCCGAAACATATTTCAAGAAGTTCGCTCATTTCTAGTTCTTACTAATCGAGGTTGACTATTTAGAAAAGTCAAAACCTTGAAGAATTAAGTTAAAGAGAATCAGATTAATGGAAAGAAGTTGACTAACACCTAACAAAGAGTTAAAACACCCCACAACCACCTCTGAGTCTCATCAATGGTGATATGTAGTCAGAGCATCTACATCTATTACTGTCAAACCTCAAAAACTTGGACTCCTTCATCCAGAAGATCTTGGTCCATTCTTGTGTTGCGAGTTGATGTGAGCTTTTAAAATTCAAGTCGAACACTACTATTCTCTTCTTGATCCTACTCTAAAGCAAAATGGATGTCATGATGTTTAAGAATATCCTTGAGGACACTACATTTGCCCCAAGTGTGGACACAGACAGGAGAGGGCATGTGCCCCATGTTCTCCGATAGCTCCTCATAGAGCACATCCCTTATGTCTTACAATCCACCAGTAATACCAGATAGTAGGAGCTGCTTTTAGGTTTGAAGTGGGCCCTCTATCCTACTGGGCCCCTCGTGCTGCTGCCCAGTTGGCACATATGGTGTGACCGACGCGATTGTGAGATGCCGATGGTTCTCATGGCAGCCTGGGGGCCAAGGTCTGCCATCTTTGTAATCCTAGGAGCCTGTCATAATTATGATATACTACAATCGTTAGTATTGCAGTATATCATGCAAGCGATCCAAGGGAAAAAGTAAACATTTGAAAAAACTCTACCCCTTTAACCCCAAAAGCATTGTAAAAAAATTAAAATAAATAACCATAATTGATAGAGAGAAAATGGCTGTTTTTTCATCACCCTATCTCCCACAAAATTTTTTAATAAAAAGTGATCAAAAACTCAAATGTACCCCAAAATGGTACCATTAAACACTACAGCTCGTCCCACAAAAAACAAGCCCTCACACCGCTCAATTGACAGAAAAATAAAAAAGTTCTGGCTCTCAGAATATGGCGACATAAAACAAATTTTATTTTTAACAATAATTTCTTTCCTTGCAAAAGTGGTAAAACATAAAGAAACTATATAAATTTGGTATCGCCGTAATCGTATTAACCCTCAGAATAAAGTTAACATATCGTTTTGATTGCACGGAGAATTACGTAAAATCAAAACGTAAAAAACAATGTAGGAATCACTGTTTTTTTTTTTTTTCATTCCAACCCACAAATAATTTTTTCCCAGTTTCCCAGTACATTACATTGTAGAATAAATGGTGCCATGAAAAGCTACAACTCGCCCCTCAAAAATCAAGCCTCATATGGCTATATCAACGGAGAAAATAAAAAAGTTATGGCTTTTAGAAGGTGGGGGGGGGGGGAATTTATAATGAAAATCCATGGGAAGGGGTTCAAATAAATGTCCAGTGCTTTTTTGTATTGTAACTTCTATCTCAGGAGATTGAAGGCTTAATATCTCTGATGAGGGCACTGAGGCTATCACTGTTATGTGTTATTATCGCTGTCACTGTTATGAGGGCACTGTGGCTATCAATTTTATGGCTGGTACAGTATGGGGTTTAGTTAAGTTGTATTATTAAAGAGATATTATTGCCATTATATTATATAGACAGCACTTTTTAGGCATTTAAAATAATATAATACCCAAAAGTTTAGATGCCGATAAGGGTAGCATTGCCCCTGACCTTTCTAAAATATTGCTCAGTAGAAACCACAAAAATGATGGGATCCAGGGGAATCCCTTTTTCTGCATGATATACCGCTTTACACACAAAATACTGTGTCTATTCATCGTATATAATTATTATATTAATTCCACAATATTAAAGGGGCAGACATTGAAAGTTTTGTGAAATTTCCATGTAGAAGATTATTACAAATTATACAAATTTTGACACCTATTGCAATATACTGTATTATTATTATTTTATTATTAGTATCATTGTTATTATTATTAGTATAATATTATTATTATTATTATTATTAATTGTATTATTATTTTATTATTATTATTATTTTATTATTATTTTTTATTATCTTTGTTATTTTTTATTATGAATAGTATTTTATTATTATTATTATTTTATTATTATCATTATTATTTATATTCTTAATCTTTTATTATGATAATGATTACTTTTATTATTATTATCATTATTATTATTTTTTATTAGTATTATTATCATTACTTTTTATTATTATTAGTATAATATTATTATTATTTTATTATTATCATTATTTTATTATTATTTATTATCTTTGTTTTTATTTTTTTAATATTAACAGTATTTTATTATTATTATTATTATTATTTTATTAGTATTATTATCATTGTTCTTTTTTATTATTATTAGTATATTATTATTGTTATTATTATTATTATTATTATTTTATTATTATCATTATTTTGTTATTATTTTTTTATCTTAGTTATTATTTTGTATTATTAATAGTATTTCATTATTATTTTATTATTATTATTTTATTAATAATATTATTATCATTCATATTTTTATTATTATTATTATTATTATTATTATTATTATTATTATCATTATATTATTTTATTAACAGTATTATTAGCATTATTATTTATTATTATTATTATTATCATTACTATTATTATTAATAATTTAGTACTCTTTTTATTATTATCATTATTATTTTATTATTATGGTTATTATGATTATTTTTAATATTATTATCATCATTATTATTTTTATTTTTTTATATAATATATTATATTGGAACCTGGATTTTTTTATGTAGATGACAAACAATATTTAAAGGACTGCAGTGCCACCGATGATGTGGTCCTTTAAGGGCGGGTTCACACATGGCGGAATTTCACTTAAATTCCGCTGCGGACACTCCGCAGCGTTATTCCGCAGCGGAGCCGTTTCTCCATTGACTTTCACTTTAATTTAGCAGTGTTCGTTTACACGATGCGTACAATTCCGCTGCGGAGCAGAGGCTGCGGAGCGGAATTTGGTGTCCGCAGCATGCTCTGTCTGTTGCGGAGCAGTGGCGGACTCATGGCGGAATTTCTCCATTGACTTCAATGGAGATTCAAAGTTCCGCAATGAAGTCCGCAGCTGTCATGCACATGTCATGTGTGCTGCGGATGCGTCTTGCTTTTTTAACTTGACATTTCTTCATTCTGGCTGGACCTATGTATTTCTAGGTCTACAGCCAGACTGAGGAAGTCAATGGGGCTCCCGTAATGACGGGAGCGTTGCTAGGAGACGTCAGTAAATAGTCACTGTCCAGGGTGCTGAAAGAGTTAAGCGATCGGCAGTAACTGTTTCTGCACCCGGGACAGTGACTACCGATCCCAATATACATGTATCTGTAAAAAAAAATGAAGTTCGTACTTACCGAGAACTCCCTGTTTCTGTCTCCAGTCCGGCCTCCCAGGATGACGTTTCAGTGTAAGTGACGGCTGCAGCCAATCACAGGCCAAGCACAGGCTGCAGCGGTCACATGGACTGGCGCGTCATCCAGGGAGGTCGGGCTGGATGCCGAAGGAGGGACGCGTCATAAAGACAACGGGCGGTAAGTATGAATTTCTTTTACTATCACTAGGGAAAGTGCTGTCCCTTCTCTCTATCCTGCACTGATAGGGAGAAGGGAAGCACTTTTCCCGCAGTCCGCAGCAGCTAGTCCGCATCAATTTTCTGCACATTTTGTGCAGATCCGCAGCCGTAATCCGCAACCCGGATTAGGTGCGGCATTGATGCGGACAGTTGCGGAGGAATTCCGCCATGTGTGGTCATGCCCTTAATCTGACTACTTCTTCTATAACTGAATCATCCATTGGATGTAATAAATCTTGATCTTTCACGCCCATGTTGTCATGAAGTCCTCTGTAATATCATTATACCACACCGGCCACGATAATGCGACAGTAAAGTATTTCCTAATATTAAGACGGGAAACCACGCGAAACTAAAGCTCATAAGCTGCCACGTAGCAGAACCATCAATCTCACTTTGTATTCTCAAGAGCAAATCTTCTCAGACCCTCACCCAGAATAACTGATTATACCTGCGTGATGATCACTGGCATCGCCCTGTGCGCGCCACGTTTTATGCCCTATGTTAGACGCATACGCCGGGAAAAACTTTTGACGTAAACATTAAACGTAGGCTTAACTTTAGCATCCATCACACCTAGGCTATATTGGTAACCATTTTTAGGGGGGGGGGGGGTTTAATACTTTTTTTGCTGGATTCCACGGGATGGAATAATACAGTCTATTACTATGATGGAACGACCCCTTCAACACTGGGCTGCCAGAGCAAGAGAGCAGGAAGTGTTGTCATAGGAATATAGGCAAAAAAGCTCTTCTCACAGGAGTCCCTTTGACTGGTGATTACTTGGCTATGGTAAGGCTGGGCATAGATATTAAATGACAATCTTATGAGTCCTGGTTCCTTATGTACACATTTTATATTTCTAACAAAGCTCAATAAATGTATTTGCACCCACTGAATGAATATAATGATACCAATATACTGTTCCTCGAAATTTTATTTAGGCTTTTTCTGTGCTAATGGAGGAACTTTTGATGGATTCAAGTGTAATTGTTCTCAAGACTTTATGGGAGACCAGTGTCAGATCATCGTAGCCAGACCAGGTACAGTATATATAGATCCATAGCTTATTACTTTCCTCTAGAATCTTATCTTCATTAACATACGAGTAAGTTTCCTATGAGAGTATCTGCCCCCAAAAGTGCAGCAGATGTACAAGGAGTCACTCCAAATACAACTACTGTAGTGTTAGGGCACATTCAGACGTGGCGGAATTGCTGTGGAATTCTCCAGTGGCCGTTTTTTACATTTGTTTCAATACATTTTTAGGCAAGTTAGTTCAGACGTTGCGGAAAACTCTGCTGCGGACCATAGGCTGCTGTGCGGAATTTTCAGTCCGCAGCATGCACTGTCTGTTGCGGAGAAGAAGCGGAATTTCACTGCGGATTTCAGTCTTTGCAATGCAAACGTCTGAATTACCTGTCAAATATGAAAATGTTGCTGCAAATTCGCAAAGAATCTGCAGCAACATTTTCAGCGGAAAATTCTGCCACATCTGAAAGTGCGCTCATAGTGTTTGTATTATTTTATACAGGGCAGTATTGTAGTAATTATATTCTTGTATATAGGAGCAGTATTATAGTAGTTATATTCTTGTATATAGGGGCAGTATTATAGTAGTTATATTCTTGTATATAGGAGGCAGTATTATAGTAGTTATATTCTTGTATATAGGGGCAGTATTATAGTAGTTATATTCTTGTACATAGGGGGTAGTATTATAGTAGTTATATTCTTGTATATATGAGGCAGTATTATAGTAGTTATATTCTTGTATATATGGGGCAGTATTATAGTAGTTATATTCTTGTATATAGGGGCAGTGTTATAGTAGGTATATTCTTGTACATAGAGGAGCAGTATTATAGTAGTTATATTCTTGTATATAGGGAGCAGTATTATAGTAATTATATTCCTATACATAGGGGGCAGTATTATAGTAGTTATATTCTTGTACATAGGAGCAGTATTATAGTAGTTATATTCTTGTATATAGGAGCAGTATTATAGTAGTTATATTCTTGTATATAGGGGGCAGTATTATAGTAGTTATATTCTTATATATAGGGGCAGTATTATAGTAGTTATATTCTTGTACATAGGGGGCAGTATTATAGTAGTTATATTCTTGTATATAGGGGCAGTATTATAGTAGTTATATTCTTGTATATAGGGGCAGTATTATAGTAGTTATATTCTTGTATATAGGGGTTAGTATTATAGTAGTTATATTCTGGTATATAGGGGGCAGTATTATAGTAGTTATATTCTTGTATATAGGGGGCAGTATTATAGTAGTTATATTCTGGTATATAGGGGGCAGTATTATAGTAGTTATATTCTTGTATATAGGGAGCAGTATTATAGTAGTTATATTCTTGTATACAGGGGGTAGTATTATAGTAGTTATATTCTTGTACATAGGGAGCAGTATTATAGTAGTTATATTCTTGTACATATGGGGCATTATTATAGTAGTTATATTCTTGTATATAGGGGCAGTATTATAGTAGTTATATTCTTGTATATAGAGGGCAGCATTATAGTAGTTATATTCTTGTATATATGGGGCAGTATTATAGTAGTTATATTCTTGTATATAGGGGGGCAGTATTATAGTAGTTATATTCTTGTATATAGGAGCAGTATTATAGTAGTTATATTCTTGTACATAGTAGCAGTAGTATAGTAATTATATTCTTGTATATAGCAGCAGTATTATAGTAGTTATATTCTTGTAGATAGGAGGCAGTATTATAGTAGTTATATTCTTGTATATAGAGGGCAGCATTATAGTAGTTATATTCTTGTATATATGGGGCAGTATAATAGTAGTTATATTCTTGTATATAGGGGGGCAGTATTATAGTAGTTATATTCTTGTATATAGGAGCAGTATTATAGTAGTTATATTCTTGTACATAGTAGCAGTATTATAGTAGTTATATTCTTGTATATAGTAGCAGTATTATAGTAGTTATATTCTTGTATATAGTAGGCAGTATTATAGTAGTTATATTCTTGTATATAGGGGCAGAATTATAGTAGTTATATTCTTGTATATAGGATCAGTATTATAGTAGTTATATTCTTATTTATAGGGGGCAGTATTATAGTAGTTATATTCTTGTATATAGGGAGCAGTATTACAGTAGTTATATTCTTTTATATAGGAGCAGTATTATAGTAGTTATATTCTTGCATATAGGAAGCAGTATTATAGTAGTTATATTCTTGTATATTGGGGCAGTATTATAGTAGTTATATTCTTGTATATAGGGGGCAGTATTATAGTAGTTATATTCATGTACATAGGGGCAGTATTATAGTAGTTATATTCTTGTATATAGGGGCAGTGATACAGTAGTTATATTCTTGTATACAGGAGGCAGTATTGTAGTAGTTATATTCTTGTATATAGGAGCAGTATTATAGTAGTTATATTCTTGTATATAGGAGGCAATATTATAGTAGATATATTTTTGTACACAGGGGGCAGTATTATATGCAGTAGTTATATTCTTGTACAAAAAGGGCTGAATACTAGTAGTTCTCTAGTCGGTATTGTAGGGAGCGGTATTGTGATAATTATTTTGTTACTGTTTTCTTTGGTTTAGGAGAATGTCCTCCTATTGGTGGTACCCTTATTGGCGGGAGTTGTGTATGTCATCCAGGCTTTTATGGACCCCAGTGTGAATTCACAGTGATGGAGACGCCAGGTATTGCCTATATTAAGCTATTTATTTATTATTAGAGAATTGTTGCCTATTTTGGTATATCGCTTTTTCTTTCTGCAGGAATGAGAAGAGGGTAATATTTAGTCAGGTTGCGGCGCACCACAGAGACGTGTCCGCTTTTCCGGAAGACCAGGCAGTGTCCTATTTTTACGGGAGACTCCTACAGATTCTGGGAGAGTTGACAAGTATAAGTTTAACTCTAAAATGTCTGATCATGGTTCCTACTTCCTGTCCCCAGTTACAGTAGGAAACCCAGCTCTGGAGCCCAAAACACTGCTCTAACTAGTGAAATACTGTGCAGATCAAGAGGAACATTCATGAGTACATGGAAGTTTTATTATTTGGGTGGGGATTTATTTGAATAAATTGACCTGTTAGTCTCCGTACCATAAATAGTGGAAACCCACATCTAATATTAATCTATCCACTGCATAAAGAAAACTAAGGTTATGTTTCAAAGCAGTGTGAAACATCTCACGCATTTTACCCATCGTAAAATAATTTAGATATTCACTATATGGAAAAAAGTATTGAGACACCTACATAATCTTTTATGACGTCCCATTTTGTACCCACAGGCATTAATATGGAGTCCGTCATATTATGCTCATATCTATCTATCTATCGATCGATCGATCTATCTATCTATCTATCTATCTATCTATCTATCTATCTATCTATCTATCTATCTATCTATCTATCTATCTATCTATCTATCTATCTATCTATCTATCTATCTATCTAGTCTGTTTACACAAACACAAAAGTAGTTGCTTCCTTTCACAGAGAATATATTCAATATATTTTGATCAAATAAAAATGTATGAAAATAAATAAAATTTAAATAATTAATTTAATACATAATTATAATAGTAATAATAAAAAATAAAAATACCACTAATAATAAATATAATTATACTACTTCTACTACTACTACTACTACTAATAATAATAAATATAATTATACTACTACTACTACTACTACTACTACTACTACTACTACTACTTCTACTACTACTACTACTACTTCTACTACTACTACTACTACTACTACTACTATTACTACTACTACTACTACTACTACTGCTACTGCTACTACTACTATTACTACTATTACTACTACTACTACTACTACTACTACTACTACTACTGCTACTACTACTACTACTACTACTACTACTGGGTATTAGTATTCATTAACCCGCTAGTGACCACCAATACACCTTTTCACGGCGGCCACTAACGGGCTTTATTCTGATACATAGGCCTTTTCACGGCGCTGCATCAGAATAAATAATATCAGAATAAATAAGCGGCGCCGTGAAAAGGAAAAACTCCATGCTCTCAGCTACCTTCGGTAGCTGAGAGCTTGGAGCAGATCCGCTCGAGCGGGCGGATTTCAATCCGCCCGTTTAACCCTCTAGATGTGGCGCTCAATAGCGAGAGCCGTGTCTAAGTGGTTTTGGAGGGGGCTCCCCCTCTCACCCCACCAACACCCTGCATGCGATCGCAGGGTGTCATTGCTTTCTATGGCAGCTTAGAAAGGCCCCCAGGTCTGCCTCTAGTTAATGCCTGCTAGGCCATGCCAGAGGCATGACCTGGCAGGTGCCTGTCAGTTTTACACTGACAGGCAATAATACGCTGCAATACAGAAGTATTGCAGTGTATTATAAAAGAGATCAAATGATCGCATAGTGAAGTCCCCTAGTGGGACTAATAAAAAAGTTTAACAAAGTCAAATAAATAAATAAATAAAAAGACCAAAGAAAATAAAAAATGAAAAACCCACTTTTTCCCTTACAAAATGCTTTACTATGACAAAAAAAAATTAAAAAAGTAAAAAAATTATACATATTTGGTATTGCCGCATCCGTAACGACCCCAACTATAAAGCTATTATGTTATTGAACCCGCTCGGCAAACGCTGTAAAAAATGAAATAAAAAAACATTGCCAGAATAGCTGTTTTCTGTTCATTCTGCCTTCCAAAAAATGTGATAAAAAGTGATCAAAAAGTCGCATGTACTCCAAAATGGTACCAATGAAAACTACAAGACATCCCGCAAAAAACAAGCCCTCATACAGCTGCATCAGCAAAAAAATAAAAAAAGTTATGGCTCTTCAAATATTGAGATGTAAAAACAAATAATTTTGAAAAAACTGTGTTTTTACTGTGTAAAAGTAGTAAAACATAAGAAAATTATATAAATTTGGTATCGCCGCAATCTTATCGACCCGCTGAATAAAGCTATTTTTTTTCTATTAGGGCATGGCCAGACGTGGCGGAATTGCTCTGGAATTCCGCTGTGGCCAGTCCGCTGCGGAAATCCCCAGCGGACATTTTATCCATTGGTTTCCACACTTTTTCAGTTAGGTTCGTGCACACGTTGTGGGAAACTCCGCTGCGGACTATAGGCTACGGTGCAGAATTTGGTGTCCTCAGCATACACTGGCTGTTGCGGACATGTAGCGGACTTGTTGTGGAATCTCTCCATTGACTACAATGGAGATTCAAAATTCCGCAATGAAATCCGCAGATGTTATGTGTGTTGCGTTGCGTATTGGTTTTTTCGAACAGGATATTTCTTCATTCTGGCTGGACCTATGTATTTCTAGGTCTATAGCCAGACTGAGGCCCCATGCACACGAACGGAAAAACGCCTGTAATCACGGGCCGTTATTACGGCACGGACAGGCCCGTGGAAGTCAATGGGGCTCCCGTAATTACAGGTGACTACGTGTGTGCACCCGTAATTACGGGAGCGTTGCTAGGCGACTTTAGTAGAGAGTCACTGTCCAGGGTGCTGAAAGAGTTAAACGATCGGCAGTAACTGTTTCAGCACCCTGGACAGTGACTACCAATCACAATATAGATCAACGTGTAAAAAAAATAGAAGTTCCTACTTATCCAGAACTCCCTGCTTCTTCCTCCAGTCCGGCCTCCCGGGATGACGTTTCAGTCCATGTGACGGCTGCAGCCAATCACAGGCCAATCACAGGCTGCAGCGGTCACATGGACTGCCGCGTCATCCAGGGAGGTCGGGCTGGATGTCGTAAGAGGGACGCGTCACCAAGACAACGGCCGGGTAAGTGTGAATTTCTTTTACTTTTACTAGGGAAAGGGCTGCACCTTCTCTCTATCCTGCACTGATAGAGAAAAGGGAAGTACATTCACCTCAATATGCAACGGCTAGTCCGCATCAATTTACTGCACATTTTAGGCAGAGCCGCAACAGAATCTTCAACGCAGATTATGTGCGGCATTGATGCGGACAGTGTCGGCAGAAATATGCCACGCCTGACCATGCCCTTACCCCAAAATAAAATGTAATAAAAGTTAATCAATAAATGATATTTACATCAAAATGGTGCTATTAAAAAATACAACTTGTTCCGCAAAAAAAAAATCCTTATACAGCTATGTCGACGCAAAAAGTTAGAGCTCTTGGAATGTGACGATGGAAAAACATCAAAAATAGCTTGGTCAATAAGCTTTAAAATAGGCTGGTCATTAAAGGGTAAATCATTAAATGACAAATTTATGACAAATGTAAAGTCCTGTCACTTTTACTCATGATAATCAGTGTTATCTGAAGATTGATTGCAATGAATGAAAGATTAAGAGTTCAACTCCACGAAGCACAAAGTAAACCGTACGTACGTCAGCGAAAGCGTGCAAAACACAATATATATCCCAGTGTGTGATAAAATAGGATTATTATTACCCAGAGAAGCCCGCTGCTCTGAATCCTGTAAATAGCAGTCATACGTCACTGCCACAGTTCATTAAACCTTTAATATTGTAACGACATGACACAGGATGGAAAATCACTGAAAAAAAAACAAAAACAAAAACATCTTTGGAGAAGCTGCTGTAAAAGAGATAAAAGTCACGTAAAGAGATTATATTGCTTTATGCATCAAAACATATATTGACATTTGCGGCCTTGGTATACAGTTGGAATAGAATCTAGTGTAAGTCCCAAAGATTAGTATGTTGTAGCGTATCACCCCTTCTTAATCTATGCATACTGGTCAAAGTCCTGACAAAGTTCTGAACATGCTGTGGTCAGACCTTAACCCCTTCCCGACATCCACCATATATATACACAGCTGTCGGGCAGGGGTTCCCGCAAGGTGCAGTACTGATAAATCGCTGTGATAGTGCAGGCTCAAGATCTCAGCCCACACCATCACCGTGGCGTGTCAGCTGTTTGTTACAGCTGGTACACTGCTGTAACCGCTAGGACCGGAGCTAGCCTCCGATCCGGCCGATCAAACCCTTTAGATGCTGCGCTCAATAGAGATCGCAGCATCTGAGGTGTTTTTAGCCACTTGCACCCCAGCAACGTGATCGCTGGGTTGCCGATGGCTACAATGGCAACTGGAGGCCTAATACTAGCCTTCCGGTCTGCCACCTACGGAAGCCTCAGAAGCGGGCCCTAAAAGGCTTCTGGTAGCGACGGCAAGATGGCGCCGGCTAACCTCCCGGCTCAGAAGCTGAGCCGGCATCATCAGCAGTGGGTGTCTGCTAAATGTTACAGCAGACACCCTGCTGTAACGGCAGGGACCAGAGCTAGCTCTGTTCCCTGCCATTAACTCCTTAGATGCAGCGATCAAAAGCGATCGATGCATCTTAATGGTTTGTAGCAAATCGGCAGCCCTGCCATGCGATCGCAGGGCTGCCGACTGCTACTATGGCAACAGGAGGCCTAACAATGGCATCCTGGTCTGCCATTTCGGAAGCCTATTAGGCTCTGCCTGGAGGCGGAGCCTAATCGGCTTACTGTCAGTGAACAACTGACCGTTCTAATACATTGCACTACATTGTTAGTGCAATGTATTAGAACAGCAATCAAACAGTTGGACCTTCAAGTCTCCTAATGGGACTAAAAAAAAGTGTAAAAAAAGTAAAAATAAAAGTTGTAAAAAATAAAAGTTTCAAGTAACAAAATAAAACGCAATCGCCCTTTTTCGCTTATCAAGTCCTTTATTATTGAAAAAATTAAATAAACCATACATATTTGGTATCGTCGCGTTCGTAACGACCTGAACTATAAAAAATATTATGTCGCTTATCCCGCGCAGCGAACCGCCGTAAAACAAAACCCTAAAATACATTGCCAGCGTTCCTTTTTTTTTGCTCACTTTGCCTTCCAAAATCTGAAATAAAATGTGATCCAAAAATTTGCATGTATCCAAAAATGATACCAATAAAAACTTTAACTTGTCTCCCCAAAACCAAAAACAAACCCTCACACAGCTCCTATGACGAAAAAAATTAAAAAGTTATGGCTCTTACATGGCGACAGAAAAAATACATTATTTTTACAAAAGAATCGTACTGACCCGTAGAATAAAGTTAACCTGTAATTTATGACGCGTGGTGAACACTGTATAAAAAAACTATGCCAGAATTGCTGTTTTTTGGTCACTTTGCCCTTCAAAAATTGGAATAAAAAGTGATCATAAAGTCTCATGTATCCAAAAATGGTACCAATACTAACTACAGCTTGTCCCGCAAAAAAAACAAGCCCTCATCCAGCTCCGTCGATGAACAAATTAAAAAGTAATGGTTCTCAGAACATGGCGACAGAAAAAATACATTATTTTTACAAAAGTAATTTTATTGTGCAAAAAGTTGTAAAACATAAAAATGTTCTATAAATTTGGTTTCGCCGGAATTGGACTGACCCGCAGAATAAAGTTAACATGTAATTTAGGAGGCGTGGTGAACGTTGTATAAAAAAAAACTAAAAAAACGATGCCAGAATTTCCGTGTTTTGGTCCCTTGCCACCAAAAAAATAGGATAACAAGTGATCAAAAAGTTGCATGTACCCCAAAATGGTACCAATAAAAACTACAGCTCTTCCCGCAAAAAAAACAGCCCTCATACCACTACGTCTATCAAAAAATAAAAATTAGTTAAGGCTCCAATATGTCAGGAAATAAAAAAATATGCGGTTGTGCAGCTCCAAGGGGAACATTTCTTCTGTTTCAAGATGCGATTTATCAAGGCCCTAAAATTAGGGAACCAGGAAGGGGAGGGCCCAAATTGAGCACAGCGTCACACACATCTATGGACTATTATATTGTTTACCCCATTATTATACCACCCCATTTTCACTCTGCAACATCGAGTGCACCCTAATTTCTGTAAAACACATGCGGAGTTAACATTCTCACTACACCCCTAGGTGAATACCTTGAGGAGTGTATTTTCCAAAATGGGGTCACTTCTGGGGGGTTTCTACTTTTTTGGTCCCATAGGGGCTTTGCAAATGCAACATAGCACACAGAAACCAATCCAGCAAAAGCTGCACTCCATTGCTGTACTGTGGAGAAGTTGCTTTACAAATGTTGGGGTGCTTTTTCTGCTTTTATTTGTTGAGAAAATGCTAAATTCTGAGCTAAAACTATGTCTTATTGAAAAAAAAAAGTGTTTTTTTTTCGTTTTCACTGCCCAATTTTAATAAAAACAATGAAACATCTGTGGGGTCAAAATGCTCACTACACCCCTAGATTAATTCCTCAAGGGATGTAGTATCCTAAATGTAGTCACTTTTGGGGAGTTTCCACTGTACTGGTCCCTCAGGAGCTTTGCAAATGCGACATGGTGCCTATAATCCAATCCGGGAAAATCTGTGCTCCAAAAGCCAAATGGCGCTCCTTCCCTTTTAAGCCCTGCTGTGTGCCCAAACAGCAGTTTATGACCACATATGGGGTATCTACATATTCTGGAAAAGTTGCTTTACAAATGTTGGGAGGGCTTTTTCTTCTTTATTCCTTGTGGAAATAGATTTTGTTTAGCTAATACGACATCAGGAAAAATTAAAAATGTATTTATATTCACGTCCAAATTCTAATAAAATGTATGAAATACATGTGGGGTCAAAATGCTCACTACACCCCTAGATTTATTCCTTCTGGGGTGTAGTTTCCAAAATAGGGTATTTTTGATGTGTTTTCTTTGTTTTGGCACCACAAGACCTCTTCAGACCTGACATGGTGCCTAAAATATAATCTAATAAAAAGAAGGCTCCAAAATCCACTAGGTGCTCCTTTGCTTCTGAGGCTGGTGTTTCAGTCCATTAGCACACTAGGGCCACATGTGGGATATTTCTAAAAACTGCAGAATCTGGGGAATAAATATTTAGTTTTGTTTCTCTCGTAAAACATTCTGTGTTACCAAAAAAAATGAATTAAAAATGAATTTCTTCAAAATAAATAGTGTAGTACCGTGTTAACCAGAAACAATATGCAATGTTAAATACTTTTGTGTAAAAAAAAATATAAAAGTATTGTAGGTATGATACCTTTATTGGCTAACCATAAAAATGATATATGAAGCTTTCAGAGAACTCAGGCTCCCTCTTCAGGCAGGTTTACAAATGAATGACTGAGAAAAAAGTACAACATTTAAGAAGTTACACAAAGACAATTAGTACATGAGATGATACATCATTAAGATAAGCCGGGGCAATAAAACTGAGGTTATCGGGGTGATGACTTAGGAGATAAGTCTGTCTGATGGAGGATGTGATGTGTGTCCATGTAATGGCTCATAAATCCGGATGTTAGATTGAGGCCTTGTGTCAATGACTGGAATTTTTTTGTCATCAGCTTGAATTCCCAAGTTTTTCTTTCTCTGTTGTTCTTAAAAGTACTCTTTTTTTAACACAAAAGTATTTAACATTGCAAACAATATGAAATTTGTAAATTTCACCTCTACTTTGCTTTAATTCTTGTGAAACGCCTGAAGGGTTAAGAAACTTTCTAAATGCTGTTTTGAATACTTTGAGGGGTGCAGTTTTTAAAATGGGGTGACTTATGGGGGGGTTTGCATTGTTTGGGCCTCTCAAAGACACTTTTGAACTGAACTGGTCAATGTAAAAATAGCCTTTTAAAATTTTCTTGAGAATGCGAAAAATTTCTGCTAAAGTTCTAAGCCTTGTAACGTCCTAGAGAAATAAAAGGGTGTTCAAAAAATGATGCCAATCTAAAGTAGACATACGGGAAATGTTAATTAGCAATTATAGTGTGCATATTACCATTTGTCTTACAAGCAGATACATTTACCTTGATATAAATGCTTATTTTTTTAATTTTTCGCAAAATGTTGGTGTTTTTCACATTTAATTACTGAATGTATTGACCAAATTTTACCAGTAACATAAAGTCCAATGTGTCACGAGAAAACAATCTCGGAATCACTTGGATAGTTAAAAGCATTCCAAAGTTATTACGACATAAAGTGCCACATGTCAGATTTGAAAAACAAGGCTCGGTCAGGAAGGTCAAAAGTGGCCGCAGTGGGAAGGAGATCAAGGGGTTGTCTCATCAAGAAAATCCCTGCTCCTATGCCCTATTGAAGGGTAACTAAACTTTAAAAAAAAAAATTTGACATGTCATAGTAACATGTCAGAAGTTTTGATCGGTGGGGGACCAAGAATTGAGACCCCCACCGATTGTTATAATGAAGCGTCAGAAAAGCTTGGGTGAGCGCTTCATTTCTGATCGGCTTTCCTTGGAGGGGTGTACAGGCTCAATAGAAAGTCTATGAGTCTGTACACTGCTCGAGCGGATTTTGGAGGAAAAAAACAGAGCTCACCCAAGCGCTTCTGCAGCTTCGTTTTAGCGATCGGTGGGGGTTTCAGTGCTCGGGTCCCCACCGATCAAAACGTCTGACATGTCACTATAACATGTCAAAAGTTTTTTAATAGTTTAGTCATCCTCGGCATATGTATGTTTTAGAGTGCGATCCACCACTCGCTATGAGCCTGAGTGGAGGGCTGCTAAGTAAAAGTGGCTGTTGTGGACCTGGCCTTTCCATGTATTATATTGAAGGCCATTCATTTGAATGGCCACCATGTAATACCACAGCTTTCCTGCTGTGACCACTGCAACGGAAATGTATGTTTGTGATTCCTGGAGCCTAATCTGGGGCGATTAGCCAAAGGGAATTCACTGAAAGAAGGTGGAATGTATGTAAGTAACTTTTAATGAGTACATCTAAAATATAGTGGCTTTCAAGTACTATCCGATTGATGTTACTTTTTATTTACTTAGTGCAATATTTGACACTACAGTATTGGCATGCTTTAGCACGTCCTAACCAGTTATTTTCAATACTGGTCGTGGCTAGGTGTCTCTTTACAAGTCTGTCCCTCAAATTACGACCTCTCCTAAATGTAACGGACGGTTTGGCTGAAATTACCTCCTTGATATCAGGGTCCATTTTTAATATCCCCAAATAGGATTGGAGTACTTTCGATACGTCATTTGACGCACTGTCATAGGTTCCTATTATGCGTAAGGTACATTTGGATTCATCATTCTTATCACTACGGTGTGGAACCAACAGGTCCATTCTATTACAGAACACTGCATGTTGGCGTGCCTTCTTCAAAATATTACTGGGATATCCCAGTCTTAGAAATCTATGTTCTAAATCTCTGGCCTCATCTTGGAAGTCAGAAATGAGGAGCAATTCCTCTCTACACGGAGAAACGGTCCCTTTGGTATTCCTCTTTTCAGTGGGGTAGGGTGGTAACTGTCCCAGGAGACTAGGCTATTAGTTGCCATAAATTTTCTGAAGAGACTTGAGGACAGTCTACCAGTACTGTCAATGGAGATAGAAAGATCCAGGAAGGATATTCTGTATTCATTAATTTCAGAGGTAAATTTCAATCCAAGCTCAATGTTATTCAAGGTCCCAACAAATTCCGGGAACTGAGCACTAGTACCCATCCATAGTATGAGAACGTCGTCGATGTACCTCAGCCAGAGTGCCACCGACGACGTCCAAATCTAATTTTCCTCTATGACACGTATCGTTCTTCCCAACACCCCAGGAGGAGATTGGCCTATGTAGGGGCTGCAGGGCTCCCCATCGCCGTGCCCCTGAGCTGATGGTAGTAGCGACCTATAAACAGGAAAAAGTTCCTTTTTAGAATAAACTCAAGTATTTCCATAATGAAAAGATGTCGATGCAAATGTGTCCCTCTGGTACCTAGGAAATACTGAACCGCTTCACATCCTTTTGTCATGGGGAATAGAACTATACAGTGCTTCCACATCCAAGCTTGCAAGTAGAGTGCCCGATGGGAGCTGTAGGTCCTCGATTCTATTAAGGACATT
The DNA here is from genome assembly GCF_050947455.1 of Rhinoderma darwinii. NCBI lineage: Eukaryota > Metazoa > Chordata > Amphibia > Anura > Rhinodermatidae > Rhinoderma > Rhinoderma darwinii. Next base: position 404,080,887 of record NC_134689.1, read on the forward strand.
CATCGTGTCTCTAACATATGATGGTAGCAAAGTGACAAAATATCTAAAAAATGTATCAACGTAAATACTGATTACATGGGAGACACTACACCAGAGACATTTGGCCATCCTCATAATGGATTGTATCCTTTATGCACCATGGGAAGGCAATAAAAGGTGGCATTTTGAAAGGATTGTGGTCGCATAAAGGTAAGTTCTTTCACATTAATGAGATTGTTCCCCAAAGCTTGATTCAAGATGACATCCAGCTCAATCGTGAATGCAGCCGTGGGATCTGTTCCTAGAATTTTATAACAGATAGTATATCATAACACATATCCGTGTATTGGAGTCTATCTAGGATTACAATAATCCCCCCCCTTATCTGAGGGTTTGATAATTATTGACTCATCCTTTTCCAACTCCAAAAGTGATCCAATACGATCCTTACTCAAATTATAATATCCATTGGACTTTCCTGTCATCTCTGATAAGCCTGTCACTACCATTTCTTGAAACGTGTCTATGAACTGGGTATCAAAAATCAGTGTTTTTTTTTTTTGCTCTTTGTACTTAGATTAGTAAAGGGGCCAGCTCCAACTCTTTATTTCCTTGTTCCCTTAATTCTTCCAGGGTTTCCAGATAAGGTAATTTGTCTTCCTTTTTGCCATAGTCACAACATTTATTTCTCTTGGTGATTAACATAAATTTTGCCCACCTAAGCTTCCTGGTGAACAGTGCCACATCTTTTACACACTTGAAAAGGTCGAGACGGGTAGTGGAAACAAAAGACAACCCTTTAGATAAAAGTTAGATGTCATTTGATGAAAGTATTCTCTTACACAGGTTAATAACTTGAAAATTGTCATCAGTAGAAGAAGTCCTATCTGTGAGCATAGTGGGGGACCTACCTAGGCAATTAAAACTACTGCTTCCTCTACTTTATTGTTGGGGGGGGTCCTTTCTTTCCCGTAATAGGTATTGTGTGACGTAGGGTTACATCATCACCGGCAAGAAAAAGTATGGAGCAGGCTCATAGTCTAAGCCTGCTCTATACTAAGTGGGTGTCAGCTGTATGTTGCAGTCGTCACTTTACTGCAGTGGATGGGATCATAATATTGACCCCGCTTGTTTAAACCCTTAGATGCCGCAGTCAAGCCGTTAGAAATAGGATGGCAACCCCCTCCGATAGCCTAATTCGATAGACGCAATCGTGGGTTGCCATTGGTTGTCATGGCAGCCTGAGGGCCTAATAAAGGCCAAGTGGTCTGCCATCTTTCTGCTGCTATTAAGACTTGCCAGAGGCAGAGCTTAACAGAAGCCGGTAAAAATCCCAGTATAATGCAATATATAAGTATTGCAATATATCGCGCAAGCGATCCAACTATCGCTAGTTCTAGTCCCTTAGGGAAACTAATAAAAAAGTAAAAACAATTAAATAAATGCTTGTTTTTTTTTATATAAAAAAAATAAAACTATTAAAAATATTAAAAGCTTAAATAAACCCCCAAAAGCAATGTAAAAAAAAAGAAAAATAAACATAATTGGTATCCCCGCAACTGTAAAAATCTGAACTATTATATTATAGCTATATTTAATTTGCACGGTCAACGCTCTAAAAAACAAAACATTTTTGGTCTCCCACAAAAAAAATGGAAAAAAAAAGTGATCAAAAAGTATTTTGTACCTCAAAATGGTACCGGATTTACACGGGTGCGTTCGATCCGTAAAATATGGTCAGTATGATGGTAGGAGTACCTGCCTCCTCACGGAAATACTGTCCTGTACTGAAAACATGATTAGAGTACGGGACAGTATTCCCTTGGGGAGGCAGGTACTCCTAGCTTCGTAGATAACTATGATTCTAGGACCCCGGCTCCATGAACTGCGTTAAGTCCGGGAAATACTGCCGACATACGGACCGTATTTTATAGACTGAATACGCCCGTGTAAAGCCAGCCTAAAGCATTTTAGCCTCCATTATCTTATATAGGGTGCTTAACTCAATTCTATAAGATATATTTGATTTTGTTTTTAGACATTTAAATCTTGAATTATATTAAATTCACATAATTTTCTAATTTTTTGCTTTCTTTAAAATAAGGTGAACAAGTTTGTACATTTTTAGTTGGCAGTTTAAAGTAAAAGACACATAAAATTGGATATCATAATGTACCGGTGGGTGTTATTACAGCATAGGTTATTTTTGAAGAATAGTAGACATTCACACGCTACACAAAAAATGGCTGTAAAATACGGAGCTATTTTCAAGGGAAAACAGCCTCTGATTTTCAGCCGTTTTTGAAACCACAAACGTTTTTTGAGGATTTTTTGCGGCCGTTTTTGGAGCTGTTTTTCTACTTCGTTTTACGGGGCTTTTTTTACACGCCATTCTTTCAAACGGCCGTGTAGAAAAACGCCCCGTCGGAACGGAACGCTGTTTTTCCCATTGAAATCAAAGGGCAGACGTTTGGAGGCGTTCAGCTTCCGTATTTTCAGCCATTCTTCGGGGTGTTTACGGCCCGAAAAACGGCTGAAAGTAAGCTGTGTGAACACACCATTAGAAGACCTTCCATCATTCCCGTCCTAAAAAAAATCAAGAAAAAAAAAACAACCCATACCAATATGTGCCACAATATATTACAGTTCTTGCTGGCAAGTAGATCCTTCAACCACGATTGTTTTGACGCTGGCGAAATTGAGGTGCTGAGTCTAAGAAATCTCCTCGTCCTGGTTCCCTAGAATCCCCACAAGAGGGTATGATTCCCAGATCGCGGTCCCCGGAGTAGTCACCAATTGTTGATGTAGAGTGAGTTATAGTGAAACCAGGGGTTGTCCCAGATAGAGCGGTCAAGATGCAACAAACTAGAAGAAGACGTAACCTGAAGGAGGTTACGTCAGGGTAAAAATACACATAACTAGGTTAGATATAATGTACCATATATAAAGGCAAGGCTACCTAGGCAGATCTTTGCTTTTAAATATTTACCTTGTGCGACTTCATCAAAATGGGATGGTCGTCATAAAGACCCAACACAGCCCGGAGCAGTGTGCAGAGAATCGGAGAGTGACGCTGGATCGAGAAGAAGCGAGTAACAGAATGTTAGAACTTAAAGGCCATGTCTAGTGTAGAAAACCCTTATTTAAATACCCAATTAGGGAATTCGCCAGATTAAAGACCTGCTACCAAGAACATCTCTCAATCTGGAATACAAAACTTTTGCTAGAAAACTTGGATTTAGACTCTGTAAAAGCCATAAAAAGGGAAAAGATAATTAAATTATTTCTATATGTCTTACAGATTTTTCTAAAAAAATAAATAAAAAACAACAACTTTTTAGAAGGAGAAACTGTTACCTATTCTTTTTTTATTGTATAGGAACAACCACCAGTGCTGCCCAGACACCATCATCAACAGCCAGCAAGTTTACCTCAGCACCAACTAGTAAATCTACTGACATATTCTCCACCTCTAGAACTACAGTCAAGCCTGAAGGTGCCACTCACGTCACAACTGGATTATTTTCAGCAAGTACTTCAAATGTAAATACTACTACTGACTTACCTCCTCCACTATCTACCAACTTACCTATATCAGAATCTACTGGTTTACCAAATTCAGGATCTACTGACTTACCTCCTCCACTATCTACCAACTTACCTATATCAGAATCTGCTGGTTTACCAAATTCAGGATCTACTGACTTACCTCCCCCACTATCTACCAACTTAACTATATCCGGATCTACTGACTTAACTACCGCAGAATCCACTGACCTAGCTACCACAAACTCTACTGACTTACCTACATCACAATATATCGATTTACCTACTTCAGAATCTCATTACTTACCTACCTCAGAAACATCTACCCTACATACCTCAATATCTACTGACTTACCTACCTCAGAATCCACAAACCTACCTACATCAGCATCTAGTGACTTATCTACAACTGTATCAATCGACTTACCTACATCAGCATCTACTAACTTACACACTTCAGCATATACCAATTTCCCTACATCACAATCTACTGACTTACCTACAACTGTATCAATTGACTTACCTACATCAGTATCTACTAACTTGCCTACAATTGTATCAATCGACTTACCTACATCATTATCTACTGACTTACCTACAACTGTATCAATCAGCTTACCTACATCAGTATCTACTGACTTACCTACAACTGCATCAACCGACTTACCCATATCAGTATCTACTGACTTACCAACAACTGTATCAATCGACTTACCTACATCAGCATCGACTGACTTACCTACAAATGTATCAATCTACTTACCTACATCAGCATCTACTGACTTGCCTACAACTGTATCAATCCACTTACCTACATCAGTATCTACTGACTTACCTACAACTGTATCATTCAGCTTACCTACATCAGTACCTACTGACTTACCTACAACTGTATCAATCGACTTACCTACATCAGTATCTACTGACTTACCTACAACTGTTTCAACCGACTTACCTACATCAGCATCTACTAACTTAAATACTTCAGCATATACCAATGTACCAACATCGGAATCTACTGACTTACCTACAACAGTATCAACCGACTTACCTACATCAGCATCTACTAACTTACATACTTCAGCATATACCAATGTACCTACATCAGTATCTACTGACTTACCTACAACTGTATCAATCGACTTACCTACATCAGTATCTACTGACTTACCTACAACTGCATCAACAGACTTATCCACATCAGTATCTACTGACTTACCTACAACTGTATCAATCGACTCACCTACATCAGCATCTACTGACTTACCTGCAACTGTATCAATCGACTTACCTACATCAGCATCTACTGACTTACCTAAAGCTGTATCAATCGACTTACCTACATCAGCAGCTACTGACTTCCCTACAACTGTATCAATCGACTTACCTCCATCAGCATCTACTGACTTACCTACAACTGTATCAATCGACTTACCTACATCAGTATCTACTGACTTACCTACAACTGTATCAATCGACTTACCTACATCAGTATCTACTGACTTACCTACAACTGCATCAACGGACTTATCCACATCAGTATCTACTGACTTACCTAAAACTGCATCAACCGACTTACCTACATCAGTATCTACTAACTTACCAACAACTGTATCAATCGCCTTACCTACATCAGTAACTACAGACTTACCTACAAATGTATCAATCGACTTACCTACATCAGTAGCTACTGACATACATACAACTGTATCAACCGACTTACTTACATCAGAATCTACTGACTTACCTACAACTGTATCAATCGACTTACCTACATCGGTAGCTACTAACTTACCTACAACTGTATCAATCAACTCACCTATATCAGCAGCTACTGACTTACCCACAACTGTATCAATCGACTTACCTACATCAGTATCTACTGACTTACCTACAATTGTATCAATCGAGTTACCTACATCAGTATCTACTGACTTACCTGCAACTGCATCACCCGACTTACCTACATCAGTATCTACTGACATACATACAACTGCATTAACCGACTTACCTACATCAGCATCTACTGACTTACCTACAACTGTATCAATCGACTTACCTACATCAGTAACTACAGACTTACCTACAACTGTATCAATCGACTTACCTACATCAGTAGCTACTGACATACATACAACTGTATCAACCGACTTACTTACATCAGAATCTACTGACTTACATACAACTGTATTAATCGACTTACCTACATCGGTAGCTACTGACATACATACAACTGTATCAACCGACTTACTTACATCAGAATCTACTGACTTACCTACAACTGTATTAATCGACTTACCTACATCGGTAGCTACTAACTTACCTACAACTGTATCAATCAACTCACCTATATCAGCAGCTACTGACTTACCCACAACTGTATCAATCGACTTACCTACATCAGTATCTACTGACTTACCTACAACTGTATCAATCGAGTTACCTACATCAGTATCTACTGACTTACCTGCAAATGCATCACCCGACTTACCTACATCAGTATCTACTGACTTACCTATAACAGCATCAACTGACTTACCTACATCAGCATCTACTAACAAACCTACAACTGTATCAATCGACTTACCTTCATCAGCATCTACTAACTTACATACTTCACCATATACCAATGTCCCTACATCAGAATCTACTGACTTACCTACAACTGTATCAACCAACTTACCCCCAACAGTATCTACTAACTTACCTACAACTGCATCAACCGATTTACCTACATCAGCATTTACTAATTTATCTACAAATGTATCAATCGACTTACCTACATCAGTAGCTACTGAATTACCTACAACTGCATCAATCAACTTACCTACATCAGTAGCTACTAACATACCTACAACTGTATCAATCGACTTACCTACATCAGCAGCTACTGACTTACCTACAACTGTATCAATCGACTTACCTACATCAGTATCTACTGACTTACTTACAACTGCATCAACCGACTTACCTACATCGGTATCTACTGACTTACCTACAACTGTATCAATCGACTTACCCACATCAGTATCTACTGACTTACCTACAACTGTATCAATTGACGTACCTACATCAGTATATACTGACTTACCTACAACTGCATCAACTGACTTACCCACATCACTATATACTAACTTACCTACAACTGCATCAACTAACTTACCTACATCAGCATCTACTGACTTACCTACAACTATATCAATCGACTTACCCACATCAGTATCTACTGTCTTACCTACAACAGTATCCACCAACTTACCTACATCAGCATTTACTGACTTACCTACAACTATATTAACCGACTTACCTTCATCAGCATCTACTAACTTACATACTTCAGCATATACCAATGTCCCTACATCAGAATCTACTGACATACTTACAATTGTATCAACCGACTTACCCAAATCAGTATCTAGTGATTTACCTACAACTAAATCAACCGACTTACCTACATTAGCATCTACTAACTTACCAACAACTTTATCAATCGACTTACCTACATCAGCATCAACTGACTTAACTACAACTGTATCAATCGACTTACCTACATCAGTAGCTACTGACATACATACAACTGTATCAACCGACTTACTTACATCAGCATCTACTAACTTACATACTTCACCATATACCAATGTCCCTACATCAGAATCTACTGACTTACCTACAACTGTATCAACCAACTTACCCCCAACAGTATCTACTAACTTACCTATACCTGCATCAACCGACTTACCTACAACAGCATTTACTAATTTATCTACAACTGTATCAATCGACTTACATACATCAGTAGCTACTGAATTACGTAGATCAGTAGCTACTGACTTACCTACAACTGCATCAATCAACTTACCTACATCAGTAGCTACTAACATACCTACAACTGTATCAATCGACTTACCTACATCAGCAGCTACTGACTTACCTACAACTGTATCAATCGACTTACCTACATCAGTATCTACTGACTTACTTACAACTGCATCAACCGACTTACCTACATCGGTATCTACTGACTTACCTACAACTGTATCAATCGACTTACCCACATCAGTATCTACTCACTTACCTACAACTGTATCAATTGACTTACCTACATCAGTATATACTGACTTACCTACAACTGTATCAACTGACTTACCCACATCACTATATACTAACTTACCTACAACTGCATCAACTGACTTACCTACATCAGTATCTACTGACTTACCTACAACTATATCAATCGACTTACCCACATCAGTATCTACTGTCTTACCTACAACAGTATCCACCAACTTACCTACATCAGCATTTACTGACTTACCTACAACTATATTAACCGACTTACCTTCATCAGCATCTACTAACTTACATACTTCAGCATATACCAATGTCCCTACATCAGAATCTACTGACATACTTACAATTGTATCAACCGACTTACCCAAATCAGTATCTAGTGATTTACCTACAACTAAATCAACCGACTTACCTACATTAGCCTCTACTAACTTACCAACAACTTTATCAATCGACTTACCTACATCAGCATCAACTGACTTAACTACAACTGTATCAATCAACTTACCTACATCAGTAGCTACTGACATACATACAACTGTATCAACCGACTTACTTACATCAGCATCTACTAACTTACATAATTCAGCATATACCAATGTACCTACATCAGAATCTACTGACTTACCTACAACTGTATCAATCGACTTACCTACATCGGTAGCTACTAACTTACCTACAACTGTATCAATCGACTCACCTATATCAGCAGCTACTGACTTACCTGCAACTGCATCACCCGACTTACCTACATCAGTATCTACTGACTTACCTATAATTGCATCAACTGACTTACCTACATCAGCATCTACTAACAAACCTACAACTGTATCAATTGACTTACCTTCATCAGCATCTACTAACTTACATACTTCACCATATACCAATGTCCCTACATCAGAATCTACTGACTTAACTACAACTGTATCAACCAACTTACCCCCAACAGTATCTACTAACTTACCTACAACTGCATCAACCGACTTACCTACATCAGCATTTACTAATTTATCTACAACTGTATCAATCGACTTACCTACATCAGTAGCTACTGAATTACCTAGATCAGTAGCTACTGACTTACCTACAACTGCATCAATCAACTTACCTACATTAGTAGCTACTAACATACCTACAACTGTATCAATCGACTTACCTACATCAGCAGCTACTGAATTACATACAACTGTATTAAACGACTTACCTACATCAGTATCTACTGACTTACTTACAACTGCATCAACCGACTTACCTACATCGGTATCTACTGACTTACCTACAACTGTATCAATCGACTTACCCACATCAGTATCTACTGACTTACTTACAACTGCATCAACCGACTTACCTACATCGGTATCTACTGACTTACCTACAACTGCATCACCCGACTTGCCTACATCAGCATTTACTAATTTACCTACAGATGTATCAATCGACTTAGCTACATTAGTAGCTACAGACTTACCTACATCAGTAGCTACTGACTTACCTACAACTGTATCAATCGACTTACCTACATCAGTAGCTACTGACTTACCTACAACTGTATCAATCGACTTACCTACATCAGTAGCTACTAACTTACCTACAACTGTATCAATCGACTTACCTACATCATTAGCTACTGACTTATCTACAACTATATCAATAGACTTACCTACATCAGTATCTACTAACTTACCTACAACTGCATCAACCGACTTACCCATATCAGTATCTACTGACTTACCAACAACTGTATCAATTTACTTACCTACATTAGTAGCTACTGACTTACCTACAACTGTATCAACCGACTTACCCTCATCAGTACCTACTGACTTACCTATAACTGCATCTAACGATTTACCTACATCAGTATCTACTGACTTACCTACAACTAAATCAACCGACTTACCTACATTAGCCTCTACTAACTTACCTACAACTTTATCAATCGACTTACCTACATCAGCATCTACTGACTTACCTACAACGATATCAATCGACTTAACTACATCAGTATCTACTGACTTACCTACAACGATATCAATCGACTTACCTACATCAGTATCTACTGACTTACCTACAGCTGTATCAATAAACTTACCAACATCAGTATCTACTGACTTACCTACAGCGATATCAATCGACTTACCTTCATCAGCATCTACTGACTTACCTACAACTGTATCAATCAACATACCTAAATCAGTATCTACTGACTTACCTACAACTGTATCAACCGACTTACCTACATCAGTATCTACTGACTTACCTACAAATGTATCAATCGACTTACCTACATCAGTATCTATGGACTTACCTACAACTGTATCAACCGACTTACCTACATCAGTATCTACTGACTTACCTACAACTGTATCAATCAACTTACCTACATCAGTAGCTCCTAACTTACTTACAACTGTATCAATCGAGTTACCTACATCAGTATCTACTGACTTACCTGCAACTGCATCACCCGACTTACCTACATCAGTATCTACTGACTTACCTATAACTGCATCAACTGACTTACCTACATCAGCATCTACTAACAAACCTACAACTGTATCAATCGACTTACCTTCATTAGCATCTACTAACTTACATACTTCACCATATACCAATGTCCCTACATCCGAATCTACTGACTTACCTACAACTGTATCAACCAACTTAACCCCATCAGTATCTACTGACTTACCTACAACTGTATCAATCGACTTACCCACATCAGTATCTACTGACTTACTTACAACTGCATCAACCGACTTACCTACATCGGTATATACTGACTTACCTACAACTGCATCACCCGACTTGCCTACATCAGCATTTACTAATTTACCTACAGATGTATCAATCGACTTAGCTACATCAGTAGCTACAGACTTACCTACATCAGTAGCTACTGACTTACCTACAACTGTATCAATCGACTTACCTACATCAGTAGCTACTGACTTATCTACAACTGTATCAATAGACTTACCTACATCAGTATCTACTAACTTACCTACAACTGCATCAACCGACTTACCCTTATCAGTATCTACTGACTTACCAACAACTGTATCAATTTACTTACCTACATCAGTAGCTACTGTCTTACCTACAACTGTATCAACCGACTTACCCTCATCAGTACCTACTGACTTACCTATAACTGCATCTACCGATTTACCTACATCAGTATCTACTGACTTACCTACAACTAAATCAACCGACTTACCTACATTACCCTCTACTAACTTATCTACAACTTTATCAATCGACTTACCTACATCAGCATCTACTGACTTACCTACAACGATATCAATCGACTTACCTACATCAGTATCTACTGACTTACCTGCAACGATATCAATCGACTTACCTACATCAGTATCTACTGACTTACCTACAACTATATCAATCGACTTACCTACATCAGTATCTACTGACTTACCTACAGCTGTATCAATAAACTTACCAACATCAGTATCTACTGACTTACCTACAGCGAAATCAATCGACTTACCTTCATCAGCATCTACTGACTTACCTACAACTGTATCTACTGACTTACCTACAACTGCATCTACCGATTTACCTATATCAGTATCTACTGACTTACCTACAACTAAATTAACCGACTTACCTACATTAGTCTCTACTAACATACCTACAACTTTATCAATCGACTTACCTACATCAGCATCTACTGACTTAACTACAACTGTATCTATCGACTTACCTACATCAGCATCTAATGACTTACCTACAACTGTATCAATCAACTTACTTATATCAGCATCTACTGACTTACCTACAACTGCATCAATCGACTTACCTACATCAGTATCTACTGACTTACCTACAACTGCATCAACCGACTTATCCACATCAGTATCTACTGACTTACCTACAACTGCATCAACCGACTTACCTACATCAGTATCTACTGACTTACCTACAACTGCATCAACCGACTTACCTACATCAGTATCTACTGACTTACCAACAACGGTATCAATCGACTTACCTACAACAGTATCCACCAACTTACCTACAGCAGTATCTACTGACTTACCTTCATCTGTATTAACCGACTTACCTTCATCAGCATCTACTAACTTACATACTTCAGCATATAGCAATGTCCTTTCATCAGAATCTACTGACATACTTACAATTGTATCAACCGACTTACCTACATCAGTATCTACTGACTTTCCTACAACTGTATCAATCGACTTACCTACATCTGTATCTACTGACTTAACTACAACTGTATCAATCGACTTACCTACATCAGTAGCTACTGACTTACCTACAACTGTATCAACCGACTTACCCACATCAGTATCTACTGACTTACCTACAACTGCATCTACCGACTTACCTACATCAGTATTTACTGACTTACCTACAACTAAATCAACCGACTTACCAACATTAGCCTCTACTAACTTACCTACAACTTTATCAATCGACTTAACTACTTCACCATCTACTGACTTAACTACAACTGTATCAATCGACTTACCTACATCAGCATCTACTGACTTAGCTACAACTGTATCAATCGACTTACCTACATCAGCATCTAATGACATTACTACAACTGTATCAATCGACTTACCTACATCAGTAGCTACTGACTTACCTACAACTGTATCAACCGACTTACCCACATCAGTATCTACTGACTTAACTACAACTGCATCAACCGACTTACCTACATCAGTATCTACTGACTTACCTACAACTGTATCAATCGACTTACCTACATCAGTAGCTACTGACTTACCTACAACTGCATCAACCGACATAGCTACATTAGTATCTACTGACTTACCTACAACTGTATCAATCGACTTACCTACATCTGTATCTACTGACTTACCTACAACTGTATCAATCGACTTACCTACATCAGTAGCTACTGACTTACCTACAACTGTATCAACCGACTCACCCACTTCAGTATCTACTGACTTACCTAGAACTGCATCTACCGATTTACCTACATCTGTATCTACTGACTTACCTACAACTAAATCAACAGACTTACCTACATTAGCCTCTACTAACTTACCAACAACTTTATCAATCGACTTACCTACATCTGTATCTACTGACTTACCTACAACTGTATCTATCGACTTACCTACATCAGCATCTAATGACTTACCTACAACTGTATCAATCAACTTACTTATATCAGCATCTACTGACTTACCTACAACTGCATCAATCGACTTACCTACATCAGTATCTACTGACTTACCTACAACTGCATCAACCGACTTATCCACATCAGTATCTACTGACTTACCTACAACTGCATCAACCGACTTACCTACATCAGTATCTACTGACTTACCTACAACTGCATCAACCGACTTACCTACATCAGTATCTACTGACTTACCAACAACGGTATCAATCGACTTACCTACAACAGTATCCACCAACTTACCTACAGCAGTATCTACTGACTTACCTTCATCTGTATTAACCGACTTACCTTCATCAGCATCTACTAACTTACATACTTCAGCATATAGCAATGTCCTTTCATCAGAATCTACTGACATACTTACAATTGTATCAACCGACTTACCTACATCAGTATCTACTGACTTTCCTACAACTGTATCAATCGACTTACCTACATCTGTATCTACTGACTTAACTACAACTGTATCAATCGACTTACCTACATCAGTAGCTACTGACTTACCTACAACTGTATCAACCGACTTACCCACATCAGTATCTACTGACTTACCTACAACTGCATCTACCGACTTACCTACATCAGTATTTACTGACTTACCTACAACTAAATCAACCGACTTACCAACATTAGCCTCTACTAACTTACCTACAACTTTATCAATCGACTTAACTACTTCACCATCTACTGACTTAACTACAACTGTATCAATCGACTTACCTACATCAGCATCTACTGACTTAGCTACAACTGTATCAATCGACTTACCTACATCAGCATCTAATGACATTACTACAACTGTATCAATCGACTTACCTACATCAGTAGCTACTGACTTACCTACAACTGTATCAACCGACTTACCCACATCAGTATCTACTGACTTAACTACAACTGCATCAACCGACTTACCTACATCAGTATCTACTGACTTACCTACAACTGTATCAATCGACTTACCTACATCAGTAGCTACTGACTTACCTACAACTGCATCAACCGACATAGCTACATTAGTATCTACTGACTTACCTACAACTGTATCAATCGACTTACCTACATCTGTATCTACTGACTTACCTACAACTGTATCAATCGACTTACCTACATCAGTAGCTACTGACTTACCTACAACTGTATCAACCGACTCACCCACTTCAGTATCTACTGACTTACCTAGAACTGCATCTACCGATTTACCTACATCTGTATCTACTGACTTACCTACAACTAAATCAACAGACTTACCTACATTAGCCTCTACTAACTTACCAACAACTTTATCAATCGACTTACCTACATCAGCATCTACTGACTTAACTACAACTGTATCAATCGACTTACCTACATCAGCATCTACTGACTTAGCTACAACTGTATCAATCGACTTACCTACATCAGCATCTAATGACTTACCTACAACTGTATCAATCGACTTACTTACATCAGTATCTACTGACTTACCTACAACTGTATCAATAGACTTAACAACATCAGTATCTATTGACTTACCTACAACGATATCAATCGACTTACCTACATCAGTATCTATTGACTTACCTACAACTGTATCAATTGACTTTCCTACATCAGTAACTAGTGACATCTATACAACTGTATCAACCGACTTACTTACATCAGCATCTACTAACTTACATACTTCAGCATATGAAAATGTACCTACATCAGAATCTACTGACTTACCTACAACTGTATCAATCAACATACCTAAATCAGTATCTACTGACTTACCTACAACTGTATCAACCGACTTACCTACATCAGTATCTACTGACTTACCTACAAATGTATCAATCGACTTACCTACATCAGCAGCTACTGACTTACCTAAAACTGCATCAACTGATTTACCTACATCGGTATCTACTGACTTACCTACAACGATATCAATCGACTTACCTACATCAGCATTTACTGACTTACCTACAACTGTATCAATAGACTTACCAACATCAGTATCTACTGACTTACCTACAACGATATCAATCGACTTACCTACATCAGTATCTACTGACTTACCTATAACTGCATCAACCGACTTACCTACATCAGCTTTTACTAATTTACCTACAACTGTATCAATCGACTTACCTACATCAGTAGCTACTGAATTACCTAGATCAGTAGCTACTGACTTACATACAACTGTATCAATTGACTTACCTACATCAGCATCTACTGACTTACCTACAACTGTATCAATAGACTTACCAACATCAGTATCTATTGACTTACCTACAACTGTATCAATTGACTTTCCTACATCAGTAACTACTGACATGCATACAACTGTATCAACCGACTTACTTACATCAGCATCTACTGACTTACCTACAACTGTATCAATCAACATACCTAAATCAGTATCTACTGACTTACCTACAACTGTATCAACCGACTTACCTACATCAGTATCTACTGACTTACCTACAAATGTATCAATCGACTTACCTACATCAGTATCTATGGACTTACCTACAACTGTATCAACCGACTTACCTACATCAGTATCTACTGACTTACCTACAACTGTGTCAATCAACTTACCTACATCAGTAGCTCCTAACTTACCTACAACTGTATCAATCGAGTTACCTACATCAGTATCTACTGACTTACCTGCAACTGCATCACCCGACTTACCTACATCAGTATCTACTGACTTACCTATAACTACATCAACTGACTTACCTACATCAGCATCTACTAACAAACCTACAACTGTATCAATCGACTTACCTTCATTAGCATCTACTAACTTACATACTTCACCATATACCAATGTCCCTACATCAGAATCTACTGACTTACCTACAACTGTATCAACCAACTTTACCCCATCAGTATCTACTGACTTACCTACAACTGCATCAACCGACTTACCTACATCAGCAATTACTAATTTACCTACAACTGTATCAATCGACTTACCTACATCAGTATCTACTGACTTACCTACAACTGCAGAAACCGACTTACCTACATCATTATTAACTAATTTACCTAAAAATGTATCAATCGACTTACCTACATCAGTAGCTACAGACTTACCTACATCAGTAGCTACTGACTTACCTACAACTGTATCAATCGACTTACCTACATCAGCAGCTACTGACTTACCTAAAACTGCATCAACTGATTTACCTACATCGGTATCTACTGACTTACCTACAACGATATCAATCGACTTACCTACATCAGCATTTACTGACTTACCTACAACTGTATCAATAGACTTACCAACATCAGTATCTACTGACTTACCTACAACGATATCAATCGACTTACCTACATCAGTATCTACTAACATACCTATAACTACATCAACCGACTTACCTACATCAGCTTTTACTAATTTACCTACAACTGTATCAATCGACTTACCTACATCAGTAGCTATTGAATTACCTAGATCAGTAGCTACTGACTTACCTACAACTGTATCAATTGACTTACCAACATCAGTATCTACTGACTTACCTACAACTATATCAATCGACTTACCTACATCAGTATCTATTGACTTACCTACAACTATATCAATTGACTTTCCTACATCAGTAACTAGTGACATCTATACAACTGTATCAACCGACTTACTTACATCAGCATTTACTAACTTACATACTTCAGCATATGAAAATGTACCTACATCAGAATCTACTGACTTACCTACAACTGTATCAATCAACCTACCTACATCAGAATCTACTGACTTACCTACAACTGTATCAATCAACATACCTAAATCAGTATCTACTGACTTACCTACAACTGTATCAACCGACTTACCTACATCAGTATCTACTGACTTACCTACAAATGTATCAATCGACTTACCTACATCAGTATCTACTGACTTACCTGCAACTGCATCACCCGACTTACCTACATCAGTAGCTACTGACTTACCTACAACTGTATCAACCGACTCACCCACTTCAGTATCTACTGACTTACCTAGAACTGCATCTACCGATTTACCTACATCTGTATCTACTGACTTACCTACAACTAAATCAACAGACTTACCTACATTAGCCTCTACTAACTTACCAACAACTTTATCAATCGACTTACCTACATCAGCATCTACTGACTTAACTACAACTGTATCAATCGACTTACCTACATCAGCATCTACTGACTTAGCTACAACTGTATCAATCGACTTACCTACATCAGCATCTAATGACTTACCTACAACTGTATCAATCGACTTACTTACATCAGTATCTACTGACTTACCTACAACTGTATCAATAGACTTAACAACATCAGTATCTATTGACTTACCTACAACGATATCAATCGACTTACCTACATCAGTATCTATTGACTTACCTACAACTGTATCAATTGACTTTCCTACATCAGTAACTAGTGACATCTATACAACTGTATCAACCGACTTACTTACATCAGCATCTACTAACTTACATACTTCAGCATATGAAAATGTACCTACATCAGAATCTACTGACTTACCTACAACTGTATCAATCAACATACCTAAATCAGTATCTACTGACTTACCTACAACTGTATCAACCGACTTACCTACATCAGTATCTACTGACTTACCTACAAATGTATCAATCGACTTACCTACATCAGCAGCTACTGACTTACCTAAAACTGCATCAACTGATTTACCTACATCGGTATCTACTGACTTACCTACAACGATATCAATCGACTTACCTACATCAGCATTTACTGACTTACCTACAACTGTATCAATAGACTTACCAACATCAGTATCTACTGACTTACCTACAACGATATCAATCGACTTACCTACATCAGTATCTACTGACTTACCTATAACTGCATCAACCGACTTACCTACATCAGCTTTTACTAATTTACCTACAACTGTATCAATCGACTTACCTACATCAGTAGCTACTGAATTACCTAGATCAGTAGCTACTGACTTACATACAACTGTATCAATTGACTTACCTACATCAGCATCTACTGACTTACCTACAACTGTATCAATAGACTTACCAACATCAGTATCTATTTACTTACCTACAACTGTATCAATTGACTTTCCTACATCAGTAACTACTGACATGCATACAACTGTATCAACCGACTTACTTACATCAGCATCTACTGACTTACCTACAACTGTATCAATCAACATACCTAAATCAGTATCTACTGACTTACCTACAACTGTATCAACCGACTTACCTACATCAGTATCTACTGACTTACCTACAAATGTATCAATCGACTTACCTACATCAGTATCTATGGACTTACCTACAACTGTATCAACCGACTTACCTACATCAGTATCTACTGACTTACCTACAACTGTGTCAATCAACTTACCTACATCAGTAGCTCCTAACTTACCTACAACTGTATCAATCGAGTTACCTACATCAGTATCTACTGACTTACCTGCAACTGCATCACCCGACTTACCTACATCAGTATCTACTGACTTACCTATAACTACATCAACTGACTTACCTACATCAGCATCTACTAACAAACCTACAACTGTATCAATCGACTTACCTTCATTAGCATCTACTAACTTACATACTTCACCATATACCAATGTCCCTACATCAGAATCTACTGACTTACCTACAACTGTATCAACCAACTTTACCCCATCAGTATCTACTGACTTACCTACAACTGCATCAACCGACTTACCTACATCAGCAATTACTAATTTACCTACAACTGTATCAATCGACTTACCTACATCAGTATCTACTGACTTACCTACAACTGCAGAAACCGACTTACCTACATCATCATTAACTAATTTACCTAAAAATGTATCAATCGACTTACCTACATCAGTAGCTACAGACTTACCTACATCAGTAGCTACTGACTTACCTACAACTGTATCAATCGACTTACCTACATCAGCAGCTACTGACTTACCTAAAACTGCATCAACCGATTTACCTACATCGGTATCTACTGACTTAGCTACAACGATATCAATCGACTTACCTACATCAGCATTTACTGACTTACCTACAACTGTATCAATAGACTTACCAACATCAGTATCTACTGACTTACCTACAACGATATCAATCGACTTACCTACATCAGTATCTACTAACATACCTATAACTACATCAACCGACTTACCTACATCAGCTTTTACTAATTTACCTACAACTGTATCAATCGACTTACCTACATCAGTAGCTATTGAATTACCTAGATCAGTAGCTACTGACTTACCTACAACTGTATCAATTGACTTACCAACATCAGTATCTACTGACTTACCTACAACTATATCAATCGACTTACCTACATCAGTATCTATTGACTTACCTACAACTATATCAATTGACTTTCCTACATCAGTAACTAGTGACATCTATACAACTGTATCAACCGACTTACTTACATCAGCATTTACTAACTTACATACTTCAGCATATGAAAATGTACCTACATCAGAATCTACTGACTTACCTACAACTGTATCAATCAACCTACCTACATCAGAATCTACTGACTTACCTACAACTGTATCAATCAACATACCTAAATCAGTATCTACTGACTTACCTACAACTGTATCAACCGACTTACCTACATCAGTATCTACTGACTTACCTACAAATGTATCAATCGACTTACCTACATCAGTATCTATGGACTTACCTACAACTGTATTAACCGACTTACCTACATCAGTATCTACTGACTTACCTACAACTGTATCAATCGACTTACTTACATCAGTAGCTACTAACTTACCTACAACTGTATCAATCGAGTTACCTACATCAGTATCTACTGACTTACCTGCAACTGCATCACCCGACTTACCTACATCAGTATCTACTGACTTACCTATAACTGCATCAACTGACTTACCTATATCAGCATCTACTAACAAACCTACAACTGTATCAATCGACTTACCTTCATTAGCATCTACTAACTTACATACTTCACCATATACCAATGTCCCTACATCAGAATCTACTGACTTACCTACAACTGTATCAACCAACTTACCCCCATCAGTATCTACTGACTTACCTATAACTGCATCAACCGACTTACCTACATCAGCATTTACTAATTTACCTACAACTGTATCAATTGACTTACCTACATCAGTATCTACTGACTTACCTACAACTGCAGAAACCGACTTACCTACATCATCATTAACTAATTTACCTACAAATGTATCAATCGACTTACCTACATCAGTAGCTACTGAATTACCTAGATCAGTAGCTACTGACTTACCTACAACTGTATCAATCGACTTACCTACATCAGCAGCTACTGACTTACCTAAAACTGCATCAACCGATTTACCTATATCGGTATCTACTAACTTACCTACAACAATATCAATCGACTTACCTACATCAGCATTTACTGACTTACCTACAACTGTATCAATAGACTTACCAACATCAGTATCTACTGACTTACCTACAACTATATCAATCGACTTACCTACATCAGTATCTACTGACTTACCTATAACTGCATCAACCGACTTACCTACATCAGCTTTTACTAATTTACCTACAACTGTATCAATCGACTTACCTACATCAGTAGCTACTGAATTATCTAGATCAGTAGCTACTGACTTACCAACAAATGCATCAATCAACTTACCTACATCAGTATCTACTGACTTACTTACAACTGCATCAACCGACTTACCTACATCGGTATCTACTGACTTACCTACAACTGTATCAATCGACTTACCTACATCAGTAGCTACTTACTTACCTACAACTGTATCAACCGACTTACCCACATCTGTATCTACTGACTTGCCTACAACTGCATCAACCGACTTACCTACATCAGTATCTACTGACTTACCTTCAACTGTATCAATCGACTTACCTACATCTGTATCTACTGACTTAACTACAACTGTATCAATTGACTTACCTACATCAGTAGCTACTGACTTACCTACAACTGTATCAACCGACTTACCAACAACAGTATCTACAAACTTACCTACAACTGCATCTACCGATTTACATACATCAGTATCTACTGACTTACCTACTACTAAATCAACCGACTTACCTACATTAGCCTCTACTAACTTACCAACAACTTTATCAATCGACTTACCTACATCAGCATCTACTGACTTAAATACAACTGTATCAATCAACTTACCTACATCAGTAGCTACTGACTTAGCTACAACTGTATCAATCGACTTACCTACATCAGCATCTAATGACATACCTACAACTGTATCAACCGACTTACCCACATCAGTATCTACTGACTTACCTTCAACTGCATCATCCGACTTACCTACATCAGTATCTACTGACTTACCTACAACTGTATCAATCGACTTACCTACATCCGTAGCTACTGACTTACCTACAACTTTATCAATCGACTTCCCAACATCAGTATCTACTGACTTAACTACAACTGTATCAATCGACTTACCTACATCAGCATCTACTGACTTAGCTACAACTGTATCAATCGACTTACCTACATCAGTAGCTACTGACTTACCTACAACTGTATCAGCCGACTTAACCACATCAGTATCTACTGACTTACCTTCAACTGCATCAACCGACTTACCTACATCAGTAGCTACTGACTTACCTACAACTGTATCAACCAACTTACCCCCATCAGTATCTACTGACTTACCTATAACTGCATCAACCGACTTACCTACATCAGCATTTACTAATTTACCTACAACTGTATCAATTGACTTACCTACATCAGTATCTACTGACTTACCTACAACTGCAGAAACCGACTTACCTACATCATCATTAACTAATTTACCTACAAATGTATCAATCGACTTACCTACATCAGTAGCTACTGAATTACCTAGATCAGTAGCTACTGACTTACCTACAACTGTATCAATCGACTTACCTACATCAGCAGCTACTGACTTACCTAAAACTGCATCAACCGATTTACCTATATCGGTATCTACTAACTTACCTACAACAATATCAATCGACTTACCTACATCAGCATTTACTGACTTACCTACAACTGTATCAATAGACTTACCAACATCAGTATCTACTGACTTACCTACAACTATATCAATCGACTTACCTACATCAGTATCTACTGACTTACCTATAACTGCATCAACCGACTTACCTACATCAGCTTTTACTAATTTACCTACAACTGTATCAATCGACTTACCTACATCAGTAGCTACTGAATTATCTAGATCAGTAGCTACTGACTTACCAACAAATGCATCAATCAACTTACCTACATCAGTATCTACTGACTTACTTACAACTGCATCAACCGACTTACCTACATCGGTATCTACTGACTTACCTACAACTGTATCAATCGACTTACCTACATCAGTAGCTACTTACTTACCTACAACTGTATCAACCGACTTACCCACATCTGTATCTACTGACTTGCCTACAACTGCATCAACCGACTTACCTACATCAGTATCTACTGACTTACCTTCAACTGTATCAATCGACTTACCTACATCTGTATCTACTGACTTAACTACAACTGTATCAATTGACTTACCTACATCAGTAGCTACTGACTTACCTACAACTGTATCAACCGACTTACCAACAACAGTATCTACAAACTTACCTACAACTGCATCTACCGATTTACATACATCAGTATCTACTGACTTACCTACTACTAAATCAACCGACTTACCTACATTAGCCTCTACTAACTTACCAACAACTTTATCAATCGACTTACCTACATCAGCATCTACTGACTTAAATACAACTGTATCAATCAACTTACCTACATCAGTAGCTACTGACTTAGCTACAACTGTATCAATCGACTTACCTACATCAGCATCTAATGACATACCTACAACTGTATCAACCGACTTACCCACATCAGTATCTACTGACTTACCTTCAACTGCATCATCCGACTTACCTACATCAGTATCTACTGACTTACCTACAACTGTATCAATCGACTTACCTACATCCGTAGCTACTGACTTACCTACAACTTTATCAATCGACTTCCCAACATCAGTATCTACTGACTTAACTACAACTGTATCAATCGACTTACCTACATCAGCATCTACTGACTTAGCTACAACTGTATCAATCGACTTACCTACATCAGTAGCTACTGACTTACCTACAACTGTATCAGCCGACTTAACCACATCAGTATCTACTGACTTACCTTCAACTGCATCAACCGACTTACCTACATCAGTAGCTACTGACTTACCTACAACTGTATCATTCGACTTACCCACTTCAGTATCTACTGACTTACCTACAACTGCATCTACCGATTTACCTACATCAGTATCTACTGACTTACCTACAACTAAATCAACCGACTTACCTACATTAGCCTCTACTAACTTACCAACAACTTTATCAATCGACTTACCTACATCAGCATCTACTGATTTAACTACAACTGTATCAATCGACTTACCTACATCAGCATCTACTGACTT
Organism: Rhinoderma darwinii; assembly: GCF_050947455.1. Lineage (NCBI taxonomy): Eukaryota > Metazoa > Chordata > Amphibia > Anura > Rhinodermatidae > Rhinoderma > Rhinoderma darwinii. The sequence goes on from NC_134689.1 coordinate 404,104,229, forward strand.
AGCTACAACTGTATCAATCGACTTATATACATCAGTATCTAATGACTTACCTACAACTGTATCAATCGACTTACTTACATCAGTATCTACTGATTTACCTTCAACTGCATCATCCGACTTACCTACATCAGTTTCTACTGACTTACCTACAACTGTATCAATCGACTTACCTACATCCGTAGCTACTGACTTACCTACAACTTTATCAATCGACTTCCCAACATCAGTATCTACTGACTTAACTACAACTGTATCAATCGACTTACCTACATCAGCATCTACTGACTTAGCTACAACTGTATCAATCGACTTACCTACATCAGTAGCTACTGACTTACCTACAACTGTATCAGCCAACTTAACCACATCAGTATCTACTGACTTACCTTCAACTGCATTAACCGACTTACCTACATCCGTAGCTACTGACTTACCTACAACTTTATCAATCGACTTCCCAACATCAGTATCTACTGACTTAACTACAACTGTATCAATCGACTTACCTACATCAGCATCTACTGACTTAGCTACAACTGTATCAATCGACTTACCTACATCAGTAGCTACTGACTTACCTACAACTGTATCAGCCGACTTAACCACATCAGTATCTACTGACTTACCTTCAACTGCATCAACCGACTTACCTACATCAGTAGCTACTGACTTACCTACAACTGTATCATTCGACTTACCCACTTCAGTATCTACTGACTTACCTACAACTGCATCTACCGATTTACCTACATCAGTATCTACTGACTTACCTACAACTAAATCAACCGACTTACCTACATTAGCCTCTACTAACTTACCAACAACTTTATCAATCGACTTACCTACATCAGCATCTACTGATTTAACTACAACTGTATCAATCGACTTACCTACATCAGCATCTACTGACTTAGCTACAACTGTATCAATCGACTTATATACATCAGTATCTAATGACTTACCTACAACTGTATCAATCGACTTACTTACATCAGTATCTACTGATTTACCTTCAACTGCATCATCCGACTTACCTACATCAGTTTCTACTGACTTACCTACAACTGTATCAATCGACTTACCTACATCCGTAGCTACTGACTTACCTACAACTTTATCAATCGACTTCCCAACATCAGTATCTACTGACTTAACTACAACTGTATCAATCGACTTACCTACATCAGCATCTACTGACTTAGCTACAACTGTATCAATCGACTTACCTACATCAGTAGCTACTGACTTACCTACAACTGTATCAGCCAACTTAACCACATCAGTATCTACTGACTTACCTTCAACTGCATCAACCGACTTACCTACATCCGTAGCTACTGACTTACCTACAACTTTATCAATCGACTTCCCAACATCAGTATCTACTGACTTAACTACAACTGTATCAATCGACTTACCTACATCAGCATCTACTGACTTAGCTACAACTGTATCAATCGACTTACCTACATCAGTAGCTACTGACTTACCTACAACTGTATCAGCCGACTTAACCACATCAGTATCTACTGACTTACCTTCAACTGCATCAACCGACTTACCTACATCAGTAGCTACTGACTTACCTACAACTGTATCAACCGACTTACCCACTTCAGTATCTACTGACTTACCTACAACTGCATCTACCGATTTACCTACATCAGTATCTACTGACTTACCTACAACTAAATCAACCGACTTACCTACATTAGCCTCTACTAACTTACCAACAACTTTATCAATCGACTTACCTACATCAGCATCTACTGATTTAACTACAACTGTATCAATCGACTTACCTACATCAGCATCTACTGACTTAGCTACAACTGTATCAATCGACTTACCTACATCAGTAGCTACTGAATTATCTAGATCAGTAGCTACTGACTTACCAACAACTGCATCAATCAACTTACCTACATCAGTATCTACTGACTTACTTACAACTGCATCAACCGACTTACCTACATCGGTATCTACTGACTTACCTACAACTGTATCAATCGACTTACCTACATCAGTAGCTACTTACTTACCTACAACTGTATCAACCGACTTACCCACATCTGTATCTACTGACTTACCTACAACTGCGTCAACCGACTTACCTACATCAGTATCTACTGACTTACCTACAACTGTATCAACCGACTTACCAACAACAGTATCTACAAACTTACCTACAACTGCATCTACCGATTTACATACATCAGTATCTACTGACTTACCTACTACTAAATCAACCGACTTACCTACATTAGCCTCTACTAACTTACCAACAACTTTATCAATCGACTTACCTACATCAGCATCTACTGACTTAAATACAACTGTATCAATCAACTTACCTACATCAGTAGCTACTGACTTAGCTACAACTGTATCAATCGACTTACCTACATCAGCATCTAATGACATACCTACAACTGTATCAACCGACTTACCCACATCAGTATCTACTGACTTACCTTCAACTGCATCATCCGACTTACCTACATCAGTATCTACTGACTTACCTACAACTGTATCAATCGACTTACCTACATCCGTAGCTACTGACTTACCTACAACTTTATCAATCGACTTCCCAACATCAGTATCTACTGACTTAACTACAACTGTATCAATCGACTTACCTACATCAGCATCTACTGACTTAGCTACAACTGTATCAATCGACTTATATACATCAGTATCTAATGACTTACCTACAACTGTATCAATCGACTTACTTACATCAGTATCTACTGATTTACCTTCAACTGCATCATCCGACTTACCTACATCAGTATCTACTGACTTACCTACAACTGTATCAATCGACTTACCTACATCCGTAGCTACTGACTTACCTACAACTTTATCAATCGACTTCCCAACATCAGTGTCTACTGACTTAACTACAACTGTATCAATCGACTTACCTACATCAGCATCTACTGACTTAGCTACAACTGTATCAATCGACTTACCTACATCAGTAGCTACTGACTTACCTACAACTGTATCAGCCGACTTAACCACATCAGTATCTACTGACTTACCTTCAACTGCATCAACCGACTTACCTACATCAGTAGCTACTGACTTACCTACAACTGTATCAACCGACTTACCCACTTCAGTATCTACTGACTTACCTACAACTGCATCTACCGATTTACCTACATCAGTATCTACTGACTTACCTACAACTGTACTAATCGACTTACATACATCAGCATCTACTGACTTACCTACAACTGTATCAATAGACTTACCAACATCAATATCTACTGACTTACATACAACGATATCAATGGATTTACCTACATCAGTGTCTACTGACTTACCTACAACTGTATCAATTGACTTTCCTACATCAGTAACTACTGACATACATACAACTGTATCAACCGACTTACTTACATCAGCATCTACTAACTTACATACTTCAGCATATACCAATGTACCTACATCAGAATCTACTGACTTACCTACAACTGTATCAACCGACTTACCCACTTCAGTATCTACTGACTTACCTACAACTGCATCTACCGATTTACCTACATCAGTATCTACTGACTTACCTACAACTAAATCAACCGACTTACCTACATTAGCCTCTACTAGCTTACCAACAACTTTATCAATCGACTTACCTACATCAGCATCTACTGATTTAACTACAACTGTATCAATCGACTTACCTACATCAGCATCTACTGACTTAGCTACAACTGTATCAATCGACTTATATACATCAGTATCTAATGACTTACCTACAACTGTATCAATCGACTTACTTACATCAGTATCTACTGACTTACCTTCAACTGCATCATCCGACTTACCTACATCAGTATCTACTGACTTACCTACAACTGTATCAATCGACTTACCTACATCCGTAGCTACTGACTTACCTACAACTTTATCAATCGACTTCCCAACATCAGTATCTACTGACTTAACTACAACTGTATCAATCGACTTACCTACATCAGCATCTACTGACTTAGCTACAACTGTATCAATAGACTTACCTACATCAGTAGCCACTGACTTACCTACAACTGTATCAGCCGACTTAACCACATCAGTATCTACTGACTTACCTTCAACTGCATCAACCGACTTACCTACATCAGTAGCTACTGACTTATCTACAACTGTATCAACCGACTTACCCACTTCAGTATCTACTGACTTACCTACAACTGCATCTACCGATTTACCTACATCAGCATCTACTGATTTAACTACAACTGTATCAATCGACTTACCTACATCAGCATCTACTGACTTAGCTACAACTGTATCAATCGACTTATATACATCAGTATCTAATGACTTACCTACAACTGTATCAATCGACTTACCTACATCTGTATCTACTGACTTAACTACAACTGTATCAATTGACTTACCTACATCAGTAGCTACTGACTTACCTACAACTGTATCAACCGACTTACCAACAACAGTATCTACAAACTTACCTACAACTGCATCTACCGATTTACATACATCAGTATCTACTGACTTACCTACTACTAAATCAACCGACTTACCTACATTAGCCTCTACTAACTTACCAACAACTTTATCAATCGACTTACCTACATCAGCATCTACTGACTTAAATACAACTGTATCAATCAACTTACCTACATCAGTAGCTACTGACTTAGCTACAACTGTATCAATCGACTTACCTACATCAGCATCTAATGACATACCTACAACTGTATCAACCGACTTACCCACATCAGTATCTACTGACTTACCTTCAACTGCATCATCAGACTTACCTACATCAGTATCTACTGACTTACCTACAACTGTATCAATCGACTTACCTACATCCGTAGCTACTGACTTACCTACAACTTTATCAATCGACTTCCCAACATCAGTATCTACTGACTTAACTACAACTGTATCAATCGACTTACCTACATCAGCATCTACTGACTTAGCTACAACTGTATCAATCGACTTACCTACATCAGTAGCTACTGACTTACCTACAACTGTATCAGCCGACTTAACCACATCAGTATCTACTGACTTACCTTCAACTGCATCAACCGACTTACCTACATCAGTAGCTACTGACTTACCTACAACTGTATCAACCGACTTACCCACTTCAGTATCTACTGACTTACCTACAACTGCATCTACCGATTTACCTACATCAGTATCTACTGACTTACCTACAACTAAATCAACCGACTTACCTACATTAGCCTCTACTAACTTACCAACAACTTTATCAATCGACTTACCTACATCAGCATCTACTGATTTAACTACAACTATATCAATCGACTTACCTACATCAGCATCTACTGACTTAGCTACAACTGTATCAATCGACTTATCTACATCAGCTTTTACTAATTTACCTACAACTGTATCAATCGACTTACCTACATCAGTAGCTACTGAATTATCTAGATCAGTAGCTACTGACTTACCAACAACTGCATCAATCAACTTACCTACATCAGTATCTACTGACTTACTTACAACTGCATCAACCGACTTACCTACATCGGTATCTACTGACTTACCTACAACTGTATCAATCGACTTATATACATCAGTATCTAATGACTTACCTACAACTGTATCAATCGACTTACTTACATCAGTATCTACTGATTTACCTTCAACTGCATCATCCGACTTACCTACATCAGTATCTACTGACTTACCTACAACTGTATCAATCGACTTACCTACATCCGTAGCTACTGACTTACCTACAACTCTATCAATCGACTTCCCAACATCAGTATCTACTGACTTAACTACAACTGTATCAATCGACTTACCTACATCAGCATCTACTGACTTAGCTACAACTGTATCAATCGACTTACCTACATCAGTAGCTACTGACTTACCTACAACTGTATCAGCCGACTTAACCACATCAGTATCTACTGACTTACCTTCAACTGCATCAACCGACTTACCTACATCAGTAGCTACTGACTTACCTACAACTGTATCAACCGACTTACCCACTTCAGTATCTACTGACTTACCTACAACTGCATCTACCGATTTACCTACATCAGTATCTACTGACTTACCTACAACTGTACTAATCGACTTACATACATCAGCATCTACTGACTTACCTACAACTGTATCAATAGACTTACCAACATCAGTATCTACTGACTTACATACAACGATATCAATGGATTTACCTACATCAGTGTCTACTGACTTACCTACAACTGTATCAATTGACTTTCCTACATCAGTAACTACTGACATACATACAACTGTATCAACCGACTTACTTACATCAGCATCTACTAACTTACATACTTCAGCATATACCAATGTACCTACATCAGAATCTACTGACTTACCTACAACTGTATCAATCGACTTACCTACATCAGTAGCTACTTACTTACCTACAACTGTATCAACCGACTTACCCACATCTGTATCTACTGACTTACCTACAACTGCGTCAACCGACTTACCTACATCAGTATCTACTGACTTACCTACAACTGTATCAACCGACTTACCAACAACAGTATCTACAAACTTACCTACAACTGCATCTACTGATTTACATACATCAGTATCTACTGACTTACCTACTACTAAATCAACCGACTTACCTACATTAGCCTCTACTAACTTACCAACAACTTTATCAATCGACTTACCTACATCAGCATCTACTGACTTAAATACAACTGTATCAATCAACTTACCTACATCAGTAGCTACTGACTTAGCTACAACTGTATCAATCGACTTACCTACATCAGCATCTAATGACATACCTACAACTGTATCAACCGACTTACCCACATCAGTATCCACTGACTTACCTTCAACTGCATCATCCGACTTACCTACATCAGCATCTACTGACTTAGCTACAACTGTATCAATCGACTTATATAGATCAGTATCTAATGACTTACCTACAACTGTATCAATCGACTTACTTACATCAGTATCTACTGATTTACCTTCAACTGCATCATCCGACTTACCTACATCAGTATCTAATGACTTACCTACAACTGTATCAATCGACTTACCTACATCCGTAGCTACTGACTTACCTACAACTTTATCAATCGACTTCCCAACATCAGTATCTACTGACTTAACTACAACTGTATCAATCGACTTACCTACATCAGCATCTACTGACTTAGCTACAACTGTATCAATCGACTTACCTACATCAGTAGCTACTGACTTACCTACAACTGTATCAGCCGACTTAACCACATCAGTATCTACTGACTTACCTTCAACTGCATCAACCGACTTACCTACATCAGTAGCTACTGACTTACCTACAACTGTATCAACCGACTTACCCACTTCAGTATCTACTGACTTACCTACAACTGCATCTACCGATTTACCTACATCAGTATCTACTGACTTACCTACAACTGTACTAATCGACTTACATACATCAGCATCTACTGACTTACCTACAACTGTATCAATAGACTTACCAACATCAGTATCTACTGACTTACATACAACGATATCAATGGATTTACCTACATCAGTGTCTACTGACTTACCTACAGCTGTATCAATTGACTTTCCTACATCAGTAACTACTGACATACATACAACTGTATCAACCGACTTACTTACATCAGCATCTACTAACTTACATACTTCAGCATATACCAATGTACCTACATCAGAATCTACTGACTTACCTACAACTGTATCAATCGAGTTACCTACATCAGTATCTACTGACTTACCTGCAACTGCATCACCCGACTTACCTACATCAGTATCTACTGACTTACCTATAACTGCATCAACTGACTTACATACATCAGCATCTACTAACAAACCTACAACTGTATCAATCGACTTACCTTCATTAGCATCTACTAACTTACATACTTCACCATATACCAATGTCCCTACATCAGAATCTACTGACTTACCTACAACTGTGTCAACCAACTTACCCCCATCAGTATCTATTGACTTACCTACAACTGCATCAACCGACTTACCTACATCAGTAGCTACAGACTTACCTACAACTGTATCAATCGACTTACCTACATCAGTAGCTACAGACTTACCTACAACTGCATCAACCGACTTACCTACATCAGTAGCTACTGACTTACCTACAACTGTATCAATCGACTTACCTACATCAGTAGCTACTAACATACCTACAACTGTATCAATCGACTTACCTACATCAGTAGCTACAGACTTACCTACATCAGTAGCTACTGACTTACCTACAACTGTATCAATCGACTTACCTACATCAGTAGCTACAGACTTACCTACATCAGTAGCTACTGACTTACCTACAACTGTATCAATCGACTTACCTACATCAGTAACTACTAACATACCTACAACTGTATCAATCGACTTACCTACATCAGCAGCTACTGACTTACCTACAACTGTATCAATCGACTTACCTACATCAGTATCTACTGACTTACTTACAACTGCATCAACTGACTTACCTACATCAGTATCTACTGACTTACCTACAACTGTATCATTCAATTTACCTACATCAGTATCTACTGACTTAACTACAACTAAATCAATCGACTTACCCACATCAGTAGCTACTGACTTACCTACAACGGTATCAATCGACTTACCTACATCTGTAGCTACTAACTTACCTACAACTGTATCAATCAACTTACCTACATCAGCATCTACTGACTTACCTACAACTGTATCAATCGACTTACCTACATCAGTAGCTACTGACTTACCTACAACTGTATCAACCGACTTACCCTCAACAGTATCTACTGACTTACCTACAACTGCATCTACTGATTTACCTATATCAGTATCTACTGACTTACCTACAACTAAATCAACCGACTTACCTACATTAGCCTCTACTAACTTACCTACAACTTTATCAATCGACTTACCTACATCAGCATCTACTGACTTAACTACAACTGTATCAATAGACTTACCAACATCAATATCTACTGAATTACCTACAACTGTATCAATCGACTTACCTACATCAGTAGCTGCTAACTTACCTACAACTGTATCAATCGACTTACCTACATCAGTATCTACTGACTTACCTGCAACTGCATCAACTGACCTACCTACATCGGAATCTACTGACTTACCTACAACTATATCAATCGACTTACCTACATCATTAGCTACTGACTTACCTACAACTAAATCAACCGACTTACCCTCATCAGTATCTACTGACTTACCTACAACTGTATCAATAGACTTACCTACATCAGTATCTACTGACTTACCTACAACTAAATCAACCGACTTACCTACATTAGCCTCTACTAACTTACCTACAACTTTATCAATCGACTTACCTACATCAGCATCTACTGAATTAGCTACAACTGTATCTATCGACTTACCTACATCAACATATACTGACTTACCTACAACTGTATCAATCGACTTACCTACATCAGTATCTACTGACTTACCTACAACTGCATCAAACGACTTATCCACATCAGTATCTACTGACTTACCTACGACTGCATCAACCGACTTACCTACATCAGCATCTACTAACTTATCTACAACTGTACCAATCGACTTACCTACATCAGTATCTACTGACTTGCCTACAACAGTATCCACTAACTTACCTACATCAGCATCTACTGACTTACCTACAACTGTATCAATCGACTTTCCCACATCAGTATCTACTAACTTACATACTTCAGCATATACCAATGTCCCTACATCAGAATCTACTGACGTACTTACAATTGTATCAACCGACTTACCCACATCAGTATCTAGTAACTTACACACTTCAGCATATACCAATGTACCTACATCAAAATCTACTGACTTAACTACAACTGTATCAATCGACTTACCTACATCAGTATCTACTGACTTACCAACAACTGTATCAATTGATTTACCTACATCAGTATCTACTGACTTACCTACAACTGCATCAACCGACTTACCTACATCAGTATCTACTGACTTACCTGCAACTGTATCAACCGACTTACTTACATCAGTATCTACTGACTTACCTACAACTGCATCTACTGACTTACCTACATCAGCATCTACTAACAAACCTACAACTGTATCAATCGACTTACCTACATCAGCATCTACTGACTTACCTACAACTGTATCAATCGACTTACCTACATCAGTATCTACTGACTTACCAACAACTGTATCAATCGACTTACCTACATCAGTAGCTACTGACTTAACTACAACTGCATCACTCGACTTGCCTACATCAGCATCTACTGAATTAGCTACAACTGTATCTATCGACTTACCTACATCAGCATCTACTGACTTACCTACAACTGTATTAACAGACTTACCTACATCAGTAGCTACTGACTTACCTACAACGATATCAATCGACTTACCTACATCAGTATCTACTGACTTACCTACAACTGTATCAATAGACTTACCAACATCAGTATCTACTGACTTATCTACAACTGTATCAATCGACTTACCTACATCAGCATCTACTGACTTACCTACAGCTGTATCAATAGACTTACCAACATCAGTATCTACTGACTTACCTACAACTATATCAATCGACTTACCTACATCAGCAGCTACTGACTTACCTACAACTGTATCAATAGACTTACCAACATCAATATCTACTGACTTACCTACAACTGTATCAATCGACTTACCTACATCAGTATCTACTGACTTACCTGCAACTGCATCAACTGACCTACCTACATCGGAATCTACTGACTTACCTACAACTATATCAATCGACTTACCTACATCATTAGCTACTGACTTACCTACAACTAAATCAACCGACTTACCCTCATCAGTATCTACTGATTTACCTACAACTGCATCTACCGATTTACCTATATCAGTATCTACTGACTTACCTACAACTAAATCAACCGACTTACCTACATCAGCATCTACTGACTTAACTACAACTGTATCAATCGACTTACCTACATCAGCATCTACTGAATTAGCTACAACTGTATCTATCGACTTACCTACATCAACATATACTGACTTACCAACAACTGTATCAATCGACTTACCTACATCAGTATCTACTCACTTACCTACAACTGCATCTACCGATTTACCTATATCAGTATCTACTGACTTACCTACAACTAAATCAACCGACTTACCTACATTAGCCTCTACTAACTTGCCTACAACTTTATCAATTGACTTACTTACATCAGCATCTACTGACTTAACTACAACTGTATCAATCGACTTACCTACTTCAGCATCTACTGAATTAGCTACAGCTGTATCTATCAACTTACCTACAACTGTATCAATCGACTTACCTACATCAGTATCTACTGTCTTACCTATAACTGCATCAACCGACTTACCTACATCAGCATCTACTAATTTACCTACAACTGTATCAATCGACTTACCTACATCATTATCTACTAACTTACATACTTCAGCTTATACCAATGTCCCTACATCAGAATCTATTGACTTACCTACAACTGTATCAACCGACTTACCTACATCAGTATCTACTGACTTACCTACAACTGCATCAACCGACTTAACTACATCAGCATTTACTAATTTACCTACAACTGTATCAATTCACTTACCTACATCAGTAGCTACTGATTTACCTACATCGGTATCTACTGACTTACCTACAACTGTATCAATCGACTTACCTACATCAGTAGCTACAGACTTACCTACAACTGTATCAATCAACTTACCTACATCAGCATCTACTGACTTAGCTACAACTGTATCAATCGACTTACCCACATCAGTATCTACTGACTTACCTACAACTGTATCAATCGACTTACCTACATCAGCATCTACTAGCTTACATACTTCAGAATCTATTGATTTAACTACATCAGAGCCCACTAACTTACCTACAGTAGAATCTCCTAACTTAACCACTTCAGGATTTAGAGACCCACCTACCTCAGAATCCATTGACTTACCTACTTCAGAATTAACTGACTTAGCTACATCAGAACTTTTATACTCACCTACATCAGAACCTTCTAACTTGTCTACATCAGAACCTTCTTACTTATCTACATCAGAACCTTCTTACTTATCTCCATCAGAACCTTCTAACTTACCTACATCAGAACCTTCTTACGTACCTACATCAGAACCTTCTTACGTACCTACATCCAAACCTACTTACTTACCTACAACAGACCCAACTAACTTACCTACATCAGAACCTTCTAACTTATCTACATACAAACCTTCTTACTTACCTACATCAGACCCTATTAACTTACCTACATCAGAACCTTCTAACTTATCTACATACAAACCTTCTTACTTACCTTCATCAGAACTTTCTTACTTACCTACATCAGAACCTTCATACTCACCTACATCAGAACCTTCTTACTTACCTACATTAGAACCTTCTGACTTATCTACATCAGAACCTGCTTATTTACCTACATCAGAACCTTCTTACCTACCTACATCAGAATCAACTGACTTACCAACTTTGGAATCGACTAACTTACCTAGTTTCAAAACTTCTGACTTGTCTACATCAGAATCCACTGATCTAGCTACTGTAGAATCTACTGACCTACCTGTATTACAACCTACTACTGACTCCACCTTATCTGACAGTACTACCAGATCTACTACTGACTCCATCTTATCTAATAATACTACCATATCTAATACTGTCTCCATTACATCAGACATTACTACCAACTATACTCCTGACTCCATTATATCAGATATCACTACCAAATATACTACAGACTTCATTATATCAGACGTCACTAATCAATATACTACTGACTCCATTACATCAGACATTACTACCAACTATATTCCTGATTCCATCTTATCACATGTTACAACCAAATATACTACTGACTCGACTTCTTTGGATAGTACTACCAAATATACTACTAACTTCATTACATTAGACATTACTACCAAATATACTACTGACTCCATTACATCAGACAGTACTAATACATATAACACTGACTCCATTACATCAGATAATACTACCAACTATAATCCTGACTCCATTATATCAGACATTACTACCAAATATACTACGGACTCCGCAACATCTGATATTAACATTGGCTTTAATACTGACTCCATTATTTCAGATATTACTACCAAGTATACTCCTGACTCCATTACATCAGACATTACTACCAAATCTACTACATCAGATATTACTACAAACTATAATTCTGACTCCATTACATCGGACTTTACTAATAAATATACTTCTGACTCTACTACATCAGATATTACTACCAACAATAATCCTGACTCCATTACAACAGACATTACTACCAACTATACTGCTGACTCTATTATATCAAACATTACTATCAAATATACTACTAACACTTTAACATCTGATACCAAAGAATTTAATACTGACCTCATTACAGCCCATACTAATAATAAACATACTACTGATTTTAAATCTGAGAAGATTGATGGACACACAACTGACCCCATTACATTCATGAAGACTGATGGACACACAACTGTTATCATTACATCTGAGAAGACTGATGGACACAAAACTGACCCTATTACATCTGAGAAGACTGATGAACCTACAACTGACCCCATTCTATCTGAGATGACTGATAAACATACAACTGACTCCATTACATCTGAGAAGACAGTTGGACATACAACTGACTCCATCACATCTAAAAGGACTGATGAACATATAACTGACTCCATCACATCTAAAAGGACTGATGAACATACAACTAACCCATATATATCTGAGAAGACTGATGAACATACAACTTATCCCATTACATTCGTGAAGACTGATGGACACAAAACCGACCCTATTACATCTGAGAAGACTGATGAATATACAGCTCACCCCATTCTATCTGAGAAGACTGATGGACACATAACTGACCCCATTACATCTAAGAAGTCTGATGAACATACAACTGAGCATATCACATCTGAGATGACTGATGAACATACAACTTACCCCATTATATCTGAGAAGACTGATGGACATACAACTGACCCCATTACATCTAAGAAGACTGTTGGACATACAACTGACCCAATTACATCTGAGAATACTGTTGGACATACAACCAACCCCATTCTAACTGAGAAGACTGATGGACATATAACTGATCTCATTACATCTAAGAAGACTGATGAACATACAACTGAGCCCATCACATCTGAGATGACTGATGAACATACAACTGACCCCATTACATCTGAGAAGACTGTTGGACATACAACCGACCCCATTCTAACTGAGAAGACTGATGGATATACAACTGAGCCCATCACATCTGAGAAGACTGATGGACATACAACTGACCCCATTACATCTGAGAAGACTGATGGACATACAACTTACCACATTACATTTGAGAAGACTGTTGGACATACAACTGACCCCATTACATCTGAGAAGACTGATGGACATACAACTTACCCCATTACATCTGAGAAGACTGTTGGACATACAACTGACCCCATTACATCTGAGAAGACTGTTGGACCTACAACCGACCCCATTCTAACTGAGAAGACTGATGGACATACAACTGACTCCATTATATCTAAAAGGACTGATGAACATACAACTAACCCATATCTATCTGAGAAGACTGAGGAACATACAACTGGCTCCATTCTATCTGAGAAGACTGATGGACATACATCTGGCCCCTTTATTTCTAAGAGCCCTGAGGTAAATACTACTGCCACCATGATATCTGGCACTACTGTCATATATACTGCTAACAAAAATTCTAGTGGACCTTCAACAGACTCCATAGGGCCAGTGAGTTCTAATGAATACACTACATCTACTGTTTCTGTTGGAGGAACTGTTCCTTCATTATCCATTGCTGCTACTAGTATTACTTCTTCTGGATCAACGACTCAGCTGTACACAAGACCGAACATATCAGGAACTACGGAGCAGTTGTTACCCATAACAACTGGACAACCCCTGGACAAGTATACTCAGGATCCTCCTGCCAGTACAGGTGAGTCACATCTTATAGATTGATTCCATGTCATTGAAGGAGATTCAAAAACAATCTTTAATCACCTAATGTATAATTGTATTAGAAATGTCATATTACACAACATTTTAAGAGTAGTCAACCTAAGGAGAACTGATAGCAATCCCCTATATATGTCTATTATTGGAATGAAGTGGGACAGCAGCAGAAAAATTACATTCTATCGTTATGCATGGTGGGCCTCCCAGCTCATGGACTCCTGGACCAAAGACATGACAGATTTTAATTATTTTTTAAAGGGTATGTAGACTTTTACAATCAATTAATGTATTGCTACAATATATCATAAAGAAAAATTTAAGCAACTTTGCATATAGTTTTGATTATAAAACCTGCCGTTTTGTGTATACTTCTCCTATGCAGATATATGTGCCTGGGAAAAAGAATCCCTACGTGTAATCTGATCCTACAGACTACACTCTACCATCTTCCCTTGCTTTTAGTGTCTGTAGGTTAGGAAGAAAAGGGAGTTGAGAGAGTGGAGTAACACATACATTCTACACACAGGGTTTGTTTATGGTCTGTTGCCTTGGAGACACATAGGTCTGCATAGGAGCTGTACACACAAGATTTCATTTTTTTTTAACTCTCATTGAAGCATTGAAAAAAAAGGCTTTAAAAGTCTACCTACCTTTTAAGGCCTCATGCACACGGTTGTGCCTGTAATCATGGTCCGCGATTACAGGCACGGCCGGCCGCGGACAGCCACCCGCATTTTCTGCCCGTGCTCCCATACAAAGAGCACGGTCCGTAAAAAGCAAAAGATAGGTCATGTCCTATCTTTTGCGGAGGCTTACTATGGCCCGGACACCTTCCCGCAAATATATGGGAAGTTGTCCGTGGTCAATAGAAGTGAATTGGTCCGTAATTGCAGACCATAATTACTGTCCACAATTACGGACAAATTCTACAATTGTGTGCATGGGGCCTAAGTAAAAAACCAAAATATATCCCCTATTGGTGCAGGATCCATTAGTTTTTAACATTCTCAATGTATTTTTTTTTACGGGGACAATTTTTACATTATAACTGTAACATTTTTTAATATAAATTCATAATATAAATAAATTAAAAATGTTGAATTGATATTTGTGGATATGAATTTTCATGAATAATTTGCCTATAAATACTGACAGTATTTTGTTAGTTCTCAGTTCATCTACTTATCTACCTATCGACTAGTAATGACTTGCTGAGTCACGCATATCTGGTCCTGACTCATTGTCTCTCTCCATAGATAATGTCTGTGACAATGGCGGCCACTACAATGGCAGATACTGTGTCTGTAAAGAGCTCTATCATGGGAACAAATGTGAATTTATTGTCAATGAGATAAGACCCGGTGAGTATTCTAAATATTCTTTTATATATATATCATATTCTTAGTTCCAGTGAGGTCCCCTTACAATTTACATTTAAAATGCAATTTTATGTATTTATTCATTTATTTACATACTCACACATATAATTTTTATACCCAGGATGAGTATTCCATAGAATTAGGAACCTTAAATAGAGGAATTTGCATTTTTAGCTCCCAAGGTGTTTGCGGGCTGTCATGTGGGCGTTCATAGTTAATTGTAGGAGTATTTCCATTTTGTTCCAATCTAATTAGAAAGAGAAAGGCATTACTATGGAAGTAACATACTGTACACAATCTTGGCAGACATGGAAAGGAAAGAAGGGGGAAGGGTGCTAAGTAGCCACATTGTCTACTTTTCCACTGGTGAAAGTGACTGTCCAGTCTTCTGAGAGGGCAGTCATGCTGGGCCCTTAATTTAAAGTAATACACAGATAGTCTCCATTCCACTTGGCTCCTCTTTTGGCCCGTTACTTGAAAACCGGAGTGGGCGGGCAGACATTGGTAAATGATGTCACCATCTGTACCCACCGTCTCCATTCACCACTGACCTCTATAACAGGCATCAACCCGGTTTTCAAGGGATTATGTGGGGACCAAAAATTATTATCAGTGTAAGCACTGCAGTATGTGAGTACACTCGCTAATATACATTCCGGTCCCACGGCGCTCTGATTCTGAGATTTTCAATGCTTTTTATAGCGCTGCCAAGGGACCGGAACTCTAGTTGCACAGTCTTCTTTGATGTCGACACGACTCTTCGTCAAGTGACTGGCCCCGCTGTAATCTATTTACACTGCTCATAATTTTTGGTCCTCGCATAACCCCTTTAAGGAGACCATACACTCTAAATAACTGTCATCAGATAGTTCTATCTCCCGACCCCCCCCCCCCTATATATCACGCACGCTCGGCCGAGCATGCCTTTTTATTTCTTTAGAGGGGAGTGGAATAAGAGGGGTCTCGTAGCGTCTTATGTCCCGTTTGAGCAAAGGATTGGACATGTTGAAATCCAACGGGCCATATCCATCTTTCCGATGACATCTTCCATCAAGGGAAAGTTTGGTGGCCCCCATACACATTAGATCATTGGTCAATCTCGCCAAAATCAGCAGGTCTGGTTGAGTTTTGTCTAATGTGTATGGGCACCTTTAGGGCTCATTCAAACGAACTTGTTCCTCGTCCGTGTGACTGAGAAAACGGACCCTATCATTTCAATGGTGCTTTTCAGATATGCGTGAGTTTTCACGCAGCGAGTGTCCGTTGCGTGAAGCTCACTGCATGTCCTATATTGGTGCGTTTTTGCAGACGTGGTCGCCTATTGACGTGTATGGGTGCGTGAAAAACACGGGCAGCACTTGGATGCCATCCGTGTGCTGTCCGTGTTTGACACATCAGTCGCTAAGAAATGCAGAGAAAAAAAAAAGAAGTGCCTTCACGGGCGTGAAAAACGGATGCCAGATGCAAAACACACTGATGGCACACGGACATGAAATTCAGGAAATGTGCTCCATTTTTTGTGCACGCAAAATGGACATGCTAATGTGAATGTAGCCTTAGGCTACTGCTTCTGCCACATTGCTACTAGAGGAAAGTGGTAATCTGATCTCATGTCAACATCTAGGATTCTAGAGAAAATAGGTTGTGGGGGCTGAATATAGCTATTCAGCACTGGCATCATATCCTAAGTGACTGTCCGCTGGCTGATTTCAGTAGTGATGCGGGTGATTGTAGTCAGATTGTTTCATAAAGCAGCGGCTGGAGGAAATAATCCTTGAATGGGATTGACCCGCTTGGACAAACCCTATTTGTTAGAAGGATCCCTTTATGATAAATTGATCACAAAGCGTCCTACTGCTGGGGCTCCCAATGATCAGCTGCAATCTGAGGGATGAACCTGTGTTTAATTTCCCTGCAGCACCACCACAGGGAAAATGAAGTATTACATGGTTAAAATTAAGATCAATGGATTGTCCATGTAATGCATGGATGGGCCGGGTCCTCCAGAGTGATAGATGTTTTTGTAGTGCTCTCCACCCTGGCTAATAAATGAAGGGTATTTGAAGTTTTATGTTTTCTAAACCAGATGATCCCTTTATGGCACTGCTCGCTGGAAAATAGTTATTTTCCAGAAGGAAGACAGCTGTTTCTCCACTACCACTTATAGGTAATTACTCTGTAGGTCATTGTCCTGTAAACATAAAGAAAACAGGGCACAGTGCATCGGTTTTGTTAATATATGATGTGTTTGATATAATAATGAAGAATATATTTGTTTTTTAGCAAAAGTCATCATCAAGATCCACGTCACAGTCTATATTGTGAATGTAGAGTTCACAGATCATCTCAATAATAGGAATACCACCGTATACAGAAACTTCTCCGCCAGGTTCACAGAACAGGTACGTCTAACGTCTTAAGGGGGTGGGGTATACCATACAATTCCTTAAAGGATAATCACTGTATGTGATAACCTCTACACTATGGGTAAACAAATGAGGAATCATCTCCGATTTATATCTGGACCATAATCCTATTCATATGAGGTGGGGGGAATGCCACGAACACAGTATATGATAAAATACGTTCTGCTTTCAGCAACCATTAGCTGGAGCTCTCTAATCAAGGATTTATGCAGCTAGTATTGAGTTAATTGCTATCTGTATAGATCTGTATGCGGAGACCTCCCCCTAGTGGTGGCTGCAGTCAGACTGAATTTTATAATTTGGAACCAATTAAATTAATTTAACTAATTCAATGAAATGATATGTACATTTTAGCTAAGGACCACCACAGATAATTCCATTAAATCCTATCCTAAACGAGTAGAAATATTAGGTATTAACCTTTCAGAGCCTCTAGTGATTTTAGATATTAAGCCAGAACCACCTTAGAACACCATAAAAATCACCATTTACCCCTTCACTACCCTAGACTATTAGTAATATTAACCCTTAAACCACTGTAGACCATTGAAGATATTATGAAGTATCTCCAACCCCTTTTGCACCCTATGTAAAAACGTATACATTCTACATGTAGAAAGTTGACAAAGTGATTATAGTGGCTGGAATTGTGCTGGCTTTGGAAACCCACCTGCGTTTGCCCTTGGTACCAGTAAAGGTCCCAGCAGTCAGACCTTTATCAATTCATTGTCTAATTGAAAATCCATAGAAGTATTTTGGTAGAATTCCCCCTTAACATTTTGACAGCTGTAATGTTTGTACATCATAATAGCTCCCTGAATTTAAATAATAAAGTAGATTGGGTGAAAAGGTCAAAGGGGTTGTACAGGTTTAGAAAAACATGACTGCTTTCTTCCACAAACAGCGCCACACATGTTCTGGGGTTATGTCTGGTATTGCAGCTCAGTCCCACTGTAGAGAATAAATCTGAGCTGCAATACCACACACAACCCACAGAGTGGGGTGGCACTATTTTTGGAAGAAGGCAGCCATGTTCTTTTAATCCTGTACAACCACTTTAAAGAGGCTCTGTCACCAGTTTATAAGTGCCCTATCCCCTACCTAATCTGATAGTCGCTGTAATGTAGATAACAGTTTTTTTGTGTTTTTTTAAATGTTTATTTTTCACAGAGATGACTATTTTAAATTTTATGCAAATTTCTTCTAAAAGCCCAAGTGGGGCGTTTTTTTTATTTTGACTAAGTTGGCGTTGTAAAGAGAAGTGTACGACGCTGACCAATCAGCGTCATACACTTCACTTCATTCATGTTCAGCTGTACTCACAGCACAGCATGATCTCGTGAGATCACGCTGTGCTGTCACTTACTCCCACAGTAACTTTATCGGAGTGTTGGGAGAATGAAAAGACATCGCCTCCTGGCTGGAGGCGGTGTATTTTCATTCTCCCGACACTTCGTTATTTGTTATTTGCCATGTTATTTGCAGCCACCAGGGGTCACTGCAGTATGAGTGACATAGAGATAGAGCGGCCTGGCAGGAAACAGGAGCAGTGTGTGTGTAGCCCAGAGGGAAGTCATAGAGAACTGCTGCAGCTTGGTAGGGAGAGAGTGCGGCCTCCCAGTGCCTGAGCCTGGCAATACGCTGCAGGACGGAGGTCCTCCCTACAAGAGAGGGACTGTGGGGGAACAAGGAGGTTACCCTGTGAGTAGTAGGAGATGACTAGAAGGAATAAGAAAGTGGCGTCCATGATGGAGTATGCCCCAGGAGAGATAAGTAGGAAGATGTCTGTTGCCTGCACTCCTGCATTATTGAGAAGAGACCTCTCAGTGGGTGAATTACTGTAAAGCAACTGTAATTATTTTGAGTGGTCCTTAAAGAGACGGTACCCGATTCAAAGACTTGGACTTAGAACTGTGTGAGCGTGTCACTCCGTGGCCTGGGACCATTCTCTGAGTGTTGTGTGAACAGTACACAACCTGCACATTGCACGTACGCAGCCGAGGAAGTGGGGATCCGTAAAGATAGTGGCGTAGCGGCCACCGTGACCCATGGAGGTGCAGAGCATTTTTTCAAAGTGACTGGTGCACCCTAGGCGTAGCAGGACAGGCTGTGGATTAAGGGTAGCCCCTTAGCGACCCATAGCGGCACGGTGGAAACAGGCTACAGAGCCTGCAGTCACTTTGGCGCAGCCCGAGCTGGTTAGAACTCATGCAAAGTGAAGACCCCGGTTTAGGACTGCTCTGGTTGTTATGCCCCTTGTTTAAGTAAAACCCATTTAAACTGCCGCTCTCTGTGATTATTGAAGAACCACCCTGCGACACTTTGGCGTAGTTGGCAGGATCACAGAGGAAAATGGCGCAGTCAG
This sequence comes from Rhinoderma darwinii, assembly GCF_050947455.1. Classification (NCBI taxonomy): domain Eukaryota; kingdom Metazoa; phylum Chordata; class Amphibia; order Anura; family Rhinodermatidae; genus Rhinoderma; species Rhinoderma darwinii. The sequence goes on from NC_134689.1 coordinate 404,125,505, forward strand.
CAGTGGCTCATGACCCGAGCATGCTGTTCCTGGAAATCGCTAAAGAAATTGTGGACTTAGTGAAAGAGCTTGCAGCAGAGATTGGCCAACTTAAATGGGCCGGTGCAAGTATTGGAGACCGTGCCCATAGATACAGGGGTAGTGCAGCTGAGCCATGCTTGTGCTGGAGGTGCAATCGGCTTGGACATTTCGCTGGGTCCCAAGGAGCCGTATAGAACAAACAGCTCTAATCAAATGAGTAGGGACTACTGCTGTGGGCAGTGAGGTGGAAAACCCAAATAGAGACCAATCTACAGCCTTGCATAGACTTTCTAGTTACTGTGCCATGTACTGGCAGGTCAGCCGATGAATCGGAAGTTTAACCAAACTGGAACGAGAGTTCTTGCCACCAAGGTACAAGGGACATTGAGGTGGTTCTACATATGCAAAGCATACAGCTTTATTCACCGGAACGACATCAATAGTGATGTGTTTGTCCACTGGACTGCTATAAAGCGAAACGGTACATGCAAGTGCTCTCATAGCCTCTGGAGTGGAGAGCTGGTGGAGTTTGATGTGGTGGAAGGTAAAAGAGGAGTAGGGGCTGCCAATGTGACGGGTCCCAGTGGGACCTTGGTGAACGGGAGCATAACTGCTCCCAATAAAAGGCAGTGCTCGTTTAGGCTGAAGGAGGCTAGTGCCGCTGAGAGTCCAAGAGATAAAGACTTCACTGCTATGGCCAAGGCCAGTCAACAAGTCACCCATTTAGGGCTGGCTTTGGAAGTACAACTGCCTAGAGTGGAGAGCGTCTCTGAGCATAGGGTGATAGCCACATGCCACATTGACTTATCTGTTCAGCCCAGTGAACAAAAGGTCCAGCCATTAGCAGTTGCTCCACAGCCGGTGGAGGCTTCAAAGGTCGTCAGAGTGGGGGAGCCATTGTGTCAGAAGGCTCCGATAGAATCTGCCCTCCCAGCTGTTCAGCGACAGAGTCCAATGCCATGAGATGCACAGACTGAGGTGAGGCTGCCGAAGAGAAGCCCCAGAATGATGCTAAAGTGGAGAAATCTGCTCCACAAAAGTATGAGACTGTTACCGCAGCACAGATGAATGCCTGGTTCGTCTCTGTGACTGCAAGGGACTGCACTCAAAAAGTACTGGGAAGTGTGAGGAGGTGATGCTGCCCCTTTAAATTGAAATGTCTGCCCTGTGCGCCCCCATGTTTGTTGGTACCTGCGTTCTGTGTTCCCTCCTGTGTGAGGTGATGTTTATATCTATGTGTTATCTGTTGCATGCCTGCCATGTTATCTGCCGCCACCAGGGGTCACTGCAGTATAAGTGACTGATAGAGATCGAGCTGTCTGGCAGGATGGAGTTACTTCCTACTAGAGAGGTACTGTGGGGGAACAAGGAGGCTTCCCTGTGAGTAGTAGGAGATGACTAGGAGGAAGCACATAGAGGCGTCCATGTTGGAGTATGCCCCAGGAGAGATACGTGGGGAGATATCTGTTGCCTGTGTCAATGGGTGAACTAATGTAAAGCAACCGTAATTATTTTGAGCGGTCCGTAAAGGGGTTGTCCACCTTCTGACAACTGATGACCTATCCACCGGGTCCGACCCCGTATGTCCGCGTATCGGACCCCGAACCTATAAGCCGCTCCAGGACCCTGCGGGCACCGGATGTTGTGGCACATAATGCTATGTATGGAGCCCGGAAGCAGTTGGCTCCATACATAGCATAGCGGCCGTGCTGCAGAACTGCAGGCCCGCTCCTATTCACTTGAACAGGAACAGAGCTGCACTATTGCAGCTCGGCCGCTATTCTGTGGCCGGAGTTAACTGCTTCCGGCTTGTACGTCCGGTGCATGGAGGCTCCGGACCAGCTGATCCACAGATCATGTACTGATGACCTATCCGTTGTCAGAAGATGGAAAACCCCTTTAACCCCTTAACGCATTATCACGAAACTGTACGTGATAAGGGTTAAGGTGAAGAATGGAGCGGGCTCACGGGCTGAGCTCTCTCCATACACAGCGGGTGACAGCTGTGATACACAGCTGACCCCTCACTGCAACGGGTGGCAGTTCACTTTGATTCCGCCGGTTTAGCACCTTAAATGCTGTGGTCATCGTGACTGCGGAATTTAAAGTGTTAGAATTAATGGGGCGCCCCCTCAAACAAGTCATCTCGACCACCCCACGGCACGATCAGCTGGTAACAATGGTTGTTATGGCAGCCTGGGGGCCTAACAAAGGCCCCCAGGTCCGCCATCTTTGTACTCCTTTGAAGCTCTGCCTCCGGCAGGGCTTCAGTGCAGACTGTCAGAATCACGATATACTGCAATACATTAGTATTGCAGTATATCATGCAAGCAAACCAACGATCGCTGCTTCAAGTCCCCTAGGGGGACTAAAAAAAAAGTAAAGAACAGTTAAAGGTTTTTTTTTATGTTCCAAAAAAAAAAGTATTAAAAGTAAAAAAAAAAAAACCTTTTCACATTTTTTCCCTAAATCAATGTTAAAAAACATAAAAGTTAACATAACTGGTATCCTCACGTCCGTAAAAGTCCGAACTATCACAATATAGCGTTGTTTAACCCGCTCGGTGAATGCCGTAAAAAAACTATATAAAACAAGCAAATTGCTGTTTTTTGGTCACCTTAAGCGCTCCACAAAATGAAATAAAAAGTCGCATATACCCCAAAATTGTATCGGTGAAAACCACAGCTCGCACCGCAAAATTTAAGCCCTCACATCGCTAAATTGATGGAAAAATGAAAACGTTCTGGCTCTCAGAATATGGCGACACAAAAGATTTTTTTAATTTAGCAAATAGTTTTATTTTTTAAAAGTGGTAAAACATAAAACAAAACATATAAATTTGGTGTCACCGTAATCGTATCAACCTGTAGAATAAGGTGAACATGTCGTTTTTACCGCCTGATGGACGCCGTAAAAACAAAGCCCCCCAAAAAATGGCGTAATCGCTGTTTTTTACCCATTTCACCCCACAAATATTTTTTTTTCCAGCTTCCCAGTACATTATGCGGTACAATAAATGTTGCCATGAAAAACTACAACTGGTCCCGCAAAAAACAAGCCCTCATATGGCTATATAAACTGAAAAATAAAAAAATTATAGCTTTTGGAAAATGGAGAGGAAATAACAAAAGTGAAAATCCGAAAAAAGGCTGAGGAGTGAAGGAGTTAAAGAGACGGTACCCGATTCAAAGACATGGGCTTAGAATTATGTGAGCGTGTCACTCTGTGGTCTGGGACTGTTATCGGAGTGTACTGGTTTAGTGGTCGGGCATGCGCACTACTGCTCCATTCTTACGGGGCTCCCAGGAACGGCAAGGTAAAACTGTTCTTGTAAGCGGTGGGGATCCCAGTAGTTGTTATGTTTTTCACGGCGCAAAAAACAAAACTACGAGAAAAAAAATCTTATACTTATCCAGAAGACTGTTTCTTCACTCAGGCCAGCAGAACATTGCCCAGAGCATCACACTGCCTCCGCCAGCTTGGCTTCTTCCCATAATGCATCCTGGTGCCATCTCTACCCCGGGTAAGCGATGCACACAACTGCGCAATTGATGCTACAGTGGCTATTCTGTGGTAGCAGATCAGACGGGCTAGCCTTCACACCCCATGAGCATCAATAAGCTTTGGAGCCCATGACCCGGTTCACTGGTTGTCCTTCCTCGGACCACTTTTGGTAGGAACTAACCACTGCATCCTGGGAACACCCCACAAGACCTTCCGTTTTAAAGATACTCTAACCCAGCCTTCTAGACATCATAATTTGGCCCTTGTCATAGTCACTCAGATCCTTACACTTGTCCACTTTTCCTGCCTCAAACACATCAACTTTAAGAACTGACTGCTCCCTTGCTGCCTAATACATCCCTCCCCTTGCCAGGCGCCATTGTAATGAGATAATCAATGTTATTCACTCACTTTGTTGGTTAGTGGTTTCAATATTAAGACGTTTTGGTGTAGTTGCGATATCAAAAATGACCACCAGAGGCTGCACAGAGCACGCTTTTTCACACTGTACTTTATTCAAAGCTCGTATTGTTTTTCTTCATAAAATAGCTCGGCCAGCATTTTATCCTATTATCTTATCTTATTTTTATCTGATTAAGCTGATCACAAAGTGTCCCCCTGCTGGGACCCCTAGCGATCAACTGTAATCTGTGGGGAAACCTGGCAGTAGGTGTTCAATTTCCCTGCAGCGCCACCTCTGGAGAAATTAAAACTGACACAGTGCCTAGTCAAATAGATGGGTTGTCTGTAAAATGCAGGACAGGTCCTCTAGAGCAAGAGATGCACTTTAGCCAAGAAATGAGGGTCCTGAACAGAAGACACCCCTCTATTAACCCAGAATTGCCTAATAGGGTGACAATTGGTTTTCTAAACCCCTTTAAGGTAGAAAAGTCAAGTCTGAGTTTTGAAGTCTTACAACTGATAGAAATTCTGACATGGAAGAATCTGATGCCTATATAGAGGAAACTTACAGAAGTAGACCTTCAGATGTATTGACTGCCTAAAGATGTAGACCCTTAAATACAATTTCTCCATCTAGACCATTTTTTTTTTTTGTGATCTTGGAGAGACCATATAAATATTCTGTTGAGCTTTTGGCCGTAGGGTAAGTAGAAAAGTTGTGTTAGTAATATAAGGCTAGATCTTGAGTAGGAAACTGGGTGATAACCTTGCCAGAGATCATGAGTAAGATGGAGACCTGTCAGGCGCCATTGTAATGAGATAATCAATGTTATTCACTTTGTTGGTTAGTGGTTTTAATGTTAAGTCTTTTTAGTATAGTTCGGAATTTGAAATTCTGTGAAGTAAAGAAAAGTTGCGATATCAAAAATGACCACCAGAGGCTGCACAGAGCACGCCCATCCACACTGTACTCTATTCAAAGCTTGTATTCTTTTTCTTCATAAAATAGCTCGGCCAGCATGCAATCTTAGTAAAAGAGTTGTCCTCTCAGGGGTCCTCCCTCTAGTAGACAAATTGTGGCTCTGGAGGCCTTTCCAAAATTTATTTTTGGTTGTTTGTTTGGTAATCAGATGCCCGGAGGATACCAGGTGTCTATTCTCTTGTAGTAAAACACCGATGTCACTCACCTTCACTAGCATTTCATAGCTTGTTGTAATGTTAAAGCAAATGTCCACCAAAATATTAAATTCATACATCAAGATATGAGCCACAAGGTTAAAATTCCAGGTAGATCCCTACCCCACACCCTGGCAATAGTCCTTGGAAATTGTCATGGTACCAATGTGGAAATCTTAGTGACACCATCCTAGTACTTGATGATCATGTGAGTCTTTCTAAAACTGTAGAGCTCCTGTAAGGCTATCTATGTAGATGAGAGAAGACTTTTTGGAACTATGGAAATGTTCTCTCGAAAGTTTTATAAGAGGTTATGATTTTTGTCCTGCAGATGAACAATTTCTATGAAGTGAGGATTCCCTACTTCACAGGGGTCATGATCTCTTCGATAAGGTGAGACATCGGACAATCGGGTAGACAGAATTTTGGGGCAGATGTGGTGTAGAAAAGGATGCATCTATGGATATATGTTGTTTCCAGGGCTTTACACATACACCTCTTTAGCCATTGGGTGATATAGTCTTATGACAGTTCTAAATTGTCACCATAGACAAGACATCACCACAGCCATGTAGGTTATGTAAGGGCACAGGTTTATGGCAGATGCGCAGAATATGTAAAAATAACAAAACACCACGCACATATGACACACACATATGTAGCAGGTTAACAACAACTAGTAAAATACAGTTGGCTGGTGATAATATGACTATAATGACACCCATGAAGCTTTGGCCATAGTGAACCCACACTAGAAACTCAACTATGGTGTTAAACAAGTCTATAGGCTATAATGGGTGCAACAAAAAATTGTGTCCTTTCGGGGTACCGCTTGCACATTTTTTTTTTTGGGAGTCAATGGGCAACATAGGAAACTGTATGACTTACAGTCACATACATCAGCTTTTCACACCATATACATCTAACTTAGGGTTGCGCGCTTTGGACATTTCCTACTATTTAGAAGGCTCCTTTAACAATAAACTGATCACAAAGTGTCCTCCTGCTGGGACCTTTAGAGATCAGCTATAATCTGTGAGGAAACCTGGCAGTAGGTGTTCAGTTTCCCTGCAGTGCCACCACTGGAGAAATTAAAAATTACACAGTGCCTATTCAAATAAATGGGTTGCCTGTATAATGCAGGACAGCACAGGTCCTCTACAGCAAGAGACAAACTTTGGCCAAGCGATGATGAAGCTTAACAGAAGACCCCCCTCTATTAACCCAGAATCCCCTAATAGGGTGTATGATAATGTGTTTTCTTAACCCCTTTAAGGTATCTAAGTTACAGAAGTAGACCTTCAGATTTATTAAGTGCTTCAAGATGTAGACCTCAAATAAAATTTCTCAGTTTAGACCATTTTTTTTGTGTGGTCTTGAAGAGGCCATATACATTTGCATATGAGCTTTTGGCCTGAAGAGTAAGTAGAACAGATGTGCAAGTAATATAAGGCTAGATCTTGAGTAGGCAACTGGATGATGGACCTTGCCAGATCATGAGGATGATGGAGATCTTTCCATGTACATCATAACTGTAACTTGGACATGGAAATGTGTGACATGGACAATGTTTAAGGGTAGCAATGCACAGATCCCTATTAAGAGACCCTTGAACTTTTGCAGGACGCATACATTATTTTTGTCTCCATTTTTCATAGTAAGGGAAGCATTCGTGTGGATCATGTGGTACTTCTGAAAGTTGATTCTCAGTGTGTCTTAGAACAACATGCCATGGCTGTGAAAAGTCTTTACGAGGCTTTAAGAAAAGAAAACTGCACATCACATTTTTTGAGTGAAGGTGAGTCTACTGTAGATAGATTTTGAAAAAATCACGGCAAAAGGATCGCAATATATAAACAGAATTAAAAGTAAAACAATTAGTAAGGGGGCAATTACTTTTTTAAATGGGTGATATGTGAGTTAAATAACATTTAATAAATCAACTTATAATTCAAAAGTAACATGCATTTCTCAGGTTCCTTGTTTGCAGTCATCTTAAAAGCAGCTTCCTACTGTCTATAAGATTGCATGTAAGGAACAGAAATGAATTGTGAATTGTTAGAGATACATAAAGGGGTGATTTTTGCTGAGCTATAAAAGGCAGGGGGCCCATATACAGTTCTTGAAGGTCAATGCTGACTGTGTCTGCCCTTGACGTTTAGATTAAAAGTGGAAGAAATATAAAATATCGGGGACATTTGAAAGGCTTCAATTCTAATATTCTACATAACAGAATTTGCATTGGGGCCAATGAGTTATAAGTTACACCTCTCATGGTTACATTTGTATATTTCATTTTACCCAGCAGGAATCTTATGTTTCAATTCGAGTCGAGCAGTGATAAGCAGTCAAGTGGATATAACAGGTAACAAAATATTTATTAGTCTTACAAGGAAATGCAACTAAGGATTTTTGATATATGAAACTTTTGAATTCAGACATTAAAATTATTGTCTACCCCTTATGTGCAAGGATATACCTATTACTATCCTGCCCCATGTACAGTTCAATAAAACGAATTTAAAAATACCCCCAATGTACATGAATAAGAATACTATAATACTGCCCCTATGTGCAATTATATACCTAGTATAATACTGCCTCCTATGTACAAGAATATAACTACTACAATACTGCCCCGTATATACAAGAATATAACTACTATAATACTAACCCCTATATACAAGAATAAAACTACTATAATACTGCCCCTATGTACAAGAGTATAACTACTATAATACTGCCTCCTATATACAAGAATATAACTACTATAACACTGCCCCCTATGTACAAGAATATAACTACTATAATACTGTCTCCTATATACAAGAATATAACTACTATAATACTGCTCCTATATACAAGAATATAACTACTATAATACTGCCCCTATGTATAATAATATAACTACAATAATACTGCCCCTATATACAAGAATATAACTACTATAATACTGCCCCTATATACAAGAATATAACTACTATAATACTGCCCCCTATATACAAGAATATAACTACTATAATACTGCCCCCTACATACAAGAATATACCTACTATAATACTGTCCCTATATACAAGAATATAACTACTATAATACTGCCCCCCATGTACAAGAATATAACTAGAATATAACTACAATAATACTGCCCCCCATGTACAAGAATATAACTACTATAATACTGCTCCTATATACAAGAATATAACTACTATAATACTGCCCCTATATACAAGAATATAACTACTACAATACTGCCCCCTATATACAAGAATATAACTACTATAATACTGCCCCTATGTATAATAATATAACTACTATAACACTGCCCCTATGTATAATAATATAACTACAATAATACTGCCCACTATATACAAGAATATAACTACTATAATACTGCCCCCTATGTACAAGAATATAACTACTATAATACTGCCCCTATATACAAGAATATAACTACTATAATACTGCCCCTATATACAAGAATATAACTACTATAATACTGCCCCCTATATACAAGAATATAACTACTATAATACTGCCCCCTATGTACAAAAATATAACTACTATAATACTGCTCCTATATACAAGAATATAATTACTATAATACTGCTCCTATATACAAGAATATAACTACTATAATACTGCCCCTATGTATAATAATATAACTACTATAATACTGCCCCCTATGTACAAAAATATAACTACTATAATACTGCTCCTATATACAAGAATATAACTACTATAATACTGCCCCCTATGTACAAGAATATAACTACTATAATACTGCCCCCTATATACAAGAATATAACTACTATAATACTCCCCCTATATACAAGAATATAACTACTATAATACTGCTCCTATATACAAGAATATAACTACTATAATACTGCCCCCTATATACAAGAATATAACTACTATAATACTGCTACTATATACAAGAATATAACTACTATAATACTGCCACCTATATACAAGAATATAACGACTATAATACTGTCCCATATATACAAGAATATAACTACTATAATACTGCCTCTATATACAAGAATATAACTACTATACTACTGCCCCTACATAGAAGAATATAACTACTATAATACTGCCCCCTATGTACAAAAATATAACTACTATAATACTGCTCCTATATACAAGAATATAATTACTATAGTACTGCCCCTATGTACAAGAATATAAATAGTGAAACCTCTTTTGAGATGACCACCCAAAATTGTATTGAAAAGTGGTCCTCTAGAGGGGTGGCCTTCTCAAAAAATATTGCTGGTGAGCATAATATATGGTGGAATTGAAAATCTGCCACATAAATATCTGGTCTGTATAAGTTGGTGTTCTTCTCAAAGAGGTGGTCGTTTGGAGAGGTTCCACTGTACTATAATACTGCCCCCTGAGTTCAAGAACTAAACTACTATAGTACGGCCTCCTATGGACAAAATATTATAATATTTATATATAATATTAGCAATAATGTTTGCAAAATAATACTGCCTATGGGGTTAGGGTTAGTAATTAGTAAGTCTAATGTGCTGGTATTTTCAGAAGTCTAAGGAGTGATGTTCATCATGTTGTGTGGTTCCTTTCTAGATCTCTGCTCTGAAGTGGAGACAATTCCTGCAGAATTTCATCAGTTTTTCTTCGGCATTCTCACAGACGCCAATTAAGTCTTGTGTGTCACCAACTGCAGCATTAATAGCCCACATCTGATAGACTGTAATAATGGACAATGTCTTGTCTCAGACAAGGGACCCAACTGCTAGTAAGTTCCATCTTGTTTACTTACTCTCTGCTTCACTCTTCCATAATCTATACTTTTCGGAAACAAACTTTGCATTTTTGTGGGATTTTCACTGATCATTTAGACATAACGTACAAATGTATGGCCGAAACGTTGCCTTTAATCTAGATGCATTCGTTGATGGAATAAAGTGAACTTTTTATTGTATGTCTGGTGCAGTGCCAATTCTTGGTGAACTAGAAATATGATTGATAGTAATCCAAAACTGGGAGAACTGGGAATCGAGAATGTCAAGAGTGAAGCCACATGAAAGGCTAGCTCACCACCAAGAACACTGGCGTTCCGCTCATTCTCGGGATCAAAGTGAATCTTTGTGGTCAGACCCCCACTAATTTGTACATGCTCAGTCTGTCAGTCCATTTACAGGTGGACAGTAGACATCAGATGGCCCAAAAATTCCAACCTGCCAGATTCTTGTTGTACCCGCACATACGTTGGCCATTAAAATTGGGAGTGTTTATGCCTTGATTATGCCTTAAATCTATTCAACTTCACAGAATCTTCCATGTAATTAACCTTGAAAGGTCTCATCTTCTCTCTTCTGTTTCTACTCCTTTCTAGTGCTGCCCTTTTTAAGGATGTTAAAATTATTTTTTATGTTTGTTTTGTCTTTTTATAGTTGTGAATCATCAAGCCAGTTCTGGTACAGAGGAAACCAGTGCCAGTTAGCTCTCAGTAAGCCAGGCATTTATGGTGGTGTGGCTGCTGGTCTTACAATTCTTCTGATTATCATTTTGTTGCTGGCTCTCTTTCTATACAGGCGTCAAAATAACAAGGACAATCAGAAGTAAGTATTACATATTAAGGGATTTAGACCACTGGGTTCTTAAGGTAAGCGGGGTTTCCAAGTTTATGGTGGGTTTCCCCAAATATCAATGTACCCACCAAATTTTATTTTTCAATTATAGATGATATTAGTCTCATTTTAAGAGGAGACTTCATGTCCCAGGACATTAAAACATTTTCCAGAGCAAAAAAGTTATGCAGTGCAAATTTAACCCTTTTAATAATTGTATCCATCCCCATACAGTATACATACAGTAACTCTTTTACCTCCTTTAGATAAAATTTGTTTTATTGAGCAGGCCTGTTCACTTGTACTTACATTGCATTACTTATGTTGTACTGATCCTAAGTTACATCCTTTATTATCCTCCAGAGCTGCACTCACAAATCTGCTGGTTGTCAGCAAACTTGTCATCAGACAAACTCTTTAGCAGAGCTCCTATAGTGCAGAAAGTGTGCAGTTAGTTTTTCTTATATCAGATTACTGTACAGTGCATGGAGTAAGGAGGACACCTTCAAAAATGCTTGTCACTTGAGCAACCTCTGAGCAGACACTGAACAAGCAGGGGATACTGGAAGATTTTAGCTCTAGAGCCTGCAATATTCTGAATGTCGCTAGTAAAATGTAACAGGTGGGAGGGGGTTTAGGATGGTCACTGTCCCGCAGAGCAAATTGCACAGCAAGAACTTCAGACTACACGGGTATAAGACACTGAACAGAACTTTACTCCAACAGAGGCACAAGCTCCATGGTTATAATATTCGGTACATAATCTTGACGGTTTCACTAATAAATAGGCGCTATACTTGGCAGTTTCTGATATAACTGGTGAGAACGGGACATCGTGTTGGCTAACGGTTCAGTCTCAAGTTAAACTTGTGGTGCAGGGGATGTTTGTTCTCATATGAAGTGCTGAGCTGGCGATTCGCCATTCAGCCGAGAAATGCAAAGTCTTTTTGGTGGATCAGTCACTTTGTAGCTTGCATCCCTACCTGGCAATCTCAACAGGCAGCTCTCGCCCTGCCTGGCTATCCAATCCGGCAGCTCACGCCCCGCTCTGCAAATCCAATCTGGCAGCTCTCGCCCTGCCCTGCATATCCACCCACTCTGTACTGACTTCTTTCTCCCTCTCCTGCTTATCCCACACACATCACTGTCTCTCTCCTCCATCACTCACCAACTGTCACTATATAAATAAATCTTTATTATTTTTTTTAGACAAGGCTCCTCCCATTTTTTTAAAGGGGCCGCACGCCGCAACTGACCTCTGACTCTAGTGTTCCTTCACAGAGTCTCGTCTGTACAAAATATATAGCACTCTATGGAAAATAACCTTTTCTCCTAATACAAATACAGTTGCATTACATAACATACCATTAGGTGCTTAACGTATATACATAAGTGGGTTCGGGGCACACCCTACAATAATACAGGCTGTAACTCGGGATCAGTACAGGATAAGTAATGTAATGTATGTACACAGTGACTCCACCAGCAGAATAGTGAGTGCAGCTCTGGAGTATAATGCAGGATAAGTAATGTAATGTATGTTCACAGTGACTCCACCAGCAGAATAGTGAGTGCAGCTCTGGAGTATAATTCAAGGCTATAACTCAGGAGCAGTACAGGATAAGTAAATGTAATGTATGTATGTACACAGTGACTCCACCAGCAGAATAGTGAGTGCAGCTCTGGAGTATAATACAGGATGTAACTCAGGATCATTACAGGATAAGTAATGTAATGTATGCACACAGTGACTTCACCAGCAGAATAGCAAGTGCCGCTCTGGAGTATAATACAGGATGTAACTCGGGATCAGTACAAGATAAGTAATGTAATGTATGTACACAGTTACTCCACCAGCAGAATAGTGAGTGCAGCTCTGGAGTATAATACAGGATGCAACTCAGGATCAGTACAGGATAAGTAATGTAATGTATGTACACAGTTACTCCACCAGCAGAATAGTGAGTGCAGCTCTGGAGTATAATACAGGATGCAACTCAGGATCAGTACAGGATAAGTAATGTAATGTATGTACACAGTGACTCCACCAGCAGAATAGTGAGTGCAGCTCTGGAGTATAATGCAGGATGTAACTCGGGATCAGTACAAGATAAGTAATGTAATGTATGTACACAGTTACTCCACCAGCAGAATAGTGATGCAGTCTTATAGAAATCTTGGCCAAAACACAGGTGTAAAAGTAGTATTCTAGCAAATTAGTATTCTGTTCAAGCAAATTAAGTTTATTCACTATAGTGAAAAGTTATACTATTTCCTAATATATTTTTTTGTATCAATTCTTCATTCCAATTCTCCCAAATCTATTGGATGGGGCTGAGGTCAGGGCACTGTGAAGTCACACGAGTTCCCTCACACCAAACTGCTCACTCCTGTTAGGAAACGTCCGTCCCTTTAAGATTACCATGACTACTGTTCTAGCTTCTGGGCGGTTCTGGTTTTAGTTGTTCAGACTATCCCTTTTCTCTGTCTTTTTTCCTATCAGGTGTAAGGGTGGAGTACTTAAACCAGTGCTGCTTCTGTGTTCTTTGCTTGTGATTTTCCTTGCTGCATGTGTTTGATCAAACTTCTGACTATACCCTGTACCTTTGACTATTTGGAATTTTTGGAACTGGATCTCGGCTTGTCTCTGGATTACACTTTGCTTACTGATTTGCACTTTCTGCTCCTTGCTGCTTCTGACCTCTACTATTCCTGACATCCACTTGCTTATTGATTTTGACTTTCTGTTTACCCTCAGGCTGTCTTGTTACCTGTTCAGGTATAGCCTGCATTGCACCCCTTATCCAACATTTAACTCTGTTGAAACAACATGGGTTCTATGCAGCAAAAACCATCCTGCCTTACGGTGGGCTCTGGCGAAAACCATGGAGTAGCCTTAGACACTGTTGATCAGAGTTGTGATGGATTTGGGGTTGCTGATTTATTTGCACGCTCTGTCACGACAGTCTCCAGCAGCTTTTGGGGAATCACTCACATAGAAATTCCATAAAACTTCCATCCTGGGAATTGCTCAATCAGTTATTCCATTACAACTCTGTGTCTTTATGCAGGTGGCTGTGTGCATTGGGACACAGTCATGCTGGAACAGGAAAGGGACGAACCCCACATTTTTACCACAAATTTGGAAGCTACAATTGTGTAAAATGTCTTTGTATGGTGTAGAATTAACATTGCCTTTCATTGGAAATAAAAGACCCGAACTCTGAGTAACAGTCCCAGACTATTGCCCTTCCTTGATCAAATGTTACAGTAGTCATTAACAGTGGTGGATTGAGCATACCTCCCAACTTTTGAATTCGGAAAAGAGGGACATTTTTAAGCCACGCCCCTAACCACGACCAATATCCCGCATAAACACATAAAATCACGGCCAGATCCTTCTTCAAATAACAAGATCATATTCTCACTGCAGATCTCTAGACTTACAAAAAAAAAACTATGGATATCACCAATATTGTATTTCAGGTTATATCGTCTTTATGTTACTTTTCCTAACTTGGGTATAACATTTGCTCATCACGACAGCAGCAGCTGCAGGACAAACCAAAAAGCTGAGAACAATGAAAGTCAAGAGGGAGACCCTGTGGTTGATGACTTTTCAATTTACATTGTTTTTCCAGTTGTGTAACTCTGCTACCGGTCAATGGAAATATCATCCACCAGAGCCTCCTTGTAGATCGCTCCACACACAGCCCCCATGTAGATCGCTCCAAACACAGCTCCCCCTGTAGATGGCGCCACACAGCCCCCCTTTTGTACATAGCGTCACACAACCCCCACCCCCTTCTACATAGTGCCACACAACCACCCTTCTCCCTTCTACATAGTGCCACACAACCCCCCTCCTCCCTTGTACATAGTGTCACAAAACCCCCCTCCCCACTTGTACATAGTGCCACACAACCCCCTTATACTTTGTGCCACAATGCTGCCAGAGCGGAGAGCAGTAGAGGTAGCCTACTGCTGCCACTCGCCACTCTGCTTTGACACCACTCACCGTCAGAAGAAGGCAGGAGTCTTGCAGCGGCATTCTCACTGGTGTTGATGCCGGCCCGGGAGTGGACCAGTCCAGTCACCTGACATGTCACCTGCCCGGTGAGGTCAGATGACAGGTCAGGTGACTAGACTGGTCCACTCCTGGGTCAGCATCGATCCCAGTCAGAACACAGCCGAAAGACTCCTGCCTTCTTCTGACACTGATCGCTGCTACAGTCGTCTGGCATGCAGGGCGACTGTCAGCAGCGATATGTTGTTTTGATACAGCTGCGGCACCCAGTGGGACATGTTGCAGACATCTCGGGAGGGCGGGACAGCGGTGAGACAACGGGACTGTCCCGCCGGATCCGGGACGGTTGGGAGCTAAGTGTACCATGGGTCCTGGGCTGTTGTCACAACTTGGGCCCCCTCCTTCCCCCTCACATGCAATTCAACCACCCCAACCTACTGACACTGTACCCATCAGTGCCACTGACCTGACGGATACAGGTTTTAACACTAGATACAGCTGCTCTGTATTCAGGATATAAAGCAGCTGTATCTCAAAAATTAAAAATAATTTTTAATAAAAAGTATTTAGAAAGTTTCACCAAACACACTGATACTCTTTTATTAAAGAAAAAAAAAGAAAAATAATAATAAAAAAAATTGTAACACCTCTCTTTAAAGTGTAATTAAGCGGTTAAAATTTTTGGACATGTCATAGTGATATGTCAGAACTTTTAATTGGTGCGGGGTCCGAGCACTGGGACCCCCACCGATCACTAAAGTGAAGCGGCAGAAGTGCTCGATTGAATGCTGTGCCGCTTCATTTCTGATCGCCATTCCTCGGAGTGCTTCTGCCACTTTGATTTAGCCATCCATGGGGGTCTCAGTGCTCGGACCCCCACTGATCAAAACCTCTGACATTTCACTATGACATGTCAGAAGTTTTTTAGAAGTTTAGTTACACTTTAAAGGGGATTTCCCGTGAGGGACATTTGTGACATATCCTGTGGATCCTGTCAGATAGATGTGAGTCCCACCTCTAGGACCTGCACCTATCTCTAGAACCAGCCCCCTAAACTCCGTTCTACCACTTTCTGCTTTCGAGGCCTCCCGTCACTTCCTGACTTCATGGACTTTCCGTAACTCTCCGTAACTTTGAGTAACCCTCATAGTAGTGAATGGCAGTTACGGAAGCAGCGTAGCATGCGAGCTACGTGGTTTCCGTAGCTACCATTCAGTTCTATGGGACTTACGGAAACAGTGTAGCTCAGTAACTCCCAACCATGAATTCAGGAAGTGGCCGGGAGGCAGCGAGAGCAGAAAGAGGTAGAACGGGGTTTAAGGGGCCCGGTTCTAGAGATCTATCTATCTGACATTTATGACATATCCTGTGGATATGTCATAAATGTCCCTGGTGGGAAAACCCCTTTAAGTAGTCAGACACCCCTCCCCTTTTGGTAAAATAACTACTGAGGGCTCTATGGGGGAGATTATATTGCAAGGGGAGGTCAGATTGTCTGACTGACTGCTGAGGGCTCTATAAGGCGGTATGAATGTCTGACTCTGATGTCTCTGTGGGGGGATATCTCTCCCATAGAGACCCCAGCAGTTAGTCACTCAGACCCCCCCCATTTAGAGTCCCCAGCAGTCAGTCAGACAACCTCCCCTTGCAATATATTAATAACTACTGAGGCCTCTATGGGAAGGAGGGATTATACTGAAAGGGGGTCTAACCATATAAGTGACTGCAGAGGACTCTTTGAAGGGGGAGTAATCTCCCCATCCCCCATAGAGCCCTAAGTATTTATTATACAGCGGGAGGGGGGGGGTTAATGTCTGACTGCTGAGTGATCTATGGGGGGATATTATTATCCCAGCATAGATTCCTCTCAAAAGAGTTATATGCACCCGCACTTGGTATATAATTAATCCCTCCCTAGCATCGGCCAATGAGTTTAAAGTTGGCTTGGGCATGAGGCGAGTACCACACTAACCTAACCGCATGAGCACCGCTCTGCTTTCCTGTTCCTCTCTGGCGGTGCGTGCATCGTCAGAGAGGCATGTTTTAATTTCTATCAGACGTGCCTATTGTGACACACGTCTGCTAGCCCTATCCCGCCCCTGCAAATGCTGTTTCTCCCCTAGGGTCGATTCTAGCTTTTCTGCCGCCTAAGGTGGAAATT
This sequence comes from Rhinoderma darwinii, assembly GCF_050947455.1. Lineage (NCBI taxonomy): Eukaryota > Metazoa > Chordata > Amphibia > Anura > Rhinodermatidae > Rhinoderma > Rhinoderma darwinii. The sequence goes on from NC_134689.1 coordinate 404,142,402, forward strand.
GAAATGGCGCCACCCCAGATTTTGATTGACATCCCCCTGGCTGTTCTACACCACTAGCAGCCTCCTCCAACTCTTGCAGATGCGCCATTGCCTTGTACTGGCATGCGCGGTGCAGCCAGGGCAGAGTACACCTCGCTGCACGATGCGTGCAAAAGTAGTACAAGGCAATGGCACATCCGAGAAAGTTGGAGGAGACTGGTAGTGATGTATAACAGCTAGAGAGATGTCAATCAAGCATGGAGAGATGGGTTTGGAGGCAGCACTATGTGAATCTTCAGGATAGCGGCACTGCCCCATGACCCTTTAATGAGTAATTAGCATTTAGTGTGCGCCGTTTTAAAAGTTTATTTTATAGATTTTGCTGCATCTGAAAAAACATACAAGGGAATGTTTGGAAATATTGTCAGGTCATGCATGACCGTATGGTGGCAGTTCAGGGGGTTATAACTACCCCTGAAAACCATTCCATCTGCCCTGCAATTTTGTTATTATAAATATATTCTATATAATTACAGCTCCAGAATCAAGCTCTGACATATACGGCTCCAGAATGAAGCTCAGTACACATATACAGCTCCAGAACCAAGCTCATTACATATATACAGTACCAGAACAAAGCTCAGTACATAAATACATCACCAGAACAAAGCTTAGTACATATATACAGCACCAGAACAAAGCTCAGTACATAAATACAGCACCAGGACCAAGCTCAGCACATAAATACAACACCAGAACGAAGCTCAGTGCATATATACAACACTAGAACCAAGCTCAGTACATATATACAGCACCAGAACAAAGCTCAGTACATAAATGCAGCAAGAGAACAAAGCTCAGTACATATTCACAGCACCAGAACAAAGCTCAGTACATATATACAGCCGCAGAACCAAGCTCAGCACATAAATACAACACCAGCACAAATACAGCTCAATTTGGTGCAGCCCCTGATGTATAGGTTTGCACGGATAAAACTACAGCTCCCAGCATGATCCAAACAATGGTAAGGATATGCTGGGAGTTGCTTTTTCCCCCAAAAAAATATCATACCACCCATCATCTCACTGCAGATCATACAGTGACTACAGTACTGATTAGAGGCAGAATAAACAGTTACATTAAGTGACTCAACGGTGACTTCATTTCAGATACTAGTTCTTTTTCTCATTTCTTCTCCATCCGGTCCAGACCACTATGATGGATTTCTCCCGGCCACAACCCATTTCTGCAGTTTGCCGCTCAGATGTCATCAGCTACTCACTTTTCAAACACCACCTTACACTGTGTCCCTGATTATAATAGAACCATACACTGTGTGCCACACACACACACACACACACACACACACACACACACACACACACACACAGTGCTCACTGTAGATAGTGCCCCCATAGAGCACCCTGTAGATTATGCCCCCATAGAGCCCCCCTTAGATAGTGCCCCCCATAGAGCCCACTGTAGGTAGTGCCCCCATAGAGCCCCCTGTAGATAGTGCCCTAGTGCCCACATAGAGCCCCTGTAGACAGTGCCCCACATATAGACCTCTGTTGATAGCGCTCTACATATAGCCCCCTGTAGATAGCGCTTTACATATAGTGCCCCCTGTATACAGTGCCCTACATATAGTCCCCCTGTAGATTGTGTCCCACATAAAGCATCCCCTGTGGATTGTGCCCCACATATAGCTCCCCCCTCCTGTAGATAATGCCACTCACACTTTTAAGTGGAAAAAACTAACTTTTAGCCATATAGTGTATATTCTAAAACCATAATTCTTCTATAATCTCTTCCTGTCCCTTCCATTTTCGTCTGACAGTCTGCTGGATGAACGAGCCTTCACAAATGGGGCAGGGGTGATTGTCTCCCATTGGAGAGAGAGTAGTGGGGAAGGGCTTCTGCAGGTGTGTGGGAAGGAGGAAAAATGGTTGATCTCCTGGGATACATTTAGAAGAATGTATGTATTTCTGTTAGTTTTGATAATGAGAGAGAATTGGATCAAAGGAATGAAAGAGATAAAAAAAAAATTGTGGAGATTAATTATTATTATTTTTATCTTTTTTGTGCATTTTCTACATTTATTGTTCCTATACCTTCTGGTATTACCCTGCACATTCTGCCACTGAAAAAAAAAGACGTCCAACCATTCCTCAAATGTTTACTGTTTCTGTCATTACTGGAGTGTTAGATAACTTTTTGACTCTTACACAACAATGCCTTGTTGTGAGTCAGTAAAATAGATTTGACTCTTTATTCCAGACTAATTGTAGAACAAGGTGTCTTAAGAAGTCATTAAGCTGTTTAAATGACTGAAATATAAGTATGTCACATGGGAGAAGGTTACTGAGGTGAGGTTGGGTGGAAGTTTTATCACACATTAAAAAGGTAACTCCACCCTAAATACAGGATTCTCTTTCATTCTCTAATGGTGTCCATACCCGCTAGATAAAAGTCATCCGAACTTGGTGGGACTAGCCGATCATCTAATATGTATGGCGGTGTTGCCATACATATTAGATTTTGGAATGCCGATCCTTTGTTCCCACAGTAGGTAAGCCATGTAAGCCATTGCCAGAGTTTGGAAATCCATTCACACTCAACATAGCCAAGCATGCATTTATATGGGGGAGTTGGGAAGAATAGCTGTTGGCCGAATTAGCCAATGACCGCCAGCTATTTTAAGTATACGGTCAGGTTTAGTTTATCCTTTTCTAAACTTTTGGGTTTTCAAACATTTTATAAAAATTGATTGGAATGGCACTTATGTGCGAAAGTGAACAAGGCAGAAAGTGACATCACTTAGAATTAGAACTCAATGGTTAATGTTCCAAAACAGTATTGAAATCTTTCCACCTTAGTGCGAGGCCATTACAGTTTCATACACGTGAGTGAGCAAAAGAAATGTTCACATAATACCGGTATGTCAAACTGAAGAAATACTGTGCCTGTAAATCTCTTCGGGAGTTTCCTCTGGTAGCATTTGGTTGCCGCTTGCACATTTTGGTGGGAGATGAGGCTAAAAATATTGTGACTGGGTCCTAGTATTAGTATCATGATTTTGCTTGTCCTTTCCTGTACAATCAAACCGATTACACCACCCAAAATTGTTTTCTGACTTCAACTCTAATTCTAAAATTAAAGGACGTGTTAATTTTTGCAAATAAAGTAATGCTCTCTAATATATTAAAAATGATGCAACGTCGCAAATGGCCTTGATTTAAATCTGTTGCCTTTTTGTGTATACAGGTAGGGAAAAATAACACAGGATCAGATTATTCAGTGATCCCTCAAGTTACAACGGCCTCAATTTACAATATTTTTACCTTACAATGGTCGTCCAGGAGCCAATTATTACTGTAACTTTAGGGACTACTAACTTGTAGGTCTGGTTAGGGGTTGCACACACAAAACAGGAGGAGATTTAGACAAGACTAAAGTTGTAAAACTGGTAAAGTTGTAAAATTATTTATTGTTTTTAATTTTAAATTCATTGGGGTAATAAAAAAAAGGTTGCAAAGCGTATATACCCTTCAACTTTCTCAAAGAATCTAATAAAAATAAAAACTGAGAGGAAATTGATAATATCTCATTGTTTCTTTTATCTGTATATAAAAGGCCAAAATGGAAAATGTTTTTTTTTTAAATGGCCCCTTAACCTGTGACTCCACTTTATTGACTAAATAACTTTTTTTTCTAAAGGTTAATTGATGCAGAAAGAAACCGTCAGGAGGATGATTGGGATTATACTGCTGAAGATCCCGTAATTGTCAACGCCAGTTGTGTCTTGGAGACATTATCTGAGAACGATGCGGCAGCGATAACACTTCCATCTTTTGGGTCTCCAAATAAATTTCAGAGTTCTACACCCGGCAGATAAAGCTTCTATCTATCCTTAGGAAATATTGAGTTTCATGAGGTAAAAATGAAGACATATAATATTTCCATATTATCTTAATTGGAAAAAAATAAGAAAATTATTATTAAAAAGGAAATAACTGGATTTATAAAAAAATCTCCACCTAAAGGAGTTGTACACTTTGGACAAGACAACCCCTTTTTATTAGATGCGTCCTCCACTGATAGGTGCCCACTGCAAACATCAGGCTTTACATGTACAGATGTACCAGGTCCTCCAGAGAAAAATTATTCTTAGCTGATTTCCAATGGCTACTAGATGAGGGTCCTAAATGGGGGACTTCCCTTTATTAACTATTTGATGACTCATGATGAGTGTGTGCTGGTTGCAGTATACTAAGGGAGAAACTGAAGAGGGACCACCCTATGATTTTGCCAAAGGGAATCCCTGTGACGGAATTTAGTACCTTACTTTGTATGGACAGACAACTAAGGGTCCAGGGTCCTCCTCTCTAAGCTAGAGCCACTATCAAGCAGCAGCTCTCGCTCTGGTGGACTCAGGCCATCAATATATCACATCTTCTATGTCTTGCATTTCGGGCAGCTTCCAAATTAAAGAAGTGATGACATAACTCTTTTGACCGAGAATTCCCTTATAATGTATTTTAAAATGGATTTCCTAAACCAGACAACCCCTTTCCCAAAGACCACACACTTTACTTGCCATTGAGTCCCGCCACAGCAGAGGTATAAAGAATACCACCAAACAAAAAATTTTTGGGCAAGGAAAATTGTAATAAAGTAATTCCTCTAATTACCTATAAATTTATCACCATTTGGTACCCAAACTTTATTTGTGATTTTTTACAGGGATCCCTATTTTTTATTGTGTGGCCCTATTATTGTTCCTGTTGGGCAATGACATTTTTTTAATTTTTGTTTCTAATATTTTTCAGATAAGCAGAACCAGATCCAACCTCGTCAACAAATCTTTACAATGAGTCTTTCACAGTCTCTACACAAAAATAATATACAAAAATCTTTGTATGATGGTGAAAAAAAACAGCAAGTCTAGAAAACAAAAGCATTCAACTCTTCACCCACAAGACAACACAATCCAACATCATCACCTGATTCTTATTGCTAAGGCGAAAATGTTATATAAAGTATGAGCAGAATCTAGTAGGAGTATTGCCTGATTTCTACAAAAAAACAAAGATTTCAGGGGAGAATCTCACAAGTAAAATGGGAAATCAGGCGGACGGGGTTAACATTATGGATCCTACCATGAAGATCCTGGATTTTTTTGAAGAGAAAACCCGGAAAGAAAATAAATAAAACAAAAATAAAGAATATTTCACTATTCACTTATAATTTATATGGATATTTATTAATAATAACTTATTATTTATTAAAGTAAATTTTTAGTATTTTATATTTATATTATATTTAATTTATAGAAGCATTACAGAGTAAAAATATAGATTTTATGATGAAAATAATAATTAGAAAAAAAGCAATGATGTAACTGTTGTCATATAAAATTATTGAAGACATTTTTCAAATGTTTACCCATAGAAACAATATTAGAAATTATTAAATTGTTTTAACACACGATTCAGCAGAATGTGTTTCTCTGCTATTACTTTTTTATGTTTTTTGTATATAGAAATATTCTACATAAATTCTGCTGGTGAAGACGCTGTGTACATACATTACATTACTTATCCTGTAGTGACATCACCGCTTTAGGTTCACTATTTAAACTTGTACTGGAACTAGTACAGTCACCTCCTGATGAAGGTAGCGAAACGCGCGTCTCCTCGGATTAGGAACAGTGTCATCTGCCATCATGTCTACCGCAGTTAATGGACTTTGGTATTAAATATAAATTGTTTGGGACTTGTTAGCATTTATTGCGCAGTACACCTGTGGTTTACCTAGGGGGATCAGATTCTAGATTCCTGATGTCTGGTTGAACTACTTTTCATTATTGTTATGTGCCTTTTACAATAATTATATAGGGTCATGGAGGATTTTCTCATCCGAGGCTTCTTTTAATTCTATGTTTTTATTAATTGTATGTTATTGAGGTGGTTTTTCCCAATATGGGACAATAAAGATTTATATATTTTTTATACTGTTGGAATACTCTTGTATTTTTTTGATTTAGGCATTTTTTGTTTTCTTGATGTTATTATGTAATTATGTCTTGATCATTGTATGCTTAGGATACATATTGGTAGATATTATCCTGTAGTGATCCTGAGTTACATCCTGTATTATACTCCAGAGCTGCAATCACTAGTCTGCTGGTGGAGTCACTGTGAACATACATTACATTACTTATGCTGTACCAATCCTGAGTTACATCCTGTATTATACACCATAGCTGCAATCACTATTCTGCTGGTGGAATCCCTGTGTACATACATTTAATTAATTATCCTGTAGTGATGCTGAGTTACATCCTGTATTATACTCCAGAGCTGTACTCAATATTCAGCTGGTGGTGTCACTGTGTACATACATTACATTAGTTATGCTGTACTAATCCCGAGTTACATCCTGTATTATACTCCAGAGCTGAACTGGCTATTCTGCTGGTGGAGTCACTGTGTACATACTGTACATCATATCATTTATCCTGTACTGATCCTTAGTTGCATCCTGTATTATACTCCAGAGCTGCAATCACTATTCTGCTAGTGGAGTCACACTGTAAATACATTATATTATTTATCATGTACTGATGCAGAGGTATATTCTGTATTATACTCCAGAGCTGCACTCACTATTCTGCTGGTGGGGACACTGTGTGCACACATTACATTACTTATCCCGTACTGATCCTCAGTTACATCCTGTATTATACTCCAGAGCTGCACTCACTATTCTGCTAGTGGAGTTACTGTTTACGTACATAACATTAATTATATTGTACTGATCCTGAGTTACATCCTGGATTATACTCCAGAGCTGCACTCACTAATCTGCTGATGGGGTCACTGTGTACATATATTACATTACTTATCCTGTACTGATCGTGAGTTACATCCTGTATTATACTCCGAGTTATAGCCTGTATTATACTCCAGAGCTGTACTCACTATTCAGCTGGTGGAGTCACTATGTACATACTTTACATTACTTATCCTGTACTGATCCTGAGTTACAGCCTGTATTATACTCCAGAGCTGCATTCACTATTCTGCTGGTGGAGTCACTGTGTACATACTTTACATTATTTATCCTGCACTGATCCTGAGTAACAGCCTGTGTTATACTCCAGAGCTGCACTCACTATTCTTCTGGTAGAACCACTGTGTACTATAGTCCATACCTCCTTGCGGGGGTTAATGTGAAGAATGGGGTATTATTGGTTTGATAATGGTGATTTAGAAGCACTCTTGAGAAGCCTGATGGACTATCACAGCCCCACCGCTTTCACTAGATTTATAAGTAGTTATATGGTCTTAAGCAAGGTCCTACCTTGTAGTAATATATTGTATAATCAATGACGTCTGACTAATGCACCTAAAGGATTAAGTTCGTTGGTCTTACAAAAGTTTCTCAACCTTAGTCTGGAGGGCACGTAATGTTTCCATCTACTACTTACTGAGTCAGTCCACCGTGTGGTTGTGTGGTGCATCCAGTAATATCCGGTTGGCCAAGACTAATGTGGAGGGGGGTATTTAATTTCACTGATCATTTAGTTAGTAGGAAGATCTAATGACCAAGGAAATGTATAGTTGGTGCCTCCAATAACTTTACCTCTCAGATGGTCATGATATAAAAAAAAACACAACCTCCCTAAACTTTTTTCCTTATGCTCACCCCCAACTACAGATTCATTTACATATATTAAATTATTTTCTTTTAATAAATCAGTTATGTTCTTCATCTTCTTCACTCTGAAGACTATGTTGGACTTCAGAATTTCTTCTCATCTCCCCTAGATAGAAGTTTTACACCATAGACATGTGTGGATATAGCTCTGTCGCCTGACTTTTGCACTGGCCTGAGCACTCTAAAGCCATCGATTGCAATAAATTAATTGAAATTATTCAAGTTTATTGCTATTCTCCATATCATGGAGACATCAGTAAAGAAGATCTTGAGAATGGAAAAAAAATGGTGTTTAGTTATTCTTAGGTCATTTTTCTATACTCTTTGGATGAAGATATAATAATTTAACAGAAGTTGGAGGTTAAAGTTTGGTCTACACATTGCCAAGAGTATTTAGAAACCAGTCCTACTTATTGAATTTAAGTGTTTAGTCCACATCCATTGTAAACAGGTACATAAAACTCAGCACATATCCGTGTAATCTTCATATACAAACGTTTATAGTAATATGGATCGTACTAAAGATCTCAGTGACTTTACACGTGTCACTGACATAGGATGCCATCCTTACCACAAGTCTGTTTGCAAAATTTCTAATCTGCTAGTTCTGTCCCGGTCACCTGTAAGTGTTATTATTATCTACTAGACCTTCCCCCGTCACCTGTAAGTGTAATTATTATTTTCTAGATCTGCCCCTGTCACCTGTAAGTCTTATTATTATCTACTAGACCTTCCCCAGTTACCTGTAAGTGTTATTATTATCTACTTGACCTTCCCTAGTCCGCTGTAAGTGCTATTATTATCTGCTAGATCTGCCCCAGTCACCTATAAATGCTATTATTATCTGCTAGATCTGCCCCAGCCACCTATAAGTGCTATTATTATCTGCTAGATCTGCCCCGGTCACCTGTAAGTGCTATTATTATCTGCTATATCTGCCCTGGTCACCTGTAAGTGCTATTATTATCTGCTAGATCTGCCCTGGTCACCTGTAAGTGCTATTATTATCTGCTAGATCTGCCCCGGTCATCTGTAAGTGCTATTATTATCTTCTAGATCTGCCCTGGTCACCTCTAAGTGCTATTATTATCTGCTAGATCGGCCCTGGTCACCCATAAGCAGTCTTTCTTTGAAGTGGATGCGTCTTGTAGTGACAACTCAGCCACAAAGCTGTAGACCATGCAAACTCACAGAGTAGAGCCGTCGAGTGCTGATGCATGTGGCACGTAAAATACTACTCACTATAGAGATCCACACTGCCTCTGGACGTGACATCAGCACAAGAACAGTGCATCCAAAGCTTCATCAAATAGGTTTCGAAAGTCGCTGCACATAAGCCTAAGATCACCATGCACAATGCCAAGCGCTGGCTGGCGTAGTTTAAAGCACGTCACCACTGGACTCTGGAGAAGTGTGTTCTTTGGAGTAATGAATCATGTCTCACTATCTGGCAGTCTGATGAAGGAATATGGGTTTGACGGATACCCGGTGAATGCTACCTACCAGAATAGATAGTGCCCACTGTAACATGTGGTGGAGAAGGGATAGAAATGGTCTGGGCTGTTTTTCAGGGTTTGGCCCCTTTTTTTAAGTGAAAGGTTAATGCTGCAGAAAACAAATTGTACACAATTTGTGCCAGTTCCAGCATGACTATGCCTCAGTGCACCAGACGACCTTCATAAAGACATGGTGTGAGGAGTTTAGTGTGGAGGAACTTGAGTGGCTGCACAGAGAGCTGACCTCAACCCCATCCAACGTCTTTAGGATGAAGTGGAACTCCTATTGTGATCCAGACCTTCTACCCCAACATCAGTGTATGACCTCACACAAGTTCTTCTGTATGAATGGACACAAATTCCCACAGACACCCTCCAAATTATGTGAAAAACCTTCCCAGAAGAGTGGAAGCTATTATAGGTTCAAGTGGGGGCTCAACTCTATATTAACTGTAACGTCCGCAGTCGCAGACTCCTATCATCCTGCAGACGTCCTCCTCCCTAGAGATGCCAGCACGTGCGGCCGTCCACTAGGGTGCGCACTCGGGCTCATTCCCGGCCTTAATGGGCCAGAGCACAAACATGTTTTAGATTGACTGATTGCTCCCATGATCACCCTGGACTATAAGATGGCCCCTGCCCCTTCCTTCATTGCCTGATCATTGTTGTGGTACCTGTGTTAGTCTTTTCAAATGGTCCCTTAGTGTCTTCCAGTTCCCAGTGTTCCCGTACCTGCTACCTGTATCCTGTATCCCGTGCTATCTTGTTCCTGTGCATTAAAGAGTTGGAGTCGTGTTGTACCACCAATCTGTCTGCTGTGTTACACCACGCCTGGTGTCTGCTGCCAAGGTCCCATCTGAGCCTAGTCATCGCTACTGTCTGAACCACCACAGGTACCCTTGCTTGAACTATAGACTTTACTTGGTACTCTGTATTGGCCAGCTGCTATAGCGCTATGGCGGTATGGCCCAGTGGGTCCACATACCCACAGATCGTGACATTAATGCCCTTGGTTTTGGAAAGGGATGTCCAACATTGTCTTATAGGTGTGATGTCCAGCTGTCTACATACTTTTGACTATTCCCGACCAATATGCAACTTTGTTTTTCATACACTGGTGCTTGCGCCGCTGAAATGGAACGTAGTTTTTTGGTCCTTTGACTATATATCATACAGGTGGCACATTTTTTCCTATTGGTTGAGGGGCAACACCCCCAGAAGAAAGGTACTTTAGTGCCGAAATGTGCGTTGGGGTGGACACAGCCCACATGAGTCCCAGTCAATAGTGGGTCAGTATTACTTAGACACTTGGCATTGAACCTGTATTTATTTAATCTTATTTATTTATGCTTTTTCTTGATATTGCGGGACATTGATTCATGATTATATTGGGGTTTATGCACTAGTTCTATCACACATTATACATTTACCATGTGTTACTGGCCACGACATGTGTTCTGATACACCATGCAGCCATAATTATGTCCAGACTATGGTATAAATGCTTATGTTGTCTGTTTGTTCTAGTGTGGAGTTTCCTCCTGTTTTTAACCCCTTCCTGCCGTAGACATTTTTCAGATTTTCATTTTTTCCTCCCCACCTTCCAAAAGCCATAACCTTTTATTTTTCCATTGATATAGTCCTATGAGGGCTTGATTTATGCAGGACAAGTTGTAGTTTTTCATGGCACCATTTATTGTACATATAATGTACTAGGAAACAGGAAAAAGATTATTTGTGGGGTAGAAAATGAAAATAACAGTGATGCCTCCATTGTTTTTTGTGATTCGTTTTTACGGCATTCACCATGCAATTAAAACAACATGTTAACTCTATTCTGAGGGTCAATAGAATTACGGTGATACCAAATTTATATTGTTTTCTTTATATTTTACTACTTTTACAAGGAAAAAAAGAACTGTAAAATATACAATTTATTTTGTGTTGCCGAATTCTAAGAGCCTTAACTTCTTTATTGTTCCGTCGATTGTGCAGTGTGAGCTCTTATTTTTGCGGGACACGCTGTAGTTTTTAATGGTACCATTTTGGTGTACATGCAAGGTTTTGATCACTTTTTTTTACTTTTTTTGTGGGAGATGAGGTGACCAAATAACAGTAATTCTGGTGTTTTCATTTTTATTTTACGGCGTTCATCGTGCGGGTTAAATTAAACTATATTCTAATACTTCAGACTAGGGGACTTGAACCGGCGACCATTGGATCACATGCACTATATACTGCAATACTAATGTATTGCAGTATATCATCTTTCTGACAATCTTCTATTAAGCCAGATTCAGGGCTTAATAGGAGCACAAAGATGGCAGACCTGGGGGGCCTGGCTGCCAGAACAACCATCGGCACCCTGCATCGCAATGCAGGGGGGGGGGACCCGATGGGCCCTCTTTCTAACAATTTAAATGGCGCAATCTCTATTGACCGGAGCATTTAATGAGTTAAATGCGCGGGATCACTGAAGCGTGATCCCGCTCGTTACTGTGTGGTACCGGCTGTAACATACAGCCGATTCCTGCCTTGTATGTAAGGGACTCAGCCCGCTCCATACTTCCCATACCCGGCTATGACATAACTGTATGTTATATCGGGAAGGGGTTAATGATGTTTTAGACTTGTATTTCAATAAAGTTTACAATTTATATATCCGTATGGCTATGTAGCATCATTTGTTTTGTAGGTTCATACTTTTGACAATATAATGGAGCAGAGAAATATCTATAGAATTGTGTTTTTTCCTCCTTTCTGTCACCTGAGGCTATAAAACCATTCAATTATGAGATATCAGACACCATAAGAACCTATATAGATTCTAAAATACTGGTCCATTCCGGGGGTTACTGTGCCTGTCCCTGATTTATTACTGGGCTTGTAACTGATATATATGTGCTGACTATCAATTGTCAATTTATTGGTATTGGTTACCATTTGAATAGAACAAAATACATTTTAAAAGTTGATCTACTGATCTGTTTGATCTTATCAGTTCGTATTGCATCATAAATGCAGCAATTATCCTTATGAAGGCTCAAACATAGTTATAAAATTCCAAAAATAGTTGAGCAACCTGAATAAAGTTGGCCAAAAATACAAAAATGTTAGTTCTCAGCCATGGAACATATTGTTTTGGTAGTGGAGACATAAAGGTTATTAAACATACCTATGGTTAAAATTTTAATCGTGCATATAAATATATAAAACTTTATAATAGATCTTATTAGGGGAAAGTGGCATCGTCTTCACCTTTCAACAGCCTGTTGTTTCCTTTTCCCTGCTTGCAAACTCTGTGTAAAAGTGTCAAAACCTCCTCACTGATTAAAAATCCATCTAGAGTAATGTGGCAATTAGAAGAGGGGGAAGAGGGAGGTGCAGCTGCAGCTTCTCTTGCTGTGAAACTTAATGCTACGAGAGAGGAGATGAAGTGGGAACATCCGATAGGAAGGAAAGGGACACAAAATCTGTAGGTTACACACAATATTTCTCTCCGCTTTACATCTAATATACATCTACAGCAGATTGTGGGTTTTTTTGTACTAATTTTCTTAGGTCTATGGTCACTTTTAGTTATTTTAAAGTGGTAAAAGTAACAGTTTTACAGATGCAATTTAATTAATGTCTCAATAATAAATGCTGGTGTAAAGGATCTGCCAGGCACAGCTTTTGTATCCACGCCCATAGGTAATCAGTCTGCACCTGCTTCTGTGTCTGTGAGATTGACTCCATCTTCCACCACTCAGGATGGCAGCTTAGGAGTGGGGGAGCCTATCACAGCCTGGCCAGACGAAGCTAGCTACCGCCCTCTGTCTATTTATACCTGCCTTTCCTGTTCCTCCTTGCTTGTGATTTTTCTCTGTTGGTTTCCTGGCCCTGCTGCAGCTTCTTGAACTATTTGTCCCTGCTTCGTATTGACCCTGGCTTGCTGACTACTCTCCTGCTCTGCGTTTGGTACCTCGTGCTCTCCTGCTTTGACTCGGCTTGTTCACTACTCTGCGTTTGGTACCTCGTACTCTCCTGGTTTGACTCGGCTCGTTACTTCTCTTGTTGCTCACGGTGTTGCCGTGGGCAACTGCCCCGTTTCCCTTAGGTTCTGTGTTCCCTTGTCTGTTTGTTTGTCGTGCACTTATTGAGTGTAGGGACCGTCGCCCAGTTGTACCCCGTCGCCTAGGGCGGGTCGTTGCAAGTAGGCAGGGACTGAGTAGCGGGTAGATTAGGGCTCACTTGTCTGTTTCCCTATCCCTGTCATTACAGCTGGCCCGTAGAAACTGTGAGAAATTGCTCATATGGAACCCGTTGAAGGCCATGTTGAGGTTGAATCCTAATGTAATGCCATAGGCCATTGGCTTATAATGTATTTTTTAAACTCCTGATTTCCCGAAATGCTTTATTACAGAAGTGAATCTGGTATTCCTCCATTAGAAAATGATAAGACAAACGTTATTTGTAATGTGTTATACGATTGTTGACAATACGCCTTTGTCACGTGACAGACCCCTCTGTACTCTATGTACTACTGCTCCTGCTAGTACATAGAGTACAGCGGGGTCGGTCACATGACGAAGAGTCGTATAATCGTCAGAGAAGGCTGTGTAACTAGACTTCCAGACTCCCGCCAGCACTACAAAATCAGATGAAAATCTTATAATCAGGGCGACGGGGGACCAGAACGTATATTAGCGAGTGTACTCACATACTGCAGTGAGTCCGCATAACCCCTTTAATGATAAAATTCTGGCTGCCTGCAGCCACCACTAGGGGTAGCTTAGGAGCTTACTGCATACTGCTTATACATTGAATATAATAATAAAACAGTATTCAGTCAGCTGCTAAGCTCCCCCTTGTGGAGACTGTAGGCAGCTAGAATTTAATCATGTAGCGGATTAGAAACTTTGTAATAGAAAAATGGAGCTTCAACTGCTATAAAGATATGTTATACAATCAAGCTGCACAACATAAAAAAGGACATGGTATTTATAGGTGGACTGACACGTTAAAAATATTGGAGGTTACCTTTAAAATGTACTGTACTGATTCCTGACAGTACTGTATACATAAAGAACTGACACTCATCAGTGAGAAAGCGAATAGTTTTGTGTGATTATATTAAGGAAATACATATAAAACAACACAATAATCTGTAAACCAGCAATTGTTACAGCAGTTCTAATAAAATGTTTTCTGATATAAACTTGTTCTCACAGGTGTTTTTCAGAGGAATCAGCTCTACCAGTACATTAAGGGTATAACCTGCAAACAGCATCTGCAGCCACATGCAACGTGGGGTTTCTGGCATAGTCCCTCTGTTTAAAAAAAATGCATTCGGAGACCAAAGAAACCTTGAAATAGACTTTTACTAAAAACTCAATGCCTCTTTCTCCACCTATCAGGCTCCTTTCCTTCCTCCCCCCTAACTGTTCACTCACACTGAATTTACTGCTTTTTACGTTTTCTCAAGACGACAAGGAATATCATCTCACTAAGGGATAAGGTTTTATTCTGCCCTCCCCTTTATGAAGATAGGCATGTAAGGAGGGAGAAGGCACAGTAAAAGAGAAAGGCAGAGAGACTCAGCCGCTGCTTCTAGTTTGTGCTTTATCTCACTCCAGTGCTGGATTCACAGCAACACTGCTCATTATTGCTGTATAATCTCCTCCATGCTGCTGCTGCTTCTAGTGAGTGTTATTTTTCACCCTTAATCTTGATTTACAGCTAGTCTGCTCCTTACTGCTGTATAATCTCCTCAATGCTGCTGTAGCTTCTAGTGAGTGTTATATCTCAACCCAGTGCCTTATTCACAGCTACACTGACAATAGCGGGGAGACAGCTGGCCAAACAACAGAGCACCCAAGCAATACAAAGTCCCGCACTAGGGTACCTGAATAGTCCAGACAGTGGCCGAGGCTTTAGCACGGATGGAGGTGGGTGCAGCAGGTTACGCCAGACATGGCGGATGACAGCAGGTGCAGCAGGTTGTGCCGGACGTGGAAGATAACACTGGACGTGGCAGAATACACTGGACATGGCAGATGACACTGGACGTGGCAGATGACAGCAGGTGTAATAGGACATCACTCCAACACTAACAGGCTCAGGAACAAGAACACAGCACGGGATACAGGATACAGGTAACAGGGCACGGGTAACAACAGTAACAGGATGATACTAAGGGACCATTTGCAAGACTGACATGGGAAATCTAACAATGCTCAGGCAATTAGCATGGGGCAGTGCCCTTTTTATAGTCCAGGAAATCATGGGCAGTTGATGATGATGATTTCCCATGTGCGCACGCTGGCCCTTTAATTCCGGGCACGAGCGTGCGAGCGCACCCTACGGGACATTACGGACCGGAGCAGAAATAAGTGCTGGCATCTCCTGGGAAGGAGATGCGAGCCAGCGCTCACGGATCCATAGCTGCCGCCGCCGGGGGGTGAGTGATTTTAGGCTTTTATGCAGTGACCATAAAAACTCATATCATGAAGCTTTTGACCAGACAGTCTGCAAATATCAGGTGTTTTTTTCTGCTCTCGGTAATGTCCAGCATAAAAAAACCCCTGTCCACGATTTAATTTTTCACTGCGCATTCGCCAATACATGGCAGGTGCCCTGCAGTGCAATCAGCATTGAAGAACGCTGCTTACATTACTCCTGTATCCCTCCTCGCCCAGCTGCTTTTTCCAGGCTGGATACATCACTGGCTCCGCCATACTTGATCTGATTGTCTGTGGTAGCGCATTCCAGAAGACTGGTGCAGCGCGAGAGAAATCTTGAAGATGAGAGTGGGAGGTTCGGATTACGGAGGATGTTATTCTTTGATGACACGCCAACGTCCATCCGTTCGATGAAGCAGAACACGTGACTCATCGGAGAAGGCAACCCTTTGCAATCGTCGGTGGTCCAATTCCGATACTGCGATGCAAATTGAAGCCTTTTTTTCCAATGCACCTTTGTTACGGATGTAGCCATCTTTATCTTGACTCTGACAACTTGCTGCAGCCATTGAAAAGTCATTGAAAAAGTCAAGGTAAAGGATCCTGCCATTGTTTATTTAATGCGTTAAAAGTCAAGATAAAGACGGCTACATATATAGCATAGGAGCAGTGACCATCCGTTTGCTTCGGAGCCCCATATGCAGTGGTTCGCCCCCTTTTTGATTTTCACAGTGAGCTGCACCACTGTAGGGTGTTGATCAGCCCTCACTCACCTTTGTAGCCGACTTTCACCTCTTACATCAACGGCTCATGGTGCTCCGCAGTTTCCACGTTGGTTATTCCCAGTGGTGCCATTTGTCCACTCATGATACACTTTCACCACAGCAGCACGCGAACAGTCTACAAACTGCGCTGTGTGAGAAATACCGCCACCCCTGGCCCGAAAGCCAATAATCACTTCCACTTTACAATAATATCACTCACAGGTGATGGTGGAATATCTAGGAGGGAAGAAGTTTCCTGAACTGACTTGTTACAATGGTGGAATTCAGTGATCTCTTTACAACGGCCCTGTAACGCCGGCGTTCTTCACTTGTTGGCGTACTACTGCTCCCAGCAAGCGCAACGGCCAGTTTACCTTTGGTACATGCTCTACGGTTCCTGGATCTCTAGACTGCAGTACACTTCCATCTGTTGCTGGGTCTGACTGTAGAGCAGGCACGCGTTCACTTCCTGCATCTTAAAGGGCCAGCGTGCGCACCTGTAATAGTTTCCCCAGCCTGTCCCTGTACACACAGGGCTTTATAAGTGAGCCTGCCCTCTGTCCCAGTGCCCAATGTGGGACAAACCTTGTGTTTACTGTTTCCCTTAGGGCTTATTCAGACGAACGTATAATACGTCTGTGCTACGCGCGGGATTTTAACGTGTGTCGCACAGACCTATGTTAGTCAATGGGGCCGTTTAGACTGTCCGTGATTTTCACGCAGCTTATGTCTGCTGCGTAAAACTGACGACATGTTCTATATTTGCCCGTTTTTCGCGCATCACGCACCCATTGAAGTCATGCGCGCTACAGTAGTCAAAACTATGAATGAAAACAGAAAAGCACCACGTGCTTTTCTGTTTACAAACATAGAAACAGAGTGTCATAAGGATGGCAGCTGCTCGAAAATCACGCAGCCACGCACCATATGCTGCTGACACACGGAGCTTTTATGGACCTTTTCCGCTCGTGTGAATCGGCCTTATCCTATGTCCGTATCCAGTAATCCAGCACCTGCCTGTGTCCAGTAATCCAGCACCAGCCTGTGTCCAGTAATCCAGCACCTGCCTGTGTCCATTAATCCAGCACCTGCCTGTGTCCAGTAATCCAGCACTAGACTGTGTCCTGTAATCAAACACCAACCCGTGTATAGTAATCCTGTTCCTGCCAGTGTCCAGTAATTCAGCACCTGCCTGTGTCCAGTAATCCAGCACCAGCCTCTGTATAGTAATCCTGTTCCTGCCAATGTCCAGTAATCCAGCACCTGTCTGTGTTCAGTAATCCAGCACCTGCCAGTGTCCAGTAATCCAGCACCTGACTGTGTCAAGTAATCCAGCACCAGCCTCTGTATAGTAATCCTGTTCCTGGCAATGTCCAGTAATCCAGCACCTGTCTGTGTCCAGTAATCCAGCACCTGCCTGTGTCCAGTAATCCAGCACCAGCCTCTGTATAGTAATCCTGTTCCTGCCAATGTCCAGTAATCCAGCACCTGTCTGTGTCCAGTAATCCAGCACCTGCCTGTGTCGAGAAATCCATCACCTAACTGTGTCCAGTAATCCAGCACTTGCCTGTGTCCAGTAATCCAGCACCAGCCTGTATCCAGTAATCCAGCACCAGCCTGTGTCCAGTAATCCAGCACCAGCCTGTGTCCAGTAATCCAGCACCTGCCTGTGTCCAGTAATCCAGCACCAGCCTCTGTATAGTAAGCCTGTTCCTGCCGGTGTCCAGTAATCCAGTACCTGTCTGTGTTCAGTAATCCAGCACCTGCCAGTGTCCAGTAATCCAGCACCTGCCTGTGTCCAGTAATCCAGCACCAGCCTCTGTATAGTAATCCTGTTCCTGCCAATGTCCAGTAATCCAGCACCTGTCTGTGTTCAGTAATCCAGCACCTGCCAGTGTCCAGTAATCCAGCACCTGCCTGTGTCCAGTAATCCAGCACTAGCCTCTGTATAGTAATCCTGTTCCTGCCAATGTCCAGTAATCCAGCACCTGTCTGTGTCCAGTAATCCAGCACCTGCCTGTGTCCAGTAATCCAGCACCAGCCTCTGTATAGTAATCCTGTTCCTGCCAATGTCCAGTAATCCAGCACCTGTCTGTGTCCAGTAATCCAGCACCTGCCTGTGTCCAGTAATCCAGCACCAGCCTCTGTATAGTAATCCTGTTCCTGCCAATGTCCAGTAATCCAGCACCTGTCTGTGTCCAGTAATCCAGCACTTGCCTGTGTCCAGTAATCCAGCACCAGCCTGTATCCAGTAATCCAGCACCAGCCTGTGTCCAGTAATCCAGCACCAGCCTGTGTCCAGTAATCCAGCACCTGCCTGTGTCCAGTAATCCAGCACCAGCCTCTGTATAGTAAGCCTGTTCCTGCCGGTGTCCAGTAATCCAGTACCTGTCTGTGTTCAGTAATCCAGCACCTGCCAGTGTCCAGTAATCCAGCACCTGCCTGTGTCCAGTAATCCAGCACCAGCCTCTGTATAGTAATCCTGTTCCTGCCAATGTCCAGTAATCCAGCACCTGTCTGTGTTCAGTAATCCAGCACCTGCCAGTGTCCAGTAATCCAGCACCTGCCTGTGTCCAGTAATCCAGCACTAGCCTCTGTATAGTAATCCTGTTCCTGCCAATGTCCAGTAATCCAGCACCTGTCTGTGTCCAGTAATCCAGCACCTGCCTGTGTCCAGTAATCCAGCACCAGCCTCTGTATAGTAATCCTGTTCCTGCCAATGTCCAGTAATCCAGCACCTGTCTGTGTCCAGTAATCCAGCACCTGCCTGTGTCGAGAAATCCATCACCTGTGTCTAGTAATCCAGCACTTGCCTGTGTCCAGTAATCCAGCACCAGCCTGTATCCAGTAATCCAGCACCAGCCTGTGTCCAGTAATCCAGCACCAGCCTGTGTCCAGTAATCCAGCACCTGCCTGTGTCCAGTAATCCAGCACCAGCCTCTGTATAGTAAGCCTGTTCCTGCCGGTGTCCAGTAATCCAGTACCAGCCTTTGTATAGTAATCCTGTTCCTGCCAGTGTGCAGTAATCCAGCACTAGCCTCTGTATAGTAATCCTGTTCCTGCCAGTATCCAGTAATCCAGGACCTGCCTGTGTCCAGTAATCCAGCACCAGCCTCTGTATAGTAATCCTGTTCCTGCCAGTGTCCAGTAATCCAGTACCAGCCTTTGTATAGTAATCCTGTTTCTGCCAGTGTCCAGTAATCCAGCACCTGTCTGTGTCCAGTTATCCAGCACCTGCCTGTGTCCAGTAATCCAGCACCAGCCTGTGTCCAGTAATCCAGCACCTGCCTGTGTCCAGTAATCCAGCACCAGCCTGTGTCCAGTAATCCAGCACCTGCCTGTGTCGAGAAATCCATCACCTAACTGTCTCCAGAAACCCAGCACTTGCCTGTGTCCAGTAATCCAGCACCAGCCTGTATCCAGTAATCCAGCACCAGCCTGTGTCCAGTAATCCAGCACCAGCCTGTGTCCAGTAATCCAGCACCTGCCTGTGTCCAGTAATCCAGCACCAGCCTGTGTCCAGTAATCCAGCACCAGCCTGTGTCCAGTAATCCAGCACCAGCCTGTGTCCAGTAATCCAGCACCTGCCTGTGTCCAGTAATCCAGCACCAGCCTGTGTCCAGTAATCCAGCACCTGCCTGTGTCCAGTAATCCAGCACTAAACTGTGTCCAGTAATCCAGCACCTGCCTGTGTCCAGTAATCCAGGACCTGCCTGTGTCTAGTAATCCAGCACCAGCCTGTGTCCAGTAATCCAGCACCTGCCTGTGTCCAGTAATCCAGCACCAGCCTGTGTCCAGTAATCCAGCACCAGCCTTTGTCCAGTAATCCAGCACCAGCCTGTGTCCAGTAATCCAGCACTAGACTGTGTCTAGTAATCCAGCACTAGACTGTGTCCTGTAATCCAGCACCAGCCTGTGTATAGTAATCCTGTTCCTGCCAGTGTGCAGTAATCCAGCACCAGCCTCTTTATAGTAATCCTGTTCCTGCCAGTGTCCAGTAATCCAGCACCTTTCTGTGTTCAGTAATGCAGCACCTGCCAGTGTCCAGTAATCCAGCACCTGCCTGTGTCCAGTAATCTAGCACCAGCCTGTGTCCAGTAATCCAGCACCAGCCTGTGTCCAGTAGTCCAGCACTTGCCTGTGTCCAGTAATCCAGCACCAGCCTGTATCCAGTAATCCAGCACCAGCCTGTGTCCAGTAATCCAGCACTAGACTGTGTCCAGTAATCCAGCACCAGCCTGTGTAAAATAATCCATCACCTAACTGTGTCCAGTAATCCAGCACCTGCCTCTGTCCAGTAATCCAGCACCTGCCTGTGTCTAGTAATCCAGCACCAGCCTATGTCCAGTAATCCAGCACCTGCCTGTGTCCAGTAATCCAGCACCAGCCTGTGTCCAGTAATCCATCACCTGCCTGTGTCCAGTAATCCAGCACCTGCCTGTGTCCAGTAATCCAGCACCAGCCTGTGTCCAGTAATCCAGCACCAGCCTGTGTCCAGTAATCCATCACCTAACTGTGTCTAGTAATCCAGCACCTGCCTGTGTCCAGTAATCCAGCACCAGCCTGTGTCCAGTAATCCAGCACTAGACTGTGTCCAGTAATCCAGCACCAGCCTGTGTCCAGTAATCCAGCACCAGCCTGTATCCAGTAATCCAGCACCAGCCTGTGTCCAGTAATCCAGCACCTGCCTGTGTCCAGTAATCCAGCACCAGCCTCTGTATAGTAAACCTGTTCCTGCCGGTGTCCAGTAATCCAGTACCAGCCTTTGTATAGTAATCCTGTTTCTGCCAGTGTCCAGTAATCCAGCACCTGTCTGTGTTCAGTAATCCAGCACCTGCCAGTGTCCAGTAATCCAGCACCTGCCTGTGTCCAGTAATCCAGCACCTGCCTGTGTCCAGTAATCCAGCACCTGCCTGTGTCCAGTAATCCAGCACTAGACTGTGTCCAGTAATCCAGCACCTGCCTGTGTCCAGTAATCCAGGACCTGCCTGTGTCTAGTAATCCAGCACCAGCCTGTGTCCAGTAATCCAGCACCTGCCTATGTCCAGTAATCCAGCACCAGCCTGTGTCCAGTAATCCAGCACCAGCCTTTGTCCAGTAATCCAGCACCAGCCTGTGTCCAGTAATCCAGCACTAGACTGTGTCTAGTAATCCAGCACTAGACTGTGTCCTGTAATCCAGCACCAGCCTTTGTATAGTAATCCTGTTCCTGCCAGTGTGCAGTAATCCAGCACCAGCCTCTATATAGTAATCCTGTTCCTGCCAGTGTCCAGTAATCCAGCACCTGCCTGTGTCCAGTATTCCAGCACCAGCCTGTGTCCAGTAATCCAGCACCAGCCTGTGTATAGTAATCCTGTTCCTGCCAGTGTCCAGTAATCCAGCACCTGCCTGTGTCCAGTAATCCAGCACCAGCCTCTGTATAGTAATCCTGTTCCTGCCAATGTCCAGTAATCCAGCACCTGTCTGTGTTCAGTAATCCAGCACCTGCCAGTGTCCAGTAATCCAGCACCTGCCTGTGTCCAGTAATCCAGCACCTGCCTGTGTCGAGAAATCCATCACCTGTGTCTAGTAATCCAGCACTTGCCTGTGTCCAGTAATCCAGCACCAGCCTGTATCCAGTAATCCAGCACCAGCCTGTGTCCAGTAATCCAGCACCAGCCTGTGTCCAGTAATCCAGCACCTGCCTGTGTCCAGTAATCCAGCACCAGCCTCTGTATAGTAAGCCTGTTCCTGCCGGTGTCCAGTAATCCAGTACCAGCCTTTGTATAGTAATCCTGTTCCTGCCAGTGTGCAGTAATCCAGCACTAGCCTCTGTATAGTAATCCTGTTCCTGCCAGTATCCAGTAATCCAGGACCTGCCTGTGTCCAGTAATCCAGCACCAGCCTCTGTATAGTAATCCTGTTCCTGCCAGTGTCCAGTAATCCAGTACCAGCCTTTGTATAGTAATCCTGTTTCTGCCAGTGTCCAGTAATCCAGCACCTGTCTGTGTCCAGTTATCCAGCACCTGCCTGTGTCCAGTAATCCAGCACCAGCCTGTGTCCAGTAATCCAGCACCTGCCTGTGTCCAGTAATCCAACACCAGCCTGTGTCCAGTAATCCAGCACCTGCCTGTGTCGAGAAATCCATCACCTAACTGTCTCCAGAAACCCAGCACTTGCCTGTGTCCAGTAATCCAGCACCAGCCTGTATCCAGTAATCCAGCACCAGCCTGTGTCCAGTAATCCAGCACCAGCCTGTGTCCAGTAATCCAGCACCTGCCTGTGTCCAGTAATCCAGCACCAGCCTGTGTCCAGTAATCCAGCACCTGCCTGTGTCCAGTAATCCAGCACCAGCCTGTGTCCAGTAATCCAGCACCTGCCTGTGTCGAATAATCCATCACCTAACTGTGTCCAGTAATCCAGCACTAAACTGTGTCCAGTAATCCAGCACCTGCCTGTGTCCAGTAATCCAGGACCTGCCTGTGTCTAGTAATCCAGCACCAGCCTGTGTCCAGTAATCCAGCACCTGCCTGTGTCCAGTAATCCAGCACCAGCCTGTGTCCAGTAATCCAGCACCAGCCTTTGTCCAGTAATCCAGCACCAGCCTGTGTCCAGTAATCCAGCACTAGACTGTGTCTAGTAATCCAGCACTAGACTGTGTCCTGTAATCCAGCACCAGCCTGTGTATAGTAATCCTGTTCCTGCCAGTGTGCAGTAATCCAGCACCAGCCTCTTTATAGTAATCCTGTTCCTGCCAGTGTCCAGTAATCCAGCACCTTTCTGTGTTCAGTAATGCAGCACCTGCCAGTGTCCAGTAATCCAGCACCTGCCTGTGTCCAGTAATCTAGCACCAGCCTGTGTCCAGTAATCCAGCACCAGCCTGTGTCCAGTAGTCCAGCACTTGCCTGTGTCCAGTAATCCAGCACCAGCCTGTATCCAGTAATCCAGCACCAGCCTGTGTCCAGTAATCCAGCACTAGACTGTGTCCAGTAATCCAGCACCAGCCTGTGTAAAATAATCCATCACCTAACTGTGTCCAGTAATCCAGCACCTGCCTCTGTCCAGTAATCCAGCACCTGCCTGTGTCTAGTAATCCAGCACCAGCCTATGTCCAGTAATCCAGCACCTGCCTGTGTCCAGTAATCCAGCACCAGCCTGTGTCCAGTAATCCATCACCTGCCTGTGTCCAGTAATCCAGCACCTGCCTGTGTCCAGTAATCCAGCACCAGCCTGTGTCCAGTAATCCAGCACCAGCCTGTGTCCAGTAATCCATCACCTAACTGTGTCTAGTAATCCAGCACCTGCCTGTGTCCAGTAATCCAGCACCAGCCTGTGTCCAGTAATCCAGCACTAGACTGTGTCCAGTAATCCAGCACCAGCCTGTGTCCAGTAATCCAGCACCAGCCTGTATCCAGTAATCCAGCACCAGCCTGTGTCCAGTAATCCAGCATCTGCCTGTGTCCAGTAATCCAGCACCAGCCTCTGTATAGTAAGCCTGTTCCTGCCGGTGTCCAGTAATCCAGTACCAGCCTTTGTATAGTAATCCTGTTTCTGCCAGTGTCCAGTAATCCAGCACCTGTCTGTGTTCAGTAATCCAGCACCTGCCAGTGTCCAGTAATCCAGCACCTGTCTGTGTCCAGTAATCCAGCACCTGCCTGTGTCCAGTAATCCAGCACCTGCCTGTGTCCAGTAATCCAGCACTAGACTGTGTCCAGTAATCCAGCACCTGCCTGTGTCCAGTAATCCAGGACCTGCCTGTGTCTAGTAATCCAGCACCAGCCTGTGTCCAGTAATCCAGCACCTGCCTATGTCCAGTAATCCAGCACCAGCCTGTGTCCAGTAATCCAGCACCAGCCTTTGTCCAGTAATCCAGCACCAGCCTGTGTCCAGTAATCCAGCACTAGACTGTGTCTAGTAATCCAGCACTAGACTGTGTCCTGTAATCCAGCACCAGCCTTTGTATAGTAATCCTGTTCCTGCCAGTGTGCAGTAATCCAGCACCAGCCTCTATATAGTAATCCTGTTCCTGCCAGTGTCCAGTAATCCAGCACCTGCCTGTGTCCAGTATTCCAGCACCAGCCTGTGTCCAGTAATCCAGCACCAGCCTGTGTATAGTAATCCTGTTCCTGCCAGTGTCCAGTAATCCAGCACCTGCCTGTGTCCAGTAATCCAGCACCAGCCTCTGTATAGTAATCCTGTTCCTGCCAATGTCCAGTAATCCAGCACCTGTCTGTGTTCAGTAATCCAGCACCTGCCAGTGTCCAGTAATCCAGCACCTGCCTGTGTCCAGTAATCCAGCACCTGCCTGTGTCGAGAAATCCATCACCTGTGTCTAGTAATCCAGCACTTGCCTGTGTCCAGTAATCCAGCACCAGCCTGTATCCAGTAATCCAGCACCAGCCTGTGTCCAGTAATCCAGCACCAGCCTGTGTCCAGTAATCCAGCACCTGCCTGTGTCCAGTAATCCAGCACCAGCCTCTGTATAGTAAGCCTGTTCCTGCCGGTGTCCAGTAATCCAGTACCAGCCTTTGTATAGTAATCCTGTTCCTGCCAGTGTGCAGTAATCCAGCACTAGCCTCTGTATAGTAATCCTGTTCCTGCCAGTATCCAGTAATCCAGGACCTGCCTGTGTCCAGTAATCCAGCACCAGCCTCTGTATAGTAATCCTGTTCCTGCCAGTGTCCAGTAATCCAGTACCAGCCTTTGTATAGTAATCCTGTTTCTGCCAGTGTCCAGTAATCCAGCACCTGTCTGTGTCCAGTTATCCAGCACCTGCCTGTGTCCAGTAATCCAGCACCAGCCTGTGTCCAGTAATCCAGCACCTGCCTGTGTCCAGTAATCCAGCACCAGCCTGTGTCCAGTAATCCAGCACCTGCCTGTGTCGAGAAATCCATCACCTAACTGTCTCCAGAAACCCAGCACTTGCCTGTGTCCAGTAATCCAGCACCAGCCTGTATCCAGTAATCCAGCACCAGCCTGTGTCCAGTAATCCAGCACCAGCCTGTGTCCAGTAATCCAGCACCTGCCTGTGTCCAGTAATCCAGCACCAGCCTGTGTCCAGTAATCCAGCACCTGCCTGTGTCCAGTAATCCAGCACCAGCCTGTGTCCAGTAATCCAGCACCTGCCTGTGTCGAATAATCCATCACCTAACTGTGTCCAGTAATCCAGCACTAAACTGTGTCCAGTAATCCAGCACCTGCCTGTGTCCAGTAATCCAGGACCTGCCTGTGTCTAGTAATCCAGCACCAGCCTGTGTCCAGTAATCCAGCACCTGCCTGTGTCCAGTAATCCAGCACCAGCCTGTGTCCAGTAATCCAGCACCAGCCTTTGTCCAGTAATCCAGCACCAGCCTGTGTCCAGTAATCCAGCACTAGACTGTGTCTAGTAATCCAGCACTAGACTGTGTCCTGTAATCCAGCACCAGCCTGTGTATAGTAATCCTGTTCCTGCCAGTGTGCAGTAATCCAGCACCAGCCTCTTTATAGTAATCCTGTTCCTGCCAGTGTCCAGTAATCCAGCACCTTTCTGTGTTCAGTAATGCAGCACCTGCCAGTGTCCAGTAATCCAGCACCTGCCTGTGTCCAGTAATCTAGCACCAGCCTGTGTCCAGTAATCCAGCACCAGCCTGTGTCCAGTAGTCCAGCACTTGCCTGTGTCCAGTAATCCAGCACCAGCCTGTATCCAGTAATCCAGCACCAGCCTGTGTCCAGTAATCCAGCACTAGACTGTGTCCAGTAATCCAGCACCAGCCTGTGTAAAATAATCCATCACCTAACTGTGTCCAGTAATCCAGCACCTGCCTCTGTCCAGTAATCCAGCACCTGCCTGTGTCTAGTAATCCAGCACCAGCCTATGTCCAGTAATCCAGCACCTGCCTGTGTCCAGTAATCCAGCACCAGCCTGTGTCCAGTAATCCATCACCTGCCTGTGTCCAGTAATCCAGCACCTGCCTGTGTCCAATAATCCAGCACCAGCCTCTGTATAGTAAGCCTGTTCCTGCCGGTGTCCAGTAATCCAGTACCAGCCTTTGTATAGTAATCCTGTTCCTGCCAGTGTGCAGTAATCCAGCACTAGCCTCTGTATAGTAATCCTGTTCCTGCCAGTATCCAGTAATCCAGGACCTGCCTGTGTCCAGTAATCCAGCACCAGCCTCTGTATAGTAATCCTGTTCCTGCCAGTGTCCAGTAATCCAGTACCAGCCTTTGTATAGTAATCCTGTTTCTGCCAGTGTCCAGTAATCCAGCACCTGTCTGTGTCCAGTTATCCAGCACCTGCCTGTGTCCAGTAATCCAGCACCAGCCTGTGTCCAGTAATCCAGCACCTGCCTGTGTCCAGTAATCCAACACCAGCCTGTGTCCAGTAATCCAGCACCTGCCTGTGTCGAGAAATCCATCACCTAACTGTCTCCAGAAACCCAGCACTTGCCTGTGTCCAGTAATCCAGCACCAGCCTGTATCCAGTAATCCAGCACCAGCCTGTGTCCAGTAATCCAGCACCAGCCTGTGTCCAGTAATCCAGCACCTGCCTGTGTCCAGTAATCCAGCACCAGCCTGTGTCCAGTAATCCAGCACCTGCCTGTGTCCAGTAATCCAGCACCAGCCTGTGTCCAGTAATCCAGCACCTGCCTGTGTCGAATAATCCATCACCTAACTGTGTCCAGTAATCCAGCACTAAACTGTGTCCAGTAATCCAGCACCTGCCTGTGTCCAGTAATCCAGGACCTGCCTGTGTCTAGTAATCCAGCACCAGCCTGTGTCCAGTAATCCAGCACCTGCCTGTGTCCAGTAATCCAGCACCAGCCTGTGTCCAGTAATCCAGCACCAGCCTTTGTCCAGTAATCCAGCACCAGCCTGTGTCCAGTAATCCAGCACTAGACTGTGTCTAGTAATCCAGCACTAGACTGTGTCCTGTAATCCAGCACCAGCCTGTGTATAGTAATCCTGTTCCTGCCAGTGTGCAGTAATCCAGCACCAGCCTCTTTATAGTAATCCTGTTCCTGCCAGTGTCCAGTAATCCAGCACCTTTCTGTGTTCAGTAATGCAGCACCTGCCAGTGTCCAGTAATCCAGCACCTGCCTGTGTCCAGTAATCTAGCACCAGCCTGTGTCCAGTAATCCAGCACCAGCCTGTGTCCAGTAGTCCAGCACTTGCCTGTGTCCAGTAATCCAGCACCAGCCTGTATCCAGTAATCCAGCACCAGCCTGTGTCCAGTAATCCAGCACTAGACTGTGTCCAGTAATCCAGCACCAGCCTGTGTAAAATAATCCATCACCTAACTGTGTCCAGTAATCCAGCACCTGCCTCTGTCCAGTAATCCAGCACCTGCCTGTGTCTAGTAATCCAGCACCAGCCTATGTCCAGTAATCCAGCACCTGCCTGTGTCCAGTAATCCAGCACCAGCCTGTGTCCAGTAATCCATCACCTGCCTGTGTCCAGTAATCCAGCACCTGCCTGTGTCCAGTAATCCAGCACCAGCCTGTGTCCAGTAATCCAGCACCAGCCTGTGTCCAGTAATCCATCACCTAACTGTGTCTAGTAATCCAGCACCTGCCTGTGTCCAGTAATCCAGCACCAGCCTGTGTCCAGTAATCCAGCACTAGACTGTGTCCAGTAATCCAGCACCAGCCTGTGTCCAGTAATCCAGCACCAGCCTGTATCCAGTAATCCAGCACCAGCCTGTGTCCAGTAATCCAGCATCTGCCTGTGTCCAGTAATCCAGCACCAGCCTCTGTATAGTAAGCCTGTTCCTGCCGGTGTCCAGTAATCCAGTACCAGCCTTTGTATAGTAATCCTGTTTCTGCCAGTGTCCAGTAATCCAGCACCTGTCTGTGTTCAGTAATCCAGCACCTGCCAGTGTCCAGTAATCCAGCACCTGTCTGTGTCCAGTAATCCAGCACCTGCCTGTGTCCAGTAATCCAGCACCTGCCTGTGTCCAGTAATCCAGCACTAGACTGTGTCCAGTAATCCAGCACCTGCCTGTGTCCAGTAATCCAGGACCTGCCTGTGTCTAGTAATCCAGCACCAGCCTGTGTCCAGTAATCCAGCACCTGCCTATGTCCAGTAATCCAGCACCAGCCTGTGTCCAGTAATCCAGCACCAGCCTTTGTCCAGTAATCCAGCACCAGCCTGTGTCCAGTAATCCAGCACTAGACTGTGTCTAGTAATCCAGCACTAGACTGTGTCCTGTAATCCAGCACCAGCCTTTGTATAGTAATCCTGTTCCTGCCAGTGTGCAGTAATCCAGCACCAGCCTCTATATAGTAATCCTGTTCCTGCCAGTGTCCAGTAATCCAGCACCTGCCTGTGTCCAGTATTCCAGCACCAGCCTGTGTCCAGTAATCCAGCACCAGCCTGTGTATAGTAATCCTGTTCCTGCCAGTGTCCAGTAATCCAGCACCTGCCTGTGTCCAGTAATCCAGCACCAGCCTCTGTATAGTAATCCTGTTCCTGCCAATGTCCAGTAATCCAGCACCTGTCTGTGTTCAGTAATCCAGCACCTGCCAGTGTCCAGTAATCCAGCACCTGCCTGTGTCCAGTAATCCAGCACCTGCCTGTGTCGAGAAATCCATCACCTGTGTCTAGTAATCCAGCACTTGCCTGTGTCCAGTAATCCAGCACCAGCCTGTATCCAGTAATCCAGCACCAGCCTGTGTCCAGTAATCCAGCACCAGCCTGTGTCCAGTAATCCAGCACCTGCCTGTGTCCAGTAATCCAGCACCAGCCTCTGTATAGTAAGCCTGTTCCTGCCGGTGTCCAGTAATCCAGTACCAGCCTTTGTATAGTAATCCTGTTCCTGCCAGTGTGCAGTAATCCAGCACTAGCCTCTGTATAGTAATCCTGTTCCTGCCAGTATCCAGTAATCCAGGACCTGCCTGTGTCCAGTAATCCAGCACCAGCCTCTGTATAGTAATCCTGTTCCTGCCAGTGTCCAGTAATCCAGTACCAGCCTTTGTATAGTAATCCTGTTTCTGCCAGTGTCCAGTAATCCAGCACCTGTCTGTGTCCAGTTATCCAGCACCTGCCTGTGTCCAGTAATCCAGCACCAGCCTGTGTCCAGTAATCCAGCACCTGCCTGTGTCCAGTAATCCAGCACCAGCCTGTGTCCAGTAATCCAGCACCTGCCTGTGTCGAGAAATCCATCACCTAACTGTCTCCAGAAACCCAGCACTTGCCTGTGTCCAGTAATCCAGCACCAGCCTGTATCCAGTAATCCAGCACCAGCCTGTGTCCAGTAATCCAGCACCAGCCTGTGTCCAGTAATCCAGCACCTGCCTGTGTCCAGTAATCCAGCACCAGCCTGTGTCCAGTAATCCAGCACCTGCCTGTGTCCAGTAATCCAGCACCAGCCTGTGTCCAGTAATCCAGCACCTGCCTGTGTCGAATAATCCATCACCTAACTGTGTCCAGTAATCCAGCACTAAACTGTGTCCAGTAATCCAGCACCTGCCTGTGTCCAGTAATCCAGGACCTGCCTGTGTCTAGTAATCCAGCACCAGCCTGTGTCCAGTAATCCAGCACCTGCCTGTGTCCAGTAATCCAGCACCAGCCTGTGTCCAGTAATCCAGCACCAGCCTTTGTCCAGTAATCCAGCACCAGCCTGTGTCCAGTAATCCAGCACTAGACTGTGTCTAGTAATCCAGCACTAGACTGTGTCCTGTAATCCAGCACCAGCCTGTGTATAGTAATCCTGTTCCTGCCAGTGTGCAGTAATCCAGCACCAGCCTCTTTATAGTAATCCTGTTCCTGCCAGTGTCCAGTAATCCAGCACCTTTCTGTGTTCAGTAATGCAGCACCTGCCAGTGTCCAGTAATCCAGCACCTGCCTGTGTCCAGTAATCTAGCACCAGCCTGTGTCCAGTAATCCAGCACCAGCCTGTGTCCAGTAGTCCAGCACTTGCCTGTGTCCAGTAATCCAGCACCAGCCTGTATCCAGTAATCCAGCACCAGCCTGTGTCCAGTAATCCAGCACTAGACTGTGTCCAGTAATCCAGCACCAGCCTGTGTAAAATAATCCATCACCTAACTGTGTCCAGTAATCCAGCACCTGCCTCTGTCCAGTAATCCAGCACCTGCCTGTGTCTAGTAATCCAGCACCAGCCTATGTCCAGTAATCCAGCACCTGCCTGTGTCCAGTAATCCAGCACCAGCCTGTGTCCAGTAATCCATCACCTGCCTGTGTCCAGTAATCCAGCACCTGCCTGTGTCCAATAATCCAGCACCAGCCTGTGTCCAGTAATCCAGCACCAGCCTGTGTCCAGTAATCCATCACCTAACTGTGTCTAGTAATCCAGCACCTGCCTGTGTCCAGTAATCCAGCACCAGCCTGTGTCCAGTAATCCAGCACTAGACTGTGTCCAGTAATCCAGCACCAGCCTGTGTCCAGTAATCCAGCACCAGCCTGTATCCAGTAATCCAGCACCAGCCTGTGTCCAGTAATCCAGCACCTGCCTGTGTCCAGTAATCCAGCACCAGCCTCTGTATAGTAAGCCTGTTCCTGCCGGTGTCCAGTAATCCAGTACCAGCCTTTGTATAGTAATCCTGTTTCTGCCAGTGTCCAGTAATCCAGCACCTGTCTGTGTTCAGTAATCCAGCACCTGCCAGTGTCCAGTAATCCAGCACCTGCCTGTGTCCAGTAATCCAGCACCTGCCTGTGTCCAGTAATCCAGCACCTGCCTGTGTCCAGTAATCCAGCACTAGACTGTGTCCAGTAATCCAGCACCTGCCTGTGTCCAGTAATCCAGAACCTGCCTGTGTCTAGTAATCCAGCACCAGCCTGTGTCCAGTAATCCAGCACCTGCCTATGTCCAGTAATCCAGCACCAGCCTGTGTCCAGTAATCCAGCACCAGCCTTTGTCCAGTAATCCAGCACCAGCCTGTGTCCAGTAATCCAGCACTAGACTGTGTCTAGTAATCCAGCACTAGACTGTGTCCTGTAATCCAGCACCAGCCTTTGTATAGTAATCCTGTTCCTGCCAGTGTGCAGTAATCCAGCACCAGCCTCTATATAGTAATCCTGTTCCTGCCAGTGTCCAGTAATCCAGCACCTGCCTGTGTCCAGTATTCCAGCACCAGCCTGTGTCCAGTAATCCAGCACCAGCCTGTGTATAGTAATCCTGTTCCTGCCAGTGTCCAGTAATCCAGCACCTGCCTGTGTCCAGTAATCCAGCACCAGCCTCTGTATAGTAATCCTGTTCCTGCCAATGTCCAGTAATCCAGCACCTGTCTGTGTTCAGTAATCCAGCACCTGCCAGTGTCCAGTAATCCAGCACCTGCCTGTGTCCAGTAATCCAGCACCAGCCTCTGTATAGTAATCCTGTTCCTGCCAATGTCCAGTAATCCAGCACCTGTCTGTGTTCAGTAATCCAGCACCTGCCAGTGTCCAGTAATCCAGCACCTGCCTGTGTCCAGTATTCCAGCACCAGACTGTGTCCAGTAATCCAGCACCAGCCTTTGTCCAGTAATCCAGCACCAGCCTGTGTCCAGTAATCCAGCACTATACTGTGTCTAGTAATCCAGCACTAGACTGTGTCCTGTAATCCAGCACCAGCCTGTGTATAGTAATCCTGTTCCTGCCAGTGTGCAGTAATCCAGCACCAGCCTCTTTATAGTAATCCTGTTCCTGCCAGTGTCCAGTAATCCAGCACCTTTCTGTGTTCAGTAATGCAGCACCTGCCAGTGTCCAGTAATCCAGCACCTGCCTGTGTCCAGTAATCTAGCACCAGCCTGTGTCCAGTAATCCAGCACCAGCCTGTGTCCAGTAGTCCAGCACTTGCCTGTGTCCAGTAATCCAGCACCAGCCTGTATCCAGTAATCCAGCACCAGCCTGTGTCCAGTAATCCAGCACTAGACTGTGTCCAGTAATCCAGCACCAGCCTGTGTAAAATAATCCATCACCTAACTGTGTCCAGTAATCCAGCACCTGCCTCTGTCCAGTAATCCAGCACCTGCCTGTGTCTAGTAATCCAGCACCAGCCTATGTCCAGTAATCCAGCACCTGCCTGTGTCCAGTAATCCAGCACCAGCCTGTGTCCAGTAATCCATCACCTGCCTGTGTCCAGTAATCCAGCACCTGCCTGTGTCCAGTAATCCAGCACCAGCCTGTGTCCAGTAATCCAGCACCAGCCTGTGTCCAGTAATCCATCACCTAACTGTGTCTAGTAATCCAGCACCTGCCTGTGTCCAGTAATCCAGCACCAGCCTGTGTCCAGTAATCCAGCACTAGACTGTGTCCAGTAATCCAGCACCAGCCTGTGTCCAGTAATCCAGCACCAGCCTGTATCCAGTAATCCAGCACCAGCCTGTGTCCAGTAATCCAGCACCTGCCTGTGTCCAGTAATCCAGCACCAGCCTCTGTATAGTAAGCCTGTTCCTGCCGGTGTCCAGTAATCCAGTACCAGCCTTTGTATAGTAATCCTGTTTCTGCCAGTGTCCAGTAATCCAGCACCTGTCTGTGTTCAGTAATCCAGCACCTGCCAGTGTCCAGTAATCCAGCACCTGCCTGTGTCCAGTAATCCAGCACCTGCCTGTGTCCAGTAATCCAGCACCTGCCTGTGTCCAGTAATCCAGCACTAGACTGTGTCCAGTAATCCAGCACCTGCCTGTGTCCAGTAATCCAGGACCTGCCTGTGTCTAGTAATCCAGCACCAGCCTGTGTCCAGTAATCCAGCACCTGCCTATGTCCAGTAATCCAGCACCAGCCTGTGTCCAGTAATCCAGCACCAGCCTTTGTCCAGTAATCCAGCACCAGCCTGTGTCCAGTAATCCAGCACTAGACTGTGTCTAGTAATCCAGCACTAGACTGTGTCCTGTAATCCAGCACCAGCCTTTGTATAGTAATCCTGTTCCTGCCAGTGTGCAGTAATCCAGCACCAGCCTCTATATAGTAATCCTGTTCCTGCCAGTGTCCAGTAATCCAGCACCTGCCTGTGTCCAGTATTCCAGCACCAGCCTGTGTCCAGTAATCCAGCACCAGCCTGTGTATAGTAATCCTGTTCCTGCCAGTGTCCAGTAATCCAGCACCTGCCTGTGTCCAGTAATCTAGCACCAGCCTCTGTATAGTAATCCTGTTCCTGCCAATGTCCAGTAATCCAGCACCTGTCTGTGTTCAGTAATCCAGCACCTGCCAGTGTCCAGTAATCCAGCACCTGCCTGTGTCCAGTAATCCAGCACCTGCCTGTGTCGAGAAATCCATCACCTGTGTCTAGTAATCCAGCACTTGCCTGTGTCCAGTAATCCAGCACCAGCCTGTATCCAGTAATCCAGCACCAGCCTGTGTCCAGTAATCCAGCACCAGCCTGTGTCCAGTAATCCAGCACCTGCCTGTGTCCAGTAATCCAGCACCAACCTCTGTATAGTAAGCCTGTTCCTGCCGGTGTCCAGTAATCCAGTACCAGCCTTTGTATAGTAATCCTGTTCCTGCCAGTGTGCAGTAATCCAGCACTAGCCTCTGTATAGTAATCCTGTTCCTGCCAGTATCCAGTAATCCAGGACCTGCCTGTGTCCAGTAATCCAGCACCAGCCTCTGTATAGTAATCCTGTTCCTGCCAGTGTCCAGTAATCCAGTACCAGCCTTTGTATAGTAATCCTGTTTCTGCCAGTGTCCAGTAATCCAGCACCTGTCTGTGTCCAGTTATCCAGCACCTGCCTGTGTCCAGTAATCCAGCACCAGCCTGTGTCCAGTAATCCAGCACCTGCCTGTGTCCAGTAATCCAGCACCAGCCTGTGTCCAGTAATCCAGCACCTGCCTGTGTCGAGAAATCCATCACCTAACTGTCTCCAGAAACCCAGCACTTGCCTGTGTCCAGTAATCCAGCACCAGCCTGTATCCAGTAATCCAGCACCAGCCTGTGTCCAGTAATCCAGCACCAGCCTGTGTCCAGTAATCCAGCACCTGCCTGTGTCCAGTAATCCAGCACCAGCCTGTGTCCAGTAATCCAGCACCTGCCTGTGTCCAGTAATCCAGCACCAGCCTGTGTCCAGTAATCCAGCACCTGCCTGTGTCGAATAATCCATCACCTAACTGTGTCCAGTAATCCAGCACTAAACTGTGTCCAGTAATCCAGCACCTGCCTGTGTCCAGTAATCCAGGACCTGCCTGTGTCTAGTAATCCAGCACCAGCCTGTGTCCAGTAATCCAGCACCTGCCTGTGTCCAGTAATCCAGCACCAGCCTGTGTCCAGTAATCCAGCACCAGCCTTTGTCCAGTAATCCAGCACCAGCCTGTGTCCAGTAATCCAGCACTAGACTGTGTCCAGTTATCCAGCACTAGACTGTGTCCTGTAATCCAGCACCAGCCTGTGTATAGTAATCCTGTTCCTGCCAGTGTGCAGTAATCCAGCACCAGCCTCTTTATAGTAATCCTGTTCCTGCCAGTGTCCAGTAATCCAGCACCTTTCTGTGTTCAGTAATGCAGCACCTGCCAGTGTCCAGTAATCCAGCACCTGCCTGTGTCCAGTAATCTAGCACCAGCCTGTGTCCAGTAATCCAGCACCAGCCTGTGTCCAGTAGTCCAGCACTTGCCTGTGTCCAGTAATCCAGCACCAGCCTGTATCCAGTAATCCAGCACCAGCCTGTGTCCAGTAATCCAGCACTAGACTGTGTCCAGTAATCCAGCACCAGCCTGTGTAAAATAATCCATCACCTAACTGTGTCCAGTAATCCAGCACCTGCCTCTGTCCAGTAATCCAGCACCTGCCTGTGTCTAGTAATCCAGCACCAGCCTATGTCCAGTAATCCAGCACCTGCCTGTGTCCAGTAATCCAGCCCCAGCCTGTGTCCAGTAATCCATCACCTGCCTGTGTCCAGTAATCCAGCACCTGCCTGTGTCCAGTAATCCAGCACCAGCCTGTGTCCAGTAATCCAGCACCAGCCTGTGTCCAGTAATCCATCACCTAACTGTGTCTAGTAATCCAGCACCTGCCTGTGTCCAGTAATCCAGCACCAGCCTGTGTCCAGTAATCCAGCACTAGACTGTGTCCAGTAATCCAGCACCAGCCTGTGTCCAGTAATCCAGCACCAGCCTGTATCCAGTAATCCAGCACCAGCCTGTGTCCAGTAATCCAGCACCTGCCTGTGTCCAGTAATCCAGCACCAGCCTCTGTATAGTAAGCCTGTTCCTGCCGGTGTCCAGTAATCCAGTACCAGCCTTTGTATAGTAATCCTGTTTCTGCCAGTGTCCAGTAATCCAGCACCTGTCTGTGTCCAGTAATCCAGCACCTGCCTGTGTCCAGTAATCCAGCACCTGCCTGTGTCCAGTAATCCAGCACTAGACTGTGTCCAGTAATCCAGCACCTGCCTGTGTCCAGTAATCCAGGACCTGCCTGTGTCTAGTAATCCAGCACCAGCCTGTGTCCAGTAATCCAGCACCTGCCTATGTCCAGTAATCCAGCACCAGCCTGTGTCCAGTAATCCAGCACCAGCCTTTGTCCAGTAATCCAGCACCAGCCTGTGTCCAGTAATCCAGCACTAGACTGTGTCTAGTAATCCAGCACTAGACTGTGTCCTGTAATCCAGCACCAGCCTTTGTATAGTAATCCTGTTCCTGCCAGTGTGCAGTAATCCAGCACCAGCCTCTATATAGTAATCCTGTTCCTGCCAGTGTCCAGTAATCCAGCACCTGCCTGTGTCCAGTATTCCAGCACCAGCCTGTGTCCAGTAATCCAGCACCAGCCTGTGTATAGTAATCCTGTTCCTGCCAGTGTCCAGTAATCCAGCACCTGCCTGTGTCCAGTAATCCAGCACCAGCCTCTGTATAGTAATCCTGTTCCTGCCAATGTCCAGTAATCCAGCACCTGTCTGTGTTCAGTAATCCAGCACCTGCCAGTGTCCAGTAATCCAGCACCTGCCTGTGTCCAGTAATCCAGCACCAGCCTCTGTATAGTAATCCTGTTCCTGCCAATGTCCAGTAATCCAGCACCTGTCTGTGTTCAGTAATCCAGCACCTGCCAGTGTCCAGTAATCCAGCACCTGCCTGTGTCCAGTATTCCAGCACCAGACTGTGTCCAGTAATCCAGCACCAGCCTGTGTCCAATAATCCAGCACTAGACTGTGTCCAGTAATCCAGCACCAGCCTGTGTATAGTAATCCTGTTCCTGCCAGTGTCCAGTAATCCAGCACCTGCCTGTGTCCAGTAATCCAGCACCAGCCTCTGTATAGTAATCCTGTTCCTGCCAATGTCCAGTAATCCAGTACCAGCCTGTGTATAGTAATCCTATTTCTGCCAGTGTCCAGTAATCCAGCATCTGTCTGTGTTCAGTAATCCAGCACCTGCCAGTGTCCAGTAATCCAGGACCTGCCTGTGTCCAGTAATCCAGCACCAGCCTGTGTCCAGTAATCCAGCACCTGCCTGTGTCCAGTCATCCAGCACCAGCCTATGTCCAGTAATCCAGCACCTGCCTGTGTCCAGTAATACAGCACCAGCCTCTGTATAGTAATCCTGTTCCTGCCAGTGTCCAGTAATCCAGTACCAACCTTTGTATAGTAATCCTGTTTCTGCCAGTGTCCAGTAATCCAGTACCAGCCTTTGTATAGTAATCCTGTTTCTGCCAGTGTCCAGTAATCCAGCACCTGTCTGTGTCCAGT
Organism: Rhinoderma darwinii; assembly: GCF_050947455.1. NCBI lineage: Eukaryota > Metazoa > Chordata > Amphibia > Anura > Rhinodermatidae > Rhinoderma > Rhinoderma darwinii. The sequence continues at coordinate 404,179,370 of NC_134689.1, forward strand.
AATCCAGCACCTGCCTGTGTCCAGTAATCCAGCACCAGCCTGTGTCCAGTAATCCAGCACCTGCCTGTGTCCAGTAATCCAGCACCAGCCTGTGTCCAGTAATCCAGAACCTGCCTGTGTCGAGAAATCCATCACCTAACTGTGTCCAGTAATCTAGCACTTGCCTGTGTCCAGGAATCCAGTACCAGCCTGTATCCAGTAATCCAGCACCTGCCTGTGTCTAGTAATCCAGCACCAGCCTATGTCCAGTAATCCAGCACCTGCCTGTGTCCAGTAATCCAGCACCAGCCTGTGTCCAGTAATCCAGCACCAGCCTTTGTCCAGTAATCCAGCACCAGCCTGTGTCCAGTAATCCAGCACTAGACTGTGTCTAGTAATCCAGCACTAGACTGTGTCCTGTAATGCAGCACCAGCCTGTGTATAGTAATCCTGTTCCTGCCAGTGTCCAGTAATCCAGCACCAGCCTGTGTATAGTAATCCTGTTCCTGCCGGTGTCCAGTAATCCAGCAGCAGCCTGTGTATAGTAATCCTGTTCCTGCCAGTGTGCAGTAATCCAGCACCTGCCTGTATTCAGTAATCCAGCACCAGCCTCTGTATAGTAATCCTGTTCCTGCCAGTGTCCAGTAATCTGGCGCCTGTCTGTGTCCAGTAATCCAGCACAAACCTGTGTATAGTAATCCTGTTCCTGCCAGTGTCCAGTAATCCAGCACCAGCCTGTGTATAATAATCCTGTTCCTGCCAGTGTCCAGTAATCCAGCACCTGTCTGTGTCCAGTAATCCAGCACCTGCCTGTGTCCAGTAATCCAGCACCTGCCTGTGTCTAGTAATCCAGCACCAGCCTTTGTCCAGTAATCCAGCACCAGCCTGTGTCTAGTAATCCAGCACCAGCCTGTGTCCAGTAATCCAGCACCAGCCTTTGTCCAGTAATCCAGCACCAGCCTGTGTCCAGTAATCCAGCACCAGCCTGTGTCCAGTAATCCAGCACTAGACTGTGTCTAGTAATCCAGCACCAGCCTGTGTATAGTAATCCTGTTCCTGCCAGTATCCAGTAATCCAGCACCAGCCTGTGTCCAGTAATCCAGCACTAGCCTCTGTATAGTAATCCTGTTCCTGCCAGTGTCCCGTAATCCGGCACCTGTCTGTGTCCAGTAATCCAGCACCAGCCTCTGTATAGTACTCTTGTTCCTGCCAGTGTCCAGTAATCCAGCACCTGTCTGTGTCCAGTAATACAGGACCTGTCTGTGTCCAGTAATCCAGCACCTGTCTGTATCCAGTAATCCAGCACCTGTCTGTGTCCAGTAATCCAGCACCTGCCTGTATCCAGTAATCCAGCTACCTGTAGTCTTCCCGTATCCTGCTACCTGCCTGTGGCCTGTTATCTGCTGCTTCTCTGATCTGTGGAGTAGTCCAGAGTTCCACACATCCGTTCTATCACAAATGTCTGTAAAGACGACTGCATGGCGAGGTGCTGGAACTCTTTTATTTTATAGAAAAATACAAAACAAATCCACAAAAATGCATAACAAAAACTAAAGACAAAATTCTTAACCAAAAATATATTGCTGTATAAAAAAAACTACACGTGACCTGGCCCCACACACTCCACTCGTTCAGCCACATTCACACCTCATCTAAAACAATAACTATAACTAAATATTCTTCTCTAGAAAACAACAGAACAAAATAATAGCAAAAAAGAACCTACGCCTTCCTGCATCAACCAAAGTACATAAGAAAAGAAACAAAAAATGAAGTAAACCAATAACAATAAGAACAAAAATAAATAACACCCCAAACAGCAAAACATTATATATATATTCTTATTTTTTCACCCCTCTTTACCACAATAAAACACACACACACACACACACACACACACACACAAACACACACACACACACACCCACCCGGCGAGCATCGTTAACTATGCTATTTAATGTCACACTATCATAAGCCAGTCTATCTCTGGAACCTCCTCTGTCTCGGTGCCTAACGACAGTATTTAAATCTCCTCCAAAGATGACTTGTTGGCTCGTAAAAAGGAAAGGCGTAATTCTCACGAAGAGGCTCTTCTTGTCCCACCTAGCCTGGGGACCATAGATATTGATTAATCTTAGTCCGTGCCCCCTCATGAGAAGATCAAGCACCTCCCCATTTCTAACTCAATCATCTGTCAGCATGTTACCGCTGTGTTTGGAGTGACCACTGAACTCCCCTTCTCTCTCGGAAGGCATCCAGACCGTACCTCTCTATCCATAAGGATATGTCTCTCTGCACACCCCCTACTGTTGGGATCTGCTTCCCTCCCCTAAAGGCCTCCATGAAACGCTGTTGCAAGTTACCGTCCCTGGGGTATGAGGAAGGGTGAGTCGATGTCCCCCCCCCCCCCTTACCACCCCAGCTGAGTAGTACTCCCCCAGCTGGGAGTAGTAGTGGAGAGTGCACTCGGCCCCTCCGCACCTTTGGTTGGCGCACTAGCTACATTATTAGACCCATATACCACATTTTTTATTAACCATATTTTTATCACTTTTTTAAACATATTCTCATACTGTTATTCATAAGTTTTTTTTTGCCCGGTCAGGCTCAATATTTTTCTTTTTTTCCGTTACTCCCCCCCTCCTCGACTTTCCACCTCTGCATTATTGGGTGCTTTTGTGGAGGGACTCCCAGATGTTATAGGCGGTACCTCCACGCTACCCTCCACTTCATTACTATCCATGGCAACTGGGGGGAGACACTTTTTAGACAACACTCTTGCAGGGCACTTTTATTACTTTTTCTTTCAGATGCTGACATTGTCTTGCGGCAGTGCCAGCAAAGGATTTTTAAACTTCACATATCGGACAACGCGCCCAGCCTGGCCTGTGGCATCCAAACCACTCCCCTTTCTCAGGGAGTGGCTTCCAACTGGCGCCTCGTTATCAGCACCGACTCTGTCCGGGGCGGTAGCTGACCTTCCACCTACTCCGTCAGCCGACCCGGATGTTACAGGGCCGGCTTACTTCCGGTCAGCTACATCACAGGGTGGCGCCTCTGACTTCCGGTCTGCCCTGTTTACTGACCCTTGACTGTCGCTACTGGCCGGCTTCAGGGGCTCGCCTTCTATTGGCCTCGAGACCACTCCCCCTGACACGATGGCACCGGTACCGCCCACTGAGTCAGGTTTTCTCCTCGCTTACCTGTTCCAGCCCCATTGCAGAGGCTGTAACTGGGGGGCTTGCAGGACTTGCACCCTGAACCAAGACATCCCCTGGTCTGGAGTGCAGGGGAGATCCCAACTTATATAGAAGTCTCACCTTTGCTTTTTTCTCCTTTCTTCTTTTTTTTTCTTCTTTTCATCCTCAGTCGGCAGCTCTGAGCCGAAACAGAATACCTGCATCGATATTGGGGATTCCAGCTCCTAGATCTGGGTAAGTGTGCCTGGGGGAGGCTCGTCCTCGAACTCAAAACTGATCTCAGATGATGAGGGCAGCCGCACATTACATGGCTCTGATGTCTACCTCACTCCTTCATTCTCCTCCTCGCTGCCAGTCTCCTCAGTCTCCCTCGGGACCTCTGAGTCACTGTCCTCCCATGGAGGGGTCACGGTGGAGACTGGCACTGATGGCAGTGTTGTTTCCATCTTTTATTTTCTCCTCTGTCGCACATGTCTTCACGCTGGGGTCGACACCTCTCCAAACCCGTAATCATTCTGGAGCTTCTCAGAGAAGATGTCTCCCCCATCAATTATCTCTAAGCGTCTTTCTGCCATCTCCTGGATGTCCCGCACCAATGTCCGTGCTTGTAGGGAGTACCGGGCTCTCTTCGCCCCAGAGGACCTGGCCGCCCTGCTTCGGGCCATAGCCACCTCCCCCTGGAAGCACTGCAGGGACTTACCCAGGTCACAGTATTCCTGGATGTGGGTCGCCAGGCGGGAGCTAAACACAGTTACATCCTCTCCCTGCCTCAGCTATCCCCACTCCAGGCTGTCCCTGCAACTCTGTTGTTCTGGCCCCGATGGTACTGGGCCCTCACCGGGGGAAACTGACACCATCTCCGATCCTCTCCTCGTAGCTCCTCTTTGAGCTCAGCCTCAGCATCAGGGGGATCTGGGACAACATTGATGCTGCCCCAGATGATTTTTTTTATACCCTGTGGTTGATTGTCTCTTCCCAGCCTACTGGCGGATCCCACCACCATCCACACCCTGCTCCTGAGGGTGAATGACAGAGGCTCCAAGCCCAGGTACGATGTTACAAACCTGGGCTGATGGTATAAGGAGAGTCCCCGGTCTCGGCCTGAAAGTTGGAGTCCCAGGTGCTCTTCCAGAAGTGACCACACCTGTCTACACACACCCATACACTACACTCCTCAGTGAATGATGAGTGCAGGATGTTGTACACCTGTGGTAATGGGCATGAATGAAACACCGGAATTCAATGATTAAGAGGCGAGTTCCAATGTCCATATAGTGTCTGTCAAACGACTATCTCAGCTCTGTTACATCTATATCTATCTATAGGTGTCTACTTTACATTTATAATATTGACATAGTCATTCTAAAAACTTAAGATATGAACAGTCATCAATAGGTGCCTGGAATGTTTGTACGATCATCCTACAAGGAGACTCTTAGAAGTAATAGACGAGATAAACTAAAGTTGTGCGAGTCTCAAAATATGTATCTCAGTTTAATAAAATTAATGAAAATTTCTAGACAAACTCAATATATCCCGGTCAGGGCTTGCATAAGTGCCAGATTAACCTGGATAAACACCATCGCCAACTGGGCTTGTGGGGCCCATGGTTATCTGGTTAAACATTCTCTATGGTTGTTATACTGAGGGTGGGTAGGCAAGGTGTCCACTGTGACTCTCACACCCAAACCGGGGCATAGCCAAAATGGGTGCATAGGTAGCAGTCGCACCCAGGACATGGTACCAGATTGGGTCCTAATATTTACAAAAACTGCTACCAGCAGACAAATTCCTCTTGCTCCAACTGTCATAGATAAATAAATAAATGAACTAACTTTATTGTGCTTATTTTTAAGCAAAAGGACTAACTACACTTATTGGTTAAAAGGTCGTAACATCTCCTCCGTTTGAAGAGTAACAATAGGCAGTGCAGACAAGACCATGTGTGTGTTTAGTCAGTATTGCTCGGCGGCTGCAGAACGCCGGTGTTAGGGATCTGCCAGGTACTACGTCTAGGTATACTCCTGGGATTAATCAATCCACACCTGAGGCCAGACCTGTTCGACTGACACCATCTCCCACCAACCAGGGTGGCAGGCTTAGGAGTGGGAGAGCCTATCGCGGCCTGGTCAGTAGGAGTTAGCTCCGCCCCCTGTCCTTTATTACCTGCCTTGTTCTCCTCCTCAGTGCTTGTAATTCTTCTGTATTCCTGGCCCCACTGCTGCTTGCTCCAGCCTGCTTCTGCCGTGCTTCTGCCTTGCTGCAGTTCCGCTTAACCTGCTTTGCTTTGCCTCTGGCTTGCTTCCTCCTCCGTGCTCACTTGGGTATACTCCACTTCATCCTGGTCCGGACTACTCATTCACCGCTCCGTTTCCTCGCGGCGTTCCGTGGGCTACTGCCCCTTCCCTTGCGTGTTCCCTGTTTGTTCTCCCGTGCACATAGACAGCGTAGGGACCGCCGCCCAGTTGTACCCCGTCGCCTAGGGCGGGTCGTTGCAAGTAGGCAGGGACAGGGCGGTGGGTAGATTAGGGCTCACTTTCCCTTCACCTCCTTCCTGCCATTACATAATTACAAGCCCATACCTAGTCTACCATTTCTCCTACGCTGACGCTATCATGGACCCCCTTGAGACCCTGACCCAGCAGATGCAGGGCCTCTCCCTACAGGTCCAGGCCCTGGCCCAGAGGGTCAACCAGGGTGACGCTGCCTTAGTAGTTCCCCTCACCTCACCTCTAGAACCCGACCTCAAGTTACCTGACCGGTTCTCAGGGGACCGTAAGACGTTTCTCTCCTTCTGGGAGAGTTGCAGACTGTATTTCCGCCTAAAACCCCACTCCTCAGGTTCCGAGAACCAGCGGGTGGGTATCATCATATCCCGACTCCAGGAAGGGCCCCAAGAGTGGGCCTTCTCCTTGGCTCCTGACGCCCCTGAACTTTCCTCTGTTGATCGTTTTTTCTCTGCCCTCGGACTCATTTACGACGAGACTGACAGGACTGCTTTAGCCGAGAGTCAGCTGGTGACCTTACGTCAGGGTAGGAGACCGGTGGAGGAATACTGTTCTGATTTTAGAAAGTGGTGCGTAGCTTCTCGGTGGAACGATCCGGCCCTAAGGTGCCAGTTTAGGTTAGGATTATCTGACGCCCTGAAGGATCTGCTGGTTAGCTACCCCTCTTCTGACTCCCTTGACCAGGTTATGGCCCTAGCAGTACTACTTGACCGACGTCTCAGGGAACGTCAGCTGGAACGCTTCAATGTGCTCCCCTCTGACTTTTCTGCGATCCCCCCCGAGGTCCCGTCTCCTCGCCCCTCCACGGAGGACTCGGAGGTACCTATGCAACTCGGGGCCTCCATGTCCCCTCGACAACGTAGAGAGTTCCGCAGGAAGAATGGTCTCTGCTTCTACTGTGGGGATGACAAGCATCTTCTGAACACCTGTCCCAGGCGCAAGAATAAAAAGCCGGAAAACTTCCGCGCCTAAGTGATCATCGGGGAGGTCACTTAGGCGCACAGGTATTTCCCGTTAATGTGAAACGCAATAAAATTTTGCTTCCCTTTCAGGTCTCGTTTGCTGGCCGGTCTGCCACGGGCAGTGCTTTCGTGGATTCTGGCTCATCTGCTAATATCATGTCTGTGGAATTTGCTATGTCTCTAAAGATGCCATTTATTGATTTACCTTATCCTATCCCTGTAGTAGGTATCGACTCAACTCCCCTTGCTAATGGTTATTTTACTCAGCATACTCCTGTTTTTGAACTCTTGGTTGGCTCCATGCATTTGGAGCAGTGCTCTGTACTGGTGATGCAGGGATTATCGTCTGATCTGGTATTAGGTCTTCCCTGGTTGCAGTTGCATAATCCCACGTTTGATTGGAATACTGGGGATCTTACCAAATGGGGTAGTGAATGTCTGATGTCATGTCTTTCTGTTAACTCTATTTCTCCCCGGGAGGAGGTAAACACGCTTCCTGAGTTTGTTCAGGACTTCGCCGATGTGTTTTCTAAGGAGGCCTCTGAGGTGTTGCCCCCCCATAGAGATTACGATTGCGCCATCGATTTGGTGCCTGGTGCCAAGCTTCCTAAGGGTAGGATATTTAATCTTTCATGTCCTGAACGTGAAGCTATGAGGGTGTATATCCAAGAATGCTTGGCCAAGGGTTTCATTCGCCCCTCGACTTCTCCTGTAGGTGCTGGCTTCTTCTTCGTGGGGAAGAAGGATGGTGGTCTTAGGCCGTGCATTGATTATCGTAACCTGAATAAGGTCACCGTAAGCAACCAGTACCCACTTCCTTTGATTCCGGATCTTTTTAATCAGGTTCAGGGAGCCCAATGGTTTTCTAAGTTCGATCTACGGGGGGCATATAACCTTATCCGCATCAGGGAGGGGGATGAGTGGAAAACTGCGTTCAACACACCCGAGGGTCATTTCGAATACCTGGTCATGCCCTTTGGGTTGTGTAATGCCCCTGCTGTCTTCCAGAATTTTATTAATGAAATCCTGAGAGATTACCTGGGTAATTTTCTTGTTGTGTACCTTGATGACATACTGGTGTTTTCCAAGGACTGGTCCTCCCACGTGGAGCATGTCAGGAAGGTGCTCCAGGTCCTTCGGGAGAATAATCTGTTTGCTAAGACTGAAAAATGTGTCTTTGGGGTACAGGAGATACCATTTTTAGGGCAAATCCTCACTCCTCATGAATTCCGCATGGACCCTGCCAAGGTTCAGGCTGTGGCGGAATGGGTCCAACCTGCCTCCCTTAAGGCGTTACAGTGTTTTTTAGGGTTCGCCAACTATTACAGGAGATTTATTGCCAACTTCTCGGTCGTCGCTAAGCCTCTTACGGACCTTACTCGCAAGGGTGCTGATGTCCTCCATTGGCCCCCTGAGGCCGTCCAGGCCTTTGAGACCCTCAAGAAGTGCTTTATCTCGGCCCCCGTGCTGATTCAGCCCATCCAAGAGGAGCCATTTATTGTGGAGGTTGACGCATCCGAGGTGGGAGTGGGGGCCGTCTTGTCCCAGGGTACCAGCTCCCTCACCCATCTCCGTCCCTGTGCTTACTTCTCTAGGAAGTTTTCGCCCACGGAGAGTAACTATGATATTGGCAACCGCGAACTTCTAGCCATTAAATGGGCTTTTGAAGAGTGGCGGCACTTCCTGGAGGGGGCCAGACACCAGGTAACGGTCCTTACGGATCACAAGAATCTGGTTTTACTAGAATCGGCCCGGAGGCTTAATCCTAGACAAGCTCGGTGGGCACTATTCTTTACCAGATTTAATTTCTTGGTTACCTATAGGGCTGGGTCCAAGAATATTAAGGCTGATGCCCTGTCACGTAGTTTCATGGCCAATCCTCCTTCCGGGAAGGATCCTGCTTGTATTTTACCCCCTGCCACGGATTCTGATTTAGCTTCTGATATCGCGGCTGATCAGGGTGCAGCTCCCGGGAACGTCCCTGGGGACAAACTGTTTGTTCCCCTGCAATACCGGCTAAGGGTACTCAGGGAAAACCATGACTCCGCTCTATCTGGTCATCCTGGCATCTTGGGCACCAAACACCTCATCACCAGAAACTATTGGTGGCCTGGGTTGCCTAAAGACGTTAGGGCTTACGTCGCCGCTTGTGAGGTTTGCGCTAGGTCCAAAACCCCGAGGTCCCGACCTGCGGGCCTACTACGTTCCTTGCCCATTCCCCAGAGACCTTGGACCCATATCTCCATGGATTTTATCACCGATTTGCCTCCATCTCAGGGCAAGTCGGTGGTGTGGGTGGTAGTAGACCGCTTCAGCAAGATGTGCCACTTTGTGCCCCTTAAGAAGCTACCTAACGCCAAGACGTTAGCTTCTTTGTTTGTGAAACACATCCTGCGTCTCCATGGGGCCCCAGTCAATATCGTTTCTGACAGGGGGGTACAATTTGTTTCCTTATTTTGGAGAGCTTTTTGTAAAAAGTTGGAGATTGATCTGTCCTTCTCCTCCGCATTCCATCCCGAAACTAATGGCCAAACGGAAAGGACTAACCAATCCCTGGAACAATATTTAAGGTGTTTCATCTCTGACTGTCAATTCGATTGGGTCTCATTCCTTCCCCTTGCTGAATTTTCCCTGAATAACCGGGTCAGTAACTCGTCAGGGGTCTCCCCGTTTTTCTGTAATTTCGGGTTTAACCCAAGGTTCTCCTCCGTTTCCCCTGGTTGTTCCAATAATCCTGAGGTAGAGGATGTTCATCGGGAACTGTGCACTGTCTGGGCCCAGGTTCAGAAGAACCTAGAGGCGTCCCAGAGCGCACAAAAGATTCAGGCGGATAGTAGACGTTCTGCTAACCCCCGGTTTGTCGTCGGGGATTTGGTCTGGTTGTCGTCCAGGAACTTGCGCCTTAAGGTCCCGTCCAGGAAGTTTGCTCCCCGATTTATTGGACCTTATAAGATCATTGAAGTCCTCAACCCTGTATCCTTCCGTCTGGAGCTGCCCCCATCCTTTCGCATACATGACGTCTTCCATGCCTCCCTCCTTAAACGCTGCTCCCCGTCCTGGTCCCCCTCGAGGAAACCTCCTGTTCCCGTTCTCACCCCTGAGGGGGTGGAATTCGAGGTGGCCAAGATTATGGACAGTAGGATGGTCCAGGGCTCCCTCCAGTACCTGGTCCATTGGAGAGGATACGGGCCGGAGGAGAGGACTTGGGTACCTGCCCGTGATGTTCACGCGGGGCTATTGATCAGGAAGTTCCACCTTCTCTTCCCTACTAAACCGGGTCCTCTTAGTAAGGGTCTGGTGGCCCCTCATAAAAGGGGGAGTACTGTTAGGGATCTGCCAGGTACTACGTCTAGGTATACTCCTGGGATTAATCAATCCACACCTGAGGCCAGACCTGTTCGACTGACACCATCTCCCACCAACCAGGGTGGCAGGCTTAGGAGTGGGAGAGCCTATCGCGGCCTGGTCAGTCGGAGTTAGCTCCGCCCCCTGTCCTTTATTACCTGCCTTGTTCTCCTCCTCAGTGCTTGTAATTCTTCTGGATTCCTGGCCCCACTGCTGCTTGCTCCAGCCTGCTTCTGCCGTGCTTCTGCCTTGCTGCAGTTCCGCTTAACCTGCTTTGCTTTGCCTCTGGCTTGCTTCCTCCTCCGTGCTCACTTGGGTATACTCCACTTCATCCTGGTCCGGACTACTCATTCACCGCTCCGTTTCCTCGCGGCGTTCCGTGGGCTACTGCCCCTTCCCTTGCGTGTTCCCTGTTTGTTCTCCCGTGCACATAGACAGCGTAGGGACTGCCGCCCAGTTGTACCCCGTCGCCTAGGGCGGGTCGTTGCAAGTAGGCAGGGACAGGGCGGTGGGTAGATTAGGGCTCACTTTCCCTTCACCTCCTTCCTGCCATTACAGCCGGGTCAAACAGACGGTATAAGCAGAGGCCAACGGAGGTACATATTAGATTAAAATAGAGAGTGTCAGAGCCCCCCCCCCCCGACATGTTTCGCTGTGCTAGACAGCGTCCTCAGGGTTTCAAGGCCTTTTTGATAGTGTGCCGAAAATACGAAGCTGTATTATGCTGCCCGGAAGGAACAGCTGACAACCAGGCTGACCAATCCCGACACGTCAATACGGCCAAGCCTCCCATCAGGCATGATCGACATGCCGGCGGACCAATCAGTGAGTCACACCAGGAGCCAATCAGAACATACCGGCACTGTCCAATGGTATGTGGTGGAGAGGGGCAGTAACTCCCATCTCCTCCGATGGACATCAGAGGCAGCCAATAGAGGGGCGACCACGGTGGAACATCGACATGTATCCGCCCGTCGTATATATGTATCGTGCATTAGGTCTCTCCACTGGCCATATCATAAATAGATAGATGTGTGCAATGGCATTTTAAACGACAGGCAGGTATGTGGTAATAGTACAAGCTACTGGCTAGGTACCATAAGGATGCGGTACAGCAAAAAACGACATGCTAATATTAATGACACACTAAAAGCAAGGCAGTCAGAACTACAAAATCATTATATATATGGAAATATGTAAACTAAAGCAGATACTCTGTCGGGAACATACGTCCTACATAATAACATGGCCCAAAAGAGATAGTGTATAAATCAATAAACGCAACTAGACAACAAACATATATACATCTGCATTCATATTGCTCTTCTACATTCATTTTAATTTTAATTTTAGGCAACAGAGGGTGTCTTTCATTAGATGAAAGCTGCAAACGTGAATCCCTCATTGAGTCCAACAGGACTCAGGGTATTGAGGCGATAGATCCATCTAGCCTCCTCCTGCAACAGTCTACGGTCAAGGTTGCCCGATCGTGGGCCCATCTTGATCAGAGATAAACCCCAAAATTTCAGCACCCGGGTATCGCCATCATGAAGAGATCTAACGTGTCTCGATAGTGGTGTGTCCTCTTTTCCATTTATTGAGAAGCAATGTCGGGAGATTCTTCTCCTAAGTTCTTGTATCGTCTTCCCTACATACAACTTCGGACAGGGGCATTTTGCTACATACGCTAAACCACTGCTCTGGCAGTTCATAAACTGTTTGATTTGATATGTCTTATTGTCCGAGACATTGCAAAAGCTTTTTGTAGTGGGCATATAAGGGCAGAACGAGCATCCCCCGCATGGTTGTGAGCCCCTATACACAAATATACAACATGAGATGGGTCTTACCGCAGTCACTAATTTTTTGAGCACTAGGGGCACACAATTTCACATGCACAATAATTTTGTTCTGTCACTCTTACGGTTTCCGTTAACCCATAATTATTTCATTTTTGATAAAAAGTTTTACCATCAGATGAAAGGCACGGCAATGGGCACAGCATGTGCCCCCACTTATGACAATTTTTTTTTGGGGTGGTGGGAGGACACAATTGTTTTTTCCGAAGATTTACTTTGTTACACTTGTCACATATTATTTTGGGGTCGTTATATAGACGACATATTGATCTTTTGGAAGGGGGATCCCGCAACTTTTTTGAACTTCATGTCTGTACTGAACTGCAACTCTATTAGTATGAGATTTACACATGAAATTCATCATACTGAAATTGTATTCGTAGACCTCCGAATTTCTGTGGATCCTGATGGTAGTGTCCAGACCAAAATTTTCCGTAAACTAACAGCCACATATAGTTTTCTCCATTGGGATAGTCATCACCCCCCTGCATTGAAGAGGGGTATCCCAATAGGACAATACCTTAGAGCAAAAAGAAACTGCTCGGATGAAGCATCTTTCAAAATCGAATGTGATGGGTTGTTTTCAAAATTCCTATCTCGGGGATACCAGAAGAAACATTTACATAGATCCTATGCCAGGGCCAGGGCGACGAAAAGACAAGACCTTCCTTGTGAATCCACACGTATGACTACCAGAAATACCAACCCCACAGGGTCCACCCCTGTCATCAGATGCATCGGTACCTACGATGCATGTTCCTCTCAAGTTAGGAAGATTTTGGAGAAATACTGGCCCATCTTACGGGCGGATCCCGACCTATGTGATCGGATCTCTCCCATTCCCAGTATAACATACAGAAGAGGGAAGAATTTACGTGAATACCTAGTCCACAGCCATTATTCTAAGCTGTCACCTACCTCTACATGTTGGCTCAGAACTACAATTACGGGCTCACAACCATGAGGGAGATGCTCGTTCTGCCCTTATATGCCCACTACCAAAAGCTTTTGCAATGTCTCGGACAATAAGATATATCAAATCAAACAGTTTATGAACTGCCAGAGCAGTGGTTTAGTGTATGTAGCAAAATGCCCCTGTCCGAAGTTGTATGTAGGGAAGACGATACAAGAACTTAGGAGAAGAATCTCCCGACATTGCTTCTCAATAAATGGAAAAGAGGACACACCACTATCAAGACACGTTAGATCTCTTCATGATGGCGATACCCGGGTGCTGAAATTTTGGGGTTTATCTCTGATCAAGATGGGCCCACGATCGGGCAACCTTGGCAGTAGACTGTTGCAGGAGGAGGCTAGATGGATCTATCGCCTCAATACCCTGAGTCCTGTTGGACTCAATGAGGGATTCACGTTTGCAGCTTTCATCTAATGAAAGACACTGTAATGACAGGGGGGTAGGGAAACAGACAGTGAGCCCTAATCTACCCACCACTCAGTCCCTGCCTACTTGCAACGACCCACCCTAGGCGACGGGGTAAAACTGGGCGACGGTCCCTACGCTCAGTAGGTGCACGACAGACAAACGGACAAGGGGACACAAGCAAAGGGAAATGGGGCAGTTGCCCACGGCAACACCGTGAGCAACAAGAGAGGTGAACGAGCCGAGTCAAACCAGGAATCTACGAGGTACCAAACGCAGAGCAGGAGAGTAGTCAGAAAGCCGGGGTCAGTATGAAGCAAGGTCAAATAGCTAGGAGCTGCAGCAAGGCCAGGAAACCACACGAGAAGAATCACAAGCAAAGGAGGAACAGGAAAGGCAGGTATAAATAGACAGAGGGCGGAACTAGCTCCGTCTGGCCAGTCTGCGATAGGCTCTCCCACACCTAAGCCTGCGATCCTGAGTGGTGGAAGATGGAGTCAGTCTAAGAGATATAGAACCAGGTGCAGACTGATTACCCATGGGCGTATACACAGAAGTGCCTGGCAGATCCTTTACAGACACCCTCTGTTGCCTAAAATTAAAATTAAAATTAAAATGAATGTAGAAGAGCAATGTGAATGCAGATGTATATATGTCTGTTATCTGTTTGCGTTTATTGATTGATACACTATCTCTTTTGGCCCATGTTATTATTTAGGACGTATGTTCCCGACTGAGTATCTGCTTTTGTTTACATATTTACATATATATAATGATTTTGTAGTTCTGACTACCTTGCTTTTAGTGTGTCATTAATATTAGCATGCCGTTTTTTGCTGTACCGCATCCTTATGGTACCTAGCCAGTGGCTTGTACTATAACCACATACCTGCCTGTCGTTTAAAATGTCGTTGCACACATCTATTTATTTATGATATGGCCAGTGGAGAGACCTAATGCACGATACATATACGACGGGCGGATACATGTCGATGTTCCACCGTGGTCGCCCCTCTATTGGCTGCCTCTGATGTCCGTCGGAGGAGATGGGAGTTACTGCCCCTCTCCACCACATACCATTGGAAAGTGCCGGTATGTTCTGATTGGCTCCTGGTGTGACTCACTGATTGGTCCGCCGGCATGTCGATCCTGCCTGATGGGAGGCTTGGCCGTATTGACGGGTCGGGATTGGTCAGCCTGGTTGTCAGCTATTCCTTCCGGGCAGCATAATACAGCTTCGTATTTTCGGCGCGCTATCAAAAAGCCCCTGAACTCCTGAGGACGCTGTCTAGCACAGCGAAACATGTTGGGGGGGGGGGGGGGGCTCTGACACTCTCTATTTTAATCTAATATGTACCTCCGTTGGCCTCTGCTTATACCGTCTGTTTGACCCGGCGTTCTGCAGCCGCCGAGCAATACTGACTAAACACACACATGGTCTTGTCTGCACTGCCTATTGTTACTCTTCAAACGGAGGAGATGTTACGACCTTTTAACCAATAAGTGTAGTTAGTCCTTTTGCTTAAAATTAAGCACAATAAAGTTAGTTCATTTATTTATTTATCTATGACAGTTGGAGCAAGAGGAATTTGTCTGCTGGTAGCAGTTTTTGTAAATATATTGTTTCTAATTCCCACCAGCTGTCAGGGTCGTTCTTTTTCTTTATGCAGATTGGGTTCTAAGACACTAATATAACTGCCACATGATTGGAGGGAGGCTCATTACAGATTTAGCATTACACTTCACGTCATATCTCTGCACTCAAGGGCCATAAACACCTGGATGAGCAAATATAAATAAATACCAATCACTCTACAACTTGGCAAATCGATTTATACTATCTCCAATCATAATAGTACTGATGCCAAATGTACTATGGAATCTGACATACCGAGTCAAACAACCTGAACTGGAAATCAAATAAGTAAATAAAATGTGATAAACATCACTGCTTTGGCTCCCACGCCACAAAGTCAAACAACCATAAAGATAATCCCATGAACCAGGAAGTCTAAATTTGGAAACAACTAGTAAAACGTTGCAATAAGATTCATCTCTTGTGTCAGAATGTGAATGCGGAGATTTATTTCAGCTTATTTTTAGACTTAATATAAGACTTCTGTATGTCCCATGTTAGAGGTTAACCTTTCATATAGATACGGCAAAGTTTATAACTGTATGTTTATAACTCTGACGGTTATGCTAAAATATTTTATCTACAGGAACCAACACAATAAACTGTAAACAGAGAAGCCTGAAATTTCTTGAGAAACGCGCACGCTATCGATTTCTGAAGTTTAATATGGATAAATGTAAGGTTATGCACTTGGGCCCAGGAAACTAATTTTACCATTATACGTTAAATGGTAAACACTGAGTAAAACTGCTACTGAAAAAGATTTTGGGATATTGGTGGACAGTACATTTACCTTTGGCAACCAGTGCCAGGCAGCTGCTGCCAAGGCAAATAAAATCATGTGATGCATCAAAAGAGGCATAGAGGCTTGTGACAAGAACATAGTTTTGTCTCTATACAAATCAATGGTCAGACCACACGTGGAATATTGTGCATAATTTTAGGCACCTGAGTATAAGAAGAACATGGGTGAACTACAACAGGTGCAACGAAGGGCAACCAAGATAATTAAGGGAACGTCCAGATTTTCGTACCAAGAAACGTTATCAAACTTGGGGCTATTCAGTTTAGGAAAAAAACGGCTTAGTGGCAATCTAATTACAATGTACAAATATATAACTGGACAGTACAGAGATCTTTCTAATTATCTTTTTACACCTGGGCCTGTAACAAGGACAAGGGGGCATCCTCTACGTCTTGGGGAGAAAAGGTTTCACCAGCATCACAGACGGGGATTCATTACTGCAAGATCAGTGAGACTACGGGACTCTCTGCCACGGGATGTTGTGATGGTTGATACTTTGAACAAGTTCTCGAAGGGTCTTGATGCCTTTCTCGAGAAATTTATTATTACAGGTACTGAGTACTAGATTCCGAAGTTGGGACGTTGATCCTGGGATTTATTCTGATATATGGAGTCAGGGGGGAATTTTTTCCTATTTGAGGCAATTGACATCAACCTCATGGTGATTTTTGCCTTCCAATTAATACAATAGGATTATAGGTAGGACTTGATGGACCTGTGTCTTTTTTCAACCTTAAGGCCCCATGCACACGACCGTGCCCGCAATCACGGCCCGCGATTGCGGGCACGGTCGGCCGCTGACTGACAGACGCATTTTCGGGCCGTGCTCCCATACAAAGTATGGGAGCACGGCCCGCAAAATGCGAAAGAACGGACATGTTCCATAATTCCCGGAACATTTCCACGGCACTGACACCCTTCCGTAGTGCTACGGAAAGATGTCAGTGTTCAATGAAAGTGAATGGCTCCGTTTTTGCGGACCGCAATTGCGGTCCGCAAAAACGGAGGTTTTTTGCTGTCGTGTGCATGGGGCCTAACTATGTACTATTTTCGATAGAAGGTGACTAAAATGGTTTGTTCCAAAGTCCTTAAAATTTAATTTCATAAGGTGTTGTAAAACCACTGGCCTATTCCGCCGCAATGTAGTAGCTGCTGGCCAGACAGGTATAATATAGTCACTGGTAGATGGTACCTTGGTCGCAGCTGGACACAGTCAGATAGCAAGTAGCGGCCGCCAAGCAAGGGACGAGAACAGGCGGCGGAGACCGCTGTCAGCTGCGTGGCCTGCCACCGGCGTTACAGAGTGGAATAGATATAGGCAGTGGCGTAGCTATAGGGGTCGCATTGGTCGCAATTGCAACCAGGCCCCGTAGCCAGGGGGGCCCGAGGCCCCCCGCGCCACATCAATAAAAAGTTACTATAGTAAATTGAGCCGTGGGCCCCTGTTATTAGTAACTGACCGTACTTACCCGCCTGGTTCCGGAGCGCAGCGGAGGTCCTGACGTCACCTCGCTGTGCGCCGCACACACCATCCCGACCCTGGATAAAGTCAGGACAGGACCTCCGCTGTGGCTGAAGAGGAGGGTAAGATTAATATCCCTGTCTGCTGAAGCTGATAGGTCAGGGTCCGACTCCCGGGACCCCGCCAATCAGCTGTTTTGAAGGGGCAACAGCGCTCGCACGAAAGCTGCTTCGACTTCATTCCGGTCACTTGCTCACACTGTGAATTCGTGTTGGCGACTTAGAGTATGAGCAAGTAAGGGAAAAGAAGGGGAAGCAGCTCTCGTATGAGCGCTGCGGCCCCTTCAAAACAGCTGATTGGAGGGGTCCCGGGAGTCAGACCCCGACACCTTCAGCTATTGATGGCCTATCCTGAGGATAGGCCATCAATGTTTAGGGACTAAACAACATCTTTAAGCCTACGATGTAGCAGGCTTAGAGGGCCCATGAGACAGTATCACAGATTGTGTGAAGCTGTCTGCTGGGCCCTGTATCTAAGCCAATCACATGGTAGGCTTAGATACAGGGCCCATGTGTGATCCTGTCTGATGGGCCCTGAATATAAGCCTACCACACGGTAGGCTTATATACAGGGCCCCAGCAGACAGTAATCTTATACTGTATAAGATTACTGTCTGCTAGGGCCCTGTATCTAAGCATCTTATATAACCACATGTTAAGCCTAGATAGAGGGCCCATACGTGATACTGCCTTTTGGACCCTGTATCTAAGCCTACCACATGGTAGGCTTAGATACAAGGCTACAGCAGACAGTAATCTTATACTGTTTAAGATTACTGTCTGCTAGACCCTGTATCTAAGCCTACCTTGTGGTAGGCTTAGATACAGGGTCCAACAGACAGTATCACACATGGGTCGTTGGACTACTTCGATGACAGCTTTTTTTTATTATCACTAAAATGGTTAATGAGGGTTGTGTGTTTTTTTTTATTTCAATAAAATATTTTTTGTATGTCTTTTTTTTTTAAACTTTATTACTACCGCCTTAGTAATGGCCGCCGGCTGATTGACAGCATCCATTACTAAGGCGGGGCTTAGTGTTAGCCGCTGCAGAGGCTAACATTAACCCCAATTATTACCCTGGTACCCACCAGGGGTGTTGGGAAGAGCCGGGTACGATCCAGTACTTGACCATCTGTAGTGATGGTCGGATACTGGGGGGCCGCGGGCTGGTATTATCAGGCTGGGAAAGGTCAGAAAAAGAGCCCCCCCTCGGTAATGCTAGCCTGCTGCTGCTTTAATGTATGTGGCTGGTTATGAAAAATACACGTCATTTAAAGAAAAAAAAAAAAAAAAATTATAATAATTGGAAAGAACGATGTTGGGTCCCCCCCCCCAATTTTCATAACCAGCCAGATACAACACAGCAGCAGCAGCAGCAGCCTAGCATTACAAAGGTGCTAAAGGCCACTGTTTTTGTCCTTCCCCAGCCTAATACTGCTAGCCTGCGGCCGCCCCAGTGCCTGACCATCACTACAGATGGTCGGGTACTGGTTCGTACCCGGCTCTTCCCAGTACCCCTGGTGGCATTGGGTACCAGGGTAATAATGGGGGTTATTGTTAGCCTCTGCATCGGCATAACATTAAGCCACGCCTTAGTAATGGACGCTGTCAATCAGCCAGCAGCAATTACTAAGGTGGTAATAATAAGTTTAAAAAAATACAAGGTCATAGAAAAAATATTTTATTGAAAAAAACCCACACACAACCCTCATAACCATTTTATTGAGAATAAAAAAAACGCTGTCATCGAAGTAGTCTTCGAATCCAACGTAGTCCAACAACCTAACCGGTAAAATAACACAAACACACAAAAATAATTAGTAACACATAAAGAAGCAAAACAATTATTATTCTTACCTTTCCTGGTTCAGCGCTGGAGCAGCAATGTCAGCGAGCTGGGCCCTATATCTAATCCTATCATGTGTGGTACTGTTTGCTGAGCCACTGTATCTAATCCTATCATGTGTGATACTGTCTGCTGAGCTACTGTATCTAATCCTATCATGTGTGATACTGTCTGCTGAGCCACTGTATCTAATCCAATCATGTGTGATACTGTATGCTGAGCCACTGTATCTAATACTATCATGTGTGATACTGTCTCCTGAGCTACTGTATATAATCCTATCATGTGTGATACTGTATGCTGAGCCACTGTATCTAATCCTATCATGTGTGATACTGTCTCCTGAGCTACTGTATCTAATCCTATCATGTGTGATACTGTCTGCTGAGCTACTGTATCTAATCCTATCATGTGTGATACTGTCTGCTGAGCCACTGTATCTAATCCAATCATGTGTGATACTGTATGCTGAGCCACTGTATCTAATCCTATCATGTGTGATACTGTCTGCTGAGCCACTGTATCTAATCCTATCATGTGTGATACTGTCTGCTGAGCCACTCTATCTAATCCTATCATGTGTGATACTGTCTACTGAGCCAATGTATCTAATCCTATCCATAGTTTATAGGGTCGTAGTGCTATAGATATGCTGTCTCCTATACACACATATATACACACACATACACACACACACACACACACACACAATTTCTTGGGGGGACATATGTATTGGGGCTATTTTCCCTGACATTTTAAGTCCTTAGTGACGCCCCTGGCTGCTAGTGCTGCATTGTTGGGTCACTTAGGAGCCCCATTGATGCATGAGAAGTTTGCGTGGGGGGGGGGGCAATAAGAACTTTTGCATCGGGGCCCATGAGCCTTTAGCTACGCCCCTGAATGTAGGCAGAGTAAAAAAAGGCAGAAGTTGGGTAATGGAGGTCAAGCGGAAAAGGATACCGTAGAGTGGAGCATCTGAAGAGTAGTCAGGGAGGCCTAGACAAAACAGGTCAAGTTAAAGTTCAGGATCACTAGCAACACACGCAAGCCAAATCAATAAAAACACCTATGACTGGCACAGAGGCCGATATTGGGCTGGTTTTAATAGGCCACTTTTGATTGTTATTGTGCGACCTTTTGACTGTGCATAGTGCATGTGTCGTTTGACATCCCTACCCACCCTTGCGCGAAACTTATTGCGTTGGCAACGAATCACTGGAGTCCGAAGAGGTATGTTCATCACAAACTCGCTGTCACGTAACCACCTGCCTTATGAATGTCTTTTTTTTAGTGTGGGTCAGCCACCGGCAGATACCAATAGCAGAGCCCCTTGCTTTCCAACTGTTAATTCTCATCACGGAGCCCTTCTATGATTCTCACCATTTTCCTAATCCACCAGCAATAGTGTGCTATGCAATCACTACCACACTCCGTTGTGTGCAATCAGATAGATAGTAGATAGTGCTTTTATTTTTCTTTCATGGTAGTGTACAGGGGTAGACATACAGCGTGTGCAGCCATTGCAGCTACATAGGGGCGCCCGGAGGGAAGGGTGGTCCTTTCTACTCTTATTGTCAGTCTAAAATAGACAGATAGACCGCCGCATTCCATCTTAGAAAAAAAAAAAATTCCGACTTGGAGAGCTTGTGGTCTATCTGTCTATACTTGTGCCCCGTGGAACCGGATTGACTTGTTAATGTAATTTCTATGGTTGTGCTGCTGATTTCTTAAATATATAATTTAAGCTAGTGAGCAGGAGCTGACTTTGGAAACAATTAAAGAGAGAGGGGTCCATACACATTTCACGCACAGGGACCCTATGATATAACCCCTAAGATCACAGCTCCATGCACCGATCTGTATTGACGCTATCATGAAGTGGGTATTGATGATTCCTTACATAATACGGCCCTTCATTTTACCCCTATAAATAAACACACAAACACTGAAGATGGAGTAAACTAGCCACAGCAGCCATTTTATTAACCCCTTTAGGACACAGCCTGTTTTGGCCTTGTGGACACAGCCTATTTTTTCAAATCTGACATGTGTCACTTTATGTGGTAATAACTCCGGAATGTTTTTACCTATCCAAGTGATTCTGAGATTGTTTTCTCGTGACATATTGTACTTTATGTTAGTGAAAACATTTGGTCGATAAATTCAATATTTATTTGTGAAAAACTTCAAATTTTAGCAAAAATTTGCAAAAATTAGCATTTTTCTAAATTTAAATGTATTTGCTTGTGAAACAGATAGTAATACCACACAAAATAGTTACTAGTTAACATCCCCTATATGTCTACTTTATGTTTGCATCATTTTTTTTCACGTACTTTTATTTTTCTAGGACGTTACGAGGCTTAGAACTTTAGCAGCAATTTCTCATATTTTCAATAAAATTTCAATAGGCCATTTTTTCAGGGACCAGTTCAGTTCTGAAGTGGCTTTGAGGGCCTTATATATTAGAAAGTCCCCATAAATACCCCCATTTTGAAAACTGTACCCCTCAAGGTATTCAAAACCACATTCAGAAAATATTTTAACCCTTTAGGCGTTTCACAGGAATTAAGGCAAAGTAGAGGTGAAATTTACAAATTTCATTTTTTTTGCCGAAATTCATTTGTAATAAAAAAAAATCTGTAACACAGAAGGTTTTACCAGAGAAACGCAGCTCAATATTTATTGCCCAGATTCTGCAGTTTTTAGAAATATCCAACATGTGGCCCTAGTGTGATAATGGACTGAAGCACCGGCCTCAGAAGTAAAGGAGCACCTAGAGGATTTTGGGGCCTCCTTTTTTTAGGAATGTATTTTAGGCACTATGTCAGGTTTGAGGAGGTCTTGTGGTACCTAAACAGCCGAAACCCCCCAAAGTGACCCCATTTTGGAAACTACACCCCTCAAGGCATTTTTCTAGGGGTATAGTTAGAATTTTGACCCCACAGTTTTTTTGCAGAATTTAGTGGAATTAGTCTGTGAAGATGAAAATCACCTATTTTTCTGTGGAAACATAGAATTTTTTCATTTTTACAAGGAATAAAGGAGAAAAAGCACCCCAAAATTTGTAAAGCAATTTCTCCCGATTACGGCAATACCCCATATGTGGTCGTAAACTGATGTTTGGACCCACAGCAGGGCTCAGGAGGGAAGGAGTGCCTTTTGGATTTTGGAGCGCAGATTTTGCTGGATTGGTTTTCAGTGCCATGTCGGGTTTGCAACGCCCCGGAGGGACCAAAACAGTGGAAACCCGCCAAAAGTGACCCCATTTTGGAATCTACACCCCTCAAGGAATTTTTCTAGTGGTATAGTGATCATTTTGGCCCCTCAGGATCTTTTTTAGAGCTAGGGTGACCAAAAAACAGCGATTTTGGCGCTTTAAATTCTTTATTTATTACAGCGTTCACCGTGCGCAATAAATTACGTTTTAATTTATTCTGCCGGTCGGTACGATTACGCCGATACCATATGTGTATAGTTTTTTTTTTACGTTTTGCAGCGTTTGCACAATAAAATTAAGTTTCTATAAAATAATTTATTTTCTGGGACACGCTATTCTGAGCCGTAACTTTTTTATTTTTTCGTCAAAAAAGCTGAGGGAGGTCTTGTTTTTTGCGGGACGGGTTGTAGTTTTTATTGGTACCATTTTGGGGTAAATGCGACTTTTTGATCACTTTTTATTCTATATCTTGGGAGTGGTGGTGACCAAAAAATAGCGATGCTGACAGTTTTCCGTTTATTTTGTTTGCGGCGTTCACCGTGCGGAAAAATTAACATTATAGTTTCATAGATTGGGTCGTTACGAACGCGGCAATACCAAATATGTGTACTTTTTTTTAACGTTTTCATTTTTTCCCTATAATAAATGACTTATTATAGGAAAACAAAACCTTTTATTTTTACACTTTTATAAAACATTTTTATTAACTTTTTTTTACTTTTTACACTTTATATTTTTGTTTATTAACTTTTCTATTACTTTTTACACTTTCTTTTTTTGACCTGCAGCTCTGATCGCTGCTAGAATACATTACACTACCTAGGTAGTGTAATGTATTCCAACTGTCGTGTGACGTCACAGTCACTCTGACAGTTGGTCTACGAGGATCAGCAGAGGCTGATCCTCATAGGCTGACATACATGGCAGACTTGGGGGCCGTTGTCTGGCCCCCGGGTGCCATCACAAGCATCAGAAGCCCCCACGATTGCATGGGGGCTGCTGATGCGCTACAAACCCGCTACATGCGGAGATCGCAATCGAGCCCCGCATGTAACGGGTTAATTGCCGAAATCAGCGGCGATGAGCCGCTGATCGGCAACACTGGTGAGTGTCAGCTGTCGGGGACAGCTGATCTCCAAGTTCCCGATGCACACTGTCGCCGACAGTGTGCATCGGGAACGGCACAGTGACTTTCTGTCACTCTGACAGGAAGCCTATCAGGACCAGCCGAAGGTTGGTCCTGATGGGCTTCTGTCCGTGGCAGACCCGGAAGCCATTGTTTGGCTTCCGTTTGCCATACTAACTATCGGCAGACCCCGCGATTTCGGACGGGGGTCTGCCGATATGTTAGAAACCCCTAAAATTCGGCGATTGCACCCGATCGCCGAATTTAAGGGGTTAATGCGCCGAAATCAGCGGCAAAGGACCGCTGGCCGGCAAGAGGGGAGTGTCAGCTGTCGGCGACAGCTGACCTCCTGGTTCCCGGTGCACACTGTCGCCGACAGTGTGCACTGGGATTAACTCAGTAACTGTACGTCCTCGTGCGGGAAGTAACTTCCCGCAACGACGTACAGTTACGTCCTGGTGCGGGTAGGGGTTAAATACACAACATGTTTATTAAACATGACCCCTACTCCATGAGCTCTTAACACCACAGTCACAATCCCCACATATTCATAAAATTACAATAAAATTGCCATACATACACACATAATGTAAACCTGAGAAGACGAGGAGCGGTCCTCGAAGCCCACACTACTGGCAGTAAATTCAACCCCACACTCAGTCTTATTACCTACAGCCAATAGCACAAAGACACCTAATGCACAACCTTGTGTTTTTCCGTGTCCCTAGCTCCAGCACCAGGCAAAGACGTGGGGTCCCCAACCTTCGCCAGATCCAAACCTAAATGCCACTATGGAAAATCCAAAACATTTTTGGCTCCCCCCCTAACCTCCAAACCATTCTTTTGCTACCCAACTTTGAGGTCCCCCCCACTGCCAGCAATGCAAATGCTTGACTCATTAAATATTCATGACCCTCTACACCCACAATGCAACCGCTATGGCATCCTAGACAGCTAAGCACCACATGACTGTGCACACTGCATCATGCCTCCAAAACTCCCAATCACGCACCTCCAAATATGAATGCCGGAAAGTGATCGCGGTCAACAGATCTGGCATCTCTCCACACTTTCCTGAGCACTATATACCACCAAACTGTGAAAAAAGAAAGGGAATAAAGACCGCAACCGGAGCAGGTTAAACTTGATATCCCTTATTAGCTCCCTATGTGCAGGATCAGTACATTGGGTGCCCTACCCAAGCTAGCAAAGCGATTAAACTCTGTCAAGATTGTGTTCCAGGTCATGATTCTGTACCCTAGCCGCACAACTAGGGCCTCTTCCCTCAGGAAATTCAACTGCCTGCTATTGGGTCTAATATCCACACTCAGGGTGCCCCAAAAGACATACGAGTGGCCCGTTATCCATACTAGCGCTGGAACTGCACCTGTTAAACAAGCAAACCCATTAAACTGCTAACAACCAGCAATAGAACAACCTGTGCGCTGTAACCACCTCCACACAAATTTAATCTCAGAATACACGAAGGTTTCATTCAAAACATTCTCCTAATACAGTTACAACCACCTAGTCACACATAGTACCTAAATATAACTGACTCCCAACGCTGATCCACTTCACCACCTCTTCACCAATACCATACTTAGCAATTTCCGTTGCCGCCTCAATTTTGAAAGCATGCCCACAATAGTTTATAACATCTACATCACCCGCTTGTAGACACATCCGGAAAACAGCCATAAACTGATAACGAGACAAATACGACCTGTCCCCATGGACTAAAAGAAGTTCAGCTGCCTCTCCTCGGGACCTCAAACACCACCACTCTACAAACCCTTGCTGATCAGTCTTTGATCTATGTACCTGAATCTCCACCCTATCACCATATAAGTTAATGTCCTCCACTCTTAAACTCCCCCAGCAAAAATGACCAATGCAAATGTTAGCCGAAAACACACAAGCCCCCTCCCACACACCCCTTCTACCTGCTTAAGCACCAAAAAGGATTTTGTGACACCATCCAACCCTCTTAACCTAGAACCAAATGCTAAACCCACCATGAACCTATTTACATACAACATCGACCACCCCACCTCCCAACACTGACCTACCAACAACAAAAGCAAAAATCCCCAACTACATTAGCCATCGCAGTTTGCCACTCCTCCCAATTACTCCATGATTGCGCATATGCCGACCATGTGGCTTGTGCCAACGAAATTTCAATCAGTCTCCCGCCACTCGAAAGGCAACTACCTTACAACTCAGCAGGGCTTGACACTCCAAAATTGTCCGCCACTGGCACCAACTGACAAAAAAAATCCCACTGTGAATGAGAATTGGTATCCGCAATTGAGTTCTGCAGCGCTAGCAGGTAAACAGCCCCCAAAGAAATATTTAAATTCAAACATGACGGTACCATACAGTGCATCAACTGCACAAGTGGCGGTGATGATGCCAATAAACTATTAATTATTAGAAATGTACCTTCTTGTTCCTGAACCTGTCCCAAGTCACCTGAACCAAGTGGTAAGAGCTACTACAATGGGGAACGGCTCAAGTAGTGCCAAGTTCTTTACCATAGAAAGGGGAGGGGCTTCTTACCTTCACCGCCGAAACCTAGTGGTCACTTCTGGTTTAAGACGCGCCAGAGATCTGGTCCTCCGCGGCGAGCTAAGGGCAGAGATGCCCTGACTGCTGACCTCCCTTGAAGCAATCACTGTACTCGGGACTGCAGCCACTCTTGCCCCTACTCAGCTACCAGTAGTTGGGCCAACATGGCTTCCATTTCATTGGCTTACCTAATAGCTGGCAGCACCCACTGAGGAATAGCTTCATTACTGTGGGTCTAATTCCACAAAATAATGCCAAATCCATCTACTCGCCCCCTTTTATCCCCTCCACTTATTGTAACCTCATTAAACCTACCCATCCATCCAATTACATTAGCTCCATTTCCCTCACTACAAACCCCGCCATGTCGGCCTCACCCTAGTTCCGCCTCATGTCCGGCCTCCCCTAATATTTAACAGTTAGGCAAATTCTAGAATTGGGGGGTAGGAGGATGGTGGTCGTATATGCATTTGCCATACCAGGAAGAAGGGAGATTTTATTGTACCAGTATACAATTTAGTATTATATAGATGGCATTATATTTATGGCACCCAGTGCATCTAAACAAGCCACAGACACTTTATTAACTTGTCTGATTCAACCACTTATTGTATGAACGTGCAAATCCTGAGATGCAATGTCCCTTATGAGAAATAAAAAATAGGTAAAAAATAATATAAAAAAAAGAAAATAATAAATTTAATTGATTTATATGCAATAAAATGGAATAAAAATAGTATGTTTATATCTGCAGTTATAAACACACATGTATTCATGTGAGGCAGTGATGATGTGCCAGAGGGCACAACGGCTAAAAATTAGGTTTATGACACTTTTTTAGTACTCTAAAATGCCACAAAGCCAAAATAGAGTACAGCAGTGATTCACCATTATCACCCCATTATCGTGCCCTAAATCGGAACCTTAATCAATTAATTCTAGAGAGTTTTTTCTATATATGTGAATAAATTATTGTACTGTAATTTTCAGGAAAAAAATGTTTAGCTGATTATTGAAAATACCAAACAAACCTCAATCTTACATGTTTTTTGGAGTGTGATTTAAAAAAAAAACAAAAAACAAATAAAAACATAAATACAACGACACCAAAAATGCAGCGAAAATCCAAACTTAACACTGTGAATTCAGTCGAATGGCGGCAGTCTGGATGGACAACTAGTCTGTGGTGGTAACAAAACTTAAAGGGGTTTTCTCAAAATCATAACCTATCCACAGGATAGATGATAACTTTACTGATAACTTTACTGATCGCTGGGGGCCCCACTGCTGGAACCCTCACCGAACATGAGAACGGGGTTCCTAACCTTAGTGCTAAAGGTTCCTTCTTAGTGCTCGACTGAAGTGACGAGGACATTAAATGGAGCTGCGGTGGAGCATGTGCGTGCCACTCCATTCAATGTCTATGGGAATAACGGAAACAGCTAAGTACAGCGCTCGGTTTTTTCCATCATTCTCACAGACAGTAAAATAAGTGACGGGTCATACGCTAGACCGCCGCTCCATTCAATTCCTCCTCATTGCGGGGGTGCGGTGATAAGGATATGGGTGGTTTGGTTGTTTCCCAGCTGTGGTACCTCAGCAATAAGAAAATGATCACCTGTACTGTGGATAGGTGATAGTTTATTATTCTGGAAAAAACCCTTTAAGTGCGATTTACTTGAACATTTTTTAACTTCCATTCAAGAAATTCTACGTAGTTCAAGTCAACAGAAGAAAGCTGGAAAGATGGAAAAGCTAATAGGTAAATGTCCCCTTATTCTCTAGTAATTATTCTCGGTGACGTTATAGAAAGGGGGGGATACAGTGAATTATTAGAGGTTTAGAGTCATTGACCGTGTACAGATACTGAGCGGAGGCGGGATCGAGAGAAAATGGAAAGAAAAACAAGTTAAAATATATATATATATATATATATATATATATATATATATATATATATATATATATATATATATAAGAGAGGTCCTGGACACAAGGACTGAAATGTTGCACGTGGGCTAATAAAGTCCAAACTTTTTTCACTTATTTTTTTTTGTAGTGCTGCCTATTTTCTTATTATAGCTATATATGTATATAATATCCCAAACCCATCCCCAGATACATGTAGGCTTAGTCCCAGTTCTGGGTGTATGTGCAGTGTAGGTTCCCACCTCATAGAGGTCGTCTTGTCATGGCAGGTGGGCTCACACAATTTGATCAAAATGTGTGCTATGAACCTCCCTATTGTAAGTAGATTTAGCAGTAATGCATATTTATTTATATTTAGTGGCTCTGGTGGCATTAGTATTCGCAGTGTGCTGTCACCATTTTCTTGTGTGCTGTATAAATTTGCAGTCACAGGCGTTCTTGCACCTGTATACATGTTTTGTTTCATTATGTTGGAATGTGCTGTTGCCATTTCCTTGTGATATATATATACACATATAAAATGGAAGTAAAAGAGGACAAGTAACAGCATCGGAACTTCAATGATGATGGAGAGATGTTGCTCATTCTGTTCACTTTGTGGTGAATAAACCAACTTCTCTCTATCATCATTGAAGTCCTGGTGCTGTTACTTGTCCTCTACTACTGCCATTATGTTATTACTCCGAGAGGTGGATTCATCCTTTCACTGGTAATGTGCACATGGCCTGATTCAGCTTGCTTTGAGTGCTGTGTTTTTCCGATTGTGCCTTGCGATATATATATATATATATATATATATATATATATTTTTTTTATATATATATATATATATACTAGTCCTTCTCAATGAATTAGAATATCATCAAAAAGTTAATTTATTTCAGTAATTCAATTCAAAAAGTGAAACTCATATTCTATAGATTCATTACACAAAGAGTGATCTGTTTCCAGCATTTTTTTTCTTTTAATGTTGATGCTTATGGACACAGGTAATGAAGACCCAAAATTTAGTGTCTCAGAAAATTAGAATATTATATAAGCCAAATTTCAAAAATTATTTTTAATACCGAAATTTTGTCCTACTGAAAAGTATGTGCAGTATATGCCCTCAATACTTGGTCGGGGCTTCGACTGCATGAATTACTGCATCAATGCAGCGTGGCATGGAGGCGATCAGCCTTTGGCACTGCTGAGGTGTTATCAATGCGGTGTGGCATGGGGGCGACCAGCCTGTGGCACTGCTGAGGTGTTATCAATGGTGTGGCATGGAGGCGATCAGCCTGTGACACTGCTGAGGTGTTATCAATGCGGCGTGGCATGGAGGCGATCAGCCTGTGGCACTGCTGAGGTGTTATCAATACGGCGTGGCATGGAGGTGATCAGCCTGTGGCACTGCTGAGGTGTTATCAATGCGGCGTGGCATGGAGGCGATCAGCCTGTGGCACTGCTGAGGTGTTATCAATACGGCGTGGCATGGAGGTGATCAGCCTGTGGCACTGCTGAGGTGTTATGGAAGCCCAGGTTGCTTTGATAGTGACCTTCTGCTCGTCTGAAATGTTGGGTCTGGTGTCTCTCATATTCCTCTTGACAATACCCTATAGATTCTCTATGGGCTTTAGGTCAGGCGAGTTTGCTGGCCAATCAAGTGCAGTGATACTGTGGTTATTACACCAGATATTGGTACTTTTGGCAGTGTGGGCAGGTGCCAAGTCCTGCTGGAAAATGAAATCAGCATCTCCATAAAGCTCGTCAGCAGAGGGAAGCATGAAGGGCTGGGAAATTTCCAGGTAGACGCTGCGCTGACTCTGGACTTGATATAACACAGTGGACCAACACCAGCAGTTGACATGGCTCTGAAACTGTGGCGGATTAAGTGTACCATGGGCCCTGGGCTGTTGTCACAACTTGGGCCCCCTCCTTCCCCCTCACACGCAATTCGACCCCCCCAACCCGCTGACACTGTACCCGTCAGTGACCAGACGGATACAGGTTTTAGCACTTGATAATGCTCTGCATTCAGGATATAAAGCAGCTGTATCTTTAAAAGTAAAAATCATTTTTAATAGTCGCTCAGACCCCCTATAGAGCCCCCAGACGTCAGTCAGACAACCTCCCCTTGCAATATATTAGTAACTACTGAGGGATTATACTGAAAGGGGGGTCTAACCATATAAGTGACTGCAGAGGACTCTATGAAGGGGGAGTAATCCCCCCACCCCCCATAGAGCCTCCAGTATTTATTATGCAGCAGGGGGGGTTGAGCATCTGACTGCTGAGTACTTTATGCAGGGATATTATTATCCCCCCATAGAGTCCTCTGCAGTGAGTTAGGTGGGCCCCTATTGGCTATATAATTAATCGAATCCCTCTCTAGCGTTGGCCGATCAGTTTAAAGTTGGCTGGGGCAGGAGGCGGGTACCACACTAACCTCACCGCATGACCACCAGGGCTTTCAGGATTTCCTGTTAGTCTCTGGCGCTGCGTGCACAGTCAGAGAGGTGTGTTCTAACTTCTACCACTAGCAGATGTGCCTATTGTGACACACGTCTTCTAGCCCTATCCTGCCCCTGCAAATGCTGTCCCTCCCCCAGGGCCGATTCTAGTTTTCTGCTGCCTAAGGCAAAAATTGAAATGGCGCACCCCCCAGGTTTTTATCGACATCCCCCTGGCTGTTCTACATCACTAGCAGCCTCCTCCAAGTCTTGCAGATGTGCCGTTGACTTATATTGGCATGCGCAGTGCAGCTGGGAAGAGTACACCTCGCTGCACGGTGTGTGCCCAAGTAGTACAAGGCAATGGCGCATCCGAGAAAGTTGGAGGAGACTGGTAGTGATGTATAACAGCCGGGGGGATGTCAATCAACCATGGAAAGGTGGGTTTGGAGGCCGCACTGTGTGACTCTTCAGGATAGTGGCACCGCCCCATGGCCCTTTAATGAGTAATTAGCATATAGTGTGCACCGTTTAAAAGTTGATTTTTATAGATTTTGCTGCATCTGAAAAAAACATACAGGAGAATGTTTGGAAATATTGTCAGGTCATGTATCACTGTATGGTGGTCGGTTCAAGGGGTTACAACTACCCCTGAAAACCATTCCATCTGCCCTGCAATTTTGTTATTATAAATATATTCTATAAAATTACAGCTCCAGAACCAAGCTCTGACATATACGGCTCCAGAACCAAGCTCAATACATGTATACCGCACCAGAACAAAGCTCAATACATGTATACCGCACCAGAACCTACCTCAGTACATATATATAGCACCAGAACCAACCTCAGTACATATGTACAACACCAGACCCAAGCTCATTACATATATACAGCAACAGAACCAAGCTCAGTACATAAATACAACACCAGAACTAAGCTCAGTGCATAAATACAGCACTAGAACAAAGCTCACTACATATATATATATATATATATATATATATATATATATATATATATATATATATATATAACAACACCAGAACCAAGCTCAGTACATATATATATACAGCACCAGAACAAAGCTCAGTACATAAATACAGCTCCAGCACAAATACAGCTGAATTTAGTGCAACCCCTGACGTATAGGTTTGTACGGATAAAACTACAGCTCACAGCATGGCCCAAACAATGGTAAGGATATGCTGTTTCCCCTAACAAAAATATCATACCATCCATCATCTCGCTCCAGATCATACAGTGACTATATTACTGATTAGAGGCAGACTAAACATTTACATTAAGTGACTCACCGGTGACTTCATTTCAGATTCTAGTTCTTTTTCTCTTTTCTTCTCTATCCGGTCCAGACCTCTATGATAACTTCTCCCAAGCCACGACACATTTCTGCAGGTTTCTGCTCAGATTTCTTCAGCTTCCCACTTTTTCAAACATTTCTGCACCTATAAACAAAGATAAAGTTATCATGGTGCCGCATAATACGTCCCTATATATAATAGCCCCATACACTGCACCTCTAATTATAATAACGCCATACACTGTGTCCCTGATTATAATAGCACCATATACTGTGTCCCCCACACACAGTGCTCCCTGCAGATAGTGCCTCCCTAGAGCCCCCTGTAGATAGTGCTCCCATAGATAGTGCCCCGATAGAGCCCCCTGTAGATAGTGCACCACATATAGCCCCCCCTGTTGATAGCACTCTACATATAGCCCCCTGAAGATAGTGCACTACATATAGTGCCCCCTGTACATAGTGCCCTACATATAGTCCCCCTGTAGATTGTGTCAGACATAAAGCCTCCCCTATAGATTGTGCCCCATATGTAGCTCCCGCCTCCTGTAGATAATGCAGCCCACACTTTTTAGTTGAAAACAACAAACTTTACATACTCACCATATTTCCGTTCCCACGTCATTCTGTCAATCCAGGCCTGCTCACTTCTGAGCAGGTCTGCTGGGGCTGAGCGAAGTGATGTCACATTCGCACTGTCATTGAAAGGCGCTTATTGGCATGGCAGAATGATACGCCCCTTCAACAACGGAAGCGGTGATATGACGTCATCACGCCACTACCGTCGTTGATTGGCAGGGCAGAATGACTTCCCCCGCCAATCAGCCCCTTTCAACAAGTGTAAAGGCGCTAATTGGCGGGACAACTCATACTACCCTGCCAATCAGGGTCATTGTAAGGTGCTGAATGGTCGGGCACGGAATGTACCTGGCCATTCAGCGCTTATGCATGTAATTGAACCTGTGTTCTATAGACGCAAGTACAATTAGTGCAGGAGGGGGTGGCGGCGGCTGGTTTCAGTTGCACCGCCGCCCCCTCAGAGAGGCAGCAGGGCGAACGTTGCGGCCATGCCCTCCCCATTAGCAGGGGCCCTATTCCCTCCCAGACCCCCCTCCTCCCCATTAGTGGTGATAGCGCGCTGCAATGTGAGCTTTTAAAATGATGTGCAGTTCGGGCGGCCATGGTCCCTCTGGGAGCCGTGGGCCCCGGGCGACCGTCCGAACCGCCCATATGATGGCCACTGCTCCCAAACCATCACTGACTGTGGAAACTTCTCACTAGACCGCAAGCAACTTGGATTGATGCCTCTCCACTCTTCCTCCAGACTCTGGGACCTTGATTTTCAAATGAAATGCAAAATTTACTGTCATGTGAAAACAGGACTTTGGACACTCAGCAACAGTGTTGGTCCACTGTGTTATATCAAGTCCGGAGTCAGTGCAGCCGTCTACCGGGACATTTTCCAGCACTTCATGCTTCCCTCTGCTGACAAGCTTTATAAATATATAAACAAAAGTAAAAAATAAAAATAAAAACCCACTTATTCCCCTTACAAAATACTTTATTATGGAAAAAAAGTAAAAACGTACACATAATACTTGGTATCACCGCATCCGTAACAAACCCAACTATAAGACAATTATATTATTTAACCCGCACGGTGAACGCCGTAAAAAATTAAATAAAAAACAACGCCAGAATTGCTGTTTTCTGTGAATCCTGCCTTCAAAAATGTGATCAAAAAGTCACATTTACTCCAAAATGTTACCAATAAAAACACCAGTCGTCATGTAAATAAAAAGCCCTCATACAGCTGCATCGGTCGAAAAGTTAAAAAAAGTTATGGCTTTTAAAATATGGCGACACAAGAACAAATAATTTTGAAAAAGAAGTGTTTTTACCGTGTAAAAGTAGGAAAACCATAAAAAAAACATATAAATATGGTATCGCCGCAATCGTAAGGACCCGCTGAATAAAGTTATGTTATTTATACCACACGGTAAACGGCGTAAAATTAAAATGCAAAAAAGAATGGCAAAATTTCAGGTTTTTTTTCCAGTACCGCACTAAAAAAGTTAATAAAAGTTAATCAATAAATTATAAGTACCCCAAATTGGTGCTATACAAAAATACAACTTGTCCCGCAAAAAAAAGTTCTTATACAGCTATGCTGACGGCAAAATAAAAAAGTTATAGATCTTTGAATGCAACGATGGAAAAACTTACAAAATTGCTCGGTCATTAAGGTTTAAAAGACCTTTTTTGTTAAGGGCTTAAGGTTAGTGGCATTTGAGATATGTCTGTCATCTTCATAGGGTTATGTATTTTAATTTGTATAAAGATAAGTGTGTTCTATAGATAGATTATCTTAACTAGATTGATATTTGTGATAACATGTTTTGCACTTTCACTCATTGTTTTTATGCATTTTTCATGCCGGATGAACCTTGGTATGACGGGGATGACACGTCAACAGAGTTATTTATGTATTTACATGTGGGGTGCTCCACACTTGATTTACCATGTAATATTATAATAAAATGTATATATAGGTTGTCATACCTCATAGCTAGGAGCCCAGATAGTGACTAAATAAACATATAGAGACTATAAAATTTCACAATAAAGTGACTGAGTATTACTACCATACCATACCATGACTAAATAATATTTTCATACAGTGACTGAATAATACCACCGTACTGTTGTTGAGTAAAAAACATTATATGAATACCAATATTACCACCACAGTGAGACTGAATACAGTGGTTATATAATAGTCAGATACCAAACAGGCGGTCTGCAGAGTAACATCACGTTGCAGACTGGTAAAATAAATCTAGTACTGATCAGACACAGGCAGAATAAATGGCAATTAAATTCAGTGGCTTACAGGTGACGTTTTCTCTGATTATCATTCACTCTCTCTTTTCTTCTTCATCCCAATTATGGAGTGCAGCACCACCTCCTCCCACAGATCCAAGTGGGAGGCAGGAACGTTAATAAAAAACAATAAATTTTTTATATGGTTTCTTCAGCACCCCTGCTAATCGCCACCCTAGGCCTAAGGAAAAATACGCTCCTGGTAATGCATGACTTCACATGGAGACTCCCTGCATATATATGAGGCCTTGAATGCTACAGTAAGCATTCAACATTGCATTTGTGCGACTAAACGGCCGGAAGCAAAGTTTCTCGGACACTTCTGTATGTTGCAGTGCAGAAAGTGTACAGAAAAGTGTACAGATCCCATTTTGACTTCTGGAACTATGTTCATTAGCAGGAAAATTTCGATGTTATCTATTGTGCCATACACGGGTGTTATCTAGCATAGATTTTATGGCCACGTACAATAGCTTTATGATGGCCATGTTATGATCTTGTTCAGTTCTTTATAGCTGGATATAATTGCTGATCTTGTTGTCTTTTCATTTATTTATTTTTATGATACTTTAACAGGCGTACATCTGTGGCGTCAATGGAAAACGCAATCTTGTCCCAAGATTTTCTTGCATTTGTTGCTTTTGCTAGTATTCCGGGGGTTTTAGGTGATTTGCTTTGACTTTGTAGACATCAAATCTGACATCTTCCTAATATATGTTAATTGCACTATTTGCTGTTCCTCTGTGCTCTCAGATTAACAACAATATATTCTGTTTCTACAAGGAAACTGTCAGCAAGCTACTGATATTAATAGATCTTATTATTCGTAGACCTCATGCACAAGGAAGAGCTGCTTAATGCATCAACATACTGTACATGAACATATGGGGTAACATGCGAGTACCTAATACCTGCATCAGGTATTGTTTTAATAAGCCAGACATCCCGGAAATACCAGTTCACCCATGTGCACTAAACCCCTTCACGCAACTGCACGTCCAGGTGCAAGGGTTGAAGTATGAAGCGGGCTCACGTGCTGAGTCCACGCCATACGCTGCGGGTGTCAGCTGTGTATTACAGCTGACACCCTGCACTAACGGCCATGAACAGAGATTGCTCTTATCCTGGCTATTTAACCACTTAGATGCCTTATGCGGTCAATAACGACCGTGCCACCTAAGTAGTTGGAAAGAGGGGGGCCCCCTCTGACAGCCCACCTAATTCCCGTGACCCATTCGCGGGGTGCCGAAGGCTGTCATGACAGCCCGGGCCTAATAAATGCCCCAAGGACTGCCTTCTTTCTGCCTCTGGCAGGGCTGAACAGGAGCAGGTAAAAAGGACAATATACTGCAATACATTGACGATCGCTAGTTCAAATCCCCTAGGGGACTAATAAAAAGTGTAAAAAAAAAAAAATTTAATCATGTTTTCAGTAGTGTAAAAGAAATAAATATATATTAAAAGTTCAAAAAAACCTGCTTTTCTGATTTTCCTCTAAAGTTATGTCAAATATAAAAAAATAAATATACAAAATGTATATAGCCGCGTCTGTAAAAGTCTGAGATATAACGTTATTTAACTCACACGGTGAACGTCGTAGAAAAAATTAATTAATAAAATACATGATGTCATATTATATCATGTTAACAAAGTCGTGGAAGCCTTGAGCATAGCCATGACAGTATATAGTCTAGAAATTACCCAACCATTTTGGAAAGCATTGAACCTAATGTCAGACAACTGGGTCTTTGTCATAAGCCTTCCAGCAGCAAAATAAGGCTATGTTCACATTATGTTTCGTTGTCTCTGTTTAATGTATATACACCGAGCTCCTGATGTATACGCTAAACAGATAGCATACTGTTATGCATCTGAGTACTAATAATCTGCATTCACCATGACCTAGGGGGACTTAAACTGGGAGAGTCAGTTGTTGAGAAGGATCTGGGTGTACTTTGTAGATCATAAACTAAATAACAGCACAATGTCAATCAGCTGCTTCTAAGGTCAGCAAGATAATGTTGTGTATTAAAAGAAGCATGGATTGGCGGGACAGGGACAGAATATTACCCCTTTACAAAGCATTAGTTACGGCCGCATCTATAATATGCATGTAAAGGATTTGCCAGGCACAGCTTCTGTATCTACGCCCATAGGTAATCAGTCTGCACCTGCTTCTATGTCTGTGAGACTGACTCCTTCTTCCACCACTCAGGATGGCAGGCTTAGGAGTGGGAGAGCCTATCACAGCCTGGCCAGACGGAGCTAGCTCCTGCCCTCTGTCTACTTATACCTGCCTTTCCTGTTCCTCCTTGCTTGTGATTCTTCTCGTTTGGTTTCGTGGCCCTGCTGCAGCTTCTTGAACTATTTGTCCCTGTCTCGTATTGACCCTGGCTTGCTGAAAACTCTCCTGCTCTGCGTTTGGTAACTCGTGCTCTCCTGGTTTGACTCGGCTTGTTCACTACTCTCCTGCTCTGCGTTTGGCACCTCGTACTCTCCTGGTTTGACTCGGCTCGTTTACTACTCTTGTTGCTCACGGTGTTGCCGTGGGCAACTGCCCCGTTTCCCTTAGGTTCTGTTTTCACTTGTCTGTTTGTCGTGCACTTACTGAGTGTAGGGACCGTCGCCCAGTTGTACCCCGTCGCCTAGGGCGGGTCGTTGCAAGTAGGCAGGGACTGAGTGGCGGGTAGATTAGGGCTCGCTTGTCTGTTTCCCTACCCCCATCATTACAATGCAGTTCAGTTCCGGAGTTGGAAAAGGTAAAAAGAGCCACAAAACTGATAGGGTGCACAAAGGAAATAAGTTATGAGGAAAGAGCCAAATTCCTCCAGTCTTACTGTCACTTAGGTTTAGAAGAACTATTTTTTTCTATTTTTTTGCAGTTTAGTTTATGCCTTATATATTTTTTTCTATTTTTGTTTTCCTCCTAATCAATAGGAATTAACCCTATATTTTTTTCTCGGCCGCACTAGCTATGAAGTATGTAAGTAGGAAGTAAGTTATTGAGGCAGGCTCCCTACACAACTACCTGATTGGTGCTCGCCTGTGTATAAATACGTAACTCGGTGTTACAGATATAAATACTGCTTACCTGTAGATAAGGTCATGGGAGAGATAAGACAGCGGGGATAATAACACTCATCATCCTATATCCTATAATGCTAAAACTGATTTATGGTAAATCGTAAAGCACAGTTTGTGCATATCCTTATCAATCCTGTGTCTTTACGGAAGCAGACTGTGGGAGTCTAGATTACTGGCGTCACTGTTTTCACAACAGTCGAAAATAATTTTGAGTTCTGGCAATAACCTCTACACGATATGGACAAAAGTATTGGGACACCTAAATCCATAGGCATTAATATGGAGTTGGTTTCCCTATTTGCAGATAAAACAGCTTCCTCTCTTCTGGGAAGACTTTCTACAAGATTTTTGGGTGTCTGTGGGAATATTTGCCCATTCACTCAGAAGAATATTTGTGGGGGTCAGACAATGATGTTGGGGGTGGGGACCTGGCTCGTAATCTCCGTTCTGGTTCATCCCAAAGGTGTTGGATGGGGTTGAGGTCAGGACTCTGTGCCACCACTCAAGTTCTTCCACACCAAACTCCCCCAACCAACCAACCAACCAACTATTTCTTTATGGACCTTGTGCACTGGGGCGCAGTCATGCTGGAACAAGCTACAACTGTCCAAAATGTCTTGCTGTGTGAAGAATTAATATTTCTCTTCACTGGAACTAAGAGGCCGACCCCTGAAAAATATCCCCATAACATTATCCCTCCTCCACCCTTTACAGCTGGCACAATGCGGTCAGGCAGGTAATGCTCTCCTGGCATTCCCCAAACCCAGACTCGTCCATCAGACCGACAAATAGAGAAGCGTCACTCCACAGAACACTTTTCCACTGCTCCAGAGTCCAGTGGCGGCTTTACACTACTCCATCCGATGCTTGGCATTGCGCTTGGTGATGTAAGGCTGGCGTTCAGCTGCTCAGCCCCCCATATCATGAAGCTCCCGGCACAGTTTTTGTGCGGATGTTAATGACAGAGGAGGTCTGTACTCTGCAGTTATTGAGTCAGCACTCGGCACCCCCGCTCTGTAACTTTACGTGGTCTGCACTTCATGGCTATGTTGCTGCGGTTCCTTCCACTTTACAATAATATCACTCACAGGTGATGGTGGAATATCCAGGAGGGAAGAAATTTCAGGAACAGACTTGTTACGATGGTGGCGTCCCATTAAAGGACCGCGCTAGAATTCAGCGATCTCTTTACAATGACCCATTCTATCACTAATGTCTGTAAAGACGACTGCATGGCGAGGTGCTGGATGTTATACACCTGTGGGAATGGGACTGAATGAAACACCCAAATTCAATAATTAAGAGAGGGGGGGGGCAATACTTTTCTCCACATAGTGTATGTAAGTCTGTCTAGACTTCATCTGCCAACATGTTATCTACTGGAACACAAAACTATTACTGTATGACCTGACCATTGTTCTCTCGAGTATTATATAGCCTGATAATATCTCCTCCACTAATAATCTCACTCAATATAACGTGTACACAGCAGACAACTTTCTGACTAATGCTTGTTTGGATTGTTCTGTTTTTTTGCCAATAATTACCCTACTGCCCGGATTTATCCAGAATACAATTTACAGCCTAAAACTTTGGTTCTCATCTGCCAAACATTCTTACAATGCTACACTCCTTGATGAGTCTCCCGTATTCTGTTATCCTAATAGTGGTCTCTAAACTTCTGGTTTTGGCCCCTGCCACGTCTACTGCTTATGTCCTCTCCTCTGGTTTGCCGCTTCCTGATCGCTCTCCCGGTGACGACCTCTTCCTTCACTTTGACTCTCTACTGATAACCTGCTGCCAGTTGGTGACTATTCTGGGGATCGCAACCTATGAATCCAATCGGGAAAGATCACTACAAGCTGCAGTTGCGCCATTTCAGGCACTGGAGGATTAGGGATTGTTCTTTTTGTAGTGCCTATTTCATGACCAGGCCTCGAGACACGAATAGCCACCGACTATGTCACTTTTGGATATGACTAAGGCAAAATCAGGGGCGAAGTCTAAGGGATTTTACAATGTTGCCCTTAAAAGGTCCCTCACAGGGGTATGGACTTTGTGCAGACAAAGCCCAGGTTGCATTCTCGGAGTAGATGTCAATAGCAACCGCTGACGGATTGCAGAATGTATTTCCGAAGCGAGGTATCGGAGTCGCTACACAAAGTCATACAAATCGGGAGTCAGGACGGGCAGAATTCAAGCAACACAATAAGACAGATAAAGGTAATGGCAAACAGTGGGTTAAAGGCAGAGAACAGTCCGAGTCACATGCAAAAGTAGCAAACACCTTCACAAATGACAGGACCCAAAGAACCTTGCACTACAGACTGACCAACAGACATAGACCCGTCCTTGGCTACATTCTTTAAAAAAAACAGTGCCACACCTGTCCACAGGTTGTGTCTGGTATTGCAGTTCAGTCGCATTCACTTCAATGGAGCTCAACTGAAATACCAGACACAACCCATGGACAGGTGTGGCACTGTTTCTGAAATAAAGCAGCCATGTTTTTCTAGTCCTGTACAACCCCTTTAAGTGTCTCTACAGATAGTAACATGGTCCAATCAAACACAATGCTGTCTTACCATCCACAGATACGACTTATGG
The DNA here is from genome assembly GCF_050947455.1 of Rhinoderma darwinii. Taxonomy (NCBI): domain Eukaryota; kingdom Metazoa; phylum Chordata; class Amphibia; order Anura; family Rhinodermatidae; genus Rhinoderma; species Rhinoderma darwinii. The sequence goes on from NC_134689.1 coordinate 404,219,590, forward strand.
GCCAGGGTCACATCTTTGAGAGTGCCACTCATTGACTTCATCGTGCAGCTTATCTATCATGGTTCTTGGATCTAAGGCGGGTTCCTTGCCTTCTGTTCGACTTCTTCTCCTGTTGTTGGAGCAATCGTCCCCGTCCTGATGATGTCATCATCACCCGTTCTTTAAAACCACCCACCATTCTCTGCCTGAGTGCCAATGTACTTTTGATCCTACCATTGGTCAGGTCCTTCAGAATGGATTCTGACCTTGGTCTTCAGGTTGTCACTTTGGTTCTTCCACCTTCTTGTTTCTGCTCTTGGCAAGTCTTGACTTTTCTGGTTGCCCCTCGGCTCTTCTGTGGATACCAAGAGTAATGTAGCTTCACCTCAACTCCACTGCTTGCATTAGTCTAGGCCTGAATCTTTGTTTTTTTCTGATTGATGCTTATTATGGACTGCACCACCAGTCAGAGACTACTCCAAGATAGTTCATGCCTTCTTGAAAGGGTTAACATTTTCAGAGAAATTATCAATGCCATACATACAAATGATAAGTAGTAATATCAAGATGAGTTGTAGCTGATGACACTGTCAGCTCTGCTACATCTCTACTATAGGATAACATTTAAATGGGTTGCATGAGATTAGAAAAACATGGCTGCTTTCTTTCGAAAACAGCGCCACTCTTGTTCAAAGGCTGTGTCTGGTATTGCTGCTCAGCCCGATTCATATGAATACCAGTTACAGCCCTGGGATGAGAATATCTTTGGAAGAAAGCAGCCATGTTTTTCTAATCACAAAATCCTTTTTGGCTACAGAGGTAGCAGAGCTGAATTTGTCATTGAACTTGGTCGTTTGTGATAAGTCGCTGACTTGAGTTAATAAATAAGGTTTACCTAGAGTCCTATTATAAACCATTGATAACACATCAGGAGATCACCTTTAGTTAGATAGCAAACTCAGCTCAGCTACACCTTTGCAACCTCTGCTTGTTTGCTCAAACCCATCGAGTCACCTTCTCCTTTCCTGTTGGTTCAGACTTTCAACCCTAAAGCCCCGTGACATTGTCACTGAAATGATCACCTCCGCATCTCCGTGTGTTGAAATCTTTACGTCAGGAAAAGTGAATGAAGAAATAATTGGTCCTGACTTATGTTGCTTCTTACTTTTTCATTTTTATGATGCCAGTGACATTCGTACGAGTATTGACTCTCTTTCCCAACACTTCTAGGTGTGTCTGGTTTCTTTAGGGTCACTCGCTGTATTATAGGTCATAATTCACATGAAGTATAGAAAGATATGGGGTTATTATTACGCTACTCATTAGCTTGCACGAGGCATTATTACCTATTACCGGAGGTGGCACAACGGTGGGCATTTTCATAGTGTGGGGCACAAAGGGTGTTGTTATTACTGTTTTTAGGCAGTAAGGAGGTACTATTATTTTCTAAGGGGCACAGAGGGGACATTGTTACCTTCTAGGGGGCACAAAGGGAGCATTTATGCCTTCTAGGGGCACCACAATGCAAATTAATATATAGGGGCACAAAAGGTACAGTACTATGTGGGCAATATGGGGAGCACTATTACTGTTTGGAGCCATAAGATCACTATTACGATTAGTGGGCACTTAGATGATCAATATTACTGTGTGGGGAGACTATTTCTTTGTGGGATACAAAAGGTGGTATTATTACTATGTGGGGCACAAAGGGGGGCTCTTTTACTATGTTGTACATTATTACAATCTGGAACATCATTACTGTATGGGGCACAATATGTGGCAATATCTGTTTAGCATTGTTATTTTTGGGAGCCCTATCCATATGGCACTATTGTTTTCAGGGGTGGCGTTTGTATGGCATCATTTTTGGGGGGCAACTACATTTATGACACCATTTTTTTATAAAGTATAGTAATTGGAGGCACTTAACTAAACATCAGGTACAGTAATGGTATGTTCACACGCAGTGACCAAAAACATCTGAAAATACAGAGCTGTTTTCAGGCGAAAACAGCTCCTTATTTTCAGATGTTTTTGTAGCAAGTCGCGTTTTTCGCTGCGTATTTTACAGCCGTCATTGGAGCTATTTTTCAATGGAGTCAATGAAAAACGGCTCCAAAAACGTTCCAAGAAGTGACATGCACTTCTTTTCCGCGGGCGTCTTTTTATGCGCCGTATTTTGACAGCGACGTGTAAAATTACACCTCGTGGGAACAGAACATCGTATAACACTCCATTGCTGAGGACTGGCAGAAATAACATAGTTGGGTGATGGTTTTGCCACGGTTTTTACGGCAATTTGTTTGTGCAATCTTCTTTAATTAGAGTCAATAACCACATTGCCGTTGAGTCTTGGTCTATCGCGGATTTGTTGCAATTTCCACAAAACTGAGTTTTTTCAGTGTAACTTAATAAAAATGTTAAAAATAGAAAATTACTGCAAAACCCACGGCAAAGATGTCACGTGTTAACTTACATTAATAGCAACATAATTCTGTGTCCATTTAAAATTATATTAGTCTAATTATATACTGTAAATTAAATAAACCTAAGCATATTAGAAGGGAATGTATGCCATTAAAAATACTATAGTTAAATAGATTAATAGAAAAAATAGGAAATAAATGATGAAATGCACAAATTCATAAATGTATAAATGTTAAAATAATTAAATGCAAAAATAAAGGAACTAAATAATTGTAATAATACAAACAACATGAATAATGATTATTATCTAAAGTTTTTAATATGGAAAAAAGTTGATTTTCATTACTGTGAAAATATAAATTAAATACATAAGATATTTGTGTTATTACTAATAATAATAATAATAATAAATACAATAATCATAATGTAAAATATAATAATATAATATAGAATAAATATAACATAGAAAAAAATAATGTAAAACTAAATATTTAACAACTACAGTAGGAACTGCAAACATCAAATTGAGAAAAAAGACTATTTTCAAACACATTAATAGAAAAACATTAAATAAAAAAGAAATAACAAATTAATAAAACAAATACACATGTATAAATTAAAATAAAGAAAATGCATAAATAAAAAAAATGATAATACAAACAATCATCATCATCATCATCATTATATAAAGCTCATTAATATAAAATAAAAGTATTTTTTAATTTAAGACTTTAAACATATAAAATAAATAAAATAATGACAATAATAATAATAATAATAGTAATAATAATATAGAATAAAATACTGTTAACATAAAAATAAATACTCAACATTTACTATGGAACTGCTAAATATATATATATATATATATATATATATATATATATATATATATATATATAAAAATCCTATAGTCAAACAGATGAATTGAATTTTTTTTAAATAAAATGTAATAAAGTAATATAAGCAAATACAAATGAATAGTTTTAAATAAATAAAAATTATAAATAATAATAGTAACAATACAACACTAATCACGATAATATAAAGTTTATAAAGAATACAAAGAAATAAAAAATGCTGAGACTTAAAAAATATAACAAATAAATAAACAGAATAATTAATAAATTATTAAAATGATCATTACTGATATATAAAATAATGTAAGTCTATATTAGGGAACACATTTTATGCAGATTTCAATTGATATCGATAAGCGCATAGTACAAAAAATTGTTTCCAAACTTTTTAACTGTATATAACAACCTACAGATGTAGCAGAGCCGAGTTTGTCCCATCAAGTTGTGCTATCAATGTTATCCGATTTTACACCAGACTGCAGCAAACCCTATGTACCCCAATGGTCAAGACAAATTCAACTCTGCTATACCGGTACACTGGTTATAGTCAGAGGAGTGAAGGTAACTGCCCTTGTTCTGTATGTTTGTGAGTCACGGGGGTTTATTTTTCGACCCTGTTCTTGATCATTTATGTTGGACTTTGCCCCTTGTTAACTTCCTATTATGCTCATAGATGACTATTGTGAAGTGTGACTTTTTACTATGTCAATTACGTCTGCTGTCATCAGTGACAAGGCTCCGCCCACTGTGCTGACATCATTAGTGACATGCCCCGCCCTCTGTGCTGATGTCATGATCATGTTATAAATCCTGGCTTGAGCCATGGGTCACATATGACTAAAAATCCATACAGGAGAGAGCGTATACCACAGCCGGTCCTCACATAATTCACATATATAAGGGAATTAAAGTTCTACAAGAGAAGAACCTCTACTACAGAGCCGAGAACGATGGGGATCCTATGGAGGTCCACCGCCCTGATATTGGCTTCCTTTTTGGTGATTGGTGAGTCTTTTTTACTATACTACACCTTTTCTATTAGATTAAAATGTTGCCTTTATAATAACTGTAAAAGTTAAAGATGGGTTCCTATACTTTTTTAAAGTATTTGACCCACTGCGGCTGTTAGGGCAGGTTGGGAGTCGTAGTTTTGCAACAGGGATCCACAGGTTGGGGACCGCTGTCAAAGACTCTGTTAAGATTTATCCTTCAAGCGCCTGTTGCTTAGCGTAATAGATATAGCAGAGGTGAATGTGTCATTGAATAGAGAACCACAGATAATTGTATAGCACATTATGGCCAATTACAAACTCAACTCTGCTACATCTGTATCTCCTGCTACTGTTAGATGTACCTAATATTTGAGGTCACGTTATACTAATTATCAAAACGATGATCATCATATAAAAGGGGTATTCCGATGATAGAGAACCAATTAGACAAGACCAAAGGGCCACATTGGTGGCGGTCCCTTTCCTGGACCCTCATCAAAAAGAATAGGGACCCCATTCTGAATGCAAGAGATGAACTCTGTGCCCATTTGACCTCTGCCAGGTCCTTTCACGTGGTCCAGCTGCTGGATCGACACTGACCCTTCCAACATATCAGTCATCGGAGTACCCCTTTAACACTTAATTTCTGTGGCTGTTATATGTTAGTGTTTTGGTGAGTACATACAGAATATTCCCATATTTGGCTTTTGATTTTCTGTGTAACATTTGGATTCTGGAAATAATGAAACGTTCAGGTCTAGCAGAGCTAAGTTCGTCATTTGCCACTATAAATTATGGGTAGTTTTGCATAGGACTGCAGGTAAATATGTCAAATTATCTTAAATGTTATTAGTTGAAGAAAGAGAAAGCACTTGATTGACTAACTCAGCTCTGCTACATCTACATAAAGATATAGTAGAGACCAGATTGTCATTTGCCACGACTCATGGGTATATCACAATATGTAATTTTCTATAGGACTGCGCAAAACAAACAGATGGCAAATTCAGCACTGCTACATCTATTCTATACCTAGTTGACAGAGGAATGCGCACGGTGGCTGGTTGTTATCAGGAAATAATTCCTAAGCTTAGATTTGTTTGGCTGCTGATTTAGCGGTTGATTTATGACAAGGCGTATCCGTCTTTATGGCGAGCATCGAAAGCATAAAAGCGGCGACGGTAAAGACGGAGCGAGGTATTGACAAAAAATAAAATTTGGTATTGACTAAAACATGTTTTGTACAGCGCTGCTGAATATGTTGGCGCCGTATAAGTAACAGAAATAAATAAAGAAAAATAAATTCTGGACAGGGAAATTGCTTGTATTATTAAAGCACATTTATATGGATGTAGCAGTGCTGAATTTGTTATCTGGCACAATTCTTGGCAATATTACAGTATGTGTGTAGGAGAATCTAATACTTTATCATAACTTAAAAAGTGACTGCAGTGCATGAAAAGAGATAGCTAAACTGCAAACTCAGCTCTGCTGTATCTGTATGTGAAGGAAGGCTATTGTATAGAGCTCTAAAAATTCTCACCTATGTGTAAAGTGAAATACTAGTATAGAGAAGCTGAGTTTGTCATCTAAAGGATTCTCTTGTGCACTATAACATTTATCTGCATAGTAAAACCACAGATAACTTTTGATATTATGCTGGATTGTGATAAATGATACAATCAGCTCTGCTATATCTGACACACTATATTTAAAGTAATACACTCTTGATATATCTCATTAATTGACCATATGCAGGATCATTTTTAATTAGTATTGTGCAAATGTAGCAGAGCTGAGTTTGTCTTACTATGGTAATATTACATAGGGCTGCAGGTAAATTTACTGTGTTACTTTATTATAACAACCCAGAGAGTTAAAGGCTATGTACACTTTCAAAAAAAAATTTTTTTCTTATTATATCAATGTCTTATGTAAATATATAAACATGTTTTCAATTGATTTTTATGTAAACATTTATTTTGTTTTACATAGAAGCTTTATCGTTCATTATCAGCCGATTCCGTCAGTTCAGCTGAGAGCGGGTCTTGTGTTTCCCTGTCAGATGATCACAATAATTACGATCACATCTAAGTTGATGACTTAGATGTGATCAATATTATTGTGATCCTGTATATTAAAGACACACAGGACCCGCTCTCCGCCGAGCCGTCAGTACAACTGAAGTGACGGTTCGGCTGAGAGCGGGTCCAGTGTTTTTGTGGCACAAAGGATCAGAATAATTATGATCACATCTAAATTGATGAACGTAGATGTGACCAATATTATTGTGATTCTGTATATTAGAGACACACCGGACCCACTCTCAGCCAAGCCGTCAGTTCAGCTGAACTAACGGCTCAGCTCAGAGCGGGTCTTGTGTTTCTCTGATAACCAGGTTCTCAATAATTACGATCACATCTAAATCGATGAACTTAGATGTGATTGATATTATTGGGATCCTGTATATTAGAGACACACCGGACCCGCTCTCAGTTCAGCTGAACTGACGGAATCTGCTCAAGGTAAACTATACAGTTATGTATAGAAAATTACATAGAAGCTGTATTGCAAAAACAATTTTATTTTAAAATAAAAGTCAATTCAAAAAATGTTTGTAAACACAAAAAATAAATAATTAGATCTAATTGTACAAATCCTACAAAGGTGAACATAGCGTTTAATAATCATGGGACAGCTACTTTAAATATTATTATATCAAAAAAAGACATGTATTATAGCAGCGATCCCTTCACTGACTAACCAGAAAAATAATGATTGAAAACTTTTGGAATACCAAGGAAAAGCAAATAAGTCTAGAAATGACTGCGACAAGAGCACAACATTTATAAGATGTTACAAAATAGCTCTAGAAAAAAGAAAACTGCCTCTCTACTGCCACCTGCACACCTGATTCAGATGAATAAAACAGTCCATGACCCTTAGGTGGCACTAGAGATAGAGTTTTCTTTCATCTGGAAGAGAGATATTTCTCATTCTAAGATTCACACGTCCGAGTTGCACCGTGCGGTCTCCGTTTTCATGGACTTGAGTCTATCGAGGGATCCGTGAAAATGGAAGAAAATAGGACATGTTCTATTCTTCAACGGACCCTTCACACGGTCCATTGAAACAACGGCTATGTGAATGGCCCCATTGAAATACATGCGTCCGTGTGAATTCGGCCACAGTCGCGGTTTTGCCACGAATAAGAAAATTGTGGCATAAACAGATGCAAAAAAACCTTACAAGTAAACACTGTAGTAATCCTGTGCAAAACCAAAGATAAATTACAACATTATTCTGAATTGTGATACAATCAGTTCTGCTATATCTGAGACAGTATATTTAAAGCAATAAACTCTTGCTATATTTCATAGATTGACCATATGAAGGATATTTCTTGAATAGTCCGTAGTACTGTGTGAATGTATCAGGGCTGAGCTTGTCATCCTATGATATTATAACACGAGGCTGATGGTAATTTTACAGTATTATCTCATTTACTTTATTGCAGAATCAGTAACATCTGAATCATCCACATCAGCAGAACCAAACACCAGTGATTCCTCTACAACTGTAGAATTATCCACACCTGGATCATCCACATTAACATTTCCAGTCACCAGTGATTCCTCTACAACTGTAGAATTATCCACACCTGGATCATCCACATCAACAGAACCAGTCACCAGTGGTTCCTCTACAACTGTAGAATCATCGTCACCTGGATCATCCACATTAACATTAACAGTCACCAGTGATTCCTCTGCAACTGTAGAATCATCGACACCTGGATCATCCACATTAACATTAACAGTCACCAGTGATTCCTCTGCAACTGTAGAATCATCGTCACCTGGATCATCCACATTAACATTTCCTGTCACCAGTGGTTCCTCTACAACTGTAGAATCATCGTCACCTGGATCATCCACATTAACAGAACTAGTCTCCAGTGATTCCTCTGCAACTGTAGAATCATCGACACCTGGATCATCCACATTAACAGAACCAGTCACCAGTGATTCCTCTACAACTGTAGAATCATTGACAACTGGATTATCCACATTAACAGAACTAGTCTCCAGTGATTCCTCTGCAACTGTAGAATCATCGACACCTGGATCATCCACATCAACAGAACCAAACACCAGTGATTCCTCTGCAACTGTAGAATCATCGACACCTGGATCATCCACATCAACAGAACCAGTCACCAGTGATTTCTCTACAGCTGTAGAATCATCTACAACTGGATCATCCACATTAACATTTCCAGTCACCAGTGATTCCTCTACATCTGTAGAATCATCGTCACCTGGATCATCCACATTAACATTAACAGTCACCAGTGATTCCTCTGCAACTGTAGAATCATCGACACCTGGATCATCCACATTAACATTAACAGTCACCAGTGATTCCTCTGCAACTGTAGAATCATCGTCACCTGGATCATCCACATTAACAGAACTAGTCTCCAGTGAGTCCTCAGCAACTGCAGAATCTTCGACACCTGGAACATCCACATCAACAGAACCAAACACCAGTGCTTCCTCTGCAACTGTAGAATCATCGACACCTGGATCATCCACATTAACATTAACAGTCACCAGTGATTCCTCTGCAACTGTAGAATCATCGACACCTGGATCATCCACATTAACATTAACAGTCACCAGTGATTCCTCTGCAACTGTAGAATCATCGTCACCTGGATCATCCACATTAACATTTCCTGTCACCAGTGGTTCCTCTACAACTGTAGAATCATCGTCACCTGGATCATCCACATTAACAGAACTAGTCTCCAGTGATTCCTCTGCAACTGTAGAATCATCGACACCTGGATCATCCACATTAACAGAACCAGTCACCAGTGATTCCTCTACAACTGTAGAATCATTGACAACTGGATTATCCACATTAACAGAACTAGTCTCCAGTGATTCCTCTGCAACTGTAGAATCATCGACACCTGGATCATCCACATCAACAGAACCAAACACCAGTGATTCCTCTGCAACTGTAGAATCATCGACACCTGGATCATCCACATCAACAGAACCAGTCACCAGTGATTTCTCTACAGCTGTAGAATCATCTACAACTGGATCATCCACATTAACATTTCCAGTCACCAGTGATTCCTCTACATCTGTAGAATCATCGACACCTGGATCATCCACATCGACAGAACCAAACACCAGTGATTCCTCTGCAACTGTAGAATCTTCGACACCTGGAACATCCACATCAACAGAACCAAACACCAGTGATTCCTCTACAACTTTAGAATCATCGTCACCTGGATCATCCACATTAACAGAACCAGTCACCAGTGATTCCTCGGCAACTGTAGAATCATCGACACCTGGATCACCCACATCAACAGAAACAGTCACCAGTGATACCTCTATAACTGTGGAATCATCGACACCTGGATCATCCACATCAACAGAACCAGTCACCAGTGATTTCTCTACAACTGTAGAATCATCTACAACTGGATCATCAACATTAACATTTCCAGTCACCAGTGATTCCTCTACAACTGTGGAATCATCGACACATGGATCATCCACATTAACAGAACCAAATACCAGTGATTCCTCTGCAACTGTAGAATCATCGACACCTGGATCATCCACATTAACATTTCCAGTCACCAGTGATTCCTCTACTACTGTAGAATCATCGACACCTGGATCGTCCACATCAACAGAAACAAACACCAGTGATTCCTCTGCAACTGTAGAATCATCGACACCTGGATCATCCACATTAACAGAACCAAACACCAGTGATTCCTCTACAACTGTAGAATCATCAACCCCTGGATCATCCACATTAACAGAACCAAACACCAGTGATTCCTCCACAACTGTAGAATCATCAACCCCTGGATCATCCACATTAACATTTCCAGTCACCAGTGATTCCTCTGCAACTGTAGAATTATCGACACCTGGATCATCCACATTAACAGAACCAAACACCAGTGATTCCTCTACAACTGTAGAATCATCAACCCCTGGATCATCCACATTAACATTTCCAGTCACCTGTGGTTCCTCTACAACTGTAGAATCATCGTCACCTGGATCATCCACATTAACAGAACCAAACACCAGTGATTCCTCTACAACTGTAGAATCATCAACACCTGGATCATCCACATTAACATTTACAGTCACCTGTGGTTCCTCTACAACTGTAGAATTATCGTCACCTGGATCATCAACATTAACAGAACCAAACACCAGTGATTCCTCTACAACTGTAAAATCATCGACACCTGGATCATCCACATCAGCAGAACCAGTTACCAGTGATTTCTCTACAACTGTAGAATCATCTACAACTGGATCATCCACATTAACATTTCCAGTCACCAGTGATTTCTCTACAACTGTGGAATCATCGACACATGGATCATCCACATTAACAGAACCAAATACCAGTGATTCCTCTGCAACTGTAGAATCATCGACACCTGGATCATCCACATCCACTGAACCAAACACCAGTGATTCCTCTGCAACTGTAGAATCATCGACACCTGGATCATCCACATTAACATTTCCAGTCACCAGTGATTCCTCTACAACTGTAGAATCATTGACACCTGGATCATCCACATTAACATTTCCAGTCACCAGTGGTTCCTCTACAACTGTAGAATCATCGTCACCTGGATCATCCACATTAACAGAACCAAATACCAGTGATTCCTCTGCAACTGTAGAATCATCGACACCTGGATCATCCACATTAACATTTCCAGTCACGAGTGATTCCTCTACATCTGTAGTATCATCGTCACCTGGATCATCCACATCAACAGAACCAAACACCAGTGATTCCTCTGCAACTGTAGAATCTTCGACACCTGGAACATCCACATCAACAGAACCAAACACCAGTGATTCCTCTGCAAATGAAGAATCATCGACACCTGGATCATCCACATTAACAAAACCAAACACCAGTGATTCCTCCACAACTGTAGAATCATCAACCCCTGGATCATCCACATTAACATTTCCAGTCACCAGTGATTCCTCTGCAACTGTAGAATCATCGACACCTGGATCATCCACATTAACACCAAACACCAGTGATTCCTCTACAACTGTAGAATCATCAACCCCTGGATCATCCACATTAACATTTCCAGTCACCTGTGGTTCCTCTACAACTGTAGAATCATCGTCACCTGGATCATCCACATTAACAGAACCAAACACCAGTGATTCCTCTACAACTGTAGAATCATCGACACCTGGATCATCTACATTAACATTTCCAGTCACCTGTGGTTCCTCTACAACTGTAGAATTATCGTCACCTGGGTCATCCACATTAACAGAACCAGTCACCAGTGATTCCTCTACAACTGTAAAATCATCAACACCTGGATCATCCACATCAGCAGAAACTGTTACCAGTGATTTCTCTACAACTGTAGAATCATCTACAACTGGATCATCCACATTAACATTTCCAGTCACCAGTGATTTCTCTACAACTGTGGAATCATCGACACATGGATTATCCACATTAACAGAACCAAATACCAGTGATTCCTCTGCAACTGTAGAATCATCGTCACCTGGATCATCCACATTAACATTTCCAGTCACCAGTGATTCCTCTACAACTGTAGAATCATTGACACCTGGATCATCCACATTAACATTTCCAGTCACCAGTGGTTCCTCTACAACTGTAGAATCATCGTCACCTGGATCATCCACATTAACAGAACCAAATACCAGTGATTCCTCTGCAACTGTAGAATCATCGACACCTGGATCATCCACATTAACATTTCCAGTCACGAGTGATTCCTCTACATCTGTAGTATCATCGTCACCTGGATCATCCACATCAACAGAACCAAACACCAGTGATTCCTCTGCAACTGTAGAATCTTCGACACCTGGAACATCCACATCAACAGAACCAAACACCAGTGATTCCTCTGCAACTGAAGAATCATCGACACCTGGATCATCCACATTAACAGAACCAAACACCAGTGATTCCTCCACAACTGTAGAATCATCAACCCCTGGATCATCCACATTAACATTTCCAGTCACCAGTGATTCCTCTGCAACTGTAGAATCATCGACACCTGGATCATCCACATTAACACCAAACACCAGTGATTCCTCTACAACTGTAGAATCATCAACCCCTGGATCATCCACATTAACATTTCCAGTCACCTGTGGTTCCTCTACAACTGTAGAATCATCGTCACCTGGATCATCCACATTAACAGAACCAAACACCAGTGATTCCTCTACAACTGTAGAATCATCGACACCTGGATCATCCACATTAACATTTCCAGTCACCTGTGGTTCCTCTACAACTGTAGAATTATCGTCACCTGGGTCATCCACATTAACAGAACCAGTCACCAGTGATTCCTCTACAACTGTAAAATCATCAACACCTGGATCATCCACATCAGCAGAAACTGTTACCAGTGATTTCTCTACAACTGTAGAATCATCTACAACTGGATCATCCACATTAACATTTCCAGTCACCAGTGATTTCTCTACAACTGTGGAATCATCGACACATGGATTATCCACATTAACAGAACCAAATACCAGTGATTCCTCTGCAACTGTAGAATCATCGTCACCTGGATCATCCACATTAACATTTCCAGTCACCAGTGATTCCTCTACAACTGTAGAATCATCGACACCTGGATCATCCACATTAACATTTCCAGTCACCAGTGGTTCCTCTACAACTGTAGAATCATCGTCACCTGGATCATCCACATTAACAGAACCAAATACCAGTGATTCCTCTGCAACTGTAGAATCATCGACACCTGGATCATCCACATTAACATTTCCAGTCACCAGTGATTCCTCTACATCTGTAGAATCATCGACACCTGGATCATCCACATCAACAGAACCAAACACCAGTGATTCCTCTACAACTGTAGAATCATCGTCACCTGGATCATCCACATTAACAGAACCAGTCACCAGTGATTCCTCTGCAACTGTAGAATCATCGACACCTGGATCACCCACATCAACAGAAACAGTCACCAGTGATACCTCTATAACTGTGGAATCATCGACACCTGGATCATCCACATCAACAGAACCAGTCACCAGTGATTTCTCTACAACTGTAGAATCATCTACAACTGGATCATCCACATTAACATTTCCAGTCACCAGTGATTCCTCTACAACTGTGGAATCATCGACACATGCATCATCCACATTAACAGAACCAAATACCAGTGATTCCTCTGCAACTGTAGAATCATCGACACCTGGATCATCCACATTAACATTTCAAGTCACCAGTGATTCCTCTACATCTGTAGAATCATCGACACCTGGATTATCCACATCAACAGAACCAAACACCAGTGATTCCTCTACAACTGTAGAATCATCGACACCTGGATCATCCACATTAAAATTTCCAGTCACCAGTGATTCCTCTACATCTGTAGAATCATCAACACCTGGATTATCCACATCAACAGAACCAAACACCAGTGATTCCTCAGCAACTGTAGAATCATCGACACTTGGATCATCCACATTAACAGAACCAAACACCAGTGATTCCTCTACAACTGTAGAAACATCAACCCCTGGATCATCCACATTAACATTTCCAGTCACCTGTGGTTCCTCTACAACTGTAGAATCATCGTCACCTGGGTCATCCACATTAACAGAACCAAACACCAGTGATTCCTTTACAACTGTAGAATCATCGACACCTGGATCATCCACATTAACATTTCCAGTCACCTGTGGTTCCTCTACAACTGTAGAATTATCGTCACCTGGATCATCAACATTAACAGAACCAGTCACCAGTGATTCCTCTACAACTGTAAAATCATCGACACCTGGATTATCCACATCAGCAGAACCAGTTACCAGTGATTTCTCTACAACTGTAGAATCATCTACAACTGGATCATCCACATTAACATTTCCAGTCACCAGTGATTTCTCTACAACTGTGGAATCATCGACACCTGGATCATCCACATCAACAGAACCAAATACCAGTGATTCCTCTGCAACTGTAGAATCATCGACACCTGGATCATCCACATCCACTGAACCAAACACCAGTGATTCCTCTGCAACTGTAGAATCATCGACACCTGGATCATCCACATTAACATTTCCAGTCACCAGTGGTTCCTCTACAACTGTAGAATCATCGTCACCTGGATCATCCACATTAACAGAACCAAATACCAGTGATTCCTCTGCAACTGTAGAATCATCGACACCTGGATCATCCACATTAACATTTCCAGTCACCAGTGATTCCTCTACATCTGTAGAATCATCGACACCTGGATCATCCACATCAACAGAACCAAACACCAGTGATTCCTCTGCAACTGTAGAACCTTCGACACCTGGAACATCCACATCAACAGAACCAAACACCAGTGTTTCCTCTGCAACTGTAGAATCATCGACTCCTGGATCATCCACATTAACAGAACCAAACACCAGTGATTCCTCTACAACTGTAGAATCATCAACCCCTGGATCATCCACATTAACATTTCCAGTCACCTGTGGTTCCTCTACAACTGTAGAATCATCGTCACCTGGATCATCCACATTAACAGAACCAAACACCAGTGATTCCTCTACAACTGTAGAATCATCGACACGTGGATCATCCACATTAACATTTACAGTCACCTGTGGTTCCTCTACAACTGTAGAATTATCGTCACCTGGATCATCCACAATAACAGAACCAGTCACCAGTGATTCCTCTACAACTGTAAAATCATCGACACCTGGATCATCCACATCAGCAGAAACAGTTACCAGTGATTTCTCTACAACTGTAGAATCATCTACAACTGGATCATCCACATTAACATTTCCAGTCACCAGTGATTTCTCTACAACTGTGGAATCATCGACACATGGATCATCCACATTAACAGAACCAAATACCAGTGATTCCTCTGCAACTGTAGAATCATCGACACCTGGATCATCCACATCCACTGAACCAAACACCAGTGATTCCTCTGCAACTGTAGAATCATCGACACCTGGATCATCCACATTAACATTTCCAGTCACCAGTGATTCCTCTACAACTGTAGAATCATCGACACCTGGATCATCCACATTAACATTTCCAGTCACCAGTGGTTCCTCTACATCTGTAGAATCATCGACACCTGGATCATCCACATCAACAGAACCAAACACCAGTGATTCCTCTGCAACTGTAGAACCTTCGACACCTGGAACATCCACATCAACAGAACCAAACACCAGTGTTTCCTCTGCAACTGTAGAATCATCGACTCCTGGATCATCCACATTAACAGAACCAAACACCAGTGATTCCTCTACAACTGTAGAATCATCAACCCCTGGATCATCCACATTAACATTTCCAGTCACCAGTGGTTCCTCTACATCTGTAGAATCATCGACACCTGGATCATCCACATCAACAGAACCAAACACCAGTGATTCCTCTGCAACTGTAGAACCTTCGACACCTGGAACATCCACATCAACAGAACCAAACACCAGTGTTTCCTCTGCAACTGTAGAATCATCGACTCCTGGATCATCCACATTAACAGAACCAAACACCAGTGATTCCTCTGCAACTGTAGAATCATCGACACCTGGATCATCCACATCCACTGAACCAAACACCAGTGATTCCTCTGCAACTGTAGAATCATCGACACCTGGATCATCCACATTAACATTTCCAGTCACCAGTGATTCCTCTACAACTGTAGAATCATCGACACCTGGATCATCCACATTAACATTTCCAGTCACCAGTGGTTCCTCTACAACTGTAGAATCATCGTCACCTGGATCATCCACATTAACAGAACCAAATACCAGTGATTCCTCTGCAACTGTAGAATCATCGACACCTGGATCATCCACATTAACATTTCCAGTCACCAGTGATTCCTCTACATCTGTAGAATCATCGACACCTGGATCATCCACATCAACAGAACCAAACACCAGTGATTCCTCTGCAACTGTAGAATCTTCGACACCTGGAACATCCACATCAACAGAACCAAACACCAGTGATTCCTCTGCAACTGTAGAATCATCGACACCTGGATCATCCACATTAACAGAACCAAACACCAGTGATTCCTCTGCAACTGTAGAATCATCGACACCTGGATCATCCACATTAACATTTCCAGTCACCAGTGGTTCCTCTACAACTGTAGAATCATCGTCACCTGGATCATCCACATTAACAGAACCAAATACCAGTGATTCCTCTGCAACTGTAGAATCATCGACACCTGGATCATCCACATTAACATTTCCAGTCACCAGTGATTCCTCTACAACTGTAGAATCATCGTCACCTGGATCATCCACATTAACAGAACCAAACACCAGTGATTCCTCTGCAACTGTAGAATCATCGACACCTGGATCATCCACATTAACAGAACCAAACACCAGTGATTCCTCTGCAACTGTAGAATCATCGACACCTGGATCATCCACATTAATATTTCCAGTCACCAGTGATTCCTCTACAACTGTAGAATCATTGACACCTGGATCATCCACATCAACAGAACCAAACACCAGTGATTCCTCTTCAACTGTAGAATCATCGACACCTGGATCATCCACATTAACAGAACCAAACATCAGTGATTCCTCTACAACTTTAGAATCATCGACACCTGGATCATCCACATTAACATTTCCAGTCACCAGTGATTCCTCTACAACTGTAGAATCATTGACAGCTGGATCATCCACATTAACATCTCCAGTCACCAGTGATTCCTCTAATACTGTAGAATCATCGACACCAGGATCAACCACTTCAACAGAACCAGTCACCAGTGATTCCTCTACAACTGCAGAATCATCAACACCTGGATCATCCACATCAACACAACCAAACACCAGTGATTCCTCTGCAACTGTAGAATCATCGACACCTGGATCATCCACATTAACAGAACCAAACACCAGTGATTCCTCTACAACTGTAGAATCATCGACACCTGGATCATCCACATTAACAGAACCAAACACCAGTGATTCCTCTACAACTGTAGAATCATCGACACCTGGATCATTCACATTAACATTTCCAGTCACCAGTGATTCCTCTACAACTGTAGAGTCATCGACACCGGGATCATCCACTTCAACAGAACCAAACACCAGTGATTCCTCTGCAACTGTAGAATCATTTACTCTTGGATCATCAACACCCACAGGACCATTCTCTATACCAACAACAGAACCTTTTAGCAGCAATTCAGTATTTACAACAGTGTCAGTCACATCAGTGTCTTCAACTTTAACAAAACCAGCAACTACTCAAACATCTATTACATCAGACTCAGCATCTACTCATTTATCTCCTCCAACTAAAGAAAGTATAGCTGAATCAAGTCCAACTCAACCAATAACTACTGAATCATTAGGTTCATCCAAATCAAGTGAACCTGACCTGAGCCAAAGCACAACCATACCACCTAGCACATCTATGCCACCAAGCACAAGTATACCATCATCATACACAACTATTCCATCAAACACAACTATACCACCACCAACCACAACTATACCACCATCAGCCACAACTATACCTCCATCAACGACAACTATACCACCATTAATCACAACTATACCATCATCAAATACAACTATACCACCATCAAATACAACTTTACCACCATCAAATGCAACTATACCACCACCAACCACAACTATACCACCATCAACCACAACTATACCTCCATCAACCACAACTATACCACCACCAACCACAACTATACCACCACCAACCACAACTATACCACCATCAACCACAACTATACCACCACCAACCACAACTATACCACCACCAACCACAACTATACCACCATCAACCACAACTATACCTCCATCAACCACAACTATACCACCATCCAATACAACTATACCACCATTGAATACAACTATACCACCATTGAATACAACTATACTACCATCAAATGCAACTATACCACCATCAAATGCAACTATACCACCATCAAATGCAACTATACCACCATCAACCACAACTATACCACCATCAAATACAACTATACCACCATCCAATACAACTATACCACCATCAACCACAACTATACCAGCATCAAACACAAGTTCTCCATCCACAACAGCAACTGTTTCTGCAACTACAAAGATCGTGTCAACAGCTTCAACTATTCAACCAACAACTATACGACCAGGTAAATAACATTCAGTTAGGTAGTGGTCCATGTTCTATCTTCTCTCTAAACTCTTTATCTATTTTCTTTTACTTTCCAATCATTTGTGACAACTCCTTGCTATTCCACAAACCTATTCTATGCATACAGAAATGGCATGCATCGGTTAGTCTCCTTTTACTTGATAATATACAGTAGTTTGTCTACAGCCTCATCAAACGGTTTCTCCTCTTTGGACAATCTCTACTTGTTAGATTGTTCCCTCTACAATAAACAGATCACAAAGTGTCCCCTGCTGGGATCTCCAGTGATCAGTTGTGATCTGTGGGGAAACCTGGCAGTAATTGTTCAATTTCCCTGCAGCGCCACCATATGGAAGATCAAGCATTACACAGTTCTCATTTAAATCAATAGGTTGTCCGTAGCAGAGGACAAGACTGGTCCTCCAGAGTAAGAAACGATCTCTGTAATTGTTCTTCTCGCCAAGAAATGAGGGTCCTGAAGAGGGGACACCCTCTATTAACTTAGAATTCCCTAATAGAGTATTTAAAATGGATTTTCTAAATTGGACAACCCCTTTAAGGAATAATTAGCTACTCAAGATATTTAAATTGTCTTAAGCATTTAATTACTGCAGGAAATGATTGAACCACTAGATGGCACTTTAGACTAATGACTTGTAATGATGGCTCTAAAAATGGCTTCTGTTCCATGCTAGAAAAAAGCCACAACTAAGGGCCTGTTCACACCTGTGTCTGTGCAAAACAATGAAGATACCGGGAGCGCTGGTTCCGTTGCATGACGGACACCATCAGCGCCTGTCGGAACCCATAAACTTTATTCGGTTCCACTGGGTTTCTGTCATGGTGTCCACCGTTTTCCCGTAAACATCCGGATACTATAGCGCAGCATACTATACTATTTTTTGTGTTATAGTTGGCCGGATCTGTTAAGGAGGTTCCTAACGGAGCCTCTAACACAGATGTGAACAGGCCCTTACACTGGTGGTGATGTCATCGGCATATTTATTTAGAGTCCTGCTTTATTTAAAGTATATTGTAGCTGGACCTCCTGAAGTCCATGCTGTGTAGAAACGGTTGAGATCTGAGCACAACACTCGCTGTCTCTCTCTATCCTTGCTGTACTGTTAGTAAAATCTTACATTCCGGAATATTTTCAGGTGGTACCACTTCCAACTGTCTGAATAATGGTCAACATGATGGGAATAAGTGCATTTGTGGACTAAACTTCTACGGGACTCTGTGTGAATTCATCTTGAATGAAATCAGACCAGGTAATTTTTTTTTCTATTCATTTCTACTCATTAAATATCTATATAATATAATGTAAAAATAATAGAAATATATAATATAAAATATACTATTTAGCCAAAAGCATGTTGACCTCTGACTACCCCCCTTTATGAGGTTGTTGGACTTATATGATATAATATGGAGTTGGTCCCCGCTAAGCAGCTGAAACATTTTCCACTCTTCTGGGAAGACTTTCTACAAGATTTTGGAGGGTGTCTGTGGGAATTTTTGCCCATTCATCCAGAAGAACATTTGTGCGGTCAGACACTCATGTTAGGGGAGGGGGCTTGGATTTTAATCTCCGTTCTAATTCATCCCAAAGGTGTTGGATGGTGTTGAGGTCAAGACTCTGTTATTTTTACTATAAAGTGTGCTGAAGTAAAATGTGGCTAAACTTAAGCAACTCTCTTGTCCATGCACCAGAGAGGGAAATCTACATCAGCTACGAGCTGGCATAGATTTCTGCTATAATTCACGCCAGCTTCTAGAGTAAATTATAGCATACGCGATGGCCGCCCATCCACCAAGCCCGGTTCACTTTTGAAAAGAAGCCCGGGGGGGGGGTCACAAAAAGCAAAAATTTGCAAGGTTTTTGTGCGAACAGCAATTTTTTTCCTCAAAATTCTACGCCATTGTCTGGCGTAGATGGTTTAATAAATTCCCTGTATGTCTTTATGGAGCTCGCTATGTGCACAGGAAAGGGGCCAACCCCAAACAGTTACCACCAAGTTGGAAACTACAATCATCTGAAATCTCTGTGTATTCTGATGCGTTAACATTACCATTCACTGGAAATAAGGGGACAAACCCCAAAACACATCTCTAGAACATTAACCCTCCTCCACCACATGTTCATGTTACAGTGGGCACTATTCAGTGGCCAAATTTAGATTCCTCCATCAGACTGCCCGACAGTTAGATGTGATTCACGTTGCTCCAGAGTTCAGTGACGACGTGCTTCACACCACTGCAGCTGATGCTTGGCATTGTGCATGGTGATCTTAGACTTGTGTGCAGCGACCATGGAAACCCATTTCATGAAACTCCGGATGCACAGTTCTGATGCTGATGGGGATCTCTGTAGTGAGTGATGCAACAGAGGATAGGACATTTTTATGTGTTACACGCTTCAGCACTGTAAGTTTGTATAGTCTACCTCTTCATAACTGAGCAGTTGTTACTCCTGGACGCTTCTACTTTACAATAATAGCACTTACAGGTGATCGGGGAAGATCTAGCAGATAATAATAATACGTACATGTGACCGGGGCAGATCTAGCAGATGATAATAACACTTACATGTGACTGGGGCAGATCTAGCAGATGATAATAACACTTACAGGTGACCAGGGCATATCTAGTTGATAATAAAGGTACTTAAAGTTGACCAGGGCAGATCTAGCAGATAATAATTGCACTCACAGCTGACCGGGGCAGATCTAGCAGATAATAATAGCACTTACAGATGACCGGGACAGATCTAGCAGATAATAATTGCACTTGCAGGTGACCGTGGCAGATCTAGCATATAAGAATAGCACTTGCAGGTGACCGGGGCAAATCTAGCAGATAGTAATAGCACTTACAGGTGACTGGGACAGATCTAGCAGATAATAATTGCACTTACAGGTGACCGGGGTAAATCTAGCAGATCAGACATTTCTCATGGTGATTTTGGCAAAGGTGCCATGTGTAAAGTCACTGAGCTCTTTAGTATGACCCATGCTACTATCATTGTTTGTCTATGGAGATTGCATTGGCGTGTTTGCAATAGGTATGGCTGAAACACCTGAACTCAATAAATAGGACTTGTGTCCACATGCTTTTGTCCATATAGTGTACTGTATATATCCTCAATAGATATCAGCAACTTTGATGTTTACATGTCTAAGCTCACAGGATTCAGGGCTTTTTTATGCCATTTATATCAATATCATGACCATTATCAAGAGGACATAACATATATTAAGGACATGAAGTAACTGCTCTCTTTTTATCTCACCCCAGCTGATGTTATTGCCTCCGTTGATGTCACCGTTACTGTGCTGAATGTACAGTTTAAGGAAGAGCTAAAAAATTTCACATCACAAGATTTTAACTATTTTGACATACAGTTCAAAGAACAGGTAAATTAGTGAAAACTGCCAAAGTATCTCTCTTATTGTAGCTTTACATGGGCCAATTTCATGGTGCAAAACTTAAAGGCTACATTGACACCCATGCAGCGTCCGAGCCCACCCGCCATCTCTACAGAATATGTGCACATCCACTTGTTGTTATCATTGTATACAAAGGACATATCATCACTAATGTCTAATAGGTTATCACCCATAAGTGGCAAGTGCTTGGCTCACAAGTCATCTCCAAATGGGGATGTCTTCTGCTAGACCTATTAGGACCCATTATTGAGTCAGAGTCTGAGCCTACCGGAGGATCCTCTGGTAGGCCAATCCAACCTGCACAAAAGCCCCATCATTTGTACTTATCCAAATCTCCTAGTTCGTCGACACCATGCAATTTGTTCATTCGGCCTTCTTCAGAAAGCGGGTCTGATGAAAATGTCCATGCGATGAACGTAATTGGATGGCTCTGACCACTTTGTGGAGGGACATACTGTGGATTGTTAGTGATCGGATGGTCCTTGAGTTGATTTGACCATAATGTTCAGCAATATTCGCAATTGTCCTTTTGTGTCTTGATGGATTTCATCAACCTCTTTATTACAGATGGCACATGTGTACTCAAAAATTCAAAACTACCAGGGGGTCCAGATTCTCAACATCACGTGAGTACTAAGCATATACGTGTGGTCAACTTTTTTTCATGAGCGCTAAGTGGGGGGTTGTTAACAGTCTTAGCTACGAAATGTAACCTGGAACTTGCTCTGTTTTCTCCGACGACAGACAAGGAAGTATCGTGGTTGAACACTTGGTCTTTCTGAAAATTTCTGTTGATATATACGATAAAGCTGTTAGTGAACTGGAAACAATATTGAATTCCACAAACTGCACAGATGAAGAAAGCAAAGGTGGGCATCTTATTCTATATTATGCAAAAGTCTTAGAGCATTGTTGGAACTTTTCATATCTTGATTCATCTTGCTAGTCCGGCTCGTTATTCAAAGGGAGCAATTAAAATGACATCATCACGAGAGAACCTTGCTCTGGGATGATGAGGTGCAAAAGGCTGAAAGAGTTCTATCAACTGATGGGTGTCTTAGAATAAAACTATTAAAGGCACTATAGAGATATTCTTCCTTATAGTGGTGTTCCCATCTTAGACATTTATGGCTCATTCATAGAGATATTTCCATGGAAGTGAATGGAGAGTACAACCATTTTCCATCCATTCTTTTGCTGGATACGGTGGTCAGCGAACCCCTGTTCTGCACTTAAGTGTGGATCCCAGGGGTGGAAACTGCACTTATCAGACATTTATGACATATCCTGTAGATATACCATAAATGTCTGAGAAGGGAATATGGAATTCTTTGCAAATGGCGCCAAGAAACATTTGTCAAGTTGATTTTCCTAGAGAAGAACATTCCTGTGAGTCTAAATATCTCAACTTTCACACAACCTATTAAACTGTCATCTTCATGATAATAAAGATAGGACAATATTTGTAGGAAACAAACAAATGAATGAATAGTATTTAAATCATAACTCTATGTATTGTCTTCTCCCTATACAGACAATTTGTGCTTTAAGGCAAGTGAAAAATTTGTTAAGAAAACTCTGCTCAACACCACAGGTAAGACCATAAACAAGAAGTTAATTAAAGTATATGGTAGACTATGAGGCAAGTGTATCCAGTAGATGCTAGAGTCACAGACTAGGAGATTGACAACCTTCAAAAGTTGACCTTCCAAGTTCCAACTTTTGTGCCACAAAACCACATTGTCTATATTGTGTCACTTCTTCTTGGAGAATTGATGCCTTCTCATTGGCTCAACTTTTTGTCAACTCTCCTTCAAAAATCTTTCAATAGTCTATCTCCAACATGTCTATGGAATGAACTATGAAATGTGGGGATATCTGAAGGCCCTTAGTCAGACGTTCAACTCTTTAATCTTACTTCATATCTTAAGTATCTAAGACCCCCTGGGAATGAGTGAATGGGTTTCCCTTGATTTACCTTTGGTCAATGGCCATTGATGAATGTGAAACTCAAATAGTCCAAATTAATTAATCATCTCTAGTTATCCATGTTCTCCATTTGACAC
Organism: Rhinoderma darwinii; assembly: GCF_050947455.1. NCBI lineage: Eukaryota > Metazoa > Chordata > Amphibia > Anura > Rhinodermatidae > Rhinoderma > Rhinoderma darwinii. Next base: position 404,243,682 of record NC_134689.1, read on the forward strand.
TTTGTAATAAATACAATTTTAGACTTAGATCCATATGGTTAACGGTCTATAAAGTCTATACAGAAGAATATACAACGTAGCACATCTGTTACAATGTTTTATTATCCGGATTATTCTAGGAATCTGCACAAATCATACTGAAATCCCAAAAGAAGTTCAACAATATTATGTTCCCTTCAATGACTCCGGAAAGACAGTATGTGTTTCCCGATGTAGCGTCAATAGCAAAGATCCTATTAACTGCAACAAAGGACAATGCTCTGTCACACGTCAAGGACCACATTGCTAGTAAGTTAACCCTATGTGTTCTTCTTTCTAAGATACATCTAAATGTACATAGTCATTGTAGACAGGTTGATCATTTGGAATCATAATTTATATATTCATAGTGGTGACAAATCTGTTCCAATTGCAAAATCTATCAGTTATAGTTTTTTTTTCTCCTAACTTAAGTTTAATCTTAATGTTCGACAATAATTGATAAAAAATTCTCCATTTGGATTTCTTTTCCACCAAAAGAAGAACATTTCAATGCTGAATGTTCCAATAGTGAAGTCATACTGGAATGTGTGGTTGACTACCTAATGGGTACCATGGCTCAATCTTCATGGGTCTGCGTAGATCCAATGGCTTCACCAATAACTTCATAAAACCTCTTCCAGATATCTGCCAATATTCGGAGTCCTTTGAGTCAATTGATTTTTTTTTCTCCCTGTAGCTGTGAGACGTCATCCGAGTTCTGGTACACAGGAGACCGTTGCCAGACAGCCATCAGTAAACCTGGCGTATATGCGGGAGTGGCTGTCACCCTGTTTGTGTTGCTCGTCATTATCGTTGCTCTAGGTATCATCTCATACCGACGTCGGAATTTGTCGAACAAAGAGAAGTGAGTATTTCCATGGACACCAGAGGCATTTACAAAAGCACGGTTATTGATTCCAAGAAAAAGTTGGGTTGCATTTTTTTTCCCAATAATTTTCGAGCTTGCCCTTAGAAGACAGAAAAGTTTAGAAATTAGTTATATGTAGGAATAAGCAGGTCCAGTATCATTTTGTATCCACCAACTCAAGTTTGGTGATACAAAATCTATTTACTGTGTCTTCATATGTTTTCCACTCACTTTTGGCTAGTAGAAACAAATATTTAGTCTTAAACCTTGATAACCACCAGAGATTTTGTTTGTTTTTAGTTATATTTAACTGGCTCCCGACTGCGGTCGAGGTCCTTAAAACCCGCACCATAGTAAATCTACAGCAGTTACGTACAGTTTTTTTTTAACACTTTTTATTTCATTCTTTTTAGCGCTATGGTGACCAAAAGACAACGATTCTGGGGTTTTAATTATTTTTTTTTTTTACACTGTTCACTGTGTTAGTCAAATAATGCTATATTGTAATAGTTTCGGACTTTTACAGATGCAGAGATACCAATTTTTTTATTATTTCTTTATTTTTACATTGTGCTTGGGGAAAAATGGGAAAAGGTTTTTGTTTTTAACTTTTAAAAAATTGTTACACACCTGAAAATGTATCTAACTTTTTTTTTTACACATTTTATAAGTTCCCCTAGGGGACTTGAACCAGCGATCATTAGATCGCTGGTACAATACACTGCAATACATGGTTGAGTTACGGAAACAGCATAACTCGCTGAGCTACGCTGTTTCCGTAACTCCCATAGTAGTGAATAGCAGTTACAGAAGCAGCGTAGCATGCTACGCTGTTTCCGTAACTACTATTCAGTTCTATGGGAGTTGCGGAAACTGCGTAGCTCAGAGAGTTACGCTGTTTGCGTAACTCGAACATGTAACCAGGAAGTGGCCGGAAGACAGCGGAGCCCGGTAAGATAGAACGGGGCTTAGGGGGCCCCGTTCTAGAGATAGATGCAGGTCCCAGAAGTGGGACCCGCATCTATCTGACATTTATGTCATAAATGTCCTTCATGGGAAAACCACTATAAATGCCACGGTCACTCAATCGCTGTTCCTGGCCGTTAGTGCAGCGTGTCAGAAGCTGACACCTGCGGTGTATGGAGCGAGCTCAGCGCGTGAGCCCGCTCCATACATCATCCCCTCCCTGCTCCATGATGTGCCAGGAAATCACGGGTTGGGAAGGAGTTAAGTAAGGCGCTGCCGGGTCCCTTGACTGCAGACTATAAGACAAGGGGACTTTTTAGCTAGGTTTATTCTTGCTAAAAACTGTGTCTTATAGTCCGAAAAATACGGTAATAAAGTCCCACAATGGTCTTTTCTGACTTTTGAGGGACAGACCATAATAATTAAAAAAATGATGTGAAATAAAGTAAAAATAAATTAAATAATAATTACAGATAAAATACCCACCCCCCAAAAAAATTAAATAATTGTCGTAACGATAGTCCTGACCCAATCACAATTACAAATAAAAAGTCTATTTTAGGAAACAACTATATTATTACCAGAAAAAATTATCTGAAAAGTAAAAAGGCCTATATTTTTTGCTATTATTTTCAAAGTATAAACCTAAAAATTCTAAGGGTATGTTCACACGGCCTATTTACGGACGTAAATCGGGCGTTTTTGCCCCGAATTACGCCCGAAAATAGCGCCTCAATAGCGCTGACAAACATCTGCCCATTGAAAGCAATGGGCAGACGTTTGTCTGTTCACACGAGGCGTATATTTACGTGCCGCTGTCAAATGACGGCGCGTAAATAGACGCCCGCGTCAAAGAAGTGACCTGTCACTTCTTTGGCCGTATTTGGGGCCGCTATTCATTGACTCCAATGAATAGCAGCGCTAATTACGGCCGTAATTGACGCGGCGTTCAAGCGCCTGCACATGCCGGTACGGCTGAAATTACGGGGATGTTTTCAGGCTGAAACATCCCCGTAATTTCAGCCGTTACGGACCCCCGCCGTGTGAACATACCCTAAAATAGCAAAAAGGATGCATAGAAAAATAATAACAAAAATAAACCTGCATTGCCTACTGAAAAAAAAACCGCAAACATCACGTCGCCAGCCCAACAAATAAAAAAGTTATAGCTGTTTAACAAACGTGTGTTAAAAATGGCTCAACGGTGTCTGGGTCAAAATAGCGCGGACCTGAACCGGTTAATCTATTATGGTTACATAGGGATATTATGGGAGTTATTAAATAGCCATTTTTATGGCTTCACTTTATATACAGGGAGCCTGGGTCCTTTGGAAGTCCCCTAGGCTGTCCTATGACAATGCCGGATTGGACATGCTATAAGTGAGGATATTATTAAGCACAGGCAAAATAAACTGGCATATAGACATATGCCAGTACATTGATCAAAACTTAAACTTACTTAATGGGACTAGAAAAAAAAAAAACTGCAATGAAAATATTATTATTATTATTATTATTATTAGGCCCTGTTCACACAGTTTTTCGCCGCGGTTTTGGCCACGGAAACCGCGGCAAAAAAACGCGGCAAAAAATGGCCGAAATTGACTCTGGTTGCAAAAAAGCGCTCGCGGTAAAAAGAAGCGACATGCCCTATCTTGAGGCGTTTTCCGCCTCAAAAACCCCATTGAAATCAATGAGAGACGGAAATAAACTCGTTATTTGACGCTTTTTTAATGTGATTTTGACGCGTTTTTCGGCAAAAAACGTTTGCGGTTATTCCATCTTTTTGTTGAAGAGATAGCTAAAAGAAAGCCTAAAAAAAACGGCAAAAATGGCGGCAAAAAACACGTGTGTGCTGATTTTTTCAGGCAGAATTTTCTGCCTGCAAAAAACTCTGTGTGAACAGGGCCTTATTATTATTATTATTATTATTATTATTATTATTATTATTATTATGGTTTTTATTATTATTATTTATAAACCATAAAAAAGTGAAAAAAAACAGTAAATAATATATCTCTATAACTTTCACAACCCATACAATAAAGGTAACATATTTTTTACCCCGAATCCTATTTGTTTGCCATTTTTTACTTATATAAAAGATGACATTTAAAAAAAAATACCCTTTAAAATACCAACAGCAATTAATCTTGTGCTAATAGCTATTGTACAAAGACGGGGCGAAAGGAAAAACAGGAGCCAGAGAAGCCAGGAAACAAAAGGAAAGGGACCTATAGATGATTAGGTTGTCCATAAATCATTCTCGGTGACTCTTTTGCAACGAATCCTACCACTGTGATAGTTGGACATGATTAGGACAGATTTTAAGCCTCTTAATGTATACAATGAATGTTTTAATTTCACTGACAGCAAGCAGATGTCTTGAATACTTCCATGAATTGAAATGCAAAGTCGATTAGAAAGTGGTAGAACGTTTCTTTATACAAATGGAGACTCTCATTAAGACTGAGTGTAAATGAGTGCATTGAAGTTCTCTACAGAGCCACTTGGGGGCGGTAAATTCCACATTAACCAGCTTTAGTTTTCTTCTAGACGTGACACGTTCTCGTGGCGTTAATGATTCCTTGAAATATAATCTTCATTTTTATATGGACCTCAGATTTACGTAGTGTATTATTTACTCACCTAGCTTCTACGCCAAGTTCATTGCTGGCGTCATTTACAGTCACATATAGGTGACTCTTTCCCTTAAATCAGCACCTTGTTCCGGTGTAAGTATTTCACCCTTGTGACGACTTTCGTGAATGGTAGCAGAGGTTTTCTTTTTTTTTTATTGGCAGCACACCTCTTCAGACAGTATACCCAGAGGGGTCAACTAAAGTGAAATTAATATTCCAATACTAATGAATAGGACACAGCAGAAAATTTCACAGTACAGGATTTGCCTCAACAAGAAATTAAAGCTTAAATAATTGATATCTACTTTAATCAAATCAAACTGTGTTATAATTAAGATGAAAGACAACAGGATTTTTGGTATTATTTTATTTTTGTCAAAAAGCAATAGTAGTAGAAGTACTAGCAGTAATATGAGGGATAGGAGTAGTAATTGAAGTAATATTATTAGTAGTAATAGTAGCATTGATAGTAATATGGTAGAAATAATAGCAGTAGTAATAATAATATTATAGTCAGAATAGTAGTAAAATTATTATTAGTAGTAGTAGACAGTATATTGATAGTACTATGGTAAAAATAATAGCAGTAGTAATGATAATATAGTAAGAATAGTAATAATATTAGTAGTAGAAATAGTAGTATTGATAGTACTATAGAGAAATAATAGCAGTAGTAATGATAATATAGTTAGAATAGTAATAATATTAGTAGTATAAATAGTAGTATTGATAGTACTATAGAGAAATAATAGCAGTAGTAATGATAATATAGTAATATTAGTAGTAATATTATTAGTAGTAATAGTAGTATTGATAGTAAAATAGTAGAAATAATAGTAGCAGTAATGATAATTTAGTACGGATGGTAGTAATATTATTAGTAATAGTAGTATTGGTAGTATTATAGTAGAAATAATAGCAGTAGTAATGATAATATACCAATAATAGTAGTAATAATATTATTAGTAGTAATAGTAGTAGTACTATAGTAGAAATAATAGCAGTAGTAATGAAAATATAGTAATAACAGTAGTAATATTATTAGTAGCAATAGTAGTATTGATAGTACAATAGTAGAAACAATAGAAGTCATGATAATATAGTAATAATAGTAGAAATATTATTATTAGTAATAGTAGTATTGATAGTACTATAGTAGAAAAAATAGCAGTAGTATTAATAATATAGTAATAATAGCAGTAATATTATTAGTAATTGTAGTATTGGTAGTACTATAGTAGTAATAACCCGTAGTTGTAGGAGTAGTAGTAGCAAGAGTAATAGTAGTAGTGGCAGTAGTGGTAACAATAGCTGTAGTAGTTATAATACAGTAATAATTATAGCTATGGTGCTAGTTGTAATAGTAGTAATACTGATAAAGCAGCAGTAGTTATATCAGTAGGAGTATTAGTAATAGTAGTAGCAGTGGCAATAGTGGTAATAATAGCTTGAAGTAGCGATACTACAGTAATTGTAACACTGCTAGAAGTTATAGCTGTGGTACTAGTGGTAATAGTAGTAATACTGTAATAGCACTAGTAGTTATATCAGTAGGAGTAGTAGTAAAAGTATTAGTAGTAATGGCAGTAGTGCTGAAAATAGCTGTAGTAGTGATAATACAGTCATTGTAACACTGCTACTAATTATAGATGTGGTACTAGTGGTAATAGTAGTAATACTGATATAGCACCTGTAGTTATACCAGTAGGAGTAATAGCAATAATAGTAATAGTAGTAATAGCAGTAATGGTAATAATAGCTATAGTAGTGATAATACAGTTAGTGTAATACTGCTAGTAATTATAGCTATGGTCCTAGTAGTAACAGTAGTAATACTGATATAGAACCCTCGTTATACCAGTAGGAGTAGTAGCAGGAGTAATAATAGTAACAGTAGTAGTGGCAGTAATAGCTGTAGTAGTGATAACACAGTCATGGTGACACTGCTAGTAATAATAGCTGTGATACTAGTGGTAATAGTAGTAATACTGTAATAGCACCAGTAGTTAAAAAATACTAGTAGCACTAGCAGTAATAGGGATATCTGAAGTAGTAATAATTTAGTACTTTTAACACTAGTAGTAGTGTTAGTATCAGTGGTAATAGTAGAAGAGCTGTAATAGTTATAATAGTAACAGCAGTAGTAGAAGAAGTAGTAATGAAACACTTGGTTACAGTAGTAGTAACTGAAGTAGTAGTTACAGCAGTAAAATTAAAAATATACTTCTAGTAGTGTTAGTGACAGTAGTTGAAGTAGTATTTGAAGTAACAGTCTTAAAAGTAACAGAAAATAATAGCCCTAGTATCATTGATTGTAGCCAAGCAGCTACAGTAATGCAGGTAATAATAGAAACAGCCATTATAGTAATAGCCTTAGCCTATCCAACAAGAGCCTTAGTAACCATTTAAGTAATAGTCATAGTGGAACCAGTAGCATCTGCTAAATCAACAATGTTCTTATGTCCTCATAAAATATAACGTAGGAGGTCCCTTGTAAAGGGAAGTACTACGATAAAGCTGTGGTAGAAAAGGTTGTATTTCTTGTACTGGATTAAGTAATAAAAGTAACTATAATAGTAATTAAAGCCGGCATAATATTTGTATCAGCAGTAATAATAGTTATGGTAAGGGTAAAATAGTACCCCTGACTTTATCTGGAGGAGACTTGTAGGACTTGATGTACCTTGACACTTTCATTTTTTTCTTTCTTCACAGATTAATAGACAAAGAAAAACAGTGGTATGAGGACGGGTGGGAGGAAGACAACCAAGACCCTGGAACAATGCGCTACAACAGCAGTGTCAGTAGTGAGTATTCTTATAACAGTTACTCTATCAACTCAACCCATACCAACCAAAGGTGGCCAGAATACTAACTCAAGTCATTACTAGGAGCTCACGTTAAGGGCTGTAGTCGAACCTGACGCTACGATAACAATTAACCAGTTTGTTTGTTTGTTTCAGGTTCAATGGGTTCCAACTTCCGTCCAGACCTGAGAAAAGTAAACCCCAATGTCAAGGTAAGATATTAAAGAACGAAAGTTGAGAAGTAAGTAAGTCTAAGTTCGAGGAAGAGTGGTCTGCAAAAAGCAAGATAGACCAAAAATGGTGGACAAGTGTCTTAATTTTCAAACCTATGTAGCTATATCACTAGTCAAAGGTAGAAACCACTGTACAGAGGTAGCAACTTGACTTTTTCAATGGTTTTCAATGACTTAAGTGATGAGTTGTCATGCTGCAGCAAGTTATCTGAGTCAAGATAAGGATTGCTACATCCATGCATGAAGCACAGGTGGAATACGTAGATATGGTTGTAGGGTTTATGGAGCAGAAGATTAAAGGTGAACTTTAATAATTTAGTCTTGACGTATAAATCCAATAAGGAAATGATGAGGGAAAAAATTATAGTGAGGAAAAAAAATGGGTGGATTTCCCCTTTATTGTAATAGTTTTGGAGCAATTTTCCAAATTGTTAGTGAAGAATAGTTACATATTTAGCTTAGAATTTAGATTTAGCTTACATTATATTGTTTTGTTTCAACAGATGACTCTTCCAAGACCTGGATTAGTTTTCAAGTCAACTAGTTGAAGACCTCAAGTCACTGAAAGAAGTCCTGCTATTTCCACTTAAGTATTAGGTCATCTCAAAACTTCCAAAGCTGTTTCAAAGACTGTCAAGAAGAACTAATAAAGCAGGAAACATCATAGGTCCTGGTTCCTTCATGTGAACAAAACAAAAAACTGCTTCGATGAATGGACCGGATGGTCTGCTGTCCTTCAAGATACGAGTTGTCTTCATTTGTCAGCTATACGGGAACATGTTATGGGAACATACCTTGCCTTATGCAATGAAAACCAGACTTTTGTTTTTCAAAAATTGTAGAGGCTTCATAAGCAGAAACTTTGGTAACTCAAGATGTCAGGTTCCTTCAGCAATCACCCGAGGGCTCATGATTCTAAATTTGGAAGAAACCACTAGGGAAAGTGAAAGAAATGTGTCATAACTAATGCTTTCTATGATAATCCTAGGTCTAGCTTAACCTCAAGCCTAGAAAAAAAAATAATAGTATAATAAAGTTCATACATATGATAGAGCCCAAAGGATCCAGGTCATTTTGGCCCCATTCCAAATGGGTGGTCAGTTCTTGTTTTCCCCACTCTACAGGTGACTGGTGAGAGATCACTCCACCATTCTCTATGGATGCGATGGGATGACCGTGAATGAGAAGTCCCTTCTGTGTTAGGTTGAGCCATCTTAGAAGTCTCCATGGATGAGATGAGATGACTGTGAATGAGAAGTCCCTTCGTCTTGAGTTGAGTCATCTTAGACCAGCACCACCAAGGGTGCACTCTCTCGATTTATACCTCAACTATACAGACCATGAAACAAAGGTTACATCCTCATTCCAACACACAAAGCTTTCATCCTAATCTAAATCTCAAAATTTTCGAGCCACTCGAGAACAAAAAAATGTAACTGTGATAAATAATAAATGTCTGTCTAAATAATAGTAACGGTTTACAGCACTTTATTCTTATAGGGATAACTTGTATCTATATCTATATATATAAAGTAACTTATTTAAGAATTCCATTTTATATTTATTAAATTATGATATTACTATGTAATGAGAATTATATATTTGTATGACTAAGTATGTTATATGTCTGTCATTGTATTTGAATAAATCCTTAGAAATAGCTGAATTATTTCTTCTTTTTTTCCCGGATTCTTGGTCTTTTTCAGCTGAACCAAATGTTGGGTGGTGGATGGGTGGTCATCTTATAGCCTAGTGCCCTTTAGTTTCTGCTTTAGTCAACCATTTTTCGCACAACCTGTGGCTCATCACATTGTAGTTCTGCAACAGCTGGGGGGCTACAGGTTGGGGGTCATTGAAATAGAGTTAAAACTTAAGATGTAAATGTATAATGCCTCATGCACATAACCGTTGTGCCACTTGGGCCGTTTTTGACAGCATCCAAGTGGCACCCGATAATCTTCACGGACCTATTCACTTTAGCGGGTAAATCAGGTCAGTGAAAAAAGATCAGACTCTCCGATCCAAGGAAAGATAGGACATGTTCTATCTTTCCTCGGATCACTGACGGACTCGGCCGACACACATGGGTCATGTGCATGAGGTGTAACAGGTGTTCATGGTGGTGGGTGCTTGGCTTGTGATTTGGTTGGTTATTACACGTTAATTGCATTTTCCAGGATTTATTAGATGTATGGCATCCTTTAAAAATAAATAATTATGTAACAGCACTGTATACACCTAACAAGTACCACAGTTCATACTATGTCATGTGTTTGTGAACGGCTACAACATATAGAGAAGGCTTCACCTGGCGGATACAAAATTGTAGAGTCCATATATAATGGACGTCCTAAATGGTGGATTACCCATTTTTGCCCATATTATAATCCTGCTATGGAGTCCCAATAAGTCCCTTATTATATTTACTTTGTCACAATAAAACTTCCGAAAATATCTTAGATGGGTCGGAGTATTGGAGCATGGAATTTTCCATTATTTTGTTGGTCTCACCATACTTCTACTGAGATGTACGTACTGATTAAAGTTTAAAGGGGTTGGCCAGATATTTTTTTATTGATGGCCCATCCTTAGTATAGGTCATCAATATCAGATCGGTTCCGTTCCGACTCTCGGCACCACCGCCGATCAGCTGACCTCTTAGATCTGATATTGATGACCTATCCTAAGGATAGGCTATCAATAAAAAAAAATGGTCAGACAAACCCCTTAAGCATAAAACATATGTAAAAACCTAGAATTAAGAGGAGTAAATACAACTAGAGTAACATATCAACTGTGGGTTTTTGTATCTGACTAATATAACAAATACAGATGAAGAGTCCGCACTGGGGTTCGGTCTTGCTGTGCCCGTGATCACTGGGGTTACGATCCCATAAAGTCCACAAGTTCATTTACAGCATCAGAGGAACTTTTTGGGGCAAAATACTGTTTTTAGTCCAAAAATTCCATACAGTTCAATGCTTCAGCAGAATAAACGCCATTTTTAAGAATATTACAATAAGTAGGGTTTACATATATACTTCTCCACAATCTCTCTTTCCTTAAAGTACATGTGTGCTTAAAAATAAATTGGTCGTCATTGTAACTATCAACAATGTCAATCGAACAAATGCCGTTCGCCTATAAAGTCCATATATATGAAACACTCTTTTAGGTATATTAAAGTAAAAACAATATCCACATACTGTACCATCGGTACAGTATGTGGATACAATACAAGTGAAGCTATGACAAGTCTACATAAGAAGCTTGTTATATATTAGCTAAAGTGATCTTGTCTTGTCACTGTTGAACCTCCCCGGTGTAGCACCTTGTCACGCTCATCAGACTTTTACACTTTGCCCCCTGTTAAGGACTGATGGATTTATAGTGTTTAGTGATTTGTTTATTTATTGCATGGCTGAGTCATGTGTTTATTTGTGTTGTGTGTATGTGCGTCAGAGGTCTAAGGACTTATCTTGAAGTCCTCGTAAAAGTAGATCAAGGAGATAGAAGAAAAATGAAACAAAATTCTGACTTTCGTAAGACTTTGTCATATTCTTACACCATTTTCCGTTGAGTTCATGTAGGATAGGATTTTGAAAGAAAATGATTTGAGACATTGGAATGTCATATAGAGAATCATGATATCATTTATTGGTGCCACGATGTTGAGATGGCAAAATACATAATGGTGGCCTTTTGGCTTCAATGGGTAATCATTGAGGTTCTTCTGCCCATAACTAATCACAGGGGCTTCCAGATGTGGACATGGACCCTCAACGTTCCACCTGTGAGACATTTTGAAATTTCCCTGCTTCCCTTGAAGACCTTTTAGCAGAATAGAAGTTGCCATTTTTCGTTATTCTATATAGTGTCTATGAACAGGCTGACACAGTTTATCTTTTCATGGATCTCCAGGTAAAGTCATAGAAAAAACCGACTGATCAAACCTAACCTTTACTTATTATTGATAAAAAAAAGGTAGTCGTTTAAAAAAAAAAGAGGGTGGGTCAAAAAATGCTATAGGGAAAACAAACTGACCCTGTTAAATCCTACCTGGTCACCCTGCCTAAATGGCAGTGCCCCTACTGAAGGGACGGCCTCGACCTCCAACCTACACCCTAGACCCCCTGTTATTGGCCTATCCGATTTGATAGTCTAGAGAATGGGTGGGGTGTAAACACACAGTGAGATTTGGTGTGATACTGAAATAACATACTGGCCGATATCCCTCAAGAATGGAGAAGGTGTATTGTAAAAAGTAATAATATACAGGAGGACGATGCCGTCCCTTCAGTAGGGGCGCTGCCCTGTTTAGGCAGGGTGACCTGGTAGGGTAGTTTGATTTCCCTATAGAATTTTTTGACCCACCCTCTTTTTTTTAAAGGACTGCCTTCTTTTTTTATCAATAATAAGTACAAGTTACGTTTCATTGTGTAGTTTTTTGGATCAGTCGTTTTTTCTTTGACTTTACGTTTTTCTTATATAACCGCTGGCTATTATCTGGCTACCAAAGCTGTTACATTTGTTTGGCTCTGTCAAAACATGGATCTCCAGGGCAAGTAAAAGGAATTTGAATTTGCCCAAAGCTTCTGGATTGTGATGAGATTCCCTACAAAGCTAAAGGTATTCCTGATAATAAAATCACAAGACAAATGCTATACAACTCCCATTAACCCGTTAGTGACCGCCTATTAGCGTTCTTACGGCAGCCACTAACGGGCTTTATTCCGATGCAGTAGACTTTTTACGGCGCTGTATCAGAATAAATAAACAGAGCAGGAAGCCGTTAAATCTCCCTGCTCTCAGCTACCAGAGGCAACTGAGAGCAAGGAGAAGCCCTACTCTAATGGGCGTGATATATATCAGTATCGATCTCGCTCGTTTAACCCCTCAGATGCGCCGCTCAATAGCGAGCGCCGCATCTGAGTGGTGTTGAAGAGAGGGGAGGGAGCTCCCTCTAATCCCACCGGCACCCTGGGTAAGATTGCAGGGTTTTGGTGGTTTCTATGGCAGCCGGGAGGCCTAATAAAGGCCTCCAGGTCTGCCACAAGTTATGCCTGCTAGGTCATGCCAGAGGCATGGCCTAGCAGATGCCTGTCTGTTTTACATGGACAGGCACTAATACACTGCAATAAAAACGTATTTTGGTGTATTATAAAAGCGATCGGACAATTGTATAGTGAAGTCCCCTAGTGGGACTAGTAAAAAAGCAAAACAAAAGTTTCAGAAAGTTAATAATAAAAAAAATTATGTGAATAAAATGCCCAAAAACTCTTTCCCCTTACAAAATGCTTTATTATTAAAAAAAAAAAGTTAAAAACGTACACATATTTGATATCGCCGCATTCGTAACGACCCCAAATATAAAGTTTATTACATTATTTAACTCGAGCGGTGAACGCCGTAGAAAATAAAATAAAAAACAATTGAAAAATTGATGTTTTCTGTGAATCCTGCCTTCAAAAAAATGTGATCAAAAAGTCATGTTTACTCCAAAATGGTACCAATAAAAACGGTAAAAAAATAAAAAAGTTATGGCTCTAAAAATATGGCGACACAAGAACAAATAATTTTGAAAAAAAGTGTTTTTACTGTGTAAAAGTAGGAAAACATTAAAAAAAACATATAAATATGATATCGCCGCAATCGTAACAACCCGCTGAATAAAGTTATTATGTTATTTATACCACAAAGTAAACGGCGTACATTTGTGAAGCAAAAAAAGTGTGGCGAAATTGCTGTTTTTTTCTATTCCCCCAAAGTTAATCAATAAATTCTATGTACCCCAAAATGGTGCTATTAAAAAATACAACTTGTCCCGCAGAAAAACAAGACCTTATACAGCTATGTCGACACAAAAATAAAAAAGTTAAAAAGCTATAGGTTTTTGAATGTGATAAAAAAACGTGAAAAATAGAAGGCTGGTCACTAAGGGGTTAAAGGATCCAAAGCTTCATATCAAAGAATACAGGGACATGAAGGGAAAGTAGTCGTATTGTGCGTACTTGTTACCAGTACTTAAACTAGCATTTGACCTTCGACCAGAAGTTTTACTTCTGATCTTATTTGCATAAGTAGCTGCCTACCAGGCAAGGGTGGCATGAGCCTTCTTGAAGTCCAATACAAGGGTTTCATAATGCCCCCCACCCTTGATACCTGAAGTTCATTATGATACAAATGTTAAGCAGCAGCTGCAAATGCAAGTAGGATTTTACGGTGTATAAAAAGAGAGATAAAAACCTATGATTCAAACGTAATATTACCCGTCTATAAATGTGATAAACCCTATATAAATGTGATATTACCCGTCTATAAATGTAATATTACCCCTCTATAAATGTAATATTACCCGTCTATAAATGTGATAACCCCTCTATAAGGGCATGCCCCCACGTGGCGGTTTTCCTCCACAGCTGTCCGCATCAATGCCGCACATAATCTGCGTTGCAGATTCTGTGGCGGATCTGCCCAAAATGTGCAGTAAATTGATGCGGACTAGCTGCTGCGTACTGCGGTAAAAGTGCTTCCCTTCTCTCTATCAGTGCAGGATAGAGAGAAGGGACAGCACTTTCCCCAGTGAAAGTAAACGACTTTCATACTTACCCTGCCGTTGTCTTGGTGACGCGTCCCTCTTTCGGCATCCAGCCCGACCTCCCTGGATGACGCGGCAGTCCATGTGACCGCTGCAGCCTGTGATTGGCTGCAGCCGTCACTTAGACTGAAACGTCATCCTGGGAAGCCGGACTGGAGACTGAAGCAGGGAGTTCTCGGTAAGTATGAACTTCTTTTTTTTACAGGTTGCTGTATATTGGGATCGGTAGTCACTGTCCAGGGTGCAAAAACAGTTACTGCCGATCGCTTAACTCTTTCAGCACCCTGGACAGTGACTATTTACTGACGTCTCCTAGCAACGCTCCCGTAATTACGGGAGCCCCATTGACTTCCTCAGTCTGGCTGTAGACCTAGAAATACATAGGTCCAGCCAGAATGAAGAAATGTCATGTCAAAAAAGCAAGACGCATCCGCAGCACACATAACATGTGCATGACATCTGCGGACTTCATTGCGGAATTTAGAATCTCCATTGAAGTCAATGGAGAACTTCCGCAATGAGTCCGCAACCAGTCCGCCACTGGTCTGCAACATCCATTGTATGCTGCGGACACCAAATTCCGCACCGCAGCCTATGCTCCAATGCGGAATTTTCAGCCTCGTCTAAACAAAGCCTACTAAAAAGAAGTGGAAGGCAATGGAGAAACGGGTCCGCTGCGGATTAACGCTGCGGAGTGTCCGCAGCGGAATTCAAGAGCAATTCCGCCACGTCGGGCTTTGCCCTTAATGTGATATTTCCCGTCTATAAATGTGATATTACTCATCTATAAATGTAATATTACCCGTCTATCAATGTAATATTACCCGTCTATAAATGTAATATTACCCGTCTATAAATGTGATATTACCCGTCTATAAATGTGATATTACCCCTCTATAAATGTAATATTACCCATCTATAAATGTAATATTACCCGTCTATAAATGTAATATTACCCGTCTATAAATGTAATATTACCCGTCTATAAATGTAATATTACCCATCTATAAATGTGATATTATCCGTCTATAAATGTAATATTACCCGTCTATAAATGTAATATTACCCGTCTATAAATGTAATATTACCCCTCTATAAATGTGATATTACCCCTCTATAAATGTAATATTACCCGTCTATAAATATGATATTACCCGTCTATAAATGTAATATTACCCATCTATAAATGTAATACTACCCCTCTATAAATGTAATATTACCCCTCTATAAATGTAATATTACCCCACTATAATATAATATTACCCGTCTATAAATGTAATATTACCCCTCTATAAATGTGATATTACCCGTCTATATATGTGATATTACCCCTCTATAAATGTGATATTACCCCTCTATAAATGTAATATTACCCGTCTATAAATGTAATATTACCCCTCTATAAATGTGATATTACCCCTCTATAAATGTAATATTACCCGTCTATAAATATAATATTACCCCTCTATAAATGTAATATTACCCATCTATAAATGTAATATTACCCCTCTATAAATGTAATATTACCCCACTATAATATAATATTACCCGTCTATAAATGTAATATTACCCCTCTATAAATGTGATATTACCCGTCTATATATGTGATATTACCCCTCTATAAATGTGATATTACCCCTCTATAAATGTAATATTACCCGTCTATAAATGTAATATTACCCCTCTATAAATGTGATATTACCCCTCTATAAATGTAATATTACCCGTCTATAAATATAATATTACCCCTCTATAAATGTAATATTACCCCTCTATAAATGTAATATTACCCGTCTATAAATATAATATTACCCCTCTATAAATATAATATTACCCCTCTATAAATGTAATATTACCCCTCTATAAATGTGATATTACCCGTCTATAAATGTGATATTACCCGTCTATAAATGTAATATTACCCCTCTATAAATGTAATATTACCCCTCTTTAAATGTAATATTACCCCACTATAATGTAATATTACCCGTCTATAAATGTAATATTACCCCTCTATAAATGTGATATTACACGTCTATAAATGTGATATTACCCGTCTATAAATGTAATATTACCCGTCTATAAATGTGATATTACTCGTCTATAAATATAATATTACCCGTCTATAAATGTGATATTACCCGTCTATAAATGTAATATTACCCATCTATAAATGTGATATTACCCGTCTATAAATGTGATATTACTCGTCTATAAATGTAATATTACCCCTCTATAAATGTGATATTACCCGTCTATAAATGTAATATTACCCGTCTATAAATGTAATATTACCCGTCTATAAATGTAATATTACCCGTCTATATATGTAATATTACCCCTCTATAAATGTGATATTACCCGTCTATAAATGTGATATTACCCCTCTATAAATGTGATATTACCCGTCTATAAATGTAATATTACCCGTCTATAAATGTGATATTACCCCTCTATAAATGTGATATTACCCGTCTATAAATGTAATATTACCCGTCTATAAATGTGATATTACCCGTCTATAAATGTAATATTACCCGTCTATAAATGTAATATTACCCATCTATAAATGTAATATTACTCCTCTATAAATGTGTTATTACCCGTCTATAAATGTGATATTACCCGTCTATAAAAGTAATATTACCCGTGTATAAATGTGATATTACCCGTCTATAAATGTAATATTACCCGTCTATAAATGTGATATTACTCGTCTATAAATGTAATATTACCCCTCTATAAATGTGATATTACCCCTCTATAAATGTGATATTACTCGTCTATAAATGTAATATTACCCGTCTATAAATGTGATATTACCCGTCTATAAATGTAATATTACCCATCTATAAATGTGATATTAC
The DNA here is from genome assembly GCF_050947455.1 of Rhinoderma darwinii. Taxonomy (NCBI): domain Eukaryota; kingdom Metazoa; phylum Chordata; class Amphibia; order Anura; family Rhinodermatidae; genus Rhinoderma; species Rhinoderma darwinii. Next base: position 404,260,684 of record NC_134689.1, read on the forward strand.
CCGTCTATAAATGTAATATTACCCGACTATAAATGTGATATTACCCGTCTATAAATGTAATATTACCCCTCTATAAATGTGATATTACCCGTCTATAAATGTAATATTACCCGTCTATAAATGTGATATTACCCGTCTATAAATGTAATATTACCCGTCTATAAATGTGATATTACCCGTCTATAAATGTAATATTACCCGTCTATAAATGTAATATTACCCGTCTATAAATGTGATATTACCCGTCTATAAATGTAATATTACCCGTCTATAAATGTAATATTACCCATCTATAAATGTGATATTACCCGTCTATAAATGTGATATTACCCGTCTATAAATGTGATATTACCCATCTATAAATGTGATATTACCCATCTATAAATGTGATATTACCGTCTATAAATGTAATATTACTCCTCTATAAATGTAATATTACCCGTCTATAAATGTAATATTACCCGTCTATAAATGTAATATTACCCGTCTATAAATGTAATATTACCCGTCTATAAATGTAATATTACCCGTCTATAAATGTAATATTACCCGTCTATAAATGTAATATTACCCGTCTATAAATGTAATATTACCCGTCTATAAATGTGATATTACTCCTCTATAAATGTAATATTACCCCTCTATAAATGTTATATTACTCCTCTATAAGGCTGGGTTCACACGTGGCGGAATTTCACTTAAATTCCGCTGCGGACACTCCGCAGCGTTAATCCGCAGCGGAGCCGTTTCTCCATTGACTTCCACTTTAATTTAGCAGTGTTCGTTTAGACGATGCGTAAAATTCCGCTGCGGAGCATAGGCTGCGGAGCGGAATTTGGTGTCCGCAGCATGCTCTGTCTGTTGCGGAGCAGTGGCGGACTCATGGCGGAATTTCTCCATTGACTTCAATGGAGATTCTAATTTCCGCAATGAAGTCCGCAGCTGTCATGCACATGTTATGTGTGCTGCGGATGCGTCTTGCTTTTTTAACTTGACATTTCTTCATTCTGGCTGGACCTATGTATTTCTAGGTCTACAGCCAGACTGAGGAAGTCAATGGGGCTCCCGTAATGACGGGAGCGTTGCTAAGAGACGTCTGTAAATAGTCACTGTCCAGGGTGCTGAAAGAGTTAAGCGATCGGCAGTAACTGTTTCTGCACCCGGGACAGTGACTACCGATCCCAATATACAGCAACCTGTAAAAAAATATAAGTTCATACTTACCGAGAACTCCCTGCTTCTGTCTCCAGTCCGGCCTCCCAGGATGACGTTTCAGTCTAAGTGACGGCTGCAACCAATCACAGGCCAAGCACAGGCTGCAGCGGTCACATGGACTGGCGCGTCATCCAGGGAGGTCGGGCTGGATGCCGAAAGAGGGACGCGTCACCAAGACAACGGCCGGTAAGTATGAAATTCGTTTACTTTCAATAGGGAAAGTGCTGTCCCTTCTCTCTATCCTGCACTGATAGGGAGAAGGGAAGCACTTTTCCCGCAGTCCGCAGCAGCTAGTCCGCATCAATTTTCTGCACATTTTGTGCAGATCCGCAGCAGAATCTGCAACGCAGATTCTGTGCGGCATTGATGCGGACAGTTGCGGAGGAAATCCGCCACGTGTGGTCATGCCCTAAATGTGATATTACCTGTCTATAAATGTGATATTACCCCTCTATAAATGTGATATTACCCGTCTATAAATGTAATATTACCCCACTATAATGTAATATTACCCGTCTATAAATGTAATATTACCCCTCTATAAATGTGATATTACCCGTCTATAAATGTGATATTACCCATCTATAAATGTAATATTACCCGTCTATAAATGTAATATTACCCCTCTATAAATGTAATATTACCCCTCTATAAATGTAATATTACCCGTCTATAAATGTGATATTACCTCTCTATAAATGTAATATTACCCATCTATAAATGTAATATTACCCCTCTATAAATGTAATATTACCCCTCTATAAATGTAATATTACCCGTCTATAAATGTAATATTACCCATCTATAAATGTGATATTACCCGTCTATAAATGTAATATTACCCATCTATAAATGTGATATTACCCGTCTATAAATGTAATATTACCCATCTATAAATGTATTATTACCCCTGTATAAATGTGATATTACCCGTCTATAAATGTGATATTACCCATCTATAAATGTGATATTACCCGTCTATAAATGTAATATTACCTCTCTATAAATGTAATATTACCCATCTATAAATGTAATATTACCCCTCTATAAATGTAATATTACCCGTCTATAAATGTAATATTACCCGTCTATAAATGTGATATTACCTCTCTATAAATGTAATATTACCCATCTATAAATGTAATATTACCCCTCTATAAATGTAATATTACCCGTCTATAAATGTAATATTACCCGTCTATAAATGTAATATTACCCGTCTATAAATGTAATATTACCCCTCTATAAATGTGATAATACCCCTCTATAAATGTGATATTACCCGTCTATAAATGTAATATTACCCATCTATAAATGTAATATTACGCCTCTATAAATGTAATATTATCCGTCTATAAATGTAATATTACCCCTCTATAAATGTGATATTACCCGTCTATAAATGTAATATTCCCCATCTATAAATGTAATATTACCCGTCTATAAATGTAATATTACCCCTCTATAAATGTAATATTACCCCTCTATAAATGTAATATTACCCGTCTATAAATGTGATATTACCCGTCTATAAATGTAATATTCCCCATCTATGAATGTAATATTACCCCTCTATAAATGTGATAATACCCCTCTATAAATGTGATATTAACCGTCTATAAATGTAATATTACCCGTCTATAAATGTAATATTCCCCATCTATAAATGTAATATTACCCGTCTATAAATGTAATATTACCCCTCTATAAATATAATATTACCCCTCTATAAATGTGATATTACCCTTCTATAAATGTAATATTACCCGTCTATAAATGTAATATTTGCCCTCTATAAATGTAATATTACCCCTCTATAAATATAATATTACCCGTCTATAAATGTAATATTACCCCTCTATAAATATAATATTACCCATCTATAAATGTAATATTACCCATCTATAAATGTAATATTACCCGTCTATAAATGTGATATTACCCGTATATAAATGTGATATTACCCGTCTATAAATGTGATATTACCCATCTATAAATGTAATATTACCCCTCTATAAATATAATATTACCCCTCTATAAATGTGATATTACCCGTCTATAAATATAATATTACCCCTCTATAAATGTATTATTACCCCTGTATAAATGTGATATTACCCGTCTATAAATGTGATATTACCCGTCTATAAATGTAATATTACCCGACTATAAATGTGATATTACCCCTCTATAAATGTAATATTACCCGTCTATAAATGTAATATTACCCCTCTATAAATGTAATATTACCCGTCTATAAATGTAATATTACCCGTTTATAAATGTGATATTACCCGTCTATAAATGTAATATTACCCATCTATAAATGTAATATTACCCGTCTATAAATGTAATATTACCCCTCTATAAATGTAATATTACCCGTCTATAAATGTAATATTACCCGTCTATAAATGTAATATTACCCGTCTATAAATGTAATATTACCCGTCTATAAATGTAATATTACCCGTCTATAAATGTAATATTACCCGTCTATAAATGTGATATTACCCGTCTATAAATGTAATATTACCCGTCTATAAATGTGATATTACCCGTCTATAAATGTGATATTACTCCTCTATAAATGTGATATTACCCATCTATAAATGTAATATTACGCCTCTATAAATGTGATATTACCCCTCTATAAATGTAATATTACCCGTCTATAATTGTGATATTACCCGTCTATAAAAGTAATATTACCCGTCTATAAATGTGATATTACCTGTCTATAAATGTAATATTACTCCTCTATAAATGTGATTAGAGATGAGCGAACTTATCAAAAGTTTGGTTCGGCTAGTTCGCCGAATTTCACAAAAAAGTTCGGTTCGGACCGAACTAGTTCTGACCGAACCTGTCACTTACGTGCGCCGAGCATGCTACTGTCCGGGGTGCTGATAGAGTTAATGGGCTGCACTAACTCTTTCAGCAACCTTCACAGTACATGCTCGGCGCGCGGAAAATACAATTTTAATAAATGTAATAAAAAAATAAAAATTATACGTTCGTACTTACTTTCCTCCTGTCCGGCCTCCAGCGATGACGTTTCATCCCTTTCGCCGCTGCAGCCAATCACAGGCTGTAGTGGCGGTCACGCACGCCAGGATGACGCTTCATCCCACGTGACCGCCTCTGCAGCCAATCACAGGCTGCAGCGGCGACATGGATGAAACGTCATCGCTGGAGGCCGGACAGGAGGAAAGTAAGTATGAACGTATTATTATTTTTTTTGGCATGTATGTATGTATGTTGGCATGTATGTATGTTGTCATGTATGTATATCTGTGCATGTATGTTGGCATGTATGTATATATGTGCATGTTTGTATGTATATTTGCATGTATATATTTGCATGTATGTTTGCATGTTTGCATGTATGTATTTTTGCATGTATGTTGTCATGTATGTATGTATGTTGTCATGTATGTATGTATGTATATATGTGCATGTGTGTATGTATATTTGTATGTATGTATGTATGTATGTTTGCATGAATGTATGTATGTTTGCATGTATGTGTGTTTGCATGAATGTATGTTTGCATGTATGTATGTATGTATGCATGTTTGTATGTATATTTGCATGTGTGTATATATATATGTATGTTGTCATGTATGTATGTATGTATGTTGTCATGTATGTATATATGTGCATGTATGTTGGCATGTATGTATATATGTGCATGTGTGTATGTATGTATGTATATTTGCATGTATATATTTGCATGTATGTATGTTGTCATGTATGTATGTATATATGTGCATGTATGTTTGCATGTATGTTGGCATGTATGTATACATGTGCATGTTTGTATGTATATTTGCATGTATATATGTTTGCATGTGTGTATGTATGTTTGCATGTATGTATGTTTGCATGTATGTATGTTGTCATGTATGTTTGTATGTATGTTGTCATGTATATATGTATATATGTGCATGTATGTATGTTTGCATGTTTTTATTTTTGCATGTATGTTTGCATGTATGTTTATATATATGTGCATGTATGTAATTATGTTTGCATGTATTTATGTTTGCATGTATATTTGTGCATGCTTGTATATATGTATGTATGTATGTATGTATCTTTGCATGTTTGTTTGTATGTATGTATGTTTTCATGTGTGTGTGTGTATGCATGTATGTATGATAGCTTGCATGTATATATGTGTGTATGTTTGCATGTATATATATTTGCATGTATATATGTGCATGCTTGTATGTATGTTTGTATATATGTATGTATGGCCATGTATGATACTGTCTGCTGGCGCCCTGTATCTAAGTCAACTTCACGGCAGGCTTCTATACATGGTATAACAGTCAGTATCACACATTAAGGGTATGTTCACACGGCGGGGGTCCGTAACGGCTGAAATTACGGGGATGTTTCAGCCTGAAAACATCCCCGTAATTTCAGCCGTACCGGCATGTGCAGGCGCTTGAACGCCGCGTCAATTACGGCCGTAATTAGCGCTGCTATTCATTGGAGTCAATGAATAACGGCTCCAATTACGGCCAAAGAAGTGACAGGTCACTTCTTCTATGCGGGCGTCTATTTACGCGCCGTCATTTGACAGCGGCGCGTAAATATACGCCTCGTGTGAACAGACAAACGTCTGCCCATTGCTTTCAATGGGCAGATGTTTGTCAGCGCTATTGAGGCGCTATTTTCAGACGTAATTCGGGGCAAAAACGCCCGAATTACGTCCGTAAATAGGCCGTGTGAACATACCCTAACCCCTTCCCTCTTTAGCCACTTTTGACCTTCCTGACCGGGCCTCATTTTTCAAATCTGACATGTGTCACTTTATGTGGTAATAACTCCGGAATGCTTTCACCTATCCAAGCGATTCTGAGATTGTTTTCTCGTGACACATTGGACTTTAAGTTACTGGCAAAATTTGCTCGATACATTCAGTATTTAATTGTGAAAAACACCAAAATTTAGCGAAAAATTGCAAAAATTAGCATTTTTCCCAATTTAAATCTATCTGCTTGTAAGACAGGCACATATACCACACAAAATTGTTGCTAATTAACATCCCCCATATGTCTACTTTAGATTGGCATCGTTTTTTGAACATCCTTTTATTTTTCTATGACCTCACAAGGCTTAGAACTTTAGCAGCAATTTCTCACATTTTCAAGAAAATTTCAAAAGGCCATTTTTACAGGGGCCAGTTCAGTTGTGAAGTGGCTTTGAGGGCCTTATATATTAGAAACTCCCAAAAAGTCACCCCATTTTAAAAACTTCACCCCTCAAAGTATTCAAAACAGCATTTAGAAAATGTCTTAACCCTTTACACATTTCACAGGAATTAAAGCAAAGTAGAGGTGAAATTTACAAATTTCATATTTTTTTGCAGAAATAAATTTTAGTACAATTTTTTTTATAACACAGAAGGTTTTACCAGAGAAATGCAACTCAATATTTGTTGCCCAGTTTCTGCAGTTTTAGGAAATATCCAACATGTGGCCGTAGCGTGCTACTGGAATGAAGCACCGGCCTCAGAAGCAAAGGAACACCTAGGGGATTTTGGGGCCTTATTTTTGTTAGAATAAATTTTAGGCACCATGTCAGGTTTGAAGGGCTCTTGCGGTGCCAAAACAGTCAAAATCCCCCAAAAGTGACCCCATCTGGGAAACTACACACCTCAAGGAAATTATCTAGGGGTACAGTGAGCATTTTGACCGCACAGTTTTTTTACAGAAATTATTGGAAGTAGGCCGTGAAAATTAAAATCAACATTTCTTCATAGAAAATGTAGGTTTAGCGATTTTTTTTCTCATTTCCACAAGGACTAAAGGAGAAAAAGCACCATAAAATTTGTAAACCAATCTCTCCCGAGTAAAACAATACCCCACATGTGGTAATAAACGGTTGTTTGGAGACACGGCGTGGCTGAGAAGGGAAAGAGCGCTATTTGGCTTTTGGAGCTCAAGTTTAGCAGGAATGGTTTGCGGAGGCCATGTCACATTTACGAAGTCCCTGAGGACACAAAACAGTGGTAACCCCCCACAAGTGACCCCATTTTGGAGACTACACCCATTGAGGAAATTATCTAGGGGTATAGTGAGCGATTTGACTACACAGGTTTTTTGCAGAAATTATTGGAAGTAGGCCCTGAAAATAAAAATCAACATTTTTTCAAAGAAAATGTAGGTTTAGCTTATTTTTACTCATTTCCATAAGGACTGAAGGAGAAAAAGCACCACAAAATTTGTAAAGCAATTTCTCCCGAGTAAAACAATGCCCCACATGTGGTAATAAACGTCTGTTTGGAGACACGGCTTGGCTTAGAAGGGAAAGAGCGCTATTTGGCTTTTTGAGATCACATTTAGCAGGAATGGTTTGCGGAGGCCATGTCACATTTGCAAAGCCCCTGAGGGGAAAAAACAATGAAAACACCCAAAAAGTGACTCCATTTAGGAAACTACACCTCTTGAGGAATTCATCTAGGGGTGTAGTGAGCATTTTGACCCCACAGGTGTTTCATAGAATTTATTAGAATTGGGCAGTGAAAATAAAAACAATCCTTTTTCTTCAATAAGACGTAGCTTTAGCGCAAATTTTTTCATTTTCACAATTTCTACCGAGTACGGCAATACCCCATATGTGGTCATAAACTGCTGTTTGGGCACACGGCAGGGCTCAGAAGGGAAGGACCGCCATTTGGAGTGCAGATGTTGCTGGATTGGTTTCTGGGCGCCTGTGGGCCCAAAACAGTGGAAACCCCCCAGAAGTGACCCGATTTTGGAAACTACACCCCTCAATGCATTTACCTAGTGGTGTAGTGAGCATGTTAACCCTGCAGGTGTTTTGTAGAAATTAGTGTGAACTCGATGTTGCAGAGTGAAAATGGGATTTTTTCCACAGATATGTGGACAATATGTGGTGCCCGGCTTGTGCCACCATAACAAGACAGCTCTCTAATTATTATGCTGGGTTTCCTGGTTTTAGAAACACCCTACATGTGGCCCTAATCTCTTGCCTTGACAGTCGACCAGGCTCAGGAGTGAAAGCGTACCATGTAAAATTGAGGCCTAATTTGGCGATTTACAAAGTATTGGTTCACAACTGCAGAGGCTCAGATGTGAAATAATAAAAATAAACCCCTGAGAAGTGACCCTATTATGGAAACTGCACCCCTCAAGGCATTTATTAAGGGGTGTAGTGAGCATTTTCACCCCACAGGTCTTTTCCATAAATGAATGCGCTGTGGATGGTGCAAATTCAAAATTTATATTTTTCCCTCAGATATGCCATTCAGTGGCAAATATGTCGTGCCCAGCTTATGCCACTGGAGACACACACCCCAAAAATTGCTAAAAGGGTTCTCCCGGGTATGACGGTGCCATATATGTGGAAGGAAACTGCTGTTTGGGCACGCTGTAGGGTTCAGATGGGAGGAAATGCCATTTGGCTTTTGGAGCGTGGATTTTGCTTGGTAGTAGTTTTGTTTGGAGTCTTACTGGTGTTTCCGTTTATAATGTAGGGCATATGTAAGCCGGGCGGAGTATATAAGGGGCATAGTCAGGTGGTATAATAATGGGGTAAAAAAAAACAATAAAATGATCCATAGATGTGTGTTACGCTGTGACACAATCATTTCTGCACAGGCCGGTGTCGCACTGATATATGGCGTCCTTTATTATCCCCCTTTTGGTCCACACTCCGCACCTTTGTAGTTTGGGGAATTTTGCTAGGAAGTGTTGTCCTGGTATAATACGGGCACCGTCGCTTCCAGCGGATATGTTTGGGCCCTCCCTTTCCTGGTTCCCTAATTTTAGGTCCTTGATAAATCGCCTCTTCAAACAGAAGAAATGTTCCCCTCGGGCACAACTGCATATTTTTTTATTTCCTGACTTATTGGAGCCATAACTAATTTTATTTTTCATAGACGTAGCGGTATGAGGGCTGGTTTGTTGCGGGACGAGATGTAGTTATTATTGGTACCATTTTGGGGTACATGCAACTTTTTGATCACCTTTTATCCTATTTTTTGGGATGCCAGGTAAAAAAAAAACGCAATTCTGGCACAGCTTTTTTCGTTTTTTTTTATACAGCGTTCACCACGCATTATAAACTACATGTTAACTTTATTCTGCGGGTCAGTACGATTACGGCGATACCTAATTTATAGCACTTTTTTATGTTTTACAACATTTTTCACAATAAAATTACTTTTGTAAAAAGAATGTATTTTTTCAGTCGCCAAGTTGTGAGAACCATAACTTTTTAATTTTTTTGTCGACGGAGCTGTATGAGGGCTTGTTTTTTGCGAGACGAGCTATAGTTTTTATAGGTACAATTTTTGGATACGTGCGACTTTTTGATCACTTTTTATTCTAACATTTGTAGGGCAAAGTGACTAAAAAACAGAAACTCTGGTAACATTTTTTACGTTTTTTTTTACGCTGTTCACCGCGTGCAATAAATAATATAATATTTTGATACCTCAGGTCGTTACGGTCGCGGCGATACCAAATACATATGGTTTATTATTATCTTTCAATAATAAAGGACTTGATAAGAGTAAAAGGGGGATTGTGTTTGATTACTTGAAACTTTTATTGTTTTCAAACTTTCATTATTTGCACTTTTTTTTACACTTTTTTTACACTTTTTCTCAAGTCCCACTAGGGGACTTGAAGGTCCAACGGTCAGATTTATTTTTTTCTAATACATTGCACTACCTATGTAGTGCAATGTATTAGATCTGTCAGTCATTCACTGACAGCAAGCCGATTAGGCTTCGCCTCCCGGCGGGGCCTAAATCGGCTTCCGTAATGGCAGAGCAGGAGACCATTGTGTCTCCTGTTGCCATAACAGCAGTCGCCAGTCCTGATTGCCTGTCAGGGCTGGCGATCTGCTAGTAACCGCTACGATGCAGCAATCGCTTTCGATTGCTGCATCGAAGGGGTTAATGGCAGGGATCGGAGCTAGCTCCGGTTCCTGCCGTTACAGGTGGATGTCAGCTGTACAGTACAGCTGACTTCCACCGCTGATGACGCCGGATCAGCTCCTGACCCGGCGCCATCTTGCCGGCAGCTACGGAAGCCGATCAGGCTCCGCCGCCGGGCGGATCTTGACCGGCTTCGGTGCTAGGCAGACCGGGAGGCCAGTATTAGGCCTCCGGTTGCCATTGCAGCCACCGGAACCCCGTCAATTTCATTACTGGGGTTCCGATGAGCTGCAAACACCTTAAGTGCAGCGATCGCGTTTGAGCGCTGCACTTAAGGGGTTAATGGCGGGGATCTAAGCTAATTTCGGTCCCCGCCATTACAGCCGGATGTCAGCTGTAAGATACAGCTGAGATCCGGTGATGATGGCACCGGCTCAGCTTCTGAGCCGGTCCCAAACATTTGGCGTACATGTACGGCAAGATGCGGGAAGTCAATGCTTTCCATGACGTACATGTACGGCAAATGTCGGGAAGCGGTTAAACTGAATCTAAGCCTACGACATGTTTTATTAATTATTTTTTTTCACAGGTTTGGTGTTTGGACTACGTCGGTTTCGAGGACTACTTAGATGACGTTTTTTTTTCTACAATAAAATGGTTAATGAGGGTTGTGTTGGGGGTGCTTTATTTCAATAAAATATTTTATTTATATCTTTGTCTTTTTCTTTTCAAATTTTATTACTACCACTTTAGTAATGGCCGCTGTCTGAGTGACAACATCCATTACTAAGGCGAGGCTTAGTGTTAGCCGGTGCAGAGGCCAACACTAACCACCATTATTACCCCGGTACCCACCACCACCAGGGGTGCCGGGAAGAGCCAGGTACGATCCAGTACCCGACCATCTGTTGTGATGGTCGGTCTCTGGGGCGGCCGCAGGCTGGTATTATGAGGCTGGGAAGGGCCAAAAACAGTTGACCTTCCCACCCTTGTAATGCTAGGCTGCTGCTGCTGTGTTGTATCTGGCTGGTTATAAAAGTGGGGGGGACCCCACGTCATTTTTTTAAATTATTATTTTTTTTTGTTTTTTTTTAAAAGACATGGGGTTCCACCCAATTTATCATAACCAGCCACATACAACACAGTGTTATTAGCCTGGGAATGGACAAAACCAGTGGCCCTTCCCACCAATGTAATGCCAGACTGCTGCGGCCTTGTATATGGCTGGTTATTAAAAATGTGGGGGACCCGTCTATTCCTAAATTTGTTAAATTAAAAAAAAAAAACGACGTGGGGGTCCCCCCCATTTTTATAACCAGCCCGATACAACACAGAAGCAGCAGCCTAGCATTACAAGGGTGGGAAGGTCCACTGATTTTGGCCCTTCCCAGCCTCATAATACCAGCCTACAGCCGCCCCAGTACCCGACCATCACAACAGATGGTCGGGTACTGGATCGTACCAAGCTCTTCCCGGCACCCCTGGTGGTGGTGGGTACCGGGGTAATAATGGGTGGTTAGTGCTAGCCTCTGCACCGGCTAACACTAAGTACCGCCTTAATAATGGACGCTGTCAATCATCCAACTGCCATTATCTAGGCACTAATAAAGTTTAAAAAAAAAACACAAAGACAATTCTTTTTTATTGAAATAAGAAATCCCCAACAAAACCCTCGTTAACCATTTTATTAAAATTTGAAAAAACGTAGATCTACGCAGTAGTACAACGAATCGAAGATGTAGTCCAATCTGTACATCAAAATCTGCAACAACATAAAAAAACAGTTATCAATGTGAACAATACCAATACTTCTACTCACCTACACACATATATACACGCACACACAAACAAACAACCATACACAGACACACACATATATACACAAACACAACAAGATATACACACACACACACATAAACAGACAAACACACACACATATACACGAACTCACACATATACAAACAAAAACACATATCCAAACACACACACACACACAGTTAGGCCTCATTTACACGAGCGTGTGCGTTTTGCGCGCGCAAAAAACGCTGCGTTTTGCGCGCGCAAAAGGCACTTGGCAGCTCCGTGTGTCATCCGTGTATGATGCGCGGCTGCGTGATTTTCGCGCAGCCGCCATCATAGAGATGAGGCTAGTCGACGCCCGTCACTGTCCAAGGTGCTGAAAGAGCTAACTGATCGGCAGTAACTCTTTCAGCACCCTCGACAGTGAATGCCGAACACAATATACACCAACCTGTGAATAAAAAAAGACTTTCATACTTACCAAGAACTTCCTGCTTCCCCCAGTCCGGGCTCCCGGCCGTTGCCTTGGTGACGCGTCCCACTCTTGTCATCCGGCCCCACCTCCCAGGATGACGCCGCAGTCCATGAGACCGCTGCAGCCTGTGATTGGCTGCAGCCTGTGCTTGGCCTGTGATTGGCTGCAGCTGTCACTTGGACTTAACTGTCATCACGGGAGGTCGGACCGGAGTTATCGGTAAGGGCGGGTTCACACATGGCGGAATTGCACTTAAATTCCGCTGCGGACACTCCGCAGCGTTAATCCGCAGCGGAGCCGTTTCTACATTGACTTTCACTTTAATTTAGCAGTGTTCGTTTACACGATGCGTACAATTCCGCTGCGGAGCATAGGCTGCGGAGCGGAATTTGGTGTCCGCAGCATGCTCTGTCTGTTGCGGAGCAGTGGCGGACTCATGGCGGAATTTCTCCATTGACTTCAATGGAGATTCAAAGTTCCGCAATGAAGTCCGCAGCTGTCATGCACATGTCATGTGTGCTGCGGATGCGTCTTGCTTTTTTTACTTGACATTTCTTCATTCTGGCTGGACCTATGTATTTCTAGGTCTACAGCCAGACTGAGGAAGTCAATGGGGCTCCCGTAATGACGGGAGCGTTGCTAGGAGACGTCAGTAAATAGTCACTGTCCAGGGTGCTGAAAGAGTTAAGCGATCGGCAGTAACTGTTTCTGCACCCGGGACAGTGACTACCGATCCCAATATACATGTATCTGTAAAAAAAAATGAAGTTCGTACTTACCGAGAACTCCCTGTTTCTGTCTCCAGTCCGGCCTCCCAGGATGACGTTTCAGTGTAAGTGACGGCTGCAGCCAATCACAGGCCAAGCACAGGCTGCAGCGGTCACATGGACTGGCGCGTCATCCAGGGAGGTCGGGCTGGATGCCGAAGGAGGGACGCGTCATAAAGACAACGGGCGGTAAGTATGAATTTCTTTTACTATCACTAGGGAAAGTGCTGTCCCTTCTCTCTATCCTGCACTGATAGGGAGAAGGGAAGCACTTTTCCCGCAGTCCGCAGCAGCTAGTCCGCATCAATTTTCTGCACATTTTGTGCAGATCCGCAGCCGTAATCCGCAACCCGGATTAGGTGCGGCATTGATGCGGACAGTTGCGGAGGAATTCCGCCATGTGTGGTCATGCCCTAAGTCAGAACGTCTTTTTTTTTTTTTACAGGTTCATGGATTTTCGGAGCGGAAGTCACTGTCCATGGAGCTGAACCAGTTTAACGCTTTCAGCACCGTGGACAGTGACTGTCTCCTGACGTCGCGTACCCGAACATTTTTTACCGGTTTCGGTCCAAACGAGTTTGGCCGAACCCGGTGAAGTTCGGTGCGCTCATCTCGAATTTGACACTCCGTTTGGATGTTTGTAAACAGAAAAGCACGTGGTGCTTTTCTGTTTACATTCAGGAGTTTGACAGCTCTTGCGCGAATCACGCAGTTCGCACGGAAGTGCTTCCGTGCGGCATGCGTGGTTTTCACGCACCCATTGACTTCAATGGGTGCGTGAGTGCGCGAAAAACGCACGATTATAGAACATGTCGTGAGTTTTTTTCTGCGCACACGCGCTGAGCGCAATTCACGCATCGTCTAAACTGCCCCATTGACTAATATAGGTGCGTACGACATGCGTGCAAAGCACGCGCGTCGCACGCGCGTATAATACGTTCGTGTAAATGAGGCCTTATACACACACATACACGAACACATATACACAAACACATATACAAACAAAAACACACATACCCAAACACACATATACACAAACACATATACACAAACACACCCATATATACACACAAACACACACCCATATACACACATATACACAAACACACACATATACAAAAACACACACAAACATCTACACACAAACATATACACAAATACACCCATATATACACAAACATATACACAAACGCATATACACAAACACACCCATATATACACACACACACATATACACAAACACACATATAAAAACAAAAACAGACAAAGTCACATACCCAAACACACATATATACACAAACACACACATACACAAACACGGTTTCTTTTAAATGCTGCTGGGGAACCCGCTCGATCCACTATATAAGGCTGCGCTACAGTGCAGCATTTAAAAGAAACAGGATCCTGACCTGTCCATAGAGTTTAAGGCAGCACAGAGTATTTCAGGAGATGAGCATGCAGATTCAGTGCTGCTGTGAACTCTGCTCTTACCATTACGTAGCTCTCAGTCTGTTACCTCTCCTCCACTCCTGTCCTCCAGAACACCTTCACATGATTGGCAAGTCACCACGTAATGGTAAGAGCAGAGTTCACAGCAGCACAGAGTATTTCAGGAGATGAGCGTGCAGATCTTGTGCGGGGTGGTGACTTGCCAATCATGTGAAGGTGTTATTGAGGACAGGAGTGGAGGAGAGGTAACAGACTGAGCTACGTAATGGTAAGAGCAGAGTTCACAGCAGCACTGAATCTGCAAGCTCCTCTCCTGAAATACTCTGTGCTGCTGTGAACTCTGTTCTTACCATTACGTAGCTCAGTCTGTTACATCTCCTCCACTCCTGTCCTCTATAACACGTTCACATGATTGGCAAGTCACCACCACGCACAAGATCCGCATGCTCATCTCCTGAAATACTCTGTGCTGCTGTGAACTCTGCTCTTACCATTACGTGGTGACTTGCCAATCATGTGAAGGTGTTCTTGAGGACAGGAGTGGAGGAGAGGTAACAGACTGAGAGCTACGTAATGGTAAGAGCAGAGTTCACAGCAGCACTGAATCTGCACGCTCATCTCCTGAAATACTCTGTGCTTCCTTAAACTCTGTGGACAGGTCAGGATCCTGTTTCTTTTAAATGCTGCACTGTAGCGTAGCCTTATATAGTGGATCGAGCGGGTTCCCTAGCAGCATTTAAAATAAACAGGATCCTGACCTGTCCACAGAGTTTAAGGCAGCACAGAGTATTTCAGGAGATGAGCACGGGCAGCCGTTCGTTTTTCCGAGCCGTGCTCCCATTATGCACACGACCGTAAAAACACCCGTTATTGCGGGTCGGAATTACGACCCGCAATAACGGGCTCATAGACTTCTGTTACCCACGGGTACCTTTCCGTTTTCTCACGGGAAGGTGCCCGTGCCGTTAAAAAAATAGAACATGTTCTATTTTTCTATTTTACGGGCCGTGCTGCTATAATTATAATGACAGCACGGTTCGCAAAAGCGACCGGCTGCCCGTGGCCGGCCGGCCGTGCTCGTAGTTACGAGTCGTAATTACGAGCACGGCCCGTAAAATAAAAAAATAGAACATGTTCTATCTTTTTAACGGCACGGGCACCTTCCCGTGAGAAAACGGGAAGGTACCCGTGGCTAACAGAAGTCTATGGGCCCGCTATTTCGGGTCGTAATTACGACCCGTGATAACGGGTGTTTTTATGGTCGTGTGCATGAGGCCCCATAATGACGGGTGGCTACATGTGTGCACCCGTCATTACGGCAGCGTTGCTAGGCGACGTCAGTAAGGGTATGTGCACACACACTAATTACGTCCGTAACTGACGGACGTATTTCGGCCGCAAGTACCGGACCGAACACACTGCAGGGAGCCGGGCTCCTAGCATCATACTTATGTACGATGCTGGGAGTCCCTGCCTCTCCGTGGAACTACTGTCCCGTGCTGAAAACATGATTGCAGTACGGGACAGTTGTCCTGCAGAGAGGCAGGGACTCCTAGCATCGTACATAACTATGATGCTAGGAGCCCGGCTCCCTGCACTGTGTTCGGTCCGGTACTTGCGGCCGAAATACGTCCGTCAATTACGGACGTAATTAGTGTGTGTGCACATACCCTAAATAGTCACTGTTCAGGGTGCTGAAAGAGTTAACTGATCGGCAGTAACTGTTTCAGTACCCTGGACAGTGACTACAGATCACAGTACCTGTAAAAAAAAAGATGTTCATACTTACCGGGAACTCCCTGCTTCCTCCAGTCCGGTCTCCTGGCCGTTGCCTTGGTGACGCGTCCCTCTCGACATCCCTTGATGACGATGCAGCCCATGTGAGCGCTGCAGCCAATCACAGGCTGCCGCGGCCTCTGCAGCCAATCACAGGCTGCAGAGGCCTCTGCAGCCAATCACAGGCTGCCGCTTCAGAAAAGGTCGGACTGGAAGAAGAAGAGGGACTCGTCACCAAGACAACGACCGGGTACGTATGAAATGCTTTTTATTTTATTTTTAATCAGCAGCCTCTCTTCTCTATCAGTGATTGATAGAGACAAGTGGCTGCCGATTTGTATAATGTTTTTGACCGGGTTCGGTCAAAACGGGTTCGGCCGAACCCGGTGAAGTTCGGATTCGCTGCGAACCGAACTTTTCCGGAAGTTCGGACCGAAACCGGGTTCGGTTGTCCCGGTTCGCTCATCTCTAAATGTGATATTACCCGTCTATAAATGTAATATTACCCGTCTATAAATGTGATATTACCCGTCTATAAATGTAATATTACCCGTCTATAAATGTAATAGTACCCGTCTATAAATGTGATATTACCCGTCTATAAATGTAATATTACCCCTCTATAGATGTGATATTACCCGTCTATAAATGTGATATTACCCCTATATAGATGTAATACTACCCCTCTATAAATGTAATATTACCCCTCTATAAATGTAATATTACCCCACTATAATGTAATATTACCCGTCTATAAATGTAATATTACCCCTCTATAAATGTGATATTACCCGTCTATAAATGTGATATTACTCGTCTATAAATGTAATATTACCCCTCTATAAATGTGATATTACCCTTCTATAAATGTGATATTATCCGTCTATAAATGTAATATTACCCGTCTATAAATGTGATATTACTCGTCTATAAATGTAATATTACCCATCTATAAATGTAATATTACCCATCTATAAATATAATATTACCCGTCTATAAATGTGATATTACCCGTCTATAAATGTAATATTACCCGTCTATAAATGTGATATTACCGTCTATAAATGTGATATTATCCGTCTATAAATGTAATATTACCCGTCTATAAATGTAATATTACCCCTCTATAAATGTGATATTACCCGTCTATAAATGTGATATTACGCGTCTATAAATGTAATATTACCCCTCTATAAATGTAATATTACCCCTCTATAAATGTAATATTACCCATCTATAAATGTAATATTACCTGTCTATAAATGTAATATTACCCGTCTATAAATATATTATTACCCGTGTATAAATGTGATATTACCCGTCTATAAATGTAATATTACCCGTCTATAAATATAATATTACCCGTGTATAAATGTGATATTACCCATCTATAAATGTGATATTACCCGTCTATAAATGTAATATTACCCATCTATAAATGTGATATTACCCGTCTATAAATGTAATATTACCCATCTATAAATGTATTATTACCCCTGTATAAATGTGATATTACCCGTCTATAAATGTAATATTACCCGTCTATAAATGTAATATTACCCATCTATAAATGTAATATTACCCGTCTATAAATGTGATATTACCCGTCTATAAATGTGATATTACCCCTCTATAAATGTAATATTATCCGTCTATAAATGTAATATTACCCGTCTATAAATGTGATATTACCCCTCTATAAATGTAATATTACCCGTCTATAAATGTTATATTACTCCTCTATAAATGTGATATTACCCCTCTATAAATGTGATATTACCCGTCTATAAATGTAATATTACCCGTCTATAAATGTAATATTACCCCTCTATAAATGTAATATTACCCATCTATAAATGTAATATTACCCATCTATAAATGTGATATTACCCCTCTATAAATGTAATATTACCCATCTATAAATGTAATATTACCCCTCTATAAATGTAATATTACCCCTCTATAAATGTAATATTACCCGTCTATAAATGTAATATTACCCGTCTATAAATATAATATTACCCGTGTATAAATGTGATATTACCCCTCTATAAATGTAATATTACCCCTCTATAAATGTAATATTACCCATCTATAAATGTGATATTACCCGTCTATAAATGTAATATTACCCATCTATAAATGTGATATTACCCGTCTATAAATGTAATATTTCCCATCTATAAATGTATTATTACCCCTGTATAAATGTGATATTACCCGTCTATAAATGTAATATTACCCGTCTATAAATGTGATATTACTCATCTATAAATGTAATATTACCCGTCTATAAATGTAATATTACCCGTCTATAAATGTGATATTACCCGTCTATAAATGTAATATTACCCGACTATAAATGTAATATTATCCGTCTATAAATGTGATATTACCCGTCTATAAATGTAATATTACCCCTCTATAAATGTTATATTACCCGTCTATAAATGTAATATTACCCCTCTATAAATGTGATATTACCCGTCTATAAATGTAATATTACCCGTCTATAAATGTGATATTACCCGTCTATAAATGTAATATTACCCGTCTATAAATATAATATTACCCGTGTATAAATGTGATATTACCCGTCTATAAATGTAATATTACCCGTCTATAAATATAATATTACCCGTGTATAAATGTGATATTACCCATCTATAAATGTGATATTACCCGTCTATAAATGTAATATTACCCATCTATAAATGTGATATTACCCGTCTATAAATGTAATATTACCCATCTATAAATGTATTATTACCCCTGTATAAATGTGATATTACCCGTCTATAAATGTAATATTACCCGTCTATAAATGTAATATTACCCATCTATAAATGTAATATTACCCGTCTATAAATGTGATATTACCCGTCTATAAATGTGATATTACCCCTCTATAAATGTAATATTATCCGTCTATAAATGTAATATTACCCGTCTATAAATGTGATATTACCCTTCTATAAATGTAACATTACCCGTCTATAAATGTTATATTACTCCTCTATAAATGTGATATTACCCCTCTATAAATGTGATATTACCCGTCTATAAATGTAATATTACCCGTCTATAAATGTAATATTACCCCTCTATAAATGTGATATTACCCGTCTATAAATGTAATATTACCCGTCTATAAATGTAATATTATCCGTCTATAAATGTGATATTACCCGTCTATAAATGTAATATTACCCCTCTATAAATGTAATATTACCCGTCTATAAATGTAATATTACCCGTCTATAAATGTAATATTACCCGTCTATAAATGTAATATTACCCCTCTATAAATGTAATATTATCCGTCTATAAATGTGATATTACCCGTCTATAAATGTAATATTACCCCTCTATAAATGTAATATTACCCGTCTATAAATGTAATATTACCCGTCTATAAATGTAATATTACCCGTCTATAAATGTAATATTACCCCTCTATAAATGTAATATTACCCGTCTATAAATGTAATATTACCCGTCTATAAATGTAATATTACCCCTCTATAAATGTAATATTCCCCGTCTATAAATGTAATATTACCCGTTTATAAATGTGATATTACCCGTCTATAAATGTAATATTACCCGTCTATAAATGTGATATTACCCGTCTATAAATGTAATATTACCCATCTATAAATGTGATATTACCCATCTATAAATGTGATATTACCCGTCTATAAATGTAATATTACTCCTCTATAAATGTGATATTACCCGTCTATAAAAGTAATATTACCCGTCTATAAATGTGATATTACCCGTCTATAAATGTAATATTACTCCTCTATAAATGTGATATTACCCGTCTATAAATGTAATATTACCCGTCTATAAATGTGATATTACCCATCTATAAATGTAATATTTCACGTCTATAAATGTAATATTACCCCTGTATAGATGTAATACTACCCCTCTATAAATGTAATATTACCCCTCTATAAATGTAATATTACCCCACTATAATGTAATATTACCCGTCTATAAATGTAATATTACCCCTCTATAAATGTGATATTACCCGTCTATAAATGTGATATTACCCGTCTATAAATGTAATATTACCCGTCTATAAATGTGATATTACCCGTCTATAAATGTAATATTACCCTTCTATAAATGTGATATTATCGTCTATAAATGTAATATTACCCGTCTATAAATGTAATATTACCCGTCTATAAATGTGATATTACCCGTCTATAAATGTAATATTACCCGTCTATAAATGTAATATTACCCGTCTATAAATGTAATATTACCCCTCTATAAATGTAATATTACCCGTCTATAAATATAATATTTCCCGTGTATAAATGTGATATTACCCATCTATAAATGTAATATTACCCGTCTATAAATGTAATATTACCCCTCTATAAATGTAATATTACCCGTCTATAAATATAATATTTCCCGTGTATAAATGTGATATTACCCGTCTATAAATGTGATATTACCCGTCTATAAATGTAATATTACCCGTCTATAAATGTAATATTACCCGTCTATAAATGTAATATTACCCCTCTATAAATGTAATATTACCCGTCTATAAATATAATATTTCCCGTGTATAAATGTGATATTACCCATCTATAAATGTAATATTACCCGTCTATAAATGTAATATTACCCCTCTATAAATGTAATATTACCCGTCTATAAATATAATATTTCCCGTGTATAAATGTGATATTACCCGTCTATAAATGTAATATTACCCGTCTATAAATGTAATATTACCCGTCTATAAATGTAATATTACCCATCTATAAATGTATTATTACCCGTCTATAAATGTAATATTACCCATCTATAAATGTATTATTACCCCTGTATAAATGTGATATTACCCGTCTATAAATGTAATATTACCCATCTATAAATGTAATATTAACCCTCTATAAATGTGATATTACCCGTCTATAAATGTAATATTACCCGTCTATAAATGTAATATTACCCCTCTATAAATGTGATATTACCCGCCTATAAATGTAATATTACCCATCTATAAATGTAATATTACCCGTCTATAAATGTA
This sequence comes from Rhinoderma darwinii, assembly GCF_050947455.1. Taxonomy (NCBI): domain Eukaryota; kingdom Metazoa; phylum Chordata; class Amphibia; order Anura; family Rhinodermatidae; genus Rhinoderma; species Rhinoderma darwinii. The sequence continues at coordinate 404,282,160 of NC_134689.1, forward strand.
ATATTACCCGTCTATAAATGTAATATTACCCGTCTATAAATGTAATATTACCCGTCTATAAATGTAATATTACCCGTCTATAAATGTGATATTACCCCTCTATAAATGTGATATTACCCGTCTATAAATCTAATATTACCCGTCTATAAATGTGATATTACCCGTCTATAAATGTGATATTACCCGTCTATAAATGTAATATTACCCGTCTATAAATGTGATATTACCCATCTATAAATGTGATATTACCCGTCTATAAATGTGATATTACCCGTCTATAAATGTGATATTACCCCTCTATAAATGTAATATTACCCCTCTATAAATATAATATTACCCATCTATAAATGTGATATTACCCCTCTATAAATGTGATATTACCCGTCTATAAATGTAATATTATCCGTCTATAAATGTAATATTACCGTCTATAAATGTGATATTACCCGTCTATAAATGTAATATTACCCCTCTATAAATGTGATATTACCCGTCTATGAATGTAATATTACCCATCTATAAATGTGATATTACCCGTCTATAAATGTAATATTACCCATCTATAAATGTATTATTACCCCTGTATAAATGTGATATTACCCGTCTATAAATGTAATATTACCCGTCTATAAATGTAATATTACCCATCTATAAATGTAATATTACCCCTCTATAAATGTGATATTACCCGTCTATAAATGTAATATTACCCGTCTATAAATGTAATATTACCCCTCTATAAATGTGATATTACCCGTCTATAAATGTAATATTACCCATCTATAAATGTAATATTACCCATCTATAAATGTGATATTACCCGTCTATAAATGTAATATTACCCGTCTATAAATGTGATATTACCCGTCTATAAATGTGATATTACCCCTCTATAAATGTAATATTATCCGTCTATAAATGTAATATTACCGTCTATAAATGTGATATTACCCGTCTATAAATGTAATATTACCCCTCTATAAATGTGATATTACACGTCTATAAATGTGATATTACCCGTCTATAAATGTGATATTACCCGTCTATAAATGTGATATTACCCGTCTATAAATGTGCTATTACCCGTCTATAAATGTGTTATTACCCGTCTATAAATGTGATATTACCCCTCTATAAATGTAATATTATCCGTCTATAAATGTAATATTACCGTCTATAAATGTGATATTACCCGTCTATAAATGTAATATTACCCATCTATAAAAGTGATATTACCCGTCTATAAATGTGAAATTACACGTCTATAAATGTGATATTACCCCTCTATAAATGTGATATTACCCGTCTATAAATGTAATATTACCCGTCTATAAATGTGATATTACCCCTCTATAAATGTAATATTACCCGTCTATAAATGTAATATTACCCGTCTATAAATGTAATATTACCCCTCTATAAATGTGATATTACCCGCCTATAAATGTAATATTACCCATCTATAAATGTAATATTACCCGTCTATAAATGTGATATTACCCGTCTATAAATGTGATATTACCCGTCTATAAATGTGATATTACCCGTCTATAAATGTGATATTACCCCTCTATAAATGTAATATTATCCGTCTATAAATGTAATATTACCGTCTATAAATGTGATATTATCCGTCTATAAATGTAATATTACCCCTCTATAAATGTGATATTACACGTCTATAAATGTGATATTACCCCTCTATAAATGTAATATTACCCGTCTATAAATGTAATATTACCCGTCTATAAATGTAATATTACCCCTCTATAAATGTGATATTACCCGTCTATAAATGTGATATTACCCATCTATAAATGTGATATTACCCGTCTATAAATGTAATATTACCCATCTATAAATGTAATATTACCCCTCTATAAATGTGATATTACCCGTCTATAAATGTAATATTACCCGTCTATAAATGTAATATTACCCCTCTATAAATGTGATATTACCCGTCTATAAATGTAATATTACCCATCTATAAATGTAATATTACCCATCTATAAATGTGATATTACCCGTCTATAAATGTAATATTACCCGTCTATAAATGTGATATTACCCGTCTATAAATGTGATATTACCCCTCTATAAATGTAATATTATCCGTCTATAAATGTAATATTACCCGTCTATAAATGTAATATTACCCGTCTATAAATGTAATATTACCCCTCTATAAATGTAATATTACCCGTCTATAAATGTAATATTACCCGTCTATAAATGTAATATTACCCCTCTATAAATGTGATATTACCCCTCTATAAATGTGATATTACCCGTCTATAAATATAATATTACCCGTCTATAAATGTGATATTACCCGCCTATAAATGTAATATTACCCATCTATAAATGTAATATTACCCGTCTATAAATGTGATATTACCCGTCTATAAATGTAATATTACCCGTCTATAAATGTGATATTACCCATCTATAAATGTGATATTACCCGTCTATAAATGTGATATTACCCGTCTATAAATGTGATATTACCCCTCTATAAATATAATATTATCCGTCTATAAATGTAATATTACCGTCTATAAATGTGATATTACCCGTCTATAAATGTAATATTACCCCTCTATAAATGTGATATTACACGTCTATAAATGTGATATTACCCCTCTATAAATGTGATATTACCCGTCTATAAATGTAATATTACCCATCTATAAATGTGATATTACCCGTCTATAAATGTAATATTACCCATCTATAAATGTATTATTACCCCTGTATAAATGTGATATTACCCGTCTATAAATGTAATATTACCCGTCTATAAATGTAATATTACCCATCTATAAATGTAATATTACCCCTCTATAAATGTGATATTACCCGTCTATAAATGTAATATTACCCGTCTATAAATGTAATATTACCCCTCTATAAATGTGATATTACCCGTCTATAAATATAATATTACCCATCTATAAATGTAATATTACCCGTCTATAAATGTGATATTACCCGTCTATAAATGTAATATTACCCGTCTATAAATGTGATATTACCCGTCTATAAATGTGATATTACCCCTCTATAAATGTAATATTATCCGTCTATAAATGTAATATTACCGTCTATAAATGTGATATTACCCGTCTATAAATGTAATATTACCCCTCTATAAATGTGATATTACACGTCTATAAATGTGATATTACCCGTCTATAAATGTGATATTACCCGTCTATAAATGTAATATTACCCGTCTATAAATGTGTTATTACCCGTCTATATATGTGATATTACCTGTCTATAAATGTAATATTACCCGTCTATAAATGTGATATTACCCCTCTATAAATGTAATATTATCCGTCTATAAATGTAATATTACCGTCTATAAATGTGATATTACCCGTCTATAAATGTAATATTACCCGTCTATAAATGTGATATTACCCGTCTATAAATGTGCTATTACCCGTCTATAAATGTGTTATTACCCGTCTATAAATGTGATATTACCCCTCTATAAATGTAATATTATCCGTCTATAAATGTGATATTACCGTCTATAAATGTGATATTACCCGTCTATAAATGTAATATTACCCGTCTATAAATGTGATATTACCCCTCTATAAATGTAATATTACCCGTCTATAAATGTAATATTACCCGTCTATAAATGTAATATTACCCGTCTATAAATGTAATATTACCCATCTATAAATGTAATATTACCCCTCTATAAATGTAATATTACCCGTCTATAAATGTAATATTACCCCTCTATAAATGTAATATTACCCGTCTATAAATGTAATATTACCCGTCTATAAATGTAATATTACCCATCTATAAAAGTAATATTACCCCTCTATAAATGTAATATTACCCGTCTATAAATATAATATTACCCGTCTATAAATGTGATATTACCCGTCTATAAATGTGATATTACCCGTCTATAAATGTGATATTACCCGTCTATAAATGTGATATTACCCCTCTATAAATGTAATATTATCCGTCTATAAATGTAATATTACCGTCTATAAATGTGATATTATCCGTCTATAAATGTAATATTACCCCTCTATAAATGTGATATTACACGTCTATAAATGTGATATTACCCGTCTATAAATGTGATATTACCCGTCTATAAATGTGATATTACCCGTCTATAAATGTGCTATTACCCGTCTATAAATGTGTTATTACCCGTCTATAAATGTGATATTACCCCTCTATAAATGTAATATTATCCGTCTATAAATGTAATATTACCGTCTATAAATGTGATATTACCCGTCTATAAATGTAATATTACCCGTCTATAAATGTGATATTACCCGTCTATAAATGTGAAATTACACGTCTATAAATGTGATATTACCCCTCTATAAATGTGATATTACCCGTCTATAAATGTAATATTACCCGTCTATAAATGTGATATTACCCCTCTATAAATGTAATATTACCCGTCTATAAATGTAATATTACCCGTCTATAAATGTAATATTACCCGTCTATAAATGTAATATTACCCATCTATAAATGTAATATTACCCCTCTATAAATGTAATATTACCCGTCTATAAATGTAATATTACCCGTCTATAAATGTAATATTACCCGTCTATAAATGTAATATTACCCATCTATAAATGTAATATTACCCCTCTATAAATGTGATATTACCCTCTATAAATGTGATATTACCCGTCTATAAATGTAATATTACCCATCTATAAATGTAATATTACCCCTCTATAAATATAATATTACCCCTCTATAAATGTAATATTATCCGTCTATAAATGTAATATTACCCGTCTATAAATGTAATATTACCCGTCTATAAATATAATATTACCCGTCTATAAATGTGATATTACCCGTCTATAAATGTGATATTACCCGTCTATAAATGTGATATTACCCGTCTATAAATGTGATATTACCCCTCTATAAATGTAATATTATCCGTCTATAAATGTAATATTACCGTCTATAAATGTGCTATTACCCGTCTATAAATGTGTTATTACCCGTCTATAAATGTGATATTACCGTCTATAAATGTAATATTACCCGTCTATAAATGTAATATTACCGTCTATAAATGTGATATTACCCGTCTATAAATGTAATATTACCCGTCTATAAATGTGCTATTACCCGTCTATAAATGTGTTATTACCCGTCTATAAATGTGATATTACCCCTCTATAAATGTAATATTATCCGTCTATAAATGTAATATTACCGTCTATAAATGTGATATTACCCGTCTATAAATGTAATATTACCCGTCTATAAATGTGATATTACCCGTCTATAAATGTGAAATTACACGTCTATAAATGTGATATTACCCCTCTATAAATGTGATATTACCCGTCTATAAATGTAATATTACCCGTCTATAAATGTAATATTACCCCTCTATAAATGTAATATTACCCGTCTATAAATGTAATATTACCCGTCTATAAATGTAATATTACCCGTCTATAAATATAATATTACCCGTGTATAAATGTGATATTACCCGTCTATAAATGTAATATTACCCGTCTAAAATTGTAATATTACCCGTCTATAAATGTAATATTACCCATCTATAAATGTGATATTACCCGTCTATAAATGTAATATTACCCGTCTATAAATGTAATATTACCCGTCTATAAATGTGATATTACCCGTCTATAAATGTAATATTACCCCTCTATAAATGTGATATTACCCGTCTATAAATGTGATATTACCCCTATATAGATGTAATACTACCCCTCTATAAATGTAATATTACCCGTCTATAAATGTAATATTACCCATCTATAAATGTAATATTACCCCTCTATAAATGTAATATTACCCGTCTATAAATATAATATTACCCGTGTATAAATGTGATATTACCCGTCTATAAATGTAATATTACCCGTCTAAAATTGTAATATTACCCGTCTATAAATGTAATATTACCCGTCTATAAATGTGATATTACCCGTCTATAAATGTAATATTACCCGTCTATAAATGTAATATTACCCGTCTATAAATGTGATATTACCCGTCTATAAATGTAATATTACCCCTCTATAAATGTGATATTACCCGTCTATAAATGTGATATTACCCCTATATAGATGTAATACTACCCCTCTATAAATGTAATATTACCCCTCTATAAATGTAATATTACCCCACTATAATGTAATATTACCCGTCTATAAAGGTAATATTACCCATCTATAAATGTAATATTACCCATCTCTAAATGTAATATTACCCGTCTATAAATGTGATATTACCCATCTATAAATGTAATATTACCCATCTATAAATGTAATATTACCCCTCTATAAATGTAATATTACCCATCTATAAATGTAATATTACCCATCTATAAATGTGATATTACTCGTCTATAAATGTGATATTACTCGTCTATAAATGTAATATTACCCGTCTATAAATGTAATATTACCCGTCTATAAATGTGATATTACCCGTCTATAAATGTAATATTACCCGTCTATAAATGTAATATTACCCGTGTATAAATGTGATATTACACCTCTATAAATGTAATATTACCCATCTATAAATGTAATATTACCCGTCTATAAATGTAATATTACCCGTCTATAAATGTAATATTACCCCTCTATAAATGTGATATTACCCCTCTATAAGGGCATGACCACACATGGCGGAATTCCTCCGCAACTGTCCGCATCAATGCCGCACCTAATCCGGGTTGCGGATTACGGCTGCGGATCTGCACAAAATGTGCAGAAAATTGATGCGGACTGGCCGCTGCGGACTGCAGGAAAAGTGCTTCCCTTCTCCCTATTCAGTGCAGGATAGAGAGAAGGGACAGCACTTTCCCTAGTGAAAGTCAAAGCAATTCATACTTACCGCCCGTTGTCTTGGTGACGCGTCCCTCTTTCGGCATACAGCCCGACCTCCCTGGATGACGCTCCAGTCCATGTGACCGCTGCAGCCTGTGCTTGGCCTGTGATTGGCTGCAGCCGTCACTTAGAATGAAACGTCATCCTGGGAGGCCGGACTGGAGACAGACGCAGGGAGTTCTCGGTAAGTATGAACTTATATGTTTTTTTACAGATACATGTATATTGAGATCGGTAGTCACTGTCCCGGGTGCAGAAACAGTTACTGCCGATCGCGTAACTCTTTCAGCACCCTGGACAGTGACTATTTACAGACGTCTCCTAGCAACGCTCCCGTCATTACGGGAGCCCCATTGACTTCCTCAGTCTGGCTGTAGATCTAGAAATACATAGGTCCAGCCAGAATGAAGAAATGTCATGGTAGTAAAAACAATACGCTCCGCAGCACACATAAGATCTGCGGACTTCATTGCGGAATTTTGACTCTCCATTGAAGTCAATGGAGAAATTCCGCCATGAGTCCGCAACCAGTCCGCCACTGCTCCGCAACAGACAGAGCATGCTGCGGACACCAAATTCCGCTCCGCAGCCTATGCTCCGCAGCGGAATTGTACGCATCGTGTAAACGAACACTGCTAAATTAAAGTGAAAGTCAATGGAGAAACGGCTCCGCTGCGGATTAACGCTGCGGAGTGTCCGCAGCGGAATTTAAGTGAAATTCCGCCATGTGTGAACCCGCCCTAAATGTGATATTACCCGTCTATAAATATAATATTACCCGTGTATAAATGTGATATTTCCTATCTATAAATGTGATATTACCCGTCTATAAATGTAATATTACCCCTCTATAAATGTGATATTACCCCTCTATAAATGTAATATTACCCGTCTATAAATATAATATTACCCGTGTATAAATGTGATATTACCTATCTATAAATGTGATATTACCCGTCTATAAATGTAATATTACCCATCTATAAATGTGATATTACCCGTCTATAAATGTAATATTACCCATCTATAAATGTATTATTACCCCTGTATAAATGTGATATTACCCGTCTATAAATGTAATATTACCCGTCTATAAATGTAATATTACCCCTCTATAAATGTAATATTACCCGTCTATAAATGTAATATTACCCGTCTATAAATGTAATATTACCCGTCTATAAATGTAATATTACCCGTCTATAAATGTAATATTACCCCTCTATAAATGTAATATTACCCGTCTATAAATATAATATTACCCGTGTATAAATGTGATATTACCCGTCTATAAATGTAATATTACCCGTCTAAAATTGTAATATTAACCGTCTATAAATGTAATATTACCCGTCTATAAATGTGATATTACCCGTCTATAAATGTAATATTACCCGTCTATAAATGTAATATTACCCGTCTATAAATGTGATATTACCCGTCTATAAATGTAATATTACCCCTCTATAAATGTGATATTACCCGTCTATAAATGTGATATTACCCCTATATAGATGTAATACTACCCCTCTATAAATGTAATATTACCCCTCTATAAATGTAATATTACCCCACTATAATGTAATATTACCCGTCTATAAATGTAATATTACCCATCTATAAATGTAATATTACCCCTCTATAAATGTAATATTACCCATCTATAAATGTAATATTACACATCTATAAATGTAATATTACCCCTCTATAAATGTAATATTACCCATCTATAAATGTAATATTTCCCATCTATAAATGTGATATTACTCATCTATAAATGTGATATTACTCGTCTATAAATGTAATATTACCCGTCTATAAATGTAATATTACCCGTCTATATATGTGATATTACCCGTCTATAAATGTAATATTACCCGTCTATAAATGTGATATTACCCGTCTATAAATGTAATATTACCCGTCTATAAATGTAATATTACCCGTCTATAAATGTAATATTACCCCTCTATAAATGTGATATTACCCCTCTATAAATGTGATATTACCCGTCTATAAATATAATATTACCCGTGTATAAATGTGATATTACCTATCTATAAATGTGATATTACCCGTCTATAAATGTAATATTACCCCTCTATAAATGTGATATTACCCCTCTATAAATGTAATATTACCCGTCTATAAATATAATATTACCCGTGTATAAATGTGATATTACCTATCTATAAATGTGATATTACCCGTCTATAAATGTAATATTACCCATCTATAAATGTGATATTACCCGTCTATAAATGTAATATTACCCATCTATAAATGTATTATTACCCCTGTATAAATGTGATATTACCCGTCTATACATGTAATATTACCCGTCTATAAATGTAATATTACCCATCTATAAATGTAATATTACCCGTCTATAAATGTGATATTACCCGTCTATAAATGTGATATTACCCCTCTATAAATGTAATATTATCCATCTATAAATGTAATATTACCCGTCTATAAATGTGATATTACCCCTCTATAAATGTAACATTACCCGTCTATAAATGTTATATTACTCCTCTATAAATGTGATATTACCCCTCTATAAATGTGATATTACCCGTCTATAAATGTAATATTACCCGTCTATAAATGTAATATTACCCCTCTATAAATGTGATATTACCCGTCTATAAATGTAATATTACCCGTCTATAAATGTGATATTACCCGTCTATAAATGTAATATTAACCGTCTATAAATGTAATATTACCCGTCTATAAATGTGATATTACCCGTCTATAAATGTAATATTACCCGTCTATAAATGTAATATTACCCGTCTATAAATGTGATATTACCCGTCTATAAATGTAATATTACCCCTCTATAAATGTGATATTACCCGTCTATAAATGTGATATTACCCCTATATAGATGTAATACTACCCCTCTATAAATGTAATATTACCCCTCTATAAATGTAATATTACCCCACTATAATGTAATATTACCCGTCTATAAATGTAATATTACCCATCTATAAATGTAATATTACCCCTCTATAAATGTAATATTACCCATCTATAAATGTAATATTACACATCTATAAATGTAATATTACCCCTCTATAAATGTAATATTACCCATCTATAAATGTAATATTTCCCATCTATAAATGTGATATTACTCGTCTATAAATGTGATATTACTCGTCTATAAATGTAATATTACCCGTCTATAAATGTAATATTACCCGTCTATATATGTGATATTACCCGTCTATAAATGTGATATTACCCGTCTATAAATGTAATATTACCCTTCTATAAATGTGATATTATCTGTCTATAAATGTAATATTACCCGTCTATAAATGTAATATTACCCGTCTATAAATGTGATATTACCCGTCTATAAATGTAATATTACCCGTCTATAAATGTAATATTACCCGTCTATAAATGTAATATTACCCCTCTATAAATGTGATATTACCCCTCTATAAATGTGATATTACCCGTCTATAAATATAATATTACCCCTCTATAAATGTGATATTACCCTTCTATAAATGTAATATTACCCCTCTATAAATCTGATATTACCCCTCTATAAATGTAATATTACCCGTCTATAAATATAATATTACCCGTGTATAAATGTGATATTACCTATCTATAAATGTGATATTACCCGTCTATAAATGTAATATTACCCATCTATAAATGTGATATTACCCGTCTATAAATGTAATATTACCCATCTATAAATGTATTATTACCCCTGTATAAATGTGATATTACCCGTCTATACATGTAATATTACCCGTCTATAAATGTAATATTACCCATCTATAAATGTAATATTACCCGTCTATAAATGTGATATTACCCGTCTATAAATGTGATATTACCCGTCTATAAATGTGATATTACCCCTCTATAAATGTAACATTACCCGTCTATAAATGTTATATTACTCCTCTATAAATGTGATATTACCCCTCTATAAATGTGATATTACCCGTCTATAAATGTAATATTACCCGTCTATAAATGTAATATTACCCCTCTATAAATGTGATATTACCCGTCTATAAATGTAATATTACCCGTCTATAAATGTAATATTATCCGTCTATAAATGTGATATTACCCATCTATAAATATAATATTACCCCTCTATAAATGTGATATTACCCGTCTATAAATGTAATATTACCCGTCTATAAATGTAATATTATCCGTCTATAAATGTGATATTACCCGTCTATAAATTTAATATTACCCCTCTATAAATGTAATATTACCCCTCTATAAATGTAATATTACTCGTCTATAAATGTAATATTACCCGTCTATAAATGTAATATTACCCGTCTATAAATGTAATATTACCCGTCTATAAATGTGATATTACCCGTCTATAAATGTGATATTACCCCTCTATAAATGTAATATTATCCGTCTATAAATGTAATATTACCCGTCTATAAATGTAATATTACCCGTTTATAAATGTGATATTACCCGTCTATAAATGTAATATTACCCATCTATAAATGTGATATTACCCGTCTATAAATGTAATATTACTCCTCTATAAATGTGATATTACCCGTCTATAAATGTAATATTACGCCTCTATAAATGTGATATTACCCGTCTATAAATGTAATATTACCCGTGTATAAATGTAATATTACTCCTCTATAAATGTGATATTACCCGTCTATAAAAGTAATATTACCCGTCTATAAATGTGATATTACCCGTCTATAAATGTAATATTACTCCTCTATAAATGTGATATTACCCGTCTATAAATGTAATATTACCCGTCTATAAATGTGATATTACCCATCTATAAATGTAATATTACCCGTCTATAAATGTAATATTACCCCTATATAGATGTAATACTACCCCTCTATAAATGTAATATTACCCCTCTATAAATGTAATATTACCCCACTATAATGTAATATTACCCGTCTATAAATGTAATATTACCCCTCTATAAATGTGATATTACTCGTCTATAAATGTAATATTACCCCTCTATAAATGTGATATTACCCGTCTATAAATGTAATATTACCCTTCTATAAATGTGATATTATCCGTCTATAAATGTAATATTACCCGTCTATAAATATAATATTACCCGTCTATAAATGTGATATTACCCGTCTATAAATGTAATATTACCCGTCTATAAATGTAATATTACCCGTCTATAAATGTAATATTACCCCTCTATAAATGTAATATTACCCGTCTATAAATATAATATTTCCCGTGTATAAATGTGATATTACCCATCTATAAATGTGATATTACCCGTCTATAAATGTAATATTACCCATCTATAAATGTGATATTACCCGTCTATAAATGTAATATTACCCATCTATAAATGTATTATTACCCCTGTATAAATGTGATATTACCCGTCTATAAATGTAATATTACCCATCTATAAATGTAATATTACCCCTCTATAAATGTGATATTACCCGTCTATAAATGTAATATTACCCGTCTATAAATGTAATATTACCCCTCTATAAATGTGATATTACCCGTCTATAAATGTAATATTACCCATCTATAAATGTAATATTACCCGTCTATAAATGTGATATTACCCGTCTATAAATGTGATATTACCCGTCTATAAATGTGATATTACCCGTCTATAAATGTGATATTACCCCTCTATAAATGTAATATTATCCGTCTATAAATGTAATATTACCGTCTATAAATGTGATATTACCCGTCTATAAATGTAATATTACCCCTCTATAAATGTGATATTACACGTCTATAAATGTGATATTACCCCTCTATAAATGTGATATTACCCGTCTATAAATATAATATTTCCCGTGTATAAATGTGATATTACCCATCTATAAATGTGATATTACCCGTCTATAAATGTAATATTACCCATCTATAAATGTGATATTACCTGTCTATAAATGTAATATTACCCATCTATAAATGTGATATTACCCGTCTATAAATGTAATATTACCCATCTATAAATGTATTATTACCCCTGTATAAATGTAATATTAACCGTCTATAAATGTAATATTACCCGTCTATAAATGTGATATTACCCGTCTATAAATGTAATATTACCCGTCTATAAATGTAATATTACCCGTCTATAAATGTGATATTACCCGTCTATAAATGTAATATTACCCCTCTATAAATGTGATATTACCCGTCTATAAATGTGATATTACCCCTATATAGATGTAATACTACCCCTCTATAAATGTGATATTACTCGTCTATAAATGTGATATTACTCGTCTACAAATGTAATATTACCCGTCTATAAATGTAATATTACCCGTCTATATATGTGATATTACCCGTCTATAAATGTGATATTACCCGTCTATAAATGTAATATTACCCTTCTATAAATGTGATATTATCTGTCTATAAATGTAATATTACCCGTCTATAAATGTAATATTACCCGTCTATAAATGTGATATTACCCGTCTATAAATGTAATATTACCCGTCTATAAATGTAATATTACCCGTCTATAAATGTAATATTACCCCTCTATAAATGTGATATTACCCCTCTATAAATGTGATATTACCCGTCTATAAATATAATATTACCCGTGTATAAATGTGATATTACCCCTCTATAAATGTAATACTACTCCTCTATAAATGTAATATTACCCATCTATAAATGTGATATTACCCGTCTATAAATATAATATTACCCGTGTATAAATGTAATATTACCCGTCTATAAATGTGATATTACCCGTCTATAAATGTAATATTACCCCTCTATAAATGTGATATTACCCCTCTATAAATGTAATATTACCCGTCTATAAATATAATATTACCCGTGTATAAATGTGATATTACCTATCTATAAATGTGATATTACCCGTCTATAAATGTAATATTACCCATCTATAAATGTGATATTACCCGTCTATAAATGTAATATTACCCATCTATAAATGTATTATTACCCCTGTATAAATGTGATATTACCCGTCTATACATGTAATATTACCCGTCTATAAATGTAATATTACCCATCTATAAATGTAATATTACCCGTCTATAAATGTGATATTACCCGTCTATAAATGTGATATTACCCCTCTATAAATGTAATATTATCCATCTATAAATGTAATATTACCCGTCTATAAATGTGATATTACCCCTCTATAAATGTAACATTACCCGTCTATAAATGTTATATTACTCCTCTATAAATGTGATATTACCCCTCTATAAATGTGATATTACCCGTCTATAAATGTAATATTACCCGTCTATAAATGTAATATTACCCCTCTATAAATGTGATATTACCCGTCTATAAATGTAATATTACCCGTCTATAAATGTAATATTATCCGTCTATAAATGTGATATTACCCATCTATAAATATAATATTACCCCTCTATAAATGTGATATTACCCGTCTATAAATGTAATATTACCCGTCTATAAATGTAATATTATCCGTCTATAAATGTGATATTACCCGTCTATAAATGTAATATTACCCCTCTATAAATGTAATATTACTCGTCTATAAATGTAATATTACCCGTCTATAAATGTAATATTACCCGTCTATAAATGTAATATTACCCGTCTATAAATGTGATATTACCCGTCTATAAATGTGATATTACCCGTCTATAAATGTAATATTATCCGTCTATAAATGTAATATTACCCGTCTATAAATGTAATATTACCCGTTTATAAATGTGATATTACCCGTCTATAAATGTAATATTACCCATCTATAAATGTGATATTACCCGTCTATAAATGTAATATTACTCCTCTATAAATGTGATATTACCCGTCTATAAATGTAATATTACGCCTCTATAAATGTGATATTACCCGTCTATAAATGTAATATTACCCGTGTATAAATGTAATATTACTCCTCTATAAATGTGATATTACCCGTCTATAAAAGTAATATTACCCGTCTATAAATGTGATATTACCCGTCTATAAATGTAATATTACTCCTCTATAAATGTGATATTACCCGTCTATAAATGTAATATTACCCGTCTATAAATGTGATATTACCCATCTATAAATGTAATATTACCCGTCTATAAATGTAATATTACCCCTATATAGATGTAATACTACCCCTCTATAAATGTAATATTACCCCTCTATAAATGTAATATTACCCCACTATAATGTAATATTACCCGTCTATAAATGTAATATTACCCCTCTATAAATGTGATATTACTCGTCTATAAATGTAATATTACCCCTCTATAAATGTGATATTACCCCTATATAGATGTAATACTACCCCTCTATAAATGTAATATTACCCATCTATAAATGTGATATTACCCGTCTATAAATGTAATATTACCCTTCTATAAATGTGATATTATCCGTCTATAAATGTAATATTACCCGTCTATAAATATAATATTACCCGTCTATAAATGTGATATTACCCGTCTATAAATGTAATATTACCCGTCTATAAATGTAATATTACCCGTCTATAAATGTAATATTACCCGTCTATAAATATAATATTTCCCGTGTATAAATGTGATATTACCCATCTATAAATGTGATATTACCCGTCTATAAATGTAATATTACCCATCTATAAATGTGATATTACCCGTCTATAAATGTAATATTACCCATCTATAAATGTATTATTACCCCTGTATAAATGTGATATTACCCGTCTATAAATGTAATATTACCCATCTATAAATGTAATATTACCCCTCTATAAATGTGATATTACCCGTCTATAAATGTAATATTACCCGTCTATAAATGTAATATTACCCCTCTATAAATGTAATATTACCCGTCTATAAATGTAATATTACCCGTTTATAAATGTGATATTACCCGTCTATAAATGTAATATTACCCATCTATAAATGTGATATTACCCGTCTATAAATGTAATATTACCCGTGTATAAATGTAATATTACTCCTCTATAAATGTGATATTACCCGTCTATAAAAGTAATATTACCCGTCTATAAATGTGATATTACCCGTCTATAAATGTAATATTACTCCTCTATAAATGTGATATTACCCGTCTATAAATGTAATTTTACCCGTCTATAAATGTGATATTACCCATCTATAAATGTAATATTACCCGTCTATAAATGTAATATTACCCCTATATAGATGTAATACTACCCCTCTATAAATGTAATATTACCCGTCTATAAATGTAATATTACCCCACTATAATGTAATATTACCCGTCTATAAATGTAATATTACCCGTCTATAAATGTGATATTACCCGTCTATAAATGTGATATTACCCGTCTATAAATGTGATATTACTCGTCTATAAATGTAATATTACCCCTCTATAAATGTGATATTACCCGTCTATAAATGTAATATTACCCTTCTATAAATGTGATATTATCCGTCTATAAATGTAATATTACCCGTCTATAAATGTAATATTACCCGTCTATAAATGTAATATTACCCGTCTATAAATGTAATATTACCCCTCTATAAATGTAATATTACCCGTCTATAAATGTAATATTACCCGTCTATAAATGTAATATTACCCGTCTATAAATGTAATATTACCCGTCTATAAATGTAATATTACCCCTCTATAAATGTAATATTACCCGTCTATAAATGTAATATTACCCGTTTATAAATGTGATATTACCCGTCTATAAATGTAATATTACCCATCTATAAATGTGATATTACCCGTCTATAAATGTAATATTACTCCTCTATAAATGTGATATTACCCGTCTATAAATGTGATATTACCCCTCTATAAATGTAATATTACCCCTCTATAAATGTAATATTACCCATCTATAAATGTGATATTACCCGTCTATAAATGTAATATTACCCATCTATAAATGTGATATTACCTGTCTATAAATGTGATATTACCCGTCTATAAATGTATTATTACCCCTGTATAAATGTAATATTACCCCTCTATAAATGTGATATTACTCATCTATAAATGTAATATTACCCGTCTATAAATGTAATATTACCCGTCTATAAATGTAATATTACCCCTCTATAAATATAATATTACCCCTCTATAAATGTGATATTACCCGTCTATAAATGTAATATTACCCGTCTATAAATGTAATATTATCCGTCTATAAATGTGATATTACCCGTCTATAAATGTAATATTACCCCTCTATAAATGTAATATTACCCGTCTATAAATGTAATATTACCCCTCTATAAATGTAATATTACCCGTCTATAAATGTAATATTACCCGTCTATAAATGTAATATTACCCGTCTATAAATGTGATATTACCCGTCTATAAATGTAATATTACCCGTCTATAAATGTAATATTACCCGTCTATAAATGTAATATGACCCGTCTATAAATGTAATATTACCCGTTTATAAATGTGATATTACCCGTCTATAAATGTAATATTACCCATCTATAAATGTGATATTACCCGTCTATAAATGTAATATTACTCCTCTATAAATGTGATATTACCCGTCTATAAATGTAATATTACCCGTCTATAAATGTAATATTACGCCTCTATAAATGTGATATTACCCGTCTATAAATGTAATATTACCCGTGTATAAATGTAATATTACTCCTCTATAAATGTGATATTACCCGTCTATAAAAGTAATATTACCCGTCTATAAATGTGATATTACCCGTCTATAAATGTAATATTACTCCTCTATAAATGTGATATTACCCGTCTATAAATGTAATATTACCCGTCTATAAATGTGATATTACCCATCTATAAATGTAATATTACCCGTCTATAAATGTAATATTACTCCTATATAGATGTAATACTACCCCTCTATAAATGTAATATTACCCCTCTATAAATGTAATATTACCCCACTATAATGTAATATTACCCGTCTATAAATGTAATATTACCCCTCTATAAATGTGATATTACCCGTCTATAAATGTGATATTACTCGTCTATAAATGTAATATTACCCCTCTATAAATGTGATATTACCCGTCTATAAATGTAATATTACCCTTCTATAAATGTGATATTATCCGTCTATAAATGTAATATTACCCGTCTATAAATGTAATATTACCCCTCTATAAATGTAATATTACCCGTCTATAAATGTAATATTACCCGTCTATAAATGTAATATTACCCGTCTATAAATGTAATATTACCCCTTCCTTAAATGTAATATTACCCGTCTATAAATGTAATATTACCCCTCTATAAATGTAATATTACCCGTTTATAAATGTGATATTACCCGTCTATAAATGTAATATTACCCATCTATAAATGTGATATTACCCGTCTATAAATGTAATATTACTCCTCTATAAATGTGATATTACCCGTGTATAAATGTAATATTACTCCTCTATAAGGGCATGACCACACGTGGCGGATTTCCTCCGCAACTGTCCGCATCAATGCCGCACAGAATCTGTGTTGCAGATTCTGCTGCGGATCTGCATAAAATGTGCAGTAAATTGATGCGGACTAGCTGCTGCGGACTGCGGTAAAAGTACTTCCCTTCTCCCTATCAGTTCAGGATAGAGAGAAGGGACAGCACTTTCCCTTGTGAAAGTCAAAGAAATTCATACTTACCGCCCGTTGTCTTGGTGACGCGTCCCTCCTTCGGCATCCAGCCCGATCTCCCTGGATGACGCGGCAGTCCATGTGACCGCTGCAGCCTGTTATTAGCCTGTGATTGGCTGCAGCCGTCACTTAGACTGAAACGTCATCCTGGGAGGCCGGACTGGAGACAGAAGCAGGGAGTTCTCGGTAAGTATGAACTTCATTTTTTTTTACAGATACATGTATATTGGGATCGGTAGTCACTGTCCCGGGTGCAGAAACAGTTACTGCCGATCGCTTAACTCTTTCAGCACCCTGGACAGTGACTATTTACAGACGTCTCCTAGCAACGCTCCCGTCATTACGGGAGCCCCATTGACTTCCTCAGTCTGGCTGTAGACCTAGAAATACATAGGTCCAGCCAGAATGAAGAAATGTCAAGTTAAAAAAGCAAGACGGATCCGCAGCACACATAACATGTGCATGACAGCTGCTGACTTCATTGCGGAACTTAGAATCTCCATTGAAGTCAATGGAGAAATTCCGCCATGAGTCCGCCACTGCTCCGCAACAGACAGAGCATGCTGCGGACACCAAATTCCGCTCCGCAGCCTATGCTCCGCAGCGGAATTTTACGCCTCGTCTAAACGAACACTGCTAAATTAAAGTGTAAGTCAATGGACAAACGGCTCCGCTGCGGATTAACGCTGCAGAGTGTCCGCAGCGGAATTTAAGTGAAATTCCGCCACGTGTGAACCCAGCCTAAATGTGATATTACCCGTCTATAAAAGTAATATTACCCGTCTATAAATGTGGTATTACCCGTCTGTAAATGTAATATTACTCCTCTATAAATGTGATATTACCCGTCTATAAATGTAATATTACCCGTCTATAAATGTGATATTACCCATCTATAAATGTAATATTACCCGTCTATAAATGTAATATTACCCCTATATAGATGTAATACTACCCCACTATAAATGTAATATTACCCCTCTATAAATGTAATATTACCCCTCTATAAATGTGATATTACCCGTCTATAAATGTGATATTACTCGTCTATAAATGTAATATTACCTCTCTATAAATGTGATATTACCCGTCTATAAATGTAATATTAACCTTCTATAAATGTGATATTACCCGTCTATAAATGTAATATTACCCATCTATAAATGTGATATTACCTGTCTATAAATGTAATATTACTCCTCTATAAATGTGATATTACCCGTCTATAAATGTAATATTACGCCTCTATAAATGAGATATTACCCGCCTATAAATATAATATTACCCGTGTATAAATGTGATATTACCCCTCTATAAATTTAATATTACCCCTCTATAAATGTAATATTACCCATCTATAAATGTGATATTACCCATCTATAAATGTAATATTACCCATCTATAAATGTGATATTACCCGTCTATAAATGTAATATTACCCATCTATAAATGTATTATTACCCCTGTATAAATGTGATATTACCCGTCTATAAATGTATTATTACCCCTGTATAAATGTAATATTACCCCTCTATAAATGTAATATTACCCATCTATAAATGTAATATTACCCATCTATAAATGTGATATTACCCGTCTATAAATGTAATATTACCCATCTATAAATGTATTATTACCCCTGTATAAATGTGATATTACCCGTCTATAAATGTGATATTACTCATCTATAAATGTAATATTACCCGTCTATAAATGTAATATTACCCGTCTGTAAATGTAATATTACCCCTCTATAAATATAATATTATCCGTCTATAAATGTGATATTACCCGTCTATAAATGTAATATTACCCCTCTATAAATGTAATATTACCCGTCTATAAATGTAATATTACCCGTCTATAAATGTAATATTACCCGTCTATAAATGTAATATTACCCATCTATAAATGTAATATTACCCGTCTATAAATGTAATATTACCCGTCTATAAATGTAATATTACCCGTCTATAAATGTAATATTACCCGTCTATAAATGTAATATTACCCGTCTATAAATGTAATATTACCCATCTATAAATGTAATATTACCCGTCTATAAATGTGATATTACCCGTCTATAAATGTAATATTACCCGTCTATAAATGTAATATTACCCGTTTATAAATGTGATATTACCCGTCTATAAATGTAATATTACCCCTCAATAAATGTGATATTACCCATCTATAAATGTGATAACCCCTCTATAAATGTGATATTACCCATCTATAAATGTGATATTACCTGTCTATAAAAGTAATATTACCCGTCTATAAATGTGATATTACCCGTCTATAAATGTAATATTACGCCTCTATAAATGTGATATTACCCGTCTATAAAAGTAATATTACCCGTCTATAAATGTGATATTACCCATCTATAAATGTAATATTACCCGTCTATAAATGTGATATTACCCGTCTATAAATGTAATATTACCCGTCTATAAATGTAATATTACCCGTCTATAAATGTGATATTACCCGTCTATAAATGTAATATTACACCTCTATAAATGTGATATTACCCGTCTATAAATGTGATATTACCCCTATATAGATGTAATACTACCCCTCTATAAATGTAATATTACCCCACTATAAATGTGATATTACCCGTCTATAAATGTAATATTACCCGTCTATAAATGTGATATTACCCTTCTATAAATGTGATATTATCCGTCTATAAATGTAATATTACCCATCTATAAATGTAATATTACCCGTCTATAAATGTGATATTACCCGTCTATAAATGTAATATTACCCGTCTATAAATGTAATATTACCCGTCTATAAATGTAATATTACCCCTCTATAAATGTAATATTACCCGTCTATAAATATAATATTACCCGTGTATAAATGTGATATTACCCATCTATAAATGTGATATTACCCGTCTATAAATGTAATATTACCCATCTATTAATGTGATATTACCCGTCTATAAATGTAATATTACCCATCTATAAATGTATTATTACCCCTGTATAAATGTGATATTACCCGTCTATAAATGTGATATTACCCGTCTATAAATGTAATATTACCCATCTATAAATGTAATATAACCCGTCTATAAATGTGATATTACCCGTCTATAAATGTGATATTACCCCTCTATAAATGTAATATTATCCGTCTATAAATGTAATATTACTCCTCTATAAATGTAATATTACCCCTCTATAAATGTAATATTACCCGTCTATAAATATAATATTACCCGTCTATAAATGTAATATTACCCGTCTATAAATGTAATATTACCCGTCTATAAATGTAATATTACCGTCTATAAATGTGATATTACCCGTCTATAAATGTAATATTACCCCTCTATAAATGTGATATTACACGTCTATAAATGTAATATTACCCCTCTATAAATGTGATATTACCCGTCTATAAATGTAATATTACCCCTCTATAAATGTGATATTACACGTCTATAAATGTGATATTACCCCTCTATAAATGTGATATTACCCGTCTATAAATGTGATATTACCCGTCTATAAATGTAATATTACCAGTCTATAAATGTAATATTACCCGTCTATAAATGTAATATTACCCATCTATAAATGTAATATTACCCCTCTATAAATGTAATATTACCCATCTATAAATATAATATTACCCGTGTATAAATGTGATATTACCGTCTATAAATGTGATATTACCCATCTATAAATGTGATATTACCCGTCTATAAATGTGATATTACCCATCTATAAATGTAATATTACCCGTCTAAAATTGTAATATTACCCCTGTATAAATGTGATATTACCCGTCTATAAATGTGATATTACCCGTCTATAAATGTAATATTACCCATCTATAAATGTAATATAACCCGTCTATAAATGTGATATTACCCGTCTATAAATGTGATATTACCCCTCTATAAATGTAATATTATCCGTCTATAAATGTAATATTACTCCTCTATAAATGTAATATTACCCCTCTATAAATGTAATATTACCCGTCTATAAATATAATATTACCCGTCTATAAATGTAATATTACCCGTCTATAAATGTAATATTACCCGTCTATAAATGTAATATTACCGTCTATAAATGTGATATTACCCGTCTATAAATGTAATATTACCCCTCTATAAATGTGATATTACACGTCTATAAATGTGATATTACCCCTCTATAAATGTGATATTACCCGTCTATAAATGTAATATTACTCCTCTATAAATGTGATATTACACGTCTATAAATGTGATATTACCCCTCTATAAATGTGATATTACCCGTCTATAAATGTAATATTACCCCTCTATAAATGTGATATTACACGTCTATAAATGTAATATTACCCCTCTATAAATGTGATATTACCCGTCTATAAATGTAATATTACCCCTCTATAAATGTGATATTACACGTCTATAAATGTGATATTACCCCTCTATAAATGTGATATTACCCGTCTATAAATGTGATATTACCCGTCTATAAATGTAATATTACCAGTCTATAAATGTAATATTACCCGTCTATAAATGTAATATTACCCATCTATAAATGTAATATTACCCCTCTATAAATGTAATATTACCCGTCTATAAATATAATATTACCCGTGTATAAATGTGATATTACCCGTCTATAAATGTGATATTACCCATCTATAAATGTGATATTACCCGTCTATAAATGTGATATTACCCATCTATAAATGTAATATTACCCGTCTAAAATTGTAATATTACCCGTCTATAAATGTGATATTACCCCTCTATAAATGTAATATTTCCCTCTATAAATGTAATATTACCCCTCTATAAATGTAATATTATCCGTCTATAAATGTAATATTACCCGTCTATAAAAGTAATATTACCCATCTATAAATGTGATATTACCCGTCTATAAATGTGATATTACCCGTCTATAAATGTGATATTACCCCTCTATAAATGTGATATTACCCCTCTATAAAGGTGATATTACCCGTCTATAAATGTAATATTACCCGTCTATAAATGTAATATTCCCCATCTATAAATGTGATATTACCCGTCTATAAATGTAATATTACCCCTCTATAAATGTGATATTACCCATCTATAAATGTGATAACCCCTCTATAAATGTGATATTACCCGTCTATAAATGTGATATTACCTGTCTATAAAAGTAATATCACCCGTCTATAAATATGATATTACCCGTCTATAAATGTAATATTACTCCTCTATAAATGTGATATTACCCGTCTATAAATGTAATATTACCCGTCTATAAATGTAATATTACCCGTCTATAAATGTGATATTACCCGTCTATAAATGTAATATTACCCATCTATAAATGTAATATTACGCCTCTATAAATGTAATATTACCCATCTATAAATGTAATATTACCCGTCTATAAATGTGATATTACCCCTCTATAAATGTAATATTACCCGTCTATAAATGTAATATTACCCGTCTATAAATGTAATATTACCCATCTATAAATGTAATATTACCCCTCTATAAATGTAATATTACCCATCTATAAATGTAATATTACCCGTCTATAAATGTGATATTACCCATCTATAAATGTAATATTACCCGTCTATAAATGTAATATTACCCCTCTATAAATGTAATATTACCTCTCTATAAATGTAATATTACCCGTCTATAAATGTAATATTACCCGTCTATAAATGTGATATTACCCATCTATAAATGTAATATTACCCATCTATAAATGTAATATTACCCCTCTATAAATGTAATATTACCCGTCTATAAATGTAATATTACCCCTCTATAAATGTAATATTACCTCTCTATAAATGTAATATTACCCGTCTATAAATATAATATTACCCGTCTATAAATGTAATATTACCCGTCTATAAATGTAATATTACCCGTCTATAAATGTAATATTACCGTCTATAAATGTGATATTACCCGTCTATAAATGTAATATTACCCCTCTATAAATGTGATATTACACGTCTATAAATGTAATATTACCCCTCTATAAATGTGATATTACCCGTCTATAAATGTAATATTACCCCTCTATAAATGTGATATTACACGTCTATAAATGTGATATTACCCCTCTATAAATGTGATATTACCCGTCTATAAATGTGATATTACCCGTCTATAAATGTAATATTACCAGTCTATAAATGTAATATTACCCGTCTATAAATGTAATATTACCCATCTATAAATGTAATATTACCCCTCTATAAATGTAATATTACCCGTCTATAAATATAATATTACCCGTGTATAAATGTGATATTACCGTCTATAAATGTGATATTACCCATCTATAAATGTGATATTACCCGTCTATAAATGTGATATTACCCATCTATAAATGTAATATTACCCGTCTAAAATTGTAATATTACCCCTGTATAAATGTGATATTACCCGTCTATAAATGTGATATTACCCGTCTATAAATGTAATATTACCCATCTATAAATGTAATATAACCCGTCTATAAATGTGATATTACCCGTCTATAAATGTGATATTACCCCTCTATAAATGTAATATTATCCGTCTATAAATGTAATATTACTCCTCTATAAATGTAATATTACCCCTCTATAAATGTAATATTACCCGTCTATAAATATAATATTACCCGTCTATAAATGTAATATTACCCGTCTATAAATGTAATATTACCCGTCTATAAATGTAATATTACCGTCTATAAATGTGATATTACCCGTCTATAAATGTAATATTACCCCTCTATAAATGTGATATTACACGTCTATAAATGTGATATTACCCCTCTATAAATGTGATATTACCCGTCTATAAATGTAATATTACTCCTCTATAAATGTGATATTACACGTCTATAAATGTGATATTACCCCTCTATAAATGTGATATTACCCGTCTATAAATGTAATATTACCCCTCTATAAATGTGATATTACACGTCTATAAATGTAATATTACCCCTCTATAAATGTGATATTACCCGTCTATAAATGTAATATTACCCCTCTATAAATGTGATATTACACGTCTATAAATGTGATATTACCCCTCTATAAATGTGATATTACCCGTCTATAAATGTGATATTACCCGTCTATAAATGTAATATTACCAGTCTATAAATGTAATATTACCCGTCTATAAATGTAATATTACCCATCTATAAATGTAATATTACCCCTCTATAAATGTAATATTACCCGTCTATAAATATAATATTACCCGTGTATAAATGTGATATTACCCGTCTATAAATGTGATATTACCCATCTATAAATGTGATATTACCCGTCTATAAATGTGATATTACCCATCTATAAATGTAATATTACCCGTCTAAAATTGTAATATTACCCGTCTATAAATGTGATATTACCCCTCTATAAATGTAATATTTCCCTCTATAAATGTAATATTACCCCTCTATAAATGTAATATTATCCGTCTATAAATGTAATATTACCCGTCTATAAAAGTAATATTACCCATCTATAAATGTGATATTACCCGTCTATAAATGTGATATTACCCGTCTATAAATGTGATATTACCCCTCTATAAATGTGATATTACCCCTCTATAAAGGTGATATTACCCGTCTATAAATGTAATATTACCCGTCTATAAATGTAATATTCCCCATCTATAAATGTGATATTACCCGTCTATAAATGTAATATTACCCCTCTATAAATGTGATATTACCCATCTATAAATGTGATAACCCCTCTATAAATGTGATATTACCCGTCTATAAATGTGATATTACCTGTCTATAAAAGTAATATCACCCGTCTATAAATATGATATTACCCGTCTATAAATGTAATATTACTCCTCTATAAATGTGATATTACCCGTCTATAAATGTAATATTACCCGTCTATAAATGTAATATTACCCGTCTATAAATGTGATATTACCCGTCTATAAATGTAATATTACCCATCTATAAATGTAATATTACGCCTCTATAAATGTAATATTACCCATCTATAAATGTAATATTACCCGTCTATAAATGTGATATTACCCCTCTATAAATGTAATATTACCCGTCTATAAATGTAATATTACCCGTCTATAAATGTAATATTACCCATCTATAAATGTAATATTACCCCTCTATAAATGTAATATTACCCATCTATAAATGTAATATTACCCGTCTATAAATGTGATATTACCCATCTATAAATGTAATATTACCCGTCTATAAATGTAATATTACCCCTCTATAAATGTAATATTACCTCTCTATAAATGTAATATTACCCGTCTATAAATGTAATATTACCCGTCTATAAATGTGATATTACCCATCTATAAATGTAATATTACCCATCTATAAATGTAATATTACCCCTCTATAAATGTAATATTACCCGTCTATAAATGTAATATTACCCGTCTATAAATGTAATATTACCCGTCTATAAATGTGATATTACCCATCTATAAATGTAATATTCCCCATCTATAAATGTAATATTACCGTCTATAAATGTAATATTACCCCTCTATAAATGTAATATTACCCGTCTATAAATGTAATATTACCCGTCTATAAATGTGATATTACCCGTCTATAAATGTAATATTACCCGTCTATAAATGTAATATTACCCGTCTATAAATGTGATATTACCCGTCTATAAATGTAATATTACCCGTCTATAAATG
This sequence comes from Rhinoderma darwinii, assembly GCF_050947455.1. Taxonomy (NCBI): domain Eukaryota; kingdom Metazoa; phylum Chordata; class Amphibia; order Anura; family Rhinodermatidae; genus Rhinoderma; species Rhinoderma darwinii. The sequence goes on from NC_134689.1 coordinate 404,309,454, forward strand.
TAATATTACCGTCTATAAATGTAATATTACCCCTCTATAAATTTAATATTACCCCTCTATAAATTTAATATTACCCCTCTATAAATGTAATATTCCCCTCTATAAATGTAATATTACCCCTCTATAAATGTAATATTATCCGTCTATAAATGTAATATTACCCGTCTATAAATGTAATATTACCCATCTATAAATGTGATATTACCCGTCTATAAATGTGATATTACCCGTCTATAAATGTGATATTACCACTCTATAAATGTGATATTACCCCTCTATAAAGGTGATATTACCCCTCTATAAAGGTGATATTACCCCTCTATAAATGTAATATTACCCGTCTATAAATGTAATATTCCCCATCTATAAATGTGATATTACCCGTCTATAAATGTAATATTACCCCTCTATAAATGTGATATTACCCATCTATAAATGTGATAACCCCTCTATAAATGTGATATTACCCGTCTATAAATGTGATATTACCTGTCTATAAAAGTAATATTACCCGTCTATAAATGTGATATTACCCGTCTATAAATGTAATACTACTCCTCTATAAATGTGATATTATCCGTCTATAAATGTAATATTACCCGTCTATAAATGTAATATTACCCGTCTATAAATGTGATATTACCCGTCTATAAATGTAATATTACCCATCTATAAATGTAATATTACGCCTCTATAAATGTGATATTACCCGTCTATAAATGTAATATTACCCGTGTATAAATGTAATATTACTCCTCTATAAATGTGATATTTCCCGTCTATAAAAGTAATATTACCCGTCTATAAATGTGATATTACCCGTCTATAAATGTAATATTACTCCTCTATAAATGTGATATTACCCGTCTATAAATGTAATATTACCCATCTATAAATGTGATATTACCCGTCTATAAATGTAATATTACCCGTCTATAAATGTAATATTACCCATCTATAAATGTGATATTACCCGTCTATAAATGTATAATTACCCCTCTATAAATGTGATATTACCCGTCTATAAATGTGATATTACCCCTATATAGATGTAATACTACCCCTCTATAAATGTAATATTACCCCTCTATAAATGTAATATTACCCCACTATAATGTAATATTACCCGTCTATAAATGTGATATTACCCCTCTATAAATGTGATATTACCCGTCTATAAATGTGATATTACTCGTCTATAAATGTAATATTACCCCTCTATAAATGTGATATTACCCGTCTATAAATGTAATATTACCCATCTATAAATGTGATATTACCCGTCTATAAATGTAATATTACCCATCTATAAATGTATTATTACCCGTCTATAAATGTAATATTACCCGTTTATAAATGTGATATTACCCGTCTATAAATGTGATATTACCCGTCTATAAATGTAATATTACCCATCTATAAATGTAATATTACCCGTCTATAAATGTGATATTACCCATCTATAAATGTAATATTACCCGTCTATAAATGTGATATTACCCGTCTATAAATGTGATATTACCTGTCTATAAAAGTAATATTACCCGTCTATAAATGTGATATTACCCATCTATAAATGTAATATTACCCGTCTATAAATGTGATATTACCCGTCTATAAATGTGATATTACCTGTCTATAAAAGTAATATTACCCGTCTATAAATGTGATATTACCCGTCTATTAATGTAATATTACTCCTCTATAAATGTGATATTACCCGTCTATAAATGTAATATTACCCGTCTATAAATGTAATATTACCCGTCTATAAATGTGATATTACCCGTCTATAAATGTAATATTACCCATCTATAAATGTAATATTACCCGTCTATAAATGTAATATTACCCATCTATAAATGTAATATTACCCCTCTATAAATGTAATATTACCCATCTATAAATGTAATATTACCCGTCTATAAATGTGATATTACCCCTCTATAAATGTAATATTACCCGTCTATAAATGTAATATTACCCGTCTATAAATGTGATATTACCCATCTATAAATGTAATATTACCCATCTATAAATGTAATATTACCCCTCTATAAATGTAATATTACCCGTCTATAAATGTAATATTACCTGTCTATAAATGTAATATTACCCGTCTATAAATGTGATATTACCCATCTATAAATGTAATATTCCCCATCTATAAATGTAATATTACCGTCTATAAATGTAATATTACCCCTCTATAAATGTAATATTACCCGTCTATAAATGTAATATTACCCCTCTATAAATGTGATATTACCCGTCTATAAATGTAATATTACCCGTCTATAAATGTAATATTGCCCGTCTATAAATGTGATATTACCCGTCTATAAATGTGATATTACCCGTCTATAAATGTAATATTACCAGTCTATAAATGTAATATTACCCGTCTATAAATGTAATATTACCCATCTATAAATGTAATATTACCCCTCTATAAATGTAATATTACCCGTCTATAAATATAATATTACCCGTGTATAAATGTGATATTACCGTCTATAAATGTGATATTACCCATCTATAAATGTGATATTACCCGTCTATAAATGTGATATTACCCATCTATAAATGTAATATTACCCGTCTAAAATTGTAATATTACCCCTGTATAAATGTGATATTACCCGTCTATAAATGTGATATTACCCGTCTATAAATGTAATATTACCCATCTATAAATGTAATATAACCCGTCTATAAATGTGATATTACCCGTCTATAAATGTGATATTACCCCTCTATAAATGTAATATTATCCGTCTATAAATGTAATATTACTCCTCTATAAATGTAATATTACCCCTCTATAAATGTAATATTACCCGTCTATAAATATAATATTACCCGTCTATAAATGTAATATTACCCGTCTATAAATGTAATATTACCCGTCTATAAATGTAATATTACCGTCTATAAATGTGATATTACCCGTCTATAAATGTAATATTACCCCTCTATAAATGTGATATTACACGTCTATAAATGTGATATTACCCCTCTATAAATGTGATATTACCCGTCTATAAATGTAATATTACTCCTCTATAAATGTGATATTACACGTCTATAAATGTGATATTACCCCTCTATAAATGTGATATTACCCGTCTATAAATGTAATATTACCCCTCTATAAATGTGATATTACACGTCTATAAATGTAATATTACCCCTCTATAAATGTGATATTACCCGTCTATAAATGTAATATTACCCCTCTATAAATGTGATATTACACGTCTATAAATGTGATATTACCCCTCTATAAATGTGATATTACCCGTCTATAAATGTGATATTACCCGTCTATAAATGTAATATTACCAGTCTATAAATGTAATATTACCCGTCTATAAATGTAATATTACCCATCTATAAATGTAATATTACCCCTCTATAAATGTAATATTACCCGTCTATAAATATAATATTACCCGTGTATAAATGTGATATTACCCGTCTATAAATGTGATATTACCCATCTATAAATGTGATATTACCCGTCTATAAATGTGATATTACCCATCTATAAATGTAATATTACCCGTCTAAAATTGTAATATTACCCGTCTATAAATGTGATATTACCCCTCTATAAATGTAATATTTCCCTCTATAAATGTAATATTACCCCTCTATAAATGTAATATTATCCGTCTATAAATGTAATATTACCCGTCTATAAAAGTAATATTACCCATCTATAAATGTGATATTACCCGTCTATAAATGTGATATTACCCGTCTATAAATGTGATATTACCCCTCTATAAATGTGATATTACCCCTCTATAAAGGTGATATTACCCGTCTATAAATGTAATATTACCCGTCTATAAATGTAATATTCCCCATCTATAAATGTGATATTACCCGTCTATAAATGTAATATTACCCCTCTATAAATGTGATATTACCCATCTATAAATGTGATAACCCCTCTATAAATGTGATATTACCCGTCTATAAATGTGATATTACCTGTCTATAAAAGTAATATCACCCGTCTATAAATATGATATTACCCGTCTATAAATGTAATATTACTCCTCTATAAATGTGATATTACCCGTCTATAAATGTAATATTACCCGTCTATAAATGTAATATTACCCGTCTATAAATGTGATATTACCCGTCTATAAATGTAATATTACCCATCTATAAATGTAATATTACGCCTCTATAAATGTAATATTACCCATCTATAAATGTAATATTACCCGTCTATAAATGTGATATTACCCCTCTATAAATGTAATATTACCCGTCTATAAATGTAATATTACCCGTCTATAAATGTAATATTACCCATCTATAAATGTAATATTACCCCTCTATAAATGTAATATTACCCATCTATAAATGTAATATTACCCGTCTATAAATGTGATATTACCCATCTATAAATGTAATATTACCCGTCTATAAATGTAATATTACCCCTCTATAAATGTAATATTACCTCTCTATAAATGTAATATTACCCGTCTATAAATGTAATATTACCCGTCTATAAATGTGATATTACCCATCTATAAATGTAATATTACCCATCTATAAATGTAATATTACCCCTCTATAAATGTAATATTACCCGTCTATAAATGTAATATTACCCGTCTATAAATGTAATATTACCCGTCTATAAATGTGATATTACCCCTCTATAAATATAATATTACCCATCTATAAATGTGATATTACCCGTCTATAAATGTAATATTACCTGTCTATAAATGTAATATTCCCCATCTATAAATGTAATATTACCGTCTATAAATGTAATATTACCCCTCTATAAATGTAATATTACCCGTCTATAAATGTGATATTACCCGTCTATAAATGTAATATTACCCGTCTATAAATGTGATATTACCCGTCTATAAATGTAATATTACCCGTCTATAAATGTAATATTACCCGTCTATAAATGTGATATTACCCGTCTATAAATGTAATATTACCCGTCTATAAATGTAATATTACCGTCTATAAATGTAATATTACCCCTCTATAAATTTAATATTACCCCTCTATAAATTTAATATTACCCCTCTATAAATGTAATATTCCCCTCTATAAATGTAATATTACCCCTCTATAAATGTAATATTATCCGTCTATAAATGTAATATTACCCGTCTATAAATGTAATATTACCCATCTATAAATGTGATATTACCCGTCTATAAATGTGATATTACCCGTCTATAAATGTGATATTACCCGTCTATAAATGTAATATTACCCGTCTATAAATGTGATATTACCCCTCTATAAATGTAATATTACCCGTCTATAAATGTAATATTACCCGTCTATAAATGTAATATTCCCCATCTATAAATGTGATATTACCCGTCTATAAATGTAATATTACCCCTCTATAAATGTGATATTACCCATCTATAAATGTGATAACCCCTCTATAAATGTGATATTACCCGTCTATAAATGTGATATTACCTGTCTATAAAAGTAATATTACCCGTCTATAAATGTGATATTACCCGTCTATAAATGTAATACTACTCCTCTATAAATGTGATATTATCCGTCTATAAATGTAATATTACCCGTCTATAAATGTAATATTACCCGTCTATAAATGTGATATTACCCGTCTATAAATGTAATATTACCCATCTATAAATGTAATATTACGCCTCTATAAATGTGATATTACCCGTCTATAAATGTAATATTACCCGTGTATAAATGTAATATTACTCCTCTATAAATGTGATATTTCCCGTCTATAAAAGTAATATTACCCGTCTATAAATGTGATATTACCCGTCTATAAATGTAATATTACTCCTCTATAAATGTGATATTACCCGTCTATAAATGTAATATTACCCATCTATAAATGTGATATTACCCGTCTATAAATGTAATATTACCCGTCTATAAATGTAATATTACCCATCTATAAATGTGATATTACCCGTCTATAAATGTATAATTACCCCTCTATAAATGTGATATTACCCGTCTATAAATGTGATATTACCCCTATATAGATGTAATACTACCCCTCTATAAATGTAATATTACCCCTCTATAAATGTAATATTACCCCACTATAATGTAATATTACCCGTCTATAAATGTGATATTACCCCTCTATAAATGTGATATTACCCGTCTATAAATGTGATATTACTCGTCTATAAATGTAATATTACCCCTCTATAAATGTGATATTACCCGTCTATAAATGTAATATTACCCATCTATAAATGTGATATTACCCGTCTATAAATGTAATATTACCCATCTATAAATGTATTATTACCCGTCTATAAATGTAATATTACCCGTTTATAAATGTGATATTACCCGTCTATAAATGTGATATTACCCGTCTATAAATGTAATATTACCCATCTATAAATGTAATATTACCCGTCTATAAATGTGATATTACCCATCTATAAATGTAATATTACCCGTCTATAAATGTGATATTACCCGTCTATAAATGTGATATTACCTGTCTATAAAAGTAATATTACCCGTCTATAAATGTGATATTACCCATCTATAAATGTAATATTACCCGTCTATAAATGTGATATTACCCGTCTATAAATGTGATATTACCTGTCTATAAAAGTAATATTACCCGTCTATAAATGTGATATTACCCGTCTATTAATGTAATATTACTCCTCTATAAATGTGATATTACCCGTCTATAAATGTAATATTACCCGTCTATAAATGTAATATTACCCGTCTATAAATGTGATATTACCCGTCTATAAATGTAATATTACCCATCTATAAATGTAATATTACCCGTCTATAAATGTAATATTACCCATCTATAAATGTAATATTACCCCTCTATAAATGTAATATTACCCATCTATAAATGTAATATTACCCGTCTATAAATGTGATATTACCCCTCTATAAATGTAATATTACCCGTCTATAAATGTAATATTACCCGTCTATAAATGTGATATTACCCATCTATAAATGTAATATTACCCATCTATAAATGTAATATTACCCCTCTATAAATGTAATATTACCCGTCTATAAATGTAATATTACCTGTCTATAAATGTAATATTACCCGTCTATAAATGTGATATTACCCATCTATAAATGTAATATTCCCCATCTATAAGGGCATGACCACACATGGCGGAATTCCTCCGCAACTGTCCGCATCAATGCCGCACCTAATCCGGGTTGCGGATTACGGCTGCGGATCTGCACAAAATGTGCAGTACATTGATGCGGACTAGCTGCTGCGGACTGCGGGAAAAGTGCTTCCCTTCTCCCTATCAGTGCAGAATAGAGAGAAGGGACAGCACTTTCCCTAGTGAAAGTAAAAGAAATTCATACTTACCGCCCGTTGTCTTTATGACGCGTCCCTCCTTCGGCATCCAGCCCGACCTCCCTGGATGACGCGCCAGTCCATGTGACCGCTGCAGCCTGTGCTTGGCCTGTGATTGGCTGCAGCCGTCACTTACACTGAAACGTCATCCTGGGAGGCCGGACTGGAGACAGAAACAGGGAGTTCTCGGTAAGTATGAACTTATATGTTTTTTTACAGATACATGTATATTGAGATCGGTAGTCACTGTCCCGGGTGCAGAAACAGTTACTGCCGATCGCGTAACTCTTTCAGCACCCTGGACAGTGACTATTTACTGACGTCTCCTAGCAACGCTCCCGTCATTACGGGAGCCCCATTGACTTCCTCAGTCTGGCTGTAGACCTAGAAATACATAGGTCCAGCCAGAATGAAGAAATGTCAAGTAAAAAAAGCAAGACGCATCCGCAGCACACATGACATGTGCATGACAGCTGCGGACTTCATTGCGGAACTTTGAATCTCCATTGAAGTCAATGGAGAAATTCCGCCATGAGTCCGCCACTGCTCCGCAACAGACAGAGCATGCTGCGGACACCAAATTCCGCTCCGCAGCCTATGCTCCGCAGCGGAATTGTACGCATCGTGTAAACGAACACTGCTAAATTAAAGTGAAAGTCAATGTAGAAACGGCTCCGCTGCGGATTAACGCTGCGGAGTGTCCGCAGCGGAATTTAAGTGCAATTCCGCCATGTGTGAACCCGCCCTAAATGTAATATTACCGTCTATAAATGTAATATTACCCCTCTATAAATGTAATATTACCCGTCTATAAATGTAATATTACCCCTCTATAAATGTGATATTACCCGTCTATAAATGTAATATTACCCGTCTATAAATGTAATATTGCCCGTCTATAAATGTGATATTACCCGTCTATAAATGTAATATTACCCGTCTATAAATGTAATATTACCGTCTATAAATGTAATATTACCCCTCTATAAATGTAATATTCCCCTCTATAAATTTAATATTACCCCTCTATAAATGTAATATTCCCCTCTATAAATGTAATATTACCCCTCTATAAATGTGATATTACCCGTCTATAAATGTAATATTACCCGTCTATAAATGTAATATTACCCATCTATAAATGTGATATTACCCGTCTATAAATGTATAATTACCCCTCTATAAATGTGATATTACCCGTCTATAAATGTGATATTACCCCTATATAGATGTAATACTACCCCTCTATAAATGTAATATTACCCCTCTATAAATGTAATATTACCCCACTATAATGTAATATTACCCGTCTATAAATGTGATATTACCCCTCTATAAATGTGATATTACCCGTCTATAAATGTGATATTACTCGTCTATAAATGTAATATTACCCCTCTATAAATGTGATATTACCCGTCTATAAATGTAATATTACCCATCTATAAATGTGATATTACCCGTCTATAAATGTAATATTACCCATCTATAAATGTATTATTACCCCTGTATAAATGTGATATTACCCGTCTATAAATGTGATATTACCCGTCTATAAATGTAATATTACCCATCTATAAATGTAATATTACCCGTCTATAAATGTGATATTACCCATCTATAAATGTAATATTACCCGTCTATAAATGTGATATTACCCGTCTATAAATGTGATATTACCTGTCTATAAAAGTAATATTACCCGTCTATAAATGTGATATTACCCATCTATAAATGTAATATTACCCGTCTATAAATGTGATATTACCCGTCTATAAATGTGATATTACCTGTCTATAAAAGTAATATTACCCGTCTATAAATGTGATATTACCCGTCTATTAATGTAATATTACTCCTCTATAAATGTGATATTACCCGTCTATAAATGTAATATTACCCGTCTATAAATGTAATATTACCCGTCTATAAATGTGATATTACCCGTCTATAAATGTGATATTACCCGTCTATAAATGTAATATTACCCATCTATAAATGTAATATTACCCGTCTATAAATGTAATATTACCCATCTATAAATGTAATATTACCCCTCTATAAATGTAATATTACCCATCTATAAATGTAATATTACCCGTCTATAAATGTGATATTACCCCTCTATAAATGTAATATTACCCGTCTATAAATGTAATATTACCCGTCTATAAATGTGATATTACCCATCTATAAATGTAATATTACCCATCTATAAATGTAATATTACCCCTCTATAAATGTAATATTACCCGTCTATAAATGTAATATTACCTGTCTATAAATGTAATATTACCCGTCTATAAATGTGATATTACCCATCTATAAATGTAATATTCCCCATCTATAAATGTAATATTACCGTCTATAAATGTAATATTACCCCTCTATAAATGTAATATTACCCGTCTATAAATGTAATATTACCCCTCTATAAATGTGATATTACCCGTCTATAAATGTAATATTACCCGTCTATAAATGTAATATTGCCCGTCTATAAATGTGATATTACCCGTCTATAAATGTAATATTACCCGTCTATAAATGTAATATTACCGTCTATAAATGTAATATTACCCCTCTATAAATGTAATATTCCCCTCTATAAATTTAATATTACCCCTCTATAAATGTAATATTCCCCTCTATAAATGTAATATTACCCCTCTATAAATGTAATATTATCCGTCTATAAATGTAATATTACCCGTCTATAAAAGTAATATTACCCATCTATAAATGTGATATTACCCGTCTATAAATGTGATATTACCCGTCTATAAATGTGATATTACCCCTCTATAAATGTGATATTACCCCTCTATAAAGGTGATATTACCCCTCTATAAATGTAATATTACCCGTCTATAAATGTAATATTCCCCATCTATAAATGTGATATTACCCGTCTATAAATGTAATATTACCCCTCTATAAATGTGATATTACCCATCTATAAATGTGATAACCCCTCTATAAATGTGATATTACCCGTCTATAAATGTGATATTACCTGTCTATAAAAGTAATATTACCCGTCTATAAATGTGATATTACCCGTCTATAAATGTAATATTACTCCTCTATAAATGTGATATTACCCGTCTATAAATGTAATATTACCCGTCTATAAATGTAATATTACCCGTCTATAAATGTGATATTACCCGTCTATAAATGTAATATTACCCATCTATAAATGTGATATTACCCGTCTATAAATGTAATATTACCCGTCTATAAATGTAATATTACCCGTCTATAAATGTGATATTACCCGTCTATAAATGTAATATTACCCATCTATAAATGTAATATTACGCCTCTATAAATGTGATATTACCCGTGTATAAATGTAATATTACTCCTCTATAAATGTGATATTTCCCGTCTATAAAAGTAATATTACCCGTCTATAAATGTGATATTACCCGTCTATAAATGTAATATTACTCCTCTATAAATGTGATATTACCCGTCTATAAATGTAATATTACCCATCTATAAATGTGATATTACCCGTCTATAAATGTAATAATACCCGTCTATAAATGTAATATTACCCGTCTATAAATGTGATATTACCCGTCTATAAATGTAATATTACCCCTCTATAAATGTGATATTACCCGTCTATAAATGTGATATTACCCCTCTATAAATGTAATATTACCCCTCTATAAATGTAATATTACCCCACTATAATGTAATATTACCCGTCTATAAATGTGATATTACCCCTCTATAAATGTGATATTACCCGTCTATAAATGTGATATTACTCGTCTATAAATGTAATATTACCCCTCTATAAATGTGATATTACCCGTCTATAAATGTAATATTACCCATCTATAAATGTGATATTACCCGTCTATAAATGTAATATTACCCATCTATAAATGTATTATTACCCCTGTATAAATGTGATATTACCCGTCTATAAATGTGATATTACCCGTCTATAAATGTAATATTACCCATCTATAAATGTAATATTACCCGTCTATAAATGTGATATTACCCGTCTATAAATGTAATATTACCCATCTATAAATGTAATATTACGCCTCTATAAATGTAATATTACCCGTGTATAAATGTAATATTACTCCTCTATAAATGTGATATTTCCCGTCTATAAAAGTAATATTACCCCTCTATAAATGTAATATTACCCGTGTATAAATGTAATATTACCCATCTATAAATGTAATATTACCCGTCTATAAATGTGATATTACCCGTCTATAAATGTAATATTACCCGTCTATAAATGTGATATTACCCGTCTATAAATGTAATATTACTCCTCTATAAATGTGATATTACCCGTCTATAAATGTAATATTACCCATCTATAAATGTGATATTACCCGTCTATAAATGTAATATTACCCATCTATAAATGTAATATTACCCGTCTATAAATGTGATATTACCCGTCTATAAATGTAATATTACTCCTCTATAAATGTGATATTACCCGTCTATAAATGTAATATTACCCATCTATAAATGTGATATTACCCGTCTATAAATGTAATAATACCCGTCTATAAATGTAATATTACCCGTCTATAAATGTGATATTACCCGTCTATAAATGTAATATTACCCCTCTATAAATGTGATATTACCCGTCTATAAATGTGATATTACCCCTCTATAAATGTAATATTACCCCTCTATAAATGTAATATTACCCCACTATAATGTAATATTACCCGTCTATAAATGTGATATTACCCCTCTATAAATGTGATATTACCCGTCTATAAATGTGATATTACTCGTCTATAAATGTAATATTACCCCTCTATAAATGTGATATTACCCGTCTATAAATGTAATATTACCCATCTATAAATGTGATATTACCCGTCTATAAATGTAATATTACCCATCTATAAATGTATTATTACCCCTGTATAAATGTGATATTACCCGTCTATAAATGTGATATTACCCGTCTATAAATGTAATATTACCCATCTATAAATGTAATATTACCCGTCTATAAATGTGATATTACCCGTCTATAAATGTAATATTACCCATCTATAAATGTAATATTACCCGTCTATAAATGTGATATTACCCGTCTATATATGTAATATTACCCGTCTATAAATGTAATATTACGCCTCTATAAATGTGATATTACCCGTCTATAAATGTAATATTACCCGTGTATAAATGTAATATTACTCCTCTATAAATGTGATATTACCCGTCTATAAAAGTAATATTACCCGTCTATAAATGTGATATTACCCGTCTATAAATGTAATATTACTCCTCTATAAATGTGATATTACCCGTCTATAAATGTAATATTACCCGTCTATAAATGTGATATTACCCGTCTATAAATGTAATATTACCCGTCTATAAATGTAATATTACCCGTCTATAAATGTGATATTACCCGTCTATAAATGTAATATTACCCCTCTATAAATGTGATATTACCCGTCTATAAATGTGATATTACCCCTATATAGATGTAATACTACCCCACTATAATGTAATATTACCCGTCTATAAATGTGATATTACCCCTCTATAAATGTGATATTACCCGTCTATAAATGTGATATTACTCGTCTATAAATGTAATATTACCCGTCTATAAATGTAATATTACCCATCTATAAATGTATTATTACCCCTGTATAAATGTGATATTACCCGTCTATAAATGTAATATTACCCGTCTATAAATGTAATATTACCCATCTATAAATGTAATATTACCCCTCTATAAATGTGATATTACCCGTCTATAAATGTAATATTACCCGTCTATAAATGTAATATTACCCCTCTATAAATGTGATATTACCCGTCTATAAATGTAATATTACCCATCTATAAATGTAATATTACCCGTCTATAAATGTGATATTACCCGTCTATAAATGTGATATTACCCGTCTATAAATGTGATATTACCCGTCTATAAATGTAATATTACCCATCTATAAATGTAATATTACCCGTCTATAAATGTAATATTACCCATCTATAAATGTAATATTACCCCTCTATAAATGTAATATTACCCATCTATAAATGTAATATTACCCGTCTATAAATGTGATATTACCCCTCTATAAATGTAATATTACCCGTCTATAAATGTAATATTACCCGTCTATAAATGTGATATTACCCATCTATAAATGTAATATTACCCATCTATAAATGTAATATTACCCCTCTATAAATGTAATATTACCCGTCTATAAATGTAATATTACCTGTCTATAAATGTAATATTACCCGTCTATAAATGTGATATTACCCATCTATAAATGTAATATTCCCCATCTATAAATGTAATATTACCGTCTATAAATGTAATATTACCCCTCTATAAATGTAATATTACCCGTCTATAAATGTAATATTACCCCTCTATAAATGTGATATTACCCGTCTATAAATGTAATATTACCCGTCTATAAATGTAATATTGCCCGTCTATAAATGTGATATTACCCGTCTATAAATGTAATATTACCCGTCTATAAATGTAATATTACCGTCTATAAATGTAATATTACCCCTCTATAAATGTAATATTCCCCTCTATAAATTTAATATTACCCCTCTATAAATGTAATATTCCCCTCTATAAATGTAATATTACCCCTCTATAAATGTAATATTATCCGTCTATAAATGTAATATTACCCGTCTATAAAAGTAATATTACCCATCTATAAATGTGATATTACCCGTCTATAAATGTGATATTACCCGTCTATAAATGTGATATTACCCCTCTATAAATGTGATATTACCCCTCTATAAAGGTGATATTACCCCTCTATAAATGTAATATTACCCGTCTATAAATGTAATATTCCCCATCTATAAATGTGATATTACCCGTCTATAAATGTAATATTACCCCTCTATAAATGTGATATTACCCATCTATAAATGTGATAACCCCTCTATAAATGTGATATTACCCGTCTATAAATGTGATATTACCTGTCTATAAAAGTAATATTACCCGTCTATAAATGTGATATTACCCGTCTATAAATGTAATATTACTCCTCTATAAATGTGATATTACCCGTCTATAAATGTAATATTACCCGTCTATAAATGTAATATTACCCGTCTATAAATGTGATATTACCCGTCTATAAATGTAATATTACCCATCTATAAATGTGATATTACCCGTCTATAAATGTAATATTACCCGTCTATAAATGTAATATTACCCGTCTATAAATGTGATATTACCCGTCTATAAATGTAATATTACCCATCTATAAATGTAATATTACGCCTCTATAAATGTGATATTACCCGTGTATAAATGTAATATTACTCCTCTATAAATGTGATATTTCCCGTCTATAAAAGTAATATTACCCGTCTATAAATGTGATATTACCCGTCTATAAATGTAATATTACTCCTCTATAAATGTGATATTACCCGTCTATAAATGTAATATTACCCATCTATAAATGTGATATTACCCGTCTATAAATGTAATAATACCCGTCTATAAATGTAATATTACCCGTCTATAAATGTGATATTACCCTTACCCTCTATAAATGTGATATTACCCGTCTATAAATGTGATATTACCCCTCTATAAATGTAATATTACCCCTCTATAAATGTAATATTACCCCACTATAATGTAATATTACCCGTCTATAAATGTGATATTACCCCTCTATAAATGTGATATTACCCGTCTATAAATGTGATATTACTCGTCTATAAATGTAATATTACCCCTCTATAAATGTGATATTACCCGTCTATAAATGTAATATTACCCATCTATAAATGTGATATTACCCGTCTATAAATGTAATATTACCCGTGTATAAATGTGATATTACCCCTCTATAAATGTAATATTACCCCTCTATAAATGTATTATTACCCCTGTATAAATGTGATATTACCCGTCTATAAATGTGATATTACCCGTCTATAAATGTAATATTACCCATCTATAAATGTAATATTACCCGTCTATAAATGTGATATTACCCGTCTATAAATGTAATATTACCCATCTATAAATGTAATATTACGCCTCTATAAATGTAATATTACCCGTGTATAAATGTAATATTACTCCTCTATAAATGTGATATTTCCCGTCTATAAAAGTAATATTACTCGTCTATAAATGTGATATTACCCGTCTATAAATGTAATATTACTCCTCTATAAATGTGATATTACCCGTCTATAAATGTAATATTACCCATCTATAAATGTGATATTACCCGTCTATAAATGTAATAATACCCGTCTATAAATGTAATATTACCCGTCTATAAATGTGATATTACCCGTCTATAAATGTAATATTACCCCTCTATAAATGTGATATTACCCGTCTATAAATGTGATATTACCCCTCTATAAATGTAATATTACCCCTCTATAAATGTAATATTACCCCACTATAATGTAATATTACCCGTCTATAAATGTGATATTACCCCTCTATAAATGTGATATTACCCGTCTATAAATGTAATATTACCCATCTATAAATGTGATATTACCCGTCTATAAATGTAATATTACCCATCTATAAATGTATTATTACCCCCTGTATAAATGTGATATTACCCGTCTATAAATGTGATATTACCCGTCTATAAATGTAATATTACCCATCTATAAATGTAATATTACCCGTCTATAAATGTGATATTACCCGTCTATAAATGTAATATTACCCATCTATAAATGTAATATTACCCTCTATAAATGTGATATTACCCGTCTATATATGTAATATTACCCGTCTATAAATGTAATATTACGCCTCTATAAATGTGATATTACCCGTCTATAAATGTAATATTACCCGTGTATAAATGTAATATTACTCCTCTATAAATGTGATATTACCCGTCTATAAAAGTAATATTACCCGTCTATAAATGTGATATTACCCGTCTATAAATGTAATATTACTCCTCTATAAATGTGATATTACCCGTCTATAAATGTAATATTACCCGTCTATAAATGTGATATTACCCGTCTATAAATGTAATATTACCCGTCTATAAATGTAATATTACCCGTCTATAAATGTGATATTACCCGTCTATAAATGTAATATTACCCCTCTATAAATGTGATATTACCCGTCTATAAATGTGATATTACCCCTATATAGATGTAATACTACCCCACTATAATGTAATATTACCCGTCTATAAATGTGATATTACCCCTCTATAAATGTGATATTACCCGTCTATAAATGTGATATTACTCGTCTATAAATGTAATATTACCCGTCTATAAATGTAATATTACCCATCTATAAATGTATTATTACCCCTGTATAAATGTGATATTACCCGTCTATAAATGTAATATTACCCGTCTATAAATGTAATATTACCCATCTATAAATGTAATATTACCCCTCTATAAATGTGATATTACCCGTCTATAAATGTAATATTACCCGTCTATAAATGTAATATTACCCCTCTATAAATGTGATATTACCCCTCTATAAATGTAATATTACCCGTCTATAAATGTGATATTACCCCTCTATAAATGTGATATTACCCATCTATAAATGTAATATTACCCGTCTATAAATGTGATATTACCCGTCTATAAATGTAATATTACCCATCTATAAATGTAATATTACCCGTCTATAAATGTGATATTACCCGTCTATAAATGTGATATTACCCGTCTATAAATGTGATATTACCCGTCTATAAATGTGATATTACCCGTCTATAAATGTGATATTACCCCTCTATAAATGTAATATTATCCGTCTATAAATGTAATATTACCGTCTATAAATGTGATATTACCCGTCTATAAATGTAATATTACCCCTCTATAAATGTGATATTACACGTCTATAAATGTGATATTACCCCTCTATAAATGTGATATTACCCGTCTATAAATGTAATATTACCCGTCTATAAATGTAATATTACTCCTCTATAAATGTAATATTACCCGTCTATAAATGTGATATTACCCGTCTATAAATGTGATATTACCCGTCTATAAATGTGATATTACCCCTCTATAAATGTAATATTATCCGTCTATAAATGTAATATTACCCATCTATAAATGTAATATTACCCCTCTATAAATGTGATATTACCCGTCTATAAATGTAATATTACCCGTCTATAAATGTAATATTACCCCTCTATAAATGTGATATTACCCGTCTATAAATGTAATATTACCCCTCTATAAATGTGATATTACCCGTCTATAAATGTAATATTACCCGTCTATAAATGTAATATTACCCCTCTATAAATGTGATATTACCCGTCTATAAATGTAATATTACCCGTCTATAAATGTGATATTATCCGTCTATAAATGTGATATTACCCCTCTATAAATGTGATATTACCCGTCTATAAATGTAATATTACCCGTCTATAAATGTGATATTACTCCTCTATAAATGTAATATTACCCGTCTATAAATGTTATATTACTCCTCTATAAATGTGATATTACCTGTCTAGAAATGTGATATTACCCTTCTATAAATGTGGATATTACCCGTCTATAAATGTAATATTACCCGTCTATAAATGTAAAATTACCCCTCTATAAATGTGATATTACCCATCTATAAATGTAATATTACCCATCTATAAATGTGATATTACCCCTCTATAAATGTAATATTACCCATCTATAAATGAAATATTACCCCTCTATAAATGTAATATTACCCGTCTATAAATGTAATATTACCCGTCTATAAATGTAATATTACCCGTCTATAAATCTAATATTACCCGTGTATAAATGTGATATTACCCCTCTATAAATGTAATATTACCCCTCTATAAATGTAATATTACCCATCTATAAATGTGATATTACCCGTCTATAAATGTAATATTACCCATCTATAAATGTGATATTACCCGTCTATAAATGTAATATTACCCATCTATAAATGTATTATTACCCCTGTATAAATGTGATATTACCCGTCTATAAATGTGATATTACTCATCTATAAATGTAATATTACCCGTCTATAAATGTAATATTACCTGTCTGTAAATGTAATATTACCCCTCTATAAATATAATATTACCCCTCTATAAATGTGATATTACCCGTCTATAAATGTAATATTACCCGTCTATAAATATAATATTACCCGTGTATAAATGTGATATTACCCCTCTATAAATTTAATATTACCCCTCTATAAATGTAATATTACCCATCTATAAATGTGATATTACCCGTCTATAAATGTAATATTACCCATCTATAAATGTGATATTACCCGTCTATAAATGTAATATTACCCATCTATAAATGTATTATTACCCCTGTATAAATGTGATATTACCCGTCTATAAATGTGATATTACTCATCTATAAATGTAATATTACCCCTCTATAAATGTGATATTACCCGTCTATAAATGTAATATTACCCGTCTATAAATGTAATATTACCCCTCTATAAATGTGATATTACCCGTCTATAAATGTAATATTACCCGTCTATAAATGTAATATTACCCGTCTATAAATGTGATATTACTCCTCTATAAATGTAATATTACCCGTCTATAAATGTTATATTACTCCTCTATAAATGTGATATTACCTGTCTAGAAATGTGATATTACCCCTCTATAAATGTGATATTACCCGTCTATAAATGTAATATTACCCGTCTATAAATGTAAAATTACCCCTCTATAAATGTGATATTACCCATCTATAAATGTAATATTACCCATCTATAAATGTAATATTACCCATCTATAAATGAAATATTACCCCTCTATAAATGTAATATTACCCCTCTATAAATGTAATATTACCCGTCTATAAATGTAATATTACCCGTCTATAAATATAATATTACCCGTGTATAAATGTGATATTACCCCTCTATAAATTTAATATTACCCCTCTATAAATGTAATATTACCCATCTATAAATGTGATATTACCCGTCTATAAATGTAATATTACCCATCTATAAATGTGATATTACCCGTCTATAAATGTAATATTACCCATCTATAAATGTATTATTACCCCTGTATAAATGTGATATTACCCGTCTATAAATGTGATATTACTCATCTATAAATGTAATATTACCCGTCTATAAATGTAATATTACCCGTCTGTAAATGTAATATTACCCCTCTATAAATATAATATTACCCCTCTATAAATGTGATATTACCCGTCTATAAATGTAATATTACCCGTCTATAAATATAATATTACCCGTGTATAAATGTGATATTACCCCTCTATAAATTTAATATTACCCCTCTATAAATGTAATATTACCCATCTATAAATGTGATATTACCCGTCTATAAATGTAATATTACCCATCTATAAATGTATTATTACCCCTGTATAAATGTGATATTACCCGTCTATAAATGTAATATTACCCATCTATAAATGTAATATTACCCGTCTATAAATGTGATATTACTCATCTATAAATGTAATATTACCCGTCTATAAATGTAATATTACCCGTCTGTAAATGTAATATTACCCCTCTATAAATATAATATTACCCCTCTATAAATGTGATATTACCCATCTATAAATGTAATATTACCCGTCTATAAATGTAATATTATCCGCCTATAAATGTGATATTACCCGTCTATAAATGTGATATTACCCGTCTATAAATGTAATATTACCCGTCTATAAATGTGATATTACCCCTCTATAAATTTAATATTACCCCTCTATAAATGTAATATTACCCATCTATAAATGTGATATTACCCGTCTATAAATGTAATATTACCCATCTATAAATGTAATATTACCCGTCTATAAATGTGATATTACTCATCTATAAATGTAATATTACCCGTCTATAAATGTAATATTACCCGTCTGTAAATGTAATATTACCCCTCTATAAATATAATATTACCCCTCTATAAATGTGATATTACCCATCTATAAATGTAATATTACCCGTCTATAAATGTAATATTATCCGCCTATAAATGTGATATTACCCGTCTATAAATGTGATATTACCCGTCTATAAATGTAATATTACCCGTCTATAAATGTGATATTACCCGTCTATAAATGTGATATTACCTGTCTATAAAAGTAATATTACCCGTCTATAAATGTGATATTACCCGTCTATAAATGTAATATTACCCATCTATAAATGTGATATTACCTGTCTATAAATGTAATATTACTCCTCTATAAATGTGATATTACCCGTCTATAAATGTAATATTACGCCTCTATAAATGTGATATTACCCGTCTATAAATGTAATATTACCCGTGTATAAATGTAATATTACTCCTCTATAAATGTGATATTACCCGTCTATAAAAGTAATATTACCCGTCTATAAATGTGATATTACCCGTCTATAAATGTAATATTACCCCTCTATAAATGTGATATTACCCGTCTATAAATGTGATATTACCCCTATATAGATGTAATACTACCCCTCTATAAATGTAATATTACCCCACTATAAATGTGATATTACCCGTCTATAAATGTAATATTACCCGTCTATAAATGTGATATTACCCGTCTATAAATGTAATATTACCCGTCTATAAATGTAATATTACCCGTCTATAAATGTAATATTACCCGTCTATAAATGTGATATTACCCGTCTATAAATGTGATATTACCCGTCTATAAATGTAATATTACCCGTCTATAAATGTAATATTACCCCTCTATAAATGTGATATTACCCGTCTATAAAAGTAATATTACCCGTCTATAAATGTGATATTACCCGTCTATAAATGTAATAGTACCCATCTATAAATGTGATATTACCTGTCTATAAATGTAATATTACTCCTCTATAAATGTGATATTACCCGTCTATAAATGTAATATTACGCCTCTATAAATGTGATATTACCCGTCTATAAATGTAATATTACCCGTGTATAAATGTAATATTACTCCTCTATAAATGTGATATTACCCGTCTATAAAAGTAATATTACCCGTCTATAAATGTGATATTACCCGTCTATAAATGTAATATTACCCCTCTATAAATGTGATATTACCCGTCTATAAATGTGATATTACCCCTATATAGATGTAATACTACCCCTCTATAAATGTAATATTACCCCACTATAAATGTGATAATACCCGTCTATAAATGTAATATTACCCGTCTATAAATGTAATATTACCCGTCTATAAATGTGATATTACCCGTCTATAAATGTGATATTACCCGTCTATAAATGTAATATTACCCGTCTATAAATGTAATATTACCCCTCTATAAATGTAATATTACCCGTCTATAAATATAATATTACCCGTGTATAAATTTAATATTACCCATCTATAAATGTGATATTACCCATCTATAAATGTAATATTACCCATCTATAAATGTATTATTACCCCTGTATAAATGTGATATTACCCGTCTATAAATGTGATATTACCCCTCTATAAATGTAATATTATCCGTCTATAAATGTAATATTACTCCTCTATAAATGTAATATTACCCGTCTATAAATGTAATATTACCCCTCTATAAATGTAATATTACCCGTCTATAAATATAATATTACCCGTCTATAAATGTAATATTACCCGTCTATAAATGTAATATTACCCGTCTATAAATGTAATATTACCGTCTATAAATGTGATATTACCCGTCTATAAATGTAATATTACCCCTCTATAAATGTGATATTACACGTCTATAAATGTGATATTACCCCTCTATAAATGTGATATTACCCGTCTATTAATGTAATATTACCCGTCTATAAATGTGATATTACCCGTCTATAAATGTAATATTACCCGTCTATAAATGTAATATTACCCATCTATAAATGTAATATTACCCGTCTATAAATGTAATACTACCCGTCTAAAATTGTAATATTACCCGTCTATAAATGTAATATTACCCGTCTAAAATTGTAATATTACCCGTCTATAAATGTAATACTACCCGTCTATAAATGTAATATTACCCATCTATAAATGTAATATTACCCCTCTATAAATGTAATATTACCCGTCTATAAATGTAATATTACCCGTCTATAAATGTAATATTACCCGTCTATAAATGTGATATTACCCATCTATAAATGTAATATTCCCCATCTATAAATGTAATATTACCGTCTATAAATGTAATATTACCCCTCTATAAATGTAATATTACCCGTCTATAAATGTAATATTACCCGTCTATAAATGTGATATTACCCGTCTATAAATGTAATATTACCCGTCTATAAATGTAATATTACCCGTCTATAAATGTGATATTACCCGTCTATAAATGTGATATTACCCGTCTATAAATGTGATATTACCCGTCTATAAATGTAATATTACCCGTCTATAAATGTAATATTACCGTCTATAAATGTAATATTACCCCTCTATAAATTAATATTACCCCTCTATAAATTTAATATTACCCCTCTATAAATGTAATATTCCCCTCTGTAAATGTAATATTACCCCTCTATAAATGTAATATTATCCGTCTATAAATGTAATATTACCCGTCTATAAATGTAATATTACCCATCTTTAAATGTGATATTACCCGTCTATAAATGTGATATTACCCGTCTATAAATGTGATATTACCCCTCTATAAATGTGATATTACCCGTCTATAAATGTGATATTACCCGTCTATAAAGGTGATATTACCCGTCTATAAATGTAATATTACCCGTCTATAAATGTAATATTACCCCTCTATAAATGTAATATTACCCGTCTATAAATGTAATATTACCCGTCTATAAATGTGATAACCCCTCTATAAATGTGATATTACCCGTCTATAAATGTGATATTACCTGTCTATAAAAGTAATATTACCCGTCTATAAATGTGATATTACCCGTCTATAAATGTAATATTACCCATCTATAAATGTGATATTACCCGTCTATAAATGTAATATTACTCCTCTATAAATGTGATATTACCCGTCTATAAATGTAATATTACCCGTCTATAAATGTAATATTACCCGTCTATAAATGTGATATTACCCGTCTATAAAAGTAATATTACCCGTCTATAAATGTGATATTACCCGTCTATAAATGTAATATTACTCCTCTATAAATGTGATATTACCCGTCTATAAATGTAATATTACCCGTCTATAAATGTGATATTACCCGTCTATAAATGTAATATTACTCCTCTATAAATGTGATATTACCCGTCTATAAATGTAATATTACCCGTCTATAAATGTGATATTACCCGTCTATAAATGTAATATTACCCGTCTATAAATGTAATATTACCCGTCTATAAATGTGATATTACCCGTCTATAAATGTAATATTACCCCTCTATAAATGTGATATTACCCGTCTATAAATGTGATATTACCCCTATATAGATGTAATACTACCCCTCTATAAATGTAATATTACCCCTCTATAAATGTAATATTACCCCACTATAATGTAATATTACCCGTCTATAAATGTAATATTACCCCTCTATAAATGTGATATTACCCGTCTATAAATGTGATATTACTCGTCTATAAATGTAATATTACCCCTCTATAAATGTGATATTACCCGTCTATAAATGTAATATTACCCGTCTATAAATGTGATATTACCCGTCTATAAATGTGATATTACCCGTCTATAAATGTGATATTACCCCTCTATAAATGTAATATTATCCGTCTATAAATGTAATATTACCGTCTATAAATGTGATATTACCCGTCTATAAATGTAATATTACCCCTCTATAAATGTGATATTACACGTCTATAAATGTGATATTACCCCTCTATAAATGTGATATTACCCGTCTATAAATGTAATATTACCCATCTATAAATGTAATATTACCCGTCTATAAATGTGATATTACCCGTCTATAAATGTGATATTACCCCTCTATAAATGTAATATTATCCGTCTATAAATGTAATATTACCCATCTATAAATGTAATATTACCCCTCTATAAATGTGATATTACTTGTCTATAAATGTAATATTACCCGTCTATAAATGTAATATTACCCCTCTATAAATGTGATATTACCCGTCTATAAATGTAATATTACCCGTCTATAAATGTAATATTACCCGTAAAAAAATTTGATATTACTCCTCTATAAATGTAATATTACCCGTCTATAAATGTTATATTACTCCTCTATAAATGTGATATTACCTGTCTAGAAATGTGATATTACCCCTCTATAAATGTGATATTACCCGTCTATAAATGTAATATTACCCGTCTATAAATGTAAAATTACCCCTCTATAAATATGATATTACCCATCTATAAATGTAATATTACCCATCTATAAATGTGATATTACCCCTCTATAAATGTAATATTACCCATCTATAAATGAAATATTACCCCTCTATAAATGTAATATTACCCCTCTATAAGGGCATGACCACACGTGGCGGATTTCCTCCGCAACTGTCCGCATCAATGCCGCACAGAATCTGCGTTGCAGATTCTGCTGCGGATCTGAACAAAATGTGCAGTACATTGATGCGGACTAGCTGCTGCGGACTGCGGGAAAAGTGCTTCCCTTCTCCCTATCAGTGCAGGATAGAGAGAAGGGACAGCACTTTCCCTAGTGAAAGTAAACGATTTTCATACTTACCGGCCGTTGTCTTGGTGACGCGTCCCTCTTTCGGCATCCAGCCCGACCTCCCTGGATGACGCGCCAGTCCATGTGACCGCTGCAGCCTGTGCTTGGCCTGTGATTGGCTGCAGCCGTCACTTAGACTGAAACGTCATCCTGGGAGGCCGGACTGGAGACAGACGCAGGGAGTTCTCGGTAAGTATGAACTTATATATTTTTTTACAGATACATGTATATTGAGATCGGTAGTCACTGTCCCGGGTGCAGAAACAGTTACTGCCGATCGCTTAACTCTTTCAGCACCCTGGACAGTGACTATTTACAGACGTCTCCTAGCAACGCTCCCGTCATTACGGGAGCCCCATTGACTTCCTCAGTCTGGCTGTAGACCTAGAAATACATAGGTCCAGCCAGAATGAAGAAATGTCATGGTAGTAAAACCAATACGCTCCGCAGCACACATAAGATCTGCGGACTTCATTGCGGAATTTTGACTCTCCATTGAAGTCAATGGAGAAATTCCGCCATGAGTCCGCCACTGCTCCGCAACAGACAGAGCATGCTGCGGACACCAAATTCCGCTCCGCAGCCTATGCTCCGCAGCAGAATTTTACGCCTCGTCTAAACGAACACTGCTAAATTAAAGTGTAAGTCAATGGACAAACGGCTCCGCTGCGGATTAACGCTGCGGAGTGTCCGCAGCGGAATTTAAGTGAAATTCCGCCACGTGTGAACCCAGCCTAAATGTAATATTACCCGTCTATAAATGTAATATTACCCGTCTATAAATATAATATTACCCGTGTATAAATGTGATATTACCCCTCTATAAATTTAATATTACCCCTCTATAAATGTAATATTACCCATCTATAAATGTGATATTACCCGTCTATAAATGTAATATTACCCATCTATAAATGTGATATTACCCGTCTATAAATGTAATATTACCCATCTATAAATGTATTATTACCCCTGTATAAATGTGATATTACCCGTCTATAAATGTGATATTACTCATCTATAAATGTAATATTACCCATCTATAAATGTGATATTACCCGTCTATAAATGTGATATTACCCGTCTATAAATGTAATATTACCCGTCTGTAAATGTAATATTACCCCTCTATAAATATAATATTACCCATCTATAAATGTAATATTACCCCTCTATAAATTTAATATTACCCCTCTATAAATGTAATATTACCCATCTATAAATGTGATATTACCCGTCTATAAATGTAATATTACCCATCTATAAATGTGATATTACCCGTCTATAAATGTAATATTACCCATCTATAAATGTATTATTACCCCTGTATAAATGTGATATTACCCGTCTATAAATGTGATATTACTCATCTATAAATGTAATATTACCCCACTATAAATGTAATATTACCCGTCTGTAAATGTAATATTACCCCTCTATAAATATAATATTACCCCTCTATAAATGTGATATTACCCATCTATAAATGTAATATTACCCGTCTATAAATGTAATATTATCCGCCTATAAATGTGATATTACCCGTCTATAAATGTGATATTACCCGTCTATAAATGTAATATTACCCGTCTATAAATGTGATATTACCCGTCTATAGATGTGATATTACCTGTCTATAAAAGTAATATTACCCGTCTATAAATGTGATATTACCCGTCTATAAATGTAATATTACCCATCTATAAATGTGATATTACCTGTCTATAAATGTAATATTACTCCTCTATAAATGTGATATTACCCGTCTATAAATGTAATATTACGCCTCTATAAATGTGATATTACCCGTCTATAAATGTAATATTACCCGTGTATAAATGTAATATTACCCCTCTATAAATGTAATATTACCCGTCTATAAATGTAATATTACCCATCTATAAATGTAATATTACCCGTCTATAAATGTAATATTACCCGTTTATAAAAGTAATATTACCCGTCTATAAATGTGATATTACCCGTCTATAAATGTAATATTACCCCTCTATAAATGTAATATTACTCCTCTATAAATGTGATATTACCCGTCTATAAATGTAATATTACGCCTCTATAAATGTGATATTACCCGTCTATAAATGTAATATTACCCGTGTATAAATGTAATATTACTCCTCCATAAATGTGATATTACCCGTCTATAAAAGTAATATTACCCGTCTATAAATGTGATATTACCCGTCTATAAATGTAATATTACCCCTCTATAAATGTGATATTACCCGTCTATAAATGTGATATTACCCCTATATAGATGTAATACTACCCCTCTATAAATGTAATATTACCCCACTATAAATGTGATATTACCCGTCTATAAATGTAATATTACCCGTCTATAAATGTAATATTACCCGTCTATAAATGTGATATTACCCGTCTATAAATGTGATATTACCCGTCTATAAATGTAATATTACCCGTCTATAAATGTAATATTACCCCTCTATAAATGTAATATTACCCGTCTATAAATATAATATTACCCGTGTATAAATGTAATATTACCCATCTATAAATGTGATATTACCCGTCTATAAATGTAATATTACCCATCTATAAATGTATTATTACCCCTGTATAAATGTGATATTACCCGTCTATAAATGTGATATTACCCCTCTATAAATGTAATATTATCCGTCTATAAATGTAATATTACTCCTCTATAAATGTAATATTACCCGTCTATAAATGTAATATTACCCCTCTATAAATGTAATATTACCCGTCATTAAATATAATATTACCCGTCTATAAATGTAATATTACCCGTCTATAAATGTAATATTACCCGTCTATAAATGTAATATTACCGTCTATAAATGTGATATTACCCGTCTATAAATGTAATATTACCCCTCTATAAATGTGATATTACACGTCTATAAATGTGATATTACCCCTCTATAAATGTGATATTACCCGTCTATAAATGTAATATTACCCGTCTATAAATGTGATATTACCCGTCTATAAATGTAATATTACCCGTCTATAAATGTAATATTACCCATCTATAAATGTAATATTACCCCTCTATAAATGTAATATTACCCCTCTATAAATATAATATTACCCGTGTATAAATGTGATATTACCCGTCTATAAATGTAATATTACCCGTCTAAAATTGTAATATTACCCGTCTATAAATGTAATACTACCCGTCTATAAATGTAATATTACCCATCTATAAATGTAATATTACCCCTCTATAAATGTAATATTACCCGTCTATAAATGTAATATTACCCGTCTATAAATGTAATATTACCCGTCTATAAATGTGATATTACCCATCTATAAATGTAATATTCCCCATCTATAAATGTAATATTACCGTCTATAAATGTAATATTACCCCTCTATAAATGTAATATTACCCGTCTATAAATGTAATATTACCCGTCTATTAATGTGATATTACCCGTCTATAAATGTAATATTACCCGTCTATAAATGTAATATTACCCGTCTATAAATGTGATATTACCCGTCTATAAATGTGATATTACCCGTCTATAAATGTGATATTACCCGTCTATAAATGTAATATTTCCCGTCTATAAATGTAATATTACCCCTCTATAAATTTAATATTACCCCTCTATAAATTTAATATTACCCCTCTATAAATGTAATATTCCCCTCTATAAATGTAATATTACCCCTCTATAAATGTAATATTATCCGTCTATAAATGTAATATTACCCGTCTATAAATGTAATATTACCCATCTTTAAATGTGATATTACCCGTCTATAAATGTGATATTACCCGTCTATAAATGTGATATTACCCCTCTATAAATGTGATATTACCCGTCTATAAATGTGATATTACCCCTCTATAAAGGTGATATTACCCGTCTATAAATGTAATATTACCCGTCTATAAATGTAATATTCCCCATCTATAAATGTGATATTACCCGTCTATAAATGTAATATTACCCCTCTATAAATGTGATATTACCCATCTATAAATGTGATAACCCCTCTATAAATGTGATATTACCCGTCTATAAATGTGATATTACCTGTCTATAAAAGTAATATTACCCGTCTATAAATGTGATATTACCCGTCTATAAATGTAATATTACCCATCTATAAATGTGATATTACCCGTCTATAAATGTAATATTACTCCTCTATAAATGTGATATTACCCGTCTATAAATGTGATATTACCTATCTTTAAATGTAATATTACCCGTCTATAAATGTGATATTACCCATCTATAAATATAATATTACCCATCTATAAATGTAATATTACCCGTCTATAAATGTAATATTACCCATCTATAAATGTAATATTACCCCTCTATAAATGTAATATTACCCATCTATAAATGTAATATTACCCATCTATAAATGTAATATTACCCGTCTATAAATGTAATATTACCCGTCTATAAATGTAATATTTCCCATCTATAAATGTAATATTATCCGTCTATAAATGTGATATTACCCGTCTATAAATGTAATATTACCCGTCTATAAATGTAATATTACCCATCTATAAATGTAATATTACCCTCTATAACTGTGATATTACCCCTCTATAAATGTAATATTACCTGTCTATATATGTGATATTATCCGTCTATAAATGTAATATTACCCGTCTATAAATGTATTATTACCCGTCTATAAATGTAATATTTTTTTAAACTCGTTTTATTGAACTCCAAGCTTGCAATAAACAATATACGATGTTACAGCAAATCAAACCGTAGTACATGAAAATTGAGCACATATCATTCCATACATTTCCATACATTACATATTACAGATCATACAGTACAACCTAACCGTACATGTTCAAAATTATCCAGGTTTAATCATAGTTTATTCCGTTATACCTATATTTAGTAGGAATCGTTCTAAACATATTTACCCAATATAACATAATATCCTTCATTTCTTTCTCTCTCCCTTCCGCTCCCTGAGTTCTACTGCTGTAAGGAGTACATTCTCCCTCTCGTACCCAAGGTTTCTGATGTTGCGAGCCAACCATCCCAAATCTTCCCAAACTTCTGTTCACATTTCCTATTTCTGTATACAACTTTCTCAAACGGTATGACAGTATTAACTAGTAATTTCCATTGCTCGACCGTGGGAGATTTATCCGCTATCCATCTCAGGGCTATAGCCTTCCGGGCCAGAAATAAAGTCTCCCTGAGAAACACCCGTATATAAAATGTCCATCTTTCTTCCTGCAGCAAGCCCAGCAAGCATACTTCCGGAGTTTTGGGTATGGACACCATCACGATGCTATTTAATACCTCCAATATCCCATCCCAGAATAAGCTAATATAGGGACAGCTCCATATGAGATGCATGAAGTCAGCCCCAGAGGAGTGACATCTGTGGCATTCAGAATTTGGCATCCTGCCCATGCGATGTAAAGTGGTCGGTGTAAGGTAGCACTGGTGTAAAATATACAGTTGAGTCATTCTATTATTGGCTGACGGAGATACCAGCAGTGGAGACTCCAGAGCCTCCATCCAGTCCTCCTCTGACATATTAGGAATTACCTCCTGCCATGCCATCTGCACAGATAGTGTTTGTGTCTCAATTTTTGCGTTTAGGAGATGGGTGTATAGTGCTGAGATAATACCCTTGGGTCCCTGTGTCTTAAGCACTCCTATCAGCGGGAATTTTGAAATAGATGGGTATTGCATTTTGAACTGTGCGGTCAGCGCATGTCTCAATTGCAGATACCTGTAAGATTGGGTTCTATGTAATCCAAATTTCTCCATCATCTGGGTAAATGATAGCATCACATTGTCATCATACACATCCCCCATACACTGAACTCCATTTCCCTTCCAGTACTCAGATCCCTCTAACATGTGCAAGTGTGTAAACATGAGATTATCCCACAGCGGCGTTCCTTCCTCCATAGCCCCAAAGTTACACATCAATTTTGCTGCCTTCCACACCTGATGTGCTAGTCTGTGAAGTAAAAGCAGGTTACCTCTAAACAAAGCTGGATTCTCCAACACCGGCCACATGACTGATACGCCCAGAACCTGTCCCAAAGCATAGTTGGAAAAGGATTCCTCCCCCTTGCTGATCCACTCCTTCAAGTATCGTAGTTGACCACTCAAAAAATAGATGTAGAAGTCAGTTAGTGCCATGCCTCCCCTATCCCATGGACGCTGTAGCTTAGTCAGTGCTATTTTCCTTCGAGATGTCCCCCAGACAAAGCTAGCCGTAAGTGAATGTAACCTATCAAAGAAGTATCTCGGAATGGGTCCATTCGCATGTTCCAGTAAATACAATCCCTTTGGTAAAAGGATCATCTTTACTAAGTTCACCTGTCCCGCCACGGACAACGGCAGCGTTTTCCAAGCCCTAAATTTTTCCATGGAAAGGGTCTCCAATGGGTATATATTTTTGTCATGAGACTCAGCCACTGTATCTAATCCTATCATGTGTGATACTGTTTGCTGAGCCAATGTATCTAATCCTATACATAGTTTATAGGGTCGTAGTGCTATAGATATGCTATGCTGTCTCCTACACATACATTTTTTTTGGGCGGACACATATGTATTGGGGCTATTTCCCCTGACATTTTAAGCCCTGAGGGTATGTTCACACGGCAACGTCCGTTACGGCTGAAATTACGGTGCTGTTTTCAGGAGAAAACAGCACCGTAATTTCAGACGTAATGGCATGTGCAGGTGTCTTTTGCTGCGTCCATTACGGACGTAATTGGAGCTGTTTTTCCATGGAGTCCATGGAAAACGGCTCCATTTATGTCTGAAGAAGTGACAGGCACTTCTTTGACGCGGGCGTCTTTTCTACGCGCCGCCGTTTGACAGCGGCGCGTAAAAAAATGACCGTCGACACAGAACATCGTAAGACCCATTCAAATGAATAGGCAGATGTTTGCCAACGCTTTTGAGCCGCATTTTCGGACGTAATTCGATGCTAAAACGCCCGAATTACGTCCGTAAATAGGGTGTGTGAACCCAGCCTTAGTGACGCCCCGGCTGCTAGTGCTGCATTGTTGGGTCACTTAGGAGACCCAGCGATGCAGCTGAAAGCTGCGGACCGTCGGCCATGAGGAGTTTGCGGGGGGGGGGGGGGGAGTCCAATAAGAACTTTTGCATCGGGGCCCATGAGCCTTTAGCTACGCCCCTGGGAGGCAGCATATCTATAGCACTACGACCCTATAGTAAACTATGGATAGGATTAGATAAAGGGGCTCAGCAGACAGTATCACACATGATAGGATTAGATACACACAGCTCAGCAGACAGTATCACACATGATAGTATTAGATACATAGCTCAGAAGACAGTATCACACATGATAGGATTAGATACAGTGGCTCAGCAGAATGTATCACACATGATAGGATTAGATATAGGGCCCAGCTCGCTGATATTGCGGCTCCAGCGCTGGACCAGTAAAGGTAAGAATAAGAATTGTTTTACTTCTTTATGTGTGCAGCCGCCCCATTACCCGACCATCACTACAGATGGTCAGGAAATGGATCTTACCTGGCTCTTGCCAGCATCCCGGGTGGCGGTGGGTACCGGGGTAATAATGGGGGTTAGTGTTAGCCTCTGCACTGGCTAACACTAAGCCCCGCCTTAGTAATGGACGCTGTCAATCAGCCAGCGGCTATTACTAAGGCCCCATGCACACGACCGTGCCCGCAATCACGGCCCGCAATCACGCCAACTGCCACCCGCATTTTCGGGCTGTGCTCCCATACAAAGTATAGGAGCACGGCCCGTAAAATACGAAAAATAGGACATGCTCCATAATTCCCGGCACGGTTCTACGGCATGGACACCCATCCGTAGCGCTACGGAAAGGTGTCCGCGTTCAATGAAAGTGAATGGGTCTATTTTTGCGGCCCGCAATTGTGGTCCGCAAAATCGGAGGTTTTTTACGGTCGTGTGCATGGGGCCTTAGGCGTAAGTAATATAGTTTAAAAAAAAACACAAAGACATAGAAAGAATATTTTATGGAAATAAAAAAAAAACACACACGACCCTCATTAACCATTTATTGATAATAAAAAAAAAACAGTCATCGTAGTAGTCCTCGAATCCGACGTAGTCCAATGACCGAACCTGTAAAAAACCATAAAACACAACAAAAACTATTAGTAACACATGTGTTAGGCTTAGATACAGGGCCCATGTGTGATACTGTCTGTTGAACTCTGTATCTAAGCCTACCACAACGTAGGCTTAGATACAGGGTCCAGCAGACAGTAATCTTATACATGAGGTTATGTAAGATGCTTAGATACAGGGCCCCAGCAGACAGTAATCTTATACTGTATAAGATTACTGTCTGCTGGGGCCTTGTATCTAAGCCTACCGTTTGGTAGGCTTAGATACAGGGCCCAGCAGACATCATCACACATGGGTCCTGTATCTAAGCCTGCCATGTGATTGGCTTAGATACAGGGCCGAGCAGACAGCATCACGCAATCTGTGATCCTGTCTCATGGGCCCTCTAAGGGCATGACCACACATGGCGGAATTCCTCCGCAACTGTCCGCATCAATGCCGCACCTAATCCGGGTTGCGGATTACGGCTGCGGATCTGCACAAAATGTGCAGAAAATTGATGCGGACTAGCTGCTGCGGACTGCGGGAAAAGTGCTTCCCTTCTCCCTATCAGTGCAGGATAGAGAGAAGGGACAGCACTTTCCCTAGTGATAGTAAAAGAAATTCATACTTACCGCCCGTTGTCTTTATGACGCGTCCCTCCTTCGGCATCCAGCCCGACCTCCCTGGATGACGCGCCAGTCCATGTGACCGCTCCAGCCTGTGCTTGGCCTGTGATTGGCTGCAGCCGTCACTTACACTGAAACGTCATCCTGGGAGGCCGGACTGGAGACAGAAACAGGGAGTTCTCGGTAAGTACGAACTTCATTTTTTTTTACAGATACATGTATATTGGGATCGGTAGTCACTGTCCCGGGTGCAGAAACAGTTACTGCCGATCGCTTAACTCTTTCAGCACCCTGGACAGTGACTATTTACTGACGTCTCCTAGCAACGCTCCCGTCATTACGGGAGCCCCATTGACTTCCTCAGTCTGGCTGTAGACCTAGAAATACATAGGTCCAGCCAGAATGAAGAAATGTCAAGTTAAAAAAGCAAGACGCATCCGCAGCACACATGACATGTGCATGACAGCTGCGGACTTCATTGCGGAACTTAGAATCTCCATTGAAGTCAATGGAGAAATTCCGCCATGAGTCCGCCACTGCTCCGCAACAGACAGAGCATGCTGCGGACACCAAATTCCGCTCCGCAGCCTATGCTCCGCAGCGGAATTGTACGCATCGTGTAAACGAACACTGCTAAATTAAAGTGAAAGTCAATGGAGAAACGGCTCCGCTGCGGAATAACGCTGCGGAGTGTCCGCAGCGGAATTTAAGTGAAATTCCGCCATGTGTGAACCCGCCCTAAGTCTGCTACATCGTAGGCTTAAAGGGATTGTCCAGTCCCTAAACATTGATGGCCTATCCTCAGGATAGGCCATCAATATCTGATGGGTCAGGGTCCGACTCCCGGCACCCCGCCAATCAGCTTCAGCAGGCAGGGATATTAATCTTACCCTTCTCTTCAGCCACAGCGGATGTCCTGACTCTATCCAGGGTCGGGATTGTGTGCGCGGCGCACATCGCTGTGACATCAGGACCTCTGCTGCATGCTGGAAGCAGAAAGGTAAGTACTATAGTTACTATAGTAACTTTTTATTGATGTGGTGCGTGGGGCCACGGGCCCCCTGGCTTCGGGGCCCTTCCAACAGCCCGCTCTACTCTGCTCCACTGCCTCGCAGAAACCGAGTACAGCGCTAAACGTGCTGCGGCTTGGAACAGTGCAGTGCTGAGCCCCCGAAAGGAGGCGGAGTGCAAATTTCATCAGCCGATTAAACAGCACCTTTGGCAGAACTTTTCTGTACACATTGAGCAGCGCTATGGGTTGCCAATTCTCAATGTGCGATGCGTCTTTACCCTTTGACAGGATGATCAGGGCCGACCTCCTCATTGACTCCGGCAAAGTGCCCGAGGAAAGACACTCATTCAACACCTCAGTCAAGAGGGGAACTAAAATGTCCTTAATGGTCTTGTAAAATTCAGACGTTAAGCCATCTGGACCCGGCGACTTCTTGAGGGCAAGCCCTTCAATTGCCAGTCTCACTTCCTCTTCCCTGATCGTCTCTGCCAAGACACCAAGAGAGGGGTCTACTCCTGGTTCAGGGACAGTTTCAGCCAGGAAAGCCGACATCGCATCCCGATCTAGATCCATCTTTCCCAAGAGGTGCGAGTAAAAGGATCTGACGACCTACTAGATCCCTGATCTGGACCTTTTCAGTGATCCTGTACTGTTCATCAGTCCTGAAACCACTTTACTATTTACTGACATTTTGCAGTTCTTGTAGGGGTCGGGCGAGCGGTACTTCCCAAAATCCCTCTCAAAAACTAAAGATGCGTGTCCAGAGGCGTAGCTAGGTTCTCCAGCACCCGGGGCAAAGATTCAGTTTGGTGCCCCCCCCCCCCCCAACCTCATTCCCGACATCTCCTTCCCCCTCACCATGTTTGTTTTCTCTACCAATAGACATGTCATTTCTTTTTAAGTAACGCGAGCATAAAAACATTTGTACATTTTACAAGCAATATGGTTCTATACACAACACCAGAACCAAGCTCAGTACATATATACAACACCAGAACATAGCTCAGTACATAAATACAGCACCAGCAAAAATACAGTTCAATTTAGTGCAACCCCTGCTGTACAGGTTTGTACAGCGTAAAACTACAGCTCCCAGCATGGCCCGAACAATGATAAGGATATGCTGGGAGTTGCTGTTTCACAAAAAATAAATCCTATCATAATCATCTCGCTGCAGATCATACAGTGACTACAATACTGATTTGACCCCTTGAGAAAGCTGACGGCGAAACGTGCGTCGGGGGAGGTCAGTGTGGAGTGTTCCTGCGTGCTTCCTATCATGCATTCCATGGGTTTGTGCAAAATCCTTTATTTATAAAGCATGGTCTTTGTTTTGGGTGCAACTTGGAGCTTTAGCTGTATACTCTTATATGCATGCACAATTGTGTGCTCTTCTGTTAGGTGCTAAATATATTTATGTGCTTCTGTTGTCCAAATACTTGATCTATATGATTATCTTTTCTATAGATATCTGCATTTGTTACCACATCACAGGATGTTTATAGTATGGCAGCATATATATTGGATTATTCACGCAGCTCCTCCATACTCTCCTTTTTAACTGTGTGCTATATTGTTTTTATATTTTGATGGCCAATGTGTTATGTATATTTCAATAAAGTTTATTTTATATTGTCATGGTACATGACTTGTGCTATGTGTGTTTCATTTTCTGGATATACTAGTAGTCTTCACAGTCTGGTATAGGTATTGATGAATACTGATTAGAGGCAGAATAAACATGTACATTAAGTGACTCACCGGTGACGTCTCAGATTCTAGTTCTTTTTCTCCATCCGGTCCAGACCTCTATGGTGGCTTCTCCCAATCACAGACCATTTCTGCAGTTTGCCGCTGACATGTCTTCAGCTTCTCACTTTTCCAACATTTCTGCACCTACAAATAAATATAAAGTTATCATTATACCACACACTATGCCCCTAAATATAATAGCGCCATACACTGCACCTCTAATTATAATAGCACCATACACCGTGTCCCACACACACCGTGACCCCTGTAGATAGTGTCTGCCATAGAGCCCCCTGTAGATAGTGACCCCATATAGCCCACCCCTGTATATAGTGTCCCACAAATAACTCCCCCTATAGTGCTCTACAGATAGCCCACCCCTGTATATAGCCCCCTGTAGATATAGCCCAGCCCTGTATATAGTGCTCCACGTATAGCCCAACCCTGTATATAGACCCCTGTAGATATAGCCCACCCCTGTATATAGTGCTCCACAGATAGCCCACCCCTGTATATAGCCCCCCTGTAGATATAGCCCAACCAAGTATGTAGCCCCCCTGTAGATATAGCCCACCCCTGTATATAGTGCTCCACATATAGTCCACCCCTGTATATAGTGCTCCACATATAGTCCACCTCTCTATATAGTGTTTCACAGATAGCCCACCCCTGTATATAGCCCCCGTGTACATATAGTCCACCCCTGTATATAGTGCTCCACTAGATAGTCCACCCCTGTATATACTGCTCCACAGATAGCCCACCCCTGTATATACTATATACAGGGGTGGGCTATCTGTGGAGCACTATATACAGGGGTGGACTATATGTACAGGGGGGCTATATATAGGGGT
Source organism: Rhinoderma darwinii (assembly GCF_050947455.1). Taxonomy (NCBI): domain Eukaryota; kingdom Metazoa; phylum Chordata; class Amphibia; order Anura; family Rhinodermatidae; genus Rhinoderma; species Rhinoderma darwinii. Next base: position 404,346,953 of record NC_134689.1, read on the forward strand.
GGGATTTCTGTGGAGCACTATAGGGAGAGCTATTTGTGGGATACTATATACAGGGGTGGGGTATATCTACAGGGGGACTATATACAGGGGTGGGCTATATCTACAGGGGGACTATATCTACAGGGGTGGGCTATATCTACAGGGGTGGGCTATATCTACAGGGGTGGGCTATATCTACAGGGGGACTATATCTACAGGGGTGGGCTATATCTACAGGGGGACAATATCTACAGGGGTGGGCTATATTTACAGGGGGACTATATCTACAGGGGTGGGCTATATCTACAGGGGTGGGCTATATCTAAAGGTGTGGGCTATATCTACAGGGGTGGGCTATATCTACAGGGGTGGGCTTTATCTACAGGGGTGGGCTATATACAGGGGGGCTATATACAGGGGTGGGCGATCTATGGAGCACTATATATAGGGGTGGACTATATCTACAGGGGGGCTATATACTATATAGCCCCCTCTGGAGCTATAGCCCACCCCTATATTTGGTGCTCTATAGATCCCCCACCCCTGTATATAGCCCCCCTGTAAATAGACACCCCCCATAGATAAGGCCCCCCGCATGTAGATAAAGCCCCCACCCTGTAGATAAAGTCCCCCTTGTAGATAAAGCCCCCCCCCCGTGTAGACAAAGTCCCCTCCCCGTAGTTAAAGTCCCCCCCGCAGATAAAGTCCCCCCGCAGATAAAGTCCCCCCCACATAAAGTCCCCTCCCGTGTAGTCAAAGTCCCCCCCCGTGTAGTCAAAGTCCCCCCGTGTAGACAAAGTCCACCCCCCGTAGATAAAGCCCCCCCCCGTGTAGACAAAGTCCCCCGGTAGATAAAGTCCCCCCCCCAGAGATAAATGCCCCCCCATGTAGACAAAGTCCCCCCGTAGATAAAGCCCCCCGTAGATAAAGCCCCCCCATGTAGATGATGCCACATACTTTTATTACAATTAAAAAAAACAAAAAAACGATTCAAACTCACCTTAATCCCGCTCCCAAGCCGTCCGGCAGCCATGGAGACCTGCTCTCTTCTGCGCAGGTCTCCTGGGGGTTGAACGCAGCGTCTATGAAAGGCGCTGATTGGCTGGGCAGGATGACTTTCCCTGTCACTCAGCGCCTTTCATCGACGGAAGCTTCACTGGTACAAAAGGTACCAGTCGCTTCACTGATGCAAAAGCGCTGAATAGCCGGGCACGGAACGTGCCCGGTCATTCATTGCTTCTAATTGTACCTGTGTCCCATAGACACAGGTACAATTATAGTGCAGGAGGAGGAGGCGCTGGCGCCCCCTCTAAGTTGCGCCCGGGGGACACATGCCCCGCCTGCACCCCCCTAGCTACGCCCCTGTGCGTGTCTATCATGCTGGCAACTCTTAAGCAAAGATTTCACTCTGGAGATGTCCTCACGGCTACCTCCAGTCGAGACAAGATGCTCGAGTTTCCTCCTCAGGCCCTGATACAAGTGGTACCTGTCCAGGCTCCTGAGGCTCGAGAGCTGGCTGAAGAAACTCGCCACCCTTTTTTTGAACATCTTCCACCACTCCGACTTACTTCTACAAAGATCCAGTAACGGTACCTGGCTCTGAAAGAAATCCTCAAAGGACCGTCTTATCTCTGCGTCTTCCAAGATAGACTAATCGAGCCTGCAAAAGCCTCTTCCCATCCGGAGGGTCTCTGCAACATTCAGAGAAAATAAAATTAAACAGTGGTCGGAGAACTCCACCTCAACGACGGACACTGCCGAACAGATGGCATCCTCCTTTAAATAAAACCTATCTATTCTAGACCTACAACTACCTCGATAAAAGGTTAATCCCGCGTGGCCTGGGATGTGCCGGATGTGGATATCCACGAGGCGATCCACTCTAGCTATCCTATTTAGGGCCACACTGTCATAAGCCAGCCTGTCTCTGGGACCTCCCCTATCTTGGGACCTCGTGACAGCTTTGAAGTCCCCTCCAAAGACCACCTGCCGACTCGTAAAAAGATAGGGATTGATCCTCATAAAGAGACTTTTTCGGTCCCACCTGGTTTGGGGACCATAGATGTTAATGAGCCTGAGCTCTTGTCCCTTCATGAGGACATCCAAGATCAGGCACCTCCCCATTTCTAATTCAATAACCCGTCTGCATTCTACCTATGCGGTGAAAAGAACCGCCACCCCGCTACCCGGCTCGGCCATAAGAGACCAATAAGATGGTCCACGCCTCCACTCCTTTTTCGCTTTATGTATGGCTGCCAAGTCTGTCAGCCTGGTCTCTTGCAAAAATAAAATGTCGGGCTCAATTCGGCCGAGAAAATCAAAGGCCGAAAATCTAGCCTTGTCAGATTTAATGCTGGCAACATTAATAGATGCCAGCGTCAACGGGGTGGGTGCCGCCATCCTGGGTGATTGAATTAGATGACCTTTTTCCCCTTTCTTTTCCCCTTTCTCTTCACCTTGTTTTTATTACTATCTGATGAAGAGCCGAGGGCCCTTTTGAGGGATGCTGATGTGTCCATATCCCTCCCTTCCTCCACTTCCTCGCCAGCACCACTATCAACCTCACCTCCAGGCTCCTGGACAGCGCTTCTCCCTGAGGGTTCTGCACCCCTGAGACAAGAAGCTTGACGCCCCCGACAGACCCCCTCGTCACCTTCCGCACATCCTCACCCCCACACTCCTCATCTGAAGAGGAGATGTCCCTGAGGGTTTGAAAGCGGTTTGAAAGAACAACAAGAGGTGAGCCGGTTAGGCTTTCCTTAGGCACCTGGACCAGGGTGGGAGAAGATTTTCTATCTCCCTTTTTTTTCTTTTTAGCACCCTGCTTACGCTTTTCATCTAGCCACCGTCTATTGTTCTCTTGCATACTCTTCGTTCAAGTCCTGTTCCCCAAGGGCCTCAGTAGCAATGACACTAGCCCCCGGAGCAGGGCCAAGGGTTACCCCATGTGCCTGGGGCTCCCTGAGCTCCCTACTCCTTTGACGGTTCTCCAATCGCCTTAACTTGGAGGGTGACTTGCCTTTCTTCCCTGGCCCCTCAGCCCCTTCACTTCCACCAGTGCCAACCACAGCAGGAGCAACCTCTCTGCTTTTTGCCGCTGGGCCCGCCATGGCATTGGCAAAGGAACGAGGGCAGCGACTGAATGGGTGACCTACATCCCCACACAGGTGACACCGAATATCCCCACAGGATGCGTCAAGATGACCTATCCCCCCGCACACTTCTGCACTCTGCAGTGGGCACTGAAGTGTGTGGCATCACCACACCTGTGGCAGAGCTTCGGCTGCCCCTGGTAAAAGGCCAGGATTCGATCCCTTCCTAAAAAGGCTGAGGAAGGGATGTAGGTGACAGAACTTCCTGAACGCTTTAATTTAACCATAAAGGTCCAGGCCCCTGACCAGATGCCAAATTCATCCCTGTTTTTTTTGGGGACCTACGTTACCTCCCCGTACCTACTGAGCCAGGTCATAACGTCCATACAAGAAAGACACTCATTACAAGTTAGGACAGTCACCTTCTTGATTTCGCTCTGACGAGACAACGCTTGTACAGCGAAGTCTCGCCCGGCAGGCTCATTCTTCACCAACTCATAATTTCACCAAAAGAGCTCCAGGCCCTCCGGCCGAACAAAGCTGATGTCAAATACTGGGGTGCCATAGGGATGTATCAGGGCAAAGATGTCGCTCGCTCTGAAATTCATCTTCAAGAGAAGCTCAGCTACATTTGCCCTAGGTGGGCACGTATCATTGCCTCTCCAGCGAAGACAAACAACATTCCTACGAGCCCCCCCAGGCCCGGCTGTTGGAAGGGTCCACACAGTTTCCCCTTCCCTTTCTTCTCGGAAAGCTGTCAGGCCATGCCTGTCTATCCAGAAGGACAGATCAACTGCTCGGCCCTCTACCATTATTGTTCTCTCACCCTTTTTAAGGGCCTCCAGGAGGCGCCGCTGTAAAATACCGTCCCCAGAGCCTGAAGATGAGGAGGAGGCCCCAGCAGTGACACTCGCATAACTGCGAGTAGTCACCCCTGGGGGGGCAGATGGACCGGCCTCACTAGACCTTATACCCCTAGCAGTAACATTCCCACCACCTCCATTCCCCACACTCACCCTGGCCCCATACACAGGAGAGGGAACATTATTAATAGCACTTGTACCGGCACCATTCATACCCTCACCATTATTAATAGTACATGTACCGGCACCATTCATACACTCACCCTCTGGACCAGCAGTAGAAAATGTTCCTGGGCCGGATGTTATCGCCTCCGTTTCATCAGGTTTCCCATCCACCTCATTGGCGTGACATTTCTTTACTTGAGACAAACCTTCCTTCTTAGAGCCAGCAGTGCCTAGACTCGTTCTCACCCCTGGCAAAGCTGGCTCCCGGGCTGGGGATTCATGTGACACAGCCACCATGGGAACACTAGTGACTGCGCCACCGGACCCAATGACCGCAAGCTTGGGGGGACATTCAACCGCGTCAGTCGCAGCAGCCCCTTCATGCTGCCGCTGCTCAGTAGCAAAAACGGGTTCCAGGGACACTGGAATATTCGCTGCCAGCTCTGGTGTCGAGCCACCCCCCATTACTGAGGAGGAAACCTGAGCACCAGAGCTTTGTTCTGCACCCAACGCTGGGCCACCAACATTATCTGGCGCTCTTGACGCCTTAAAACGCCACCAAAAACACCACCACTACTACTACAAGCAGGGACATCAGCCTCCATTATCACGCCATCATTAATCTCCCCGCCTTCCTGCACCGGACCCACTTCAGGGCCCGGGCTAGGCTGGATAACGGGGCTTGTGCAGCGAGCTGACCCTGCGGCCAGGTTGGGTAGCACTGGGTGGGGAACAAACTTAAAACTGACCTCCTCATCTACGATTTTTCCAGCCTTTCTGGATTTTAGTCGCCGCCGGGCTTTGCGCTTTTCTGCGCGCTTGGCATTAACTTTCTCCTCTGGACCCAAGTCCGCGCCAAAAGAAAAATGCTGGAGGCGCACCAGAGACTGAAGGTGCCGTATTTCCGCCATCAGCTTCCCACCTGAATTGCTGCTGCTGAAGTCCTGGTCACAGGTGTCCCCCTCACCGGCTGAGCTGGAGTCCATGGGTAAAGCCACTTGTTCTGCAGGCAGCTCGCTGCACGTACTCTGCTGACCAGACGCACCCGGACACATTTCCTCCTCCTCACCCTCATCATCTGTCTGCTTTCCGGTGTCACAGACACCCTTCATTGCCCGGAACCGATCATCATTAAGGAGTTTCTCCTTGAAAGGTCCACTGTTCTCCAAAATAAACTTCCGCTTTTCTTTCAGGGCATCCACCTCAGATTTGAGTTCCCTGATAGTCGCCATTACTACCAACCTCTTTGCTCCAGAAGTGGCATGCGACCGAACACGGGCTGCTTTCAGCTCCTCCTGGAGCTTCCAAATGGCCTTCCTGGCATCCTCATACCCACGGAGGCACTCCGCAACCCAGGAGCTAAAGGTGGTTGTTGACTCTGTGGCATGAAGTTCACCCCAATCTGCCTCCACACCATCATGGGTGCTCTGCTGCACATCTCCAGGAGTGATCCTGCTGGCTGCAACACCAGGAACTTTGCGGCTTTCCTGGCTTTCTGTCCTGGTTTCAGGCGGGGGCAGGATCGGGGCCACATCGCTTTGACCCCGACTAGATCTTCTCACCCCCACCACTTCGGCTGGCGGATGAACGCTCCCACTACCTGCCGGCCTAGACCGGGTAACAGGAGGCTGAGAAGCACTTGGCTGGGAAGAACTTCCTCTCATACCAAGCACCAAACTCTCTTCCTGGAGAGGAAAGAGCCGACACCCGGAAAGAGCTTCCTCCAACACACAGACAGCACACACCCGCACCTCCTGTCCTGTATGCTGGGTGTAATTTTCAGTATCTGCTCTTATTTTGTATATATGGACACTGCACAGTACCACTTCTTTTATTCTGTATGTTGTGTGTAATTCTCAGTATCTGTTCTTATTCTGTATATATGCACCTTGCACAGTACAACTTCTTTTGTTCCGTATACTGGGTGTAATTTTCAGTATCTGTATTACTCTGTACATATGGACCCTGCACAGTACAGCTTCTTTTGTTCTGTGTGCTGTGTGTAATTCTCAGTATCTTCGCTTATCCTGTATATATATGTAGCATTACTTATCTTGAGTCTGATAACTTGCTGCAGCTTGATAACTTATAATTTAAGCCATTGAAAACCATTGAAAAAGTGAAGTTACAGTTTCTTGCCACTGTGTATTTAAGGTGTTAAGAGTCAAGTTAAGGATACAAGCACAATACTACTTTTCTTCTCCTATATGCTTGCTATAATCCTCAGTATCTCCTCTTATTCAATATTTATGGACACTGCACAGTAACACTTCTTCTGTCCTGTATCTTTGGTGTAAATCTCAGTATTTTCATTTTTCTGTATTTATGATCACTGCACAGTGCCACTTCTCATTTAAAAAAATAAAATAAAATTAACAAACATACCCATACCTCCCATCTTTTGTATTCGGAAAAGAGGGACAATTTAAGCCACGCCCTCTAACCACTCCCAATATTCCGCATAAACACATCAAATCACAGCCAGATCCTTCTGCAAATAACGGTGTGCACTTTCTCACTGTGGATCTCTAGACTGTCTGGATATCACAGATATTATGGATCCGGTTATGTCGTCTTTAAGTTACTTTTCCTACCTTGGGTATAACATTTGCTCATCACGGCGGCAGCAGCTGCAGGACAAACCAAAAGGCTGAGAACAATGAAAATCAAGAGGGAGACCCTGTGGTGGATGACTTTTCAATTGACAGGTAGCAGAGTTACATGATGGGGATTTTTTTTTTCCAGTTGTGTAACTCTGCTACCGGTCAATGGAAAAATCATCCACCAGAGCCCCTCTGTAGATTACTCCACACACAGCCCCCTTGTACATAGCGCCAGACACAGCCCCCTGTACATAGCATCAGATACATCATCCCTGTACATAGCGCCAGACACAGCTCCCTGTACATAGCTCCACACACAGCCCCCTGTACATAGCGCCAGACACAGCCCCCTGTAGATAGCTCCAGACACAGCCCCCCTGTAGATAGCTCCAGATACAGCCCCCTTTAGATTACTCTAGACACAGCCCCCTGTAGATAGCTCCACACACAGCCCCCCTGTAGATAGCGTCAGATACAGCCCCCTGTAGATAGTGCCAGACACAGCCCCCTGTAGATAGCTTCACACACAGCCCCCATGTAGATAGTGCCAGACACAGCCCCCCTGTAGATAGCTCCAGATACAGCCCCCCTGTACTTAGCTCCAGACACAGTCCCCCTGTAGATTGCTCCAGTTACAGCCCCCTGTAGATAACTCCAGACACAGCCCCCCTGTAGATAGCTCCACACACAGCTTACTGTAGAAAGCTCCAGATACAGTCCCCCTGTAGTTAGCTCCACAAATAGCCCCCTGAAGATAGCGTCAGATACAGCCCCCTGTAGATAGCATTAGACACAGCACCCCTGTAGATAGCACCACATACAGAGCCCTGTAGATAGCACCAAACACAGCCCCTCTGTACATAGTGTCAGATACAGCCCCCTGTAGATAGTGTCCCACACAGCACCCCTGTAGATAGCGCCAGACACAGGCCCCCTGTACATAGCACCAGATACAGCCCCCCTGTACATAGCGTCAGATACAGCCCCCTGTAGATAGTGCCACACACAGCCCCCTGTAGATAGCGCCACACACAGCACCCTGTAGATAGCGCCACACACAGCCTCCTGTAGATAGCGCCACACACAGCACACCTGTAGGTAGCGCCACACACAGCACCCCTGTAGATAGCGCCACACACAGCACCCCTGTAGATAGTGCCACACACAGCACCCCTGTAGATAGCGCCACACACAGGCCAGGGCGGAGAGCGGTAGAGGTAGGCTTTATTCACACGACAGGGTCCAAGTGTCGGCCGATAAAAACGGCTATTTTGGGCCATTTTGCATCTGTTCCGATTCTGTCCCGGGCCGTGTTGCCGTTTTTAATGGCCGATTTTGTCCCGTTTTGCATCCGTTTTTTTCCCTGTCCATTTTAAAACTGGATGAATTTCATTTAAATTTGTTGCCACACACAGCCCTCTGTAGATAATGCCACAGCCCCCCTGGTAGGTAACGCGACCCAGCCCCCTGTAGGTAATGCCATCAGCCCCCTGTAGGTAATGCCACCCAGCCCCCTGTAGGTAATGCCACCCAGCCCCCTGCAGGTAATGCCACCCAGCCCCCTGTAGTCACTGACTTCTCCTGGAGAGGAATCCCCGGCCATAGGGTCGGGGATTCCGCTTCAGAAGTGAGTAACGTCGCTGTGTCCATATATGGACAGTGTAGTCACTCACTTCTCCTGTAGCGGAATGCCCAATCTCCGGCCGGGAATTGGGGATTCCGACTCCTACATAGAGCAAAAAAAGACCCTCCCACTCCTCATATGAATTCTGCACTGTGAGGAGGAGGAGGAGAGAGAGCGCGTGCGACGGAAGACACGGCCGTCACTCGGGACACATCCGGTGATGGCCGTGTATTACCCGGCCCCATAGACTTCTATGGGAGCCAGGTGGCCGGGTAAACGGCCGAAAATAGGGCATGTCCCAATTTTTTACAGCCAGGATTCCGGGGCCGTCAAAAAATCGGTCGTGTGAATAGCCCCATCACTCACCGTCAGAACAAGGCAGGAATCTTGCAGTGGCGTTCTCACTGGTGTCGATGCTGGCCCGGGAGTGAACCAGTCCAGTCACCTGACCGGTGAGGTCAGATGACAGGTCAGATGACTGGACTGGTCCACTCACGGGCCGGCATCAATCGCAGTGAGAACACCGCCGCAAGACTCCTGCCTTCTTCTGATCGCTGCTGCAGTCAGCAGCGATCAGCTGTTCTGATGCAGCGCCCAGCGGGATATTTACAGACCGCCCGGGACGGCGGGACAGCGGTGAGAAACCGCTACTGTCCCGCCGGATCCGGGATGGTTGGGAGGTATACATACCAATGCTATAAATACAAACCAAACTAAATACACAGGCCATAAATCTGCACATACAATACACACATCATAAACCAACACACAATGAACAAGTTATAAACACATTATGAAGCTTAATATCAGCCGTCTCCTCTCTGGCCCAGATAACATTCATACCACCACTCACTCTTCTATATTATGACTCACATAATCCACACATCACTCACATCATCCACACATCACTCACATTCACCTGTATAAATACAAATACACAAAACTCATAGTCACAACATCAATCCGGACTGCTACAAAAGAACAAAATCAGTAACAGTCCAAAAACTAAAAGAAAGAAATTGTTGAACAACAATAAAACCAAAAACTGACCCTAACCGGTCCATTTTCCCATCATAATATATTAAATAAGGAAAAAGAGAAATTCCTATGGAAGAAAACACAACATGAGCCTAATCGGCAAAACACCCCACCTGTTTTGTTTTGTTTTTTATTATAAATATTTTTTTATTTTGTTATTTTATTCTTTTTATTATTTTATTTATTTAATTTGTTATATATTTTTTTATTATTAATTAATTAATTAATTTTTTATTTATTTTTCCCTCCCTCCACACTTTTTTCCTTAACTACAAATCCACAATATAAATACCAATTAATAACCAATATATACAATATATACAAAACAATAATGAATATATATATATATATATATATATATATATATATATATATATATATATAATATCTACAATATTTCCATATTAATTACTTTTTATCCAATTCTAGTCCACTGTCCAGTCCAAAGTCCGTACCTAAGCTCTGACCAAGACCATCATCCATCCTTCAATGTTTCTTTGATTGGGCCCGGGTTTTTCTTATTATTTGAAACCACCCTCCCCATCTTTCCCCCCCCCACCTAACATCTAACCCCATCACCTCTATACAAAAATGCTACACTATACAAGCTATACTAAATAATGACTGCACAATGTCATACATTACCTACCATAACACATAACACATCCTTAACAAAAACCTACTCACCAGGCACTGGTTCGGTACCTGCAAGTCCTATATCCGTCATAAACTATAAAGAAAAACAAAAAGCTACTGTGACGGCATTAGCCCCCTACCAGGAGTAGAGACGACTAGACTAAGGCACGCCAAAGGAGAAACCCCTCCAAAGCATGGAGGCCCTACTTGTGCCCAGTCTCTTGAACTCCAAAGAACGAACCTTCCCCAGGTCACCAATAATTTTTCTAACCACATCTTCCTTTGGGAGGGTTTTTTGTCTGGTTGATACAAAACACCGTCCATTCCACGTTCCATACCTTACCACTAAGCTGACTAAGAATAAAGAGCTGCGATCTCGACCACCCAGGTGTCTGAATGTTCCATAGGCCCATTCCGCATATGAGAGGCCGGTCAGACAAGGCCAACCAATGGAGGTACCCACCCTGCTGTAGACCCCTGTATTGTAGGGACAGTGAAGCAGGAAGCAGGAAGTGTTCCATACTTTCCAGCACGCCGCCACAATCCTCCCGGGGACAATCCCTTTCCTCAGAGTTCCTGTATTTCAAATTGTCCCTCACATACAGTTTCCCATGGAAGCAATGACAAGCCAAGTCCCAAAACATTAAAGGGATCCTACTGGAATTTAAAACCCTCAAACCATCCTCCAGATCCCGACTTGGGCAGTCCCTGAGCACCAGGGGCTTCTGGAAATGGGTCAACAGAACCCTTTTGTCGAGGAGCCTCCTTGACAGAGTCCTGATCTCCTACATCCCCAGGCTCCACCGGCGAATTTTTTACAGAACCAAGGTAGCATAAGCCAGAAGATGCCCATGTGGTGTGCGAAGGTCCTTCACTTGTCCTCCTGTCTCCCAATCCTGGAAGAAAGGCCGAAACCATCCCTTGCAGGAAGGAGGAGGAGCCTGCTCTTGCCAGAGATTTGACAGGTTTATCTTTACAAAGGTATTCACAAGGAATACCACAGGGCTGACCATACACAACCCCCTAGTCTCCTCGTATGGTATGTCACCTCCTTCTTGACTAGGTTCAGCCTATTCCCCCATAACATCTGGAAGAACAAACTGTAGACCCGAGTCCAGAGAGGTTCTGGCAAGAGGCAGACACTGCCCAAATAATTTAACAAGGGGAGCAGGCAAGTTTTGATCAAGTTGACCCTTTCTCTGAGGGTCAAAGACCAACCCTTCCACTGGTCGACCTTCTGAGCGGCGATCTTTAGCCTGCTGTCCCAATTTTGTTTGGGGTAATCCCCCTGGCCAAATTCGATGACAAGAATTATTACAAACACCTGAGGCCCTCGAAGACTGTCAGAGAGATCAAAGGTAGGATCTCCCCCTCCCAGCCAGAGACTCTTACACTTATCCTGGTTGATCATGGACCAGGATGCCTACGATTAGCGGTCAACTTCTGACATCACTCACTCTGCCTTCCCTCTCGAAGACACAAAGACAGTGACGTCATCCGCATACGCCATGACTCTCAGAGTGGCTTCCGAGGCTGCCAAGTACATGTTGACTCCCACCAACGGTCCACGATCTACCCTCCTAAGGAAGGGGTCAATGGCGAACACGTATAAAAGCGGGCTCAGTGGGAAACCCTGGCAAACTCTCTGCCCCTGCATACAAGATCTTAAGCCAATTAACAAACCCTCCCGGCAGACCATACCTCAGAAGGACTGACCAGAGATACTCGTGATCAACCAGATCAAACGCTTTTGCCTGATCCAAGGACAGTAGGTACCCCTTCCAACAGCCCGCCCTACTCCACTCCACTGCCTCTCGGACATGAGTACAGCGCTAAACGCGCTGCAACCTGGAACAGAGCAATGCTGAGTCTCCGAAAGGAGCCGGGGTGCAAATTTCACCAGCCGATTAAACAGCCCCTTCGCCAGAACTTTTCTGTCTACATTGAGGAGCGCTATGGAATGCCCATTCTCAATGTGCGATAGGTCTTTACCCCTTGACAGGATGATCATTGACTTCGGCAAAGTGCCCGAGGAAAGAAACTCATTCAACACCTCAGTCAAGAGGTGAACTAAAATGTCCTTAAAGGTCTTGTAAAATTCAGACGTTAAGCCATCTGGACCCGGCGACTTCTTGAGGGCAAGTCCTTCAATCGCCAGTCTCACTTCCTGTTCCCTGATCATCTCTGCCAAGACACCAAGAGAGGGGTCTACTCCTGGTTCAAGGACAGTTTCAGCCAGGAAAGCCGACATCACATGTCGATCTAGATCCATCTTTCCCAAGAGGTGCGAGTAAAAGGATCTGACGACCTCCAAGATCCCTGATGTGGACCTTTCCAGGGATCCTGCACTGTCCATCAGTCCTGAAACCATTTTACTATTTACTGACATTTTGCAGTTCTTGTAGGGGTCGGGTGAGCGGTACTTCCCAAAATCCCTCTCAAAAACTAAAGATGCGTGTCTATCATGCTGGCAACTCTTAAGCAAAGATTTCACTCTGGAGATGTCCTCGCGGCTACCTCCAGTCGAGACAAGATGCTCAAGTTTCCTCCTCAGGCCCTGATACAAGCGGTACCTGTCCAGGCTCCTGAGGCTCGAGAGCTGGCGGAAGAAACTCACCACCCTCTGTTTGAACATCTCCCACCACTCCGACTTACTGCTACAAAGATCCAGAAACAGTACCTGGCTCTCAAAAAAACTCCTAAAAAGGACCGTCTTATCTCCGCTTCTTCCAAGAGGGACTAATTGAGCCTCTCTGCAATATTCTGAGAAAATAAAATCAAACAGTGATCGGAGAACTGCACCTCAACGACGGACACTGCCGAAGAGATGGCATCCTCCTTTAAATACAACCTATCGGTAAAAGGTGAATCCTGCGTGGTCTGGGGTGTGCCTGATGGGGACATCCACCAGGCGAGTCTCACTAGTTATCCTATTTAGGGCCACACTGTCATAAGCCAGCCTGTCTCTGGGACCTCCCCTATCTTGGGACCTCGTGAAAGCATTGAAGTTCCCTCCAAAGACCACCTGCCGACTCGTAAAAAGATCTTGCTTGATCCTCATAAAAATACTTTTCCAGTCCCACCTGGTTTCGGGACCATAGATGTTAATGCGCCTTTCATTTGTCCCTTCATGAGGACATCCAAGATCCGGCACCTCCCCATTTCTAATTGAGCTGAGCTTGGTTCTGGGGCTGTATATATATACTGTATATATATATATACTGAGCTTGGTTCTGGGTCTGTATATATTTACCTTCTCTTAAGGTAAAAGTATATGTCGACTTTTACCTTAAGAGAAGGTAAATATATACAGTAAAAACGAAAACCCCAAAAAACATGGAGGAATAATTCTGCTTTCTTTCTTCTATATGGCACATTCTGCTTTTACAGCTAAATTAAAACCGTGCCACATCTGTGGCCACCTAAACAGAAATCTGCAAATATATACGGTACAGCGTCTTCGGAGTTCGGGGGGGGGGGGGAGGGGCCCAGACCTGAAAAAGTGCCCGGCGCCCATGGTACCCTTAATCCGCCCCTGATCCTGGGTGATTAAACTAGATGACCTTTTTCCCCTTCCCCTGCTTTTTATCACTATCTGACGAAGAGCCAAGGGCCCTTTTGAGGTATGCTGATGTGTTCATATCCCTCCCTTCCTCCACCTCCCCGCCAGCACCACTATCAACCTCACCCTCAGGCTCCGGGACAGCGCTTCTCCCTGAGGGTTCTGCACCCCCTGAGGCAAAAAGCTTGACGCCCCCCACAGACCCCCTCGTCAACTTCCACACATCCTCACCCCCATACTCCTCATCTGAAGAGGAGATGTTTTTGATGGTTCGAAAGCGATTTGAGATAACAAAAATAGGTGAGCCGGTTAGGCTTTAATTAGGCACCTGGACCAGGGTGGGAGAAGATTTTCTATCTCCCTTTTTTTCTTTTTAGCACTCTGCTTGCACTTTCATCTAGCCACTGTCTATTGTCCTCATCCATAGTTTCATATTGCAAGAAACATGAAGAAGTGGCTTCCTCCTCCCTCACCAGCCTCCTGACCTCTTCATTCAAGTCTTGTTCCCCCAGGGCCTAAGTAGCAATGACACTCACCCCCGGAGCAGGGCCAAGGGTTACCCCAGTTGCCTGGGGCTCCCCGAGCTCCCTACTCCTTCGACCGTTCTCCAATCGCCTTAACTTGGAGGGTGACATGCCTTTCTTCCTTGGCCCCTTAGCCCCTTCACCTCCACCAGAGCCAACCACAGCAGGATCAACCTTTCAGCTTTCTCCCGCAGGGCCCGCCATGGCGTTGGCAAAGGAACGAGGGCAGCGACTGAATGGGTGACCTAGATCCCCACACAGGTGACACCAAATATCCCCACAGGATGTGGCAAGATGACATCCCCCTGCACAATGCACACTTCTGCACTCTGCAGTGTGCACTGAAGTGTGTGGGGTCACCACACCTGTGGTAGAGCTTTGGCTGCCCCTGGTAAAAGGCCAGGAATCGATCCCTTCCTAAAAAGGCTGAGGAAGGGTTTGGGGGATAGTACTTCCCCTGACCAGATGCCAAATTCATCTGTTTTTTTTGGGGACCTCTGTTACCTCCCCATACCTGCTCAGCTAGGTCATAATGTCCATACAAGAAAGAGACTCATTACACGTTAGGACGGTCACCTTCTTGATTTTGCTCTAACGAGACAATGCTTCTACAGCGAAGTCTCGCCAGCCGGGCTCATTCTTTACCAACTCATAGTTTGACCAAAAGAGCTCCAGGCCCTCCGGCCGAACAAAACTTATGCCAAATACTGGGGTGCCATAGGGATGTATTGGGCAAAGATGTCTATTGCCCTGAAATTCATCTTCAAGAGAAGCTCAACTACTTTTGCCCTAGATGGGCACGTATCATTGCCTCTCCAACGAAGACGAACAACATTCCTATGAGCCCCCCCAGGCCTGGCTGTTGGAAGGGTCCACACAGTTTCCCCTTCCCTTTCCTCTCGGAAAGCTGTCTGGCCATGCCTGTCTATCCAGAAGGACAGATCAACCACTCGGCCCTCTACCATTATTGTTCTCTCACCCTTTTTAAGGGCCTCCAGGAGACACCGCTGTAAAATACCATCCCCAGAGCCTGAAGATGAAGATAATGCCCCAGCAGTGACACTCGCATAACTGCGAGTAGTCACACCTGGGGGGAAAAATGGACCAGCCTTACTAGACCTTAGACCACTAGCAGTAACATTCTCACCACCTCCATTCCCAACACTCACACCGGCCCCAGACACAGTAGAGGAAACATTATTAATAGCACTTGTACCTGCACCATTCATATCCACACCCTCTGGACCAGCAGTAAAAATTGTTTCTGGGCCAGATGTTATCGCCTCGGTTTCATCAGGTTTCCCCTCCACCTGATTGGCGTGACCTTTCTTTTGTTGAAACAAACATTCCTTCTTAGAGCCAGCAATGTCCATAATCGTTCTCACTCCTGGCAAAGCTGGCTCCCGGGCTGGGGATTTATCTGATGCAGCCATCATAGGAACACTAGAGACTGCCCCACCAGACCCAATAACCACAAGCTTGGGAGGACATTCAACCGAACCATCAGTGCCAGCAGTCCCTTCATGCTGCCGCCACTCAGTAGCAGCAACGGGTTCCAGGGTCACTGGAATATTTGCTGCCTGCTCTGGTGTCGATTCCCCCCCCCCATTACTGAGGAGCAAACCTGAGCTTTGTTCTGCACACAACGCTGGGCCATCAACATTATCTGGCAGTATTGACGCCTTAAAACCACCATCGCTGCTATGACAAGCAGGGACAGCAGCCTCCATTATCACGCCATCATTAATCTCCCCGTCTTCCTGCACCGGACCCACTTCAGGGTCCAGGCTAGGCTGGATCACGGGGCTTGTGCAGCGAGCTGAACCTGCGGTCGGCTCAGGTAGCACTGGGTGGGGTACAAACTTTAAACTGACCTCCTCCGCGATTTTCCTGGCCTTTCTGGATTTTAGTCTCCGCCGGGCTTTGCGCTTTGCTGTGCACTTAGCATTAACTTTCTCCTCTGGACCCAAGTCCTCGCCAAAAGGAAAATGCTGGAGGCTCACCGTAGACTCAAGATGCCGTATTTCCGCCATCAGCTCCCACCCGAATTGCTGCTGAAGTCCTGTTCACAGGTATTCCCCTCACCGGCTGAGCTGGAGTCCGTTGGTAAAGCCACTTGCTCTGCAGGCAGCTCGCTGCACGTACTCCTCAACTGACCAGAGGCACCCGGACACATTTTCTCCTCCTCACCCTCATCATCCGTCTGCTTTCCAGGGTCACAGACACCCTTCATTACCTGGAACCAATCATCATGGAGTTTCTCCTTGAAAGGTCCACTGTTCTCCAAAATAAACTTTCGTTTTTCTTTCAGGGCAACCACCTCAGATTTGAGTTCCCTGATAGTAGCCATTACTACCAACCTCTTAGATCCAGAAGTGGCATGCGACCGAACCCAGGCTGCTTTCAGCTCCTCCTGGAGCTTCCGAATGGCCTTCCTGGCGTCCTCATACACACGGAGGCACTCCGCAACACGGGAGCTAAAGGTGACTCTGAGGCATGAAGTTCACCCCAATCTGCCTCCACACCATCATGAGTAATTTGTTTGAAAAAACGGGACCCCATACGGCGCTGCACCACGTCTGTGCGTTTAACTCTGCTCCTACTTCCTCCCCCTGCTCACTCCTACCCTCAGCAGCGTGTGTTGCTGAGTCACTCTCTTTCTCTCAGAAAGAGAGTGACTCAGCAACACACGCTGCTGAGGGTAGGAGTGAGCAGGGGGAGGAAGTAGGAGCAGAGTGAAACGCACAGACGTGGTGCAGCGCCGTATGGGGTCCCGTTTTTTCAAACAAATTACTCATTCACATTGCGGTGGTCCTTCAAAGATTGACCGGCTGGGATCTCGGCAGCAGCACTCATCCATCACTTATCTACCTTTTACCCGCTCCTGACATTTTCACCTGTGGTAAGCCTCCATCTGTCAAACTAAGTTTGTTATTTCTTGGGCTTACTCACACTATGTGGCGCCGTGCTTTTCTCTCTCAAATCTCTATCCACACCATCATGGGTGCTCTGCTGCACAGCTCCAGGAGCACCCCTGCCGGCTGCAACACCAGGAACCTTGTGGCTTTCCTGGCTTTCTGACCTGGTTCCAGGTGGGGGCAGAACTGGAGCCACATCGCTGTGACCCCGACTAGATCTTCTCACCCCCACCACTTCGGCCGGTTGCTGAACTCTCCCGCTACCCGCCGTCCTAGACTGGGTAACAGGAGGCTGAGAAGCACTTGGTTGTGAAGAACTTCCTCTCATCCCAAGCACCAAACTCTCTCCTTGGTGAGGAAAGAGCCGACACCCGGAAAGAGCTTCCTCCAACACACAGACAGCACACACCCGCTCCTCCTATCCTGTATGCTGTGTGTAATCCTTAGTATCTGCTCTTATTCTGTATATATAGACACTGCACATTACCACTTCTCATCCTGTATGCTGGGTGTAATCCTCAGTATCTGCTCTTATTCTGTATACATGGAAACTGCATAGTACCACTTCTCCTGTCTTGTATACTGGGAGTAATTATCAGTATCTGTATTATTCTGTATATATAGACCCTGCACAGTACCACTTCTCTTGTCCTGTGTAATGGGTGTAATGCTCAGTATCTGTGATTATTCTGTACCTATGGACCCTGCACAGTACCACTTCTCCTGTGCTGTTTGTAATTCTCTATATCTATGATTATTCTGTATATAAAACCCTGTATATATAACCCTGCACAGTCCTCTGTAAATTTATGAATATTTTATCTTCTTAAGTTTGCACTGCGCATGGGCCAAGGCATGACATGACATTAGACCCCTGGTTCTCAGCCGTACACCTATTGCACACGACCGAGTTCGGGCCGTGAAAAACGGTCCTTATGTCGGACAGACATAACGGGACTCCTGGCATCATAGACATTTATGATGCTAGGGGTCTCTGACTCCCTACGGGACTGCTGTTTCGTACTGAACAAAATGATACAGTAGGGAACAGCAGTTTCGTGCGGAGTCAGGGACTCCTAGCTTCATAAATGTCTATGATGGTAGAAGTCCCATTCCCCTGTATCGTGGTCGAGACGGGAAATCCAGCTGTTATTTGGACCAATTTTCACGGCCCGAACTCGGTCTTGTCCAAGAGGTGTTACCTGCCACGGGTATAATGAAGGGGTCTGTATTACGCTAACAGTCGACAAGTTTAATGAAATACCCACCTTATAAATCTCCAGCGGCTCCAGCACCAATACTACCATTGTTACACGCCAGTCTTTGTTTACATTGCGGCAGTGATTATACCAGTAAGTACTGCACTGCATTTCTACAGCAACATGGCCATGAGATGCAACAGGTCACAACTGTGGTTTTTTTCACATGATGCTGCTTGTTTAGTTTTTGAATTCAAGGTCCATAAGGTCCATAAAATGTTGGGCCATCTGGGATTTTTGGTTGAGTTGTCCCGAAAAAAATTAAGAGGAGGTTGACAACCCTGCCCAGTGCTGGATTCACATCTGCACTACTCATTACTGCTGCATTTCTATAGTTCACTTCTCCCTGTCACTACATTTTTCTGCAGAGTTTGCGGCCCTTTTAGTGCACCACACTTTAATAGTGTCCCCCACAAAAATAGTGGTTCCTTAGTGTCCCGATAGTAGTAGTGCCCCATTTTGTGCCCCCCCCACAGTAATAGTGCCCCTCAGACAATTATAGTGCCACCTGGTGCCTCTTAATTTCCCCTACAGTATAGCGCCCCAACACACTGTAAATGTGCCACCCCTGTATTTGTGCCAACTTAGTGCCCTTCACACAGTAATTGTGTCCCCTCAAATCTTTACTAAGTAATGATATACCTTTAGTGCCCCCACCCAGTAATGGTGCCCCTTTAAAGCCTTCACTCAGTAATGTTGCCCCCATATTGCCCCTAGTCAGTACTGCTACCCTGTAGTGCACCACTCAGTAATTCTACCCCATAATGTCCCTTCTCAGTAATGTTTCCCCATAGTGCCAATTCAGTAATGCTGCCCCCATTGTGCCCTCACTCAGTAGTGGTGCTCCCATAGTGCCCCCATTTAATAATGCTGCCCCATAATATCCCCACTTAGCAATGCTTTTTCCTTCATTGTTCCCTTATTCAGTTGTGCTGCTCCCATATTGCCCACACTCTCTAATGCTGCCCCATTGTGCCCTTACTCAGTAATGCTGCCCACTTAGTGCCACTATTCGTTAGTGCTGCCTCCTTCATGGCCCTTATCAGTAATTCTGCCCCATTGTGTTCTCACTCAGTAATGTTGCCACCTAGTGCTCTGAATCAGTAATACTGCCTCCATTGTGCTCCCACTCAGCAATGCTGCCTTCATTGTGTTACAACTAAGTAGTGCTGCTCCATATTACTCACATTCAGTAATAATGCCTTTATAGTTCCCAACTCAGTATTGCTGCCTCCATAGTGCCCCCACTGAGTAATGAAGCCCCCTAAGTGCCCCCACCCAGTAATATTGCCCCCATAGAATGACCCACTCAGTAATGCTGCCTTAATAGTGCCCCCTATTTTTAAATCCTGCGTTCTCACTCAGAAATGGTGCCACCTTTAGTAACAGGAATAGTCTAATAGAAAAGAAAATACTCACCTTGGCATCTAAGGCAGGGCCTTCATCAGGACAATCTGGGTCCCATGCAGCCAAGGTGTCTTGGCCCGTGCCCCCAAAATTACTGCATTACTTGGGGGGAACAAGAGAATGTGGTGGGAGGGGGGTAGAGACAGTGTAGGGGGCAACCTAAAAAAATAATTGAACTGCAGCTTCTGCCTGCAGAAAGCAAAGTCACTCACCAACATGCAGATTCGGGCTGCTGCTTCTGGCTCCTGCAGGCTCAAAATATCTGTCACCTGTAGCATAAAGTCTAAGCCTCCTCCTTACATGTGGCATCCACGTCACCTGCATAGTCTCCAGATAGCCAAAATAAGTCAGGCCCCAGACCAGACTTCCCTTAATATAAGCTCCAGACCAGAGCAAAAAATAAAAAATTCAGACCCCAGACCAGACTGCTGCATATACTTACCGCTCCCCACTCCTCAGTCCTGTCTCCTCTAGGCACCACTGCACTAGGTACCTGATGTGCCAGCCTCAGGACATTGGGTGCAGCAACGTACACTATGGCCTTCGTGCGGTTGCAGTAGAAGGAAACAGAACAGCGGTGTGCAAGGAGCCAGCGGGGGAGGCAAGGAAGCAGGGGGAGATGCAAAATGGCAGGGGGAAATACAAGGTGTTGGTCTGGATACACAAAGACAAACGGGCTCTGTGCGGGAGAGGCCAGGAGGGAGACACACCTTGGCAGGGGATCCCTGGGGGGTGGCAGTTGGCCCACATTAACAGTTGGTGACAGGGGATGGGGCAGACAAGATGGCGAGGAGGAAAAACAACTATTTCTATGAAATGTTCGTTGGCACCTGATACATTGGACAATTCTTTTACCTACAGTGTGCCTGCAATATGTTTTAAAACTATTTGCGTCTAAAGTTTTCAGATGGCACACCCAACATATGGTAAATTACAAGTTGTGCATATAATTGTATAAATTACATAATGAGTGTTACAATTTATGAAAGAATGGATTTTAAAACTAAAGTTGCCAAACGATGACTTAAAAATATTTCTTATGTATGTATATTGGCGCATGTTGCATCTGTTGCCCCCACACCTGAAGGAACTCTGTTGTGACAGCCATGTTTAATTTGTTTAAGGCCTTCAAAAAAGCTGGGTGACAGCAAAGTTTAGCAATACAGCTATACCCGTTTTAATGATGTGACCCAACTGATTGTCCCTGTGCAAGATGAGCAAATTCCCTTAAAAACTACTTCTGATTGTATTGAAATTGTTGCTGTATGCCGCAGAAAAATTGGTGCAAGTACCTGTTCTGTGGGAATCTCTATTATCATGAGTGTTGAATAACCAAAATATTTGTGTTTTGTTACCAGCAATATTTGCTGCTCCAAACAGGAATCGGCTTCAATGTATGTAACGGTTGACAGCTTCTGGTATCTAAGATGATGTTACCGGCTTGAGTTTTACAGTATATTGCTGTATATTGCTGTATTTGCCTTGCCTTGTTTGTAATCACCATCCAACCTTAGATCCAAGAAAATGAATGTCACACCTGTAAATGTAGGACTCGAAGCATTGTCATTATTTTACTGAATAAACAGTTGTATGGATGTCACATCGTGCCCCCGCTCAAGTAGGATGTCGTCAATATAACGATCCTACCACACAAGGCACTCACAGAAGAGATTGTGCAAAATAAAAAATATTTCCTCTAACCATCAAGCCATCAATAAATTGGCCAGGGAAGTAGAGTATTTTTAACCCATCAGGGCTCCGCCTATCTGCAAAAATAGGTCCATCATAACGAAAGGAGCCACATTGAGTAAATGCAAGAAAAGAGTGTATAGAGTCTACACAAATTTGTTACGAATTTCCCAAATGCTTTAGATTTAGCCTTTTGGGACTTGTCTTGCACAAATCGTTCAAAATGGCGACCTCCATTTTACAGATCAGAATAAGACAAAAAGACAAAGAAGGATCACATAACCCCAGATGGTGGCCCAGCAGGTATTCCCATAATGGGTTGCAGGCATTCTACCCACTAAAACAGCTAATCATGATGGGTATAGGTGTGAGTCACTGATGACAGTCATATGAGTCATAGTCACTATAAGCAGCCCAACCGGGAAATTCTGCTGCTGTGTGGGGATACACATAGGAGAGAGAGGATGTCAGACAGAGAGTGAGAGATAGTAAATCACACAATTAAGATAGATAGTGGATTAGTGTCATTGAGTGCGTTTCATAGCAAAGAGAATAGATAGTTAGATAGTTAGATCTACAATAATTTGATAGAGAGATAGATTTTAGAGAGAGTTAGGAGTCAGTCAGAGTTAGTGTGTTAGTTAAACAGGCAGGAATTGCTGTGCGTGAGTGTTGCTGCAGCTATACAATTCTTTCATTAATGATTTATCAGTCTTCATCACAATATTCACAAATCTTCTTCAATAATATTGATCCTGGTGTTGCGTCTCCAGACACTTCGCTCGGATCCCTGCAACGGCCAGCGGTGAGCAATGTAGAAAAGGAAAAAGATGATCCAGCGCTGTGTCAAGTTTTAAAAAGGAAATGACATTCCCACTTTTATTAGAAAATTCGAATAAAAAATGAAAAGGAGACGCAGTCTCAAGATGCACATTCTCTGCCATGACTAAGAGCACTGCACGTGCTCGAAACGCGTAGGCTCGGGCAACAGCCCGTTATTACTCTGCATCTTGAGACTGCGTCTCCTTTTCATTTTTTATTCGAATTTTCTAATAAAAGTGGGAATGTCATTTCCTTTTTAAAACTTGACACAGCGCTGGATCATCTTTTTCCTTTTCTACACTGTCACTGGCATATGTAGTCGTGGCAGTGGAAGTGGTGGATTAGGAAACATCCGTCCCTTTAAGATCACCACAGGGCTGTGTTTTTATTGTGGGGACACTGGTCATATGCGCTCAAGAACTGTTCCAAACGTCCAGAACGTCCAGAATGTCCAGCTCCAGAATACTTCAGAGTCTAGATGGTCCCTGGGAATGCCATCTTGGCAGTCAGTTTTTTCCCACATTTTCTCAAAAAATCCTTTTGCCTGTTAATGTATGGTTTAATAATGTTTGTATTTCCGGACAAGCTTTTGTAGATTGTGGTTCTGCAGCTAATTTCTTGGATTTCCATGTTGCAAAAAGATTGGCTATCCCCCTTGTTCAGCTGAGTACCCTGGTCAAAGTATCCACTATAGATAATACCCCTATCTCTCAGGGGTCGGTCAAGTTCTCCACTCCACCTGTAACTTTAGAAGTGGGTACTTTGCATACTGAACTAATCTCTTTCTTTATCCTAGAAAATTTGCCTTCTGAGGTAATATTGGGTATTCCATGGTTGCAGACACATAATCCAGTTATTGATTTGGTGAAAGCAGATTTGATTAAGTGGCGTTCTAAATGTTATGATTCTTGCATGTCTTTGTCCACTACTAACTTATCTTTCAACACACTATCGTTTCCGGAGTGTATTCAAGATTTTGAGGATGTCTTTTCTGAAACAGGTTGTGAATCTCTCCCTCCTCATAGGGTTTTTCAGAACCTGGTTAATGATATTTTCAGAAATTTTATTGGACACTTTGTGGTTGTGTATCTGGACGATATTCTTGTGTTTTCTTCTGATTGGTCCTGTCATGTTCAACATTTAAGATCTGTCCTTCAAGTGCTGAGGGAGAATTGTCTTTACGCGGAATTTGAAAAATGTTTTTTTTTAGAGTTCAGGAAGTTCATTTCTTGGGGTATGTTCTTTCTCCTCATGATATTCGTATAGACTCCGCTAAGGTTCAGGCAATTCTTGATTGGGTCCAATCCACTTCAGTAAAAGCTCTGCAGAGGTTCTTGGGTTTTGCTAATTATTATCGAAAATGTTTTCATAATTTTTCCATTGCCAAACCTTTGACGGTTCTTACGAAAGTAGGTTCAGACCTTGTAAATTGGAAATCTGGTGCGGTCTACTCCTTCGAAAGCTTCAAACAGTGTTTTATGGAAGCCCCTATACTTGTTCAACCTGACCTCTCTAGCCCCTTTATTGTTGAGGTTGATGTCTCAGAAATAGGTATGGGGGCTGTGTTGTCTCAATGATCTTCTGTATTGACTAATTTGCGTCCCTGTGCTTTTTTTTATCGCAAACTTTCCGCCACGGAGAAAAATTATGATATAGGTAATCGTAAGCTGCTTGCTATTAAGTGAGTGTTTGAAGAGTGGCGCCATTTTCTAGAGGGGGACTAGACATCAAAATACTGTACTGACTGACCATAAAAACCTGACTATTTTAGAACCATCCAAAAGACTCAATCCCAGAAAGGCTAGGTGGCCATTGTTCTTTACCAGATTTGATTTTATTGGAACCTACAGACCTGGGTCTAAAAATGTCAGGGCCGACGCATTATCTCAAAGTTTCTGTTCCTCACAGGTCCCAGACATTGATCCTGAAACTATTTTATCTAAGTGGATAGAGGTTTCTGCAATATCGCCTGATCTTGTAACTGAGATTAAAAAATGTCAGCAACCCGCTCCGCAAACCATTCCTGCGGGGAGATTGTTTGTACCTCCTCAATTCAGATACCGTTTTCTCAAGGAGTTACATGATTCGGTTTTGTGTGTTCAGCCAGGGATAACTGAAACGAAAAAATTTGTCTTGCGGTTCTACTGGTGGCCATCCATTGTTAATGGGAAAATGGAAAGGGGGAGAAAATGTGTGTGGTTCCATAGACAGTGACATATAAAATAAAAAACCTTTATTGGAAAATAATTGTTGAATTAAAAAATCCAATGTCAGTATATAGCATTAAGTGTTAGTCCCCTAACTCTGCACTTGGGACGAATAAGTCCATGTATTGGAAGGATGATGTGCAATAGTGTAAGTTGGACAAAAACACAAGGGTAGGAGATGCTTTTGGTATGTATGGATCACTAATCACCAGCTAGAATAACCACAAATTATTATTATGTGGAATGGAGATAGTAACCATAGGGTATGAAGACTCCAGAATGTTATAGCGTGTTGATTGTGAATTGTTGTAGTTATTCACTGTATATCATATATGCACTGCTATTGGGTAAGATTACCAGTATCTTCATACAACACAACCACTCTATTGTATAAGCAGGATGTATACTGTGTTGGTGTAATGTCCGTGGCTGCGGGCTCTCAGCTCCAATCCCCTTCTGACAGCCGCAGCCACGAGTCGGCAAGCGCTGGCCCCAACCTCCTTCTCAGGAGATGCCAGCGCTCGCGTCCACTCACCTCAGCTGGATTCCGCAGGGTGCGCACGCATGCTCGTGTCTGCTCTTAAAGGGTCAGCGCAAGCACTGGAGCTTTTTGATGAACTTTGATCCGTGAGTAGCCTGGACTATAAGAGGGGTCCAGCCCCCTGCTTCTATGCCTGAGCATTGTTGTTGTTTCCTAATTTGTCTATGTGATGGCCTCCTAGTGTGTTTCCTGTTTCCTGTTCCAGTTCCTGTTCCTTGCATTCCCTACCATCCTGGTCGAGCACTGTGCTGTGCCAAAGTCGTGTCGTGCTGTATCCACGTCTGACCTGCTTCACTTGGCCTGACGTCTACCTGCTGCCTAGTCCCAGCCGAGCCTGCCCTGCTGCTGTCTGAGCTGCCACAGGTACCTATACGAACTATATACTTTCACTTGCTCCCTGTTGGCCAACTGCCTTACCGCCGACAGCCCAGTGGCTCCACAGACACTTTGTGATAGTTGGGAGAAAATAACCCCTGTTGTGCCACAGTATTGGGTATTGACCCCTTGTGTGTCCGAGTATCAGACACATCAAAGGGTCACCTGTATGTGCACTAACGCTCTAAAAGATAACAGGTTGAATTAGAGGAATAATTGCCCTGCTATTGCTTACAATAGAGCAGAGTCTCTCCACCGGGCTGTAAAATTGAAGCTCAACGCTATAGCAGCAGTGAGGCGTATGACCAGCAGCAATGCCATCTGTGTTGCGGGGAGTACAGAGCCAGAAAATGTCGCTCTGAATAGTTGTAAGAGGGGCCAACTATACTCAGCCGTCGCTCCACCAGTCCAGCTATGGGGTAAGTCTGGAGAACGGTGAACGCATGTGGTCAACATAGACGGTTTAAAGCCTCTCTGGCTGTGTCTAATTTAGACACAGTATAGTATTATACTTGGAAGTATGCTAGTTATCCTATTGCAGAGGATTAGAGATGAGCGAACTTTTCAAAAGTTCGGTTCGGCTAGTTCGCCGAATTTCACAAAAAAGTTCGATTCGGACCGAACTAGTTCGGACCGAACCTGTCACTTACGTGCGCCGAGCATGCTACTGTCTCGGGTGCTGATAGAGTTAATGGGCTGCACTAACTCTTTCAGCAACCTTGACAGTACATGCTCGGCGCGCGGAAAATACAATTTAAATGTAATAAAAAAATAAAAATTATACGTTCGTACTTACTTTCCTCCTGTCCGGCCTCCAGCGATGACGTTTCATCCCTTTCGCCGCTGCAGCCAATCACAGGCTGTAGTGGCGGTCACGCACGTCAGGATGACGCTTCATCCCACATGACCGCCTCTGCAGCCAATCACAGGCTGCAGCGGCGACATGGATGAAACGTCATCGCTGGAGCCCGGACAGGAGGAAAGTAAGTATGAACGTATTATTTTTTTTTTTGGCATGTATGTATGTTGGCATGTATGTATGTATGTATGTATGTATGTTGTCATGTATGCATGTATATATGTGCATGTATGTTGGCATGTATGTATATATGTGTATGTATATTTGCATGTATATATTTGCATGTATGTTTGCATGTATGTTTGCATGTATGTATGTTTGCATGAATGTATGTTTGCATGTATGTATGTATGTATGTATGTTTGCATGAATGTATGTTTGCATGAATGTATGTTTGCATGTATGTATGTATGTATGTATGTATGTATGTTTGCATGAATGTATGTTTGCATGAATGTATGTTTGTATGTATGTATGTATGTTTGCATGTATGTATGTTTGCATGAATGTATGTTTGCATGAATGTATGTTTGCATGAATGTATGTTTGCATGTATGTATGTTGTCATGTATGTATGCATGTATGTTGTCATGTATGTATGTATATATGTGCATGTATGTATGTTTGCATGTGTGTATGTTTGCATGTATGTATGTATGTATGTTGGCATGTATGTATATATTTGCATGTATGTTTGCATTTTATGTATGTATGTATGTATGTATGTCGTCATGTATGTATGTTGTCATGTATGTATATATGTGCATGTTTGTATGTATATTTGCATGTATATATTTGCATGTATGTATGTTTGCATTTATGTATGTTTGCATGAATGTATATTTGCATGTATGTATGTATGTTGTCATGTATGTATGTTGTCATGTATGTATACATGTTTGTATGTATGTATGTTTGCATGTATGTATGTTGTCATGTATGTTTGCATGTTTTTATTTTTGCATGTATGTTTATATATATGTGCATGTATGTAATTATGTTTGCATGTATTTATGTTTGCATGTATATTTGTGCATGCTTGTATATATGTATGTATCTTTGCATGTTTGTATGTATGGTTTCATGTGTATGCATGTATGTATGATAGTTTGCATGTATGTATGTTTGTTTGTATACATGTCTGTATGGCCATGTATGATACTGTCTGCTGGCGCCCTGTATCTAAGTCAACTTCACGGCAGGCTTCTATACATGGTATAACAGTCAGTATCACACATTAAACTGAATCTAAGCTTACAACATGTTTTATTTCATTTTTTCTTTTTTTTACAGGTTTGGTGTTTGGACTACGTCGGTTTCGAGGACTACTTCGATGACGGTTTTTTTTTTTCTACAATAAAATGGTTAATGAGGGTTGTGTTGGGGGTGCTTTATTTCAATAAAATATTTTATCTATATCTTTGTCTTTTTCTTTTCAAATTTTATTATTACCACTTTAGTAATGGCCGCTGTCTGAGTGACAACATCCATTACTAAGGCGAGGCTTAGCGTTAGCCGGTACAGAGGCTAACACTAACCACCATTATTACCCCGGTACCCACCACCACCAGGGGTGCCGGGAAGAGCCAGGTACGATCCAGTACCCGACCATCTGTTGTGATGGTCGGGCTCTGGGGCGGCCGCAGGCTGGTATTATGAGGCTGGGAAGGGCCAAAAACAGTGGACCTTCCCACCCTTGTAATGCTAGGCTGCTGCTGCTGTGTTGTATCTGGCTGGTTATAAAAGTGGGGGGGACCCCACGTCATTTTTTTTTTATTATTTATTTATTTTTAATTTTTTTTTAAAAAGACATGGGGTTCCACCCAATTTATCATAACCAGCCACATACAACACAGTGTTATTAGCCTGGGAATGGACAAAACCAGTGGCCCTTCCCACCCATGTAATGCCAGACTGCTGCGGCCTTGTATATGGCTGGTTATTAAAAATGTGGGGGACCCAACGTCTATTGTTAAATTTGTTAAATTCCCCCAAAAAAACGACGTGGGGTCCCCCCCATTTTTATAACCAGCCCGATACAACACAGCAGCAGCAGCCTAGCATTACAAGGGTGGGAAGGTCCACTGTTTTTGGCCCTTCCCAGCCTCATAATACCAGCCTACGGCCGCCCCAGTACCCGACCATCACAACAGATGGTCGGGTACTGGATCGTACCAAGCTCTTCCCGGCACCCCTGGTGGTGGTGGGTACCGGGGTAATAATGGGTGGTTAGTGCTAGCCTCTGCACCGGCTAACACTAAGTACCGCCTTAATAATGGACGCTGTCAATCAGCCAACTGCCATTATCTAGGCACTAATAAAGTTTAAAAAAAAACACAAAGACAATTCTTTTTTATTGAAATAAGAAATCCCCAACAAAACCCTCGTTAACCATTTTATTAAAATTTTAAAAAAACGTAGATCTACGCAGTAGTCCAACGAATCGAAGATGTAGTCCAATCGGTACATCAAAATCTGCAACAACATAAAAAAACAGTTATCAATGTGAACAATAACAATACTTCTACTCACCTACACACATATATACACGCACACACACACAAACAACCATACACAAACACACACATATACACAAACACACACATATATAAACACACACACACAAACATCTACACACAAACATATATACAAATACACCCATATATATACACAAACACACCCATATATACACAAACACACACATAAACACACCCATATACACACATATACACAAACACACACATATACAAAAACACACACACACAAACATCTACACACAAACATATACACAAACACACATAAACACAAACACACATATAAAAACAAAAACAGACAAAGACACATACCCAAACACACACACTGTTTCTTTTAAATGCTGCTTGGGAACCCGCTCGATCTACTATATAAGGCTGCGCTATAGTGCAGCATTTAAAAGAAACAGGATCCTGACCTGTCCATAGAGTTTAAGGCAGCACAGAGTATTTCAGGAGATGAGCGTGCAGATTCAGTGCTGCTGTGAACTCTGCTCTTACCATTACGTAGCTCTCAGTCTGTTACCTCTCCTCCACTCCTGTCCTCAAGAACACCTTCACATGATTGGCAAGTCACCACGAAATGGTAAGAGTAGAGTTCACAGCTGCACAGAGTATTTCAGGAGATGAGCGTGCGGATCTTGTGCGGGGTGGTGACTTGCCAATCATGTGAAGGTGTTATTGAGGACAGGAGTGGAGGAGAGGTAACAGACTGAGAGCTACGTAATGGTAAGAGCAGAGTTCACAGCAGCACTGAATCTGCACGCTCATCTCCTGAAATACTCTGTGCTGCCTTAAACTCTGTGGACAGGTCAGGATCCTGTTTCTTTTAAATGCTGCACTGTAGCGCAGCCTTATATAGTGGATCGAGCGGGTTCCCTTGCAGCATTTAAAAGAAACAGGATCCTGACCTGTCCACAGAGTTTAAGGCAGCACAGAGTATTTCAGGAGAGGAGCACGGCCGGCCACAGGCAGCCGGTCGTTTTTCCAAGCCGTGCTCCCATTATGCACACGACCGTAAAAACACCTGTTATTGTGGGTCGTAATTACGACCCGCAATAACGGGCTCATAGACTTCTGTTACCCATGGGTACCTTCCCGTTTTCTCACGGGAAGGTGCCCGTGCCGTTAAAAAAATAGAACATGTTCTATTTTTCTATTTTACGGGCCGTGCTGCTATAAAATTTAGGGTATGTTCACACGACAGCGTCCGTAACGGCTGAAATTACGGGGATGTTTCCGTCTGAAAACATCCCCGTAATTTCAGCCGAAACGGCAAGTGCAGGCGCTTGAACGCGGCGTCCATTACGGACGTAATTGGCGCTGCTATTCATTGGAGTCAATGAATAACGGCTCCAATTACGGCCAAAGAAGTGACAGGTCACTTCTTTGACGCGCCGTCATTTGACAGCGGCGCCTAAATATACGCCTCGTGTGAACAGACAAACGTCTGCCCATTGCTTTCAATGGGCAGATGTTTGTCAGCGCTATCGAGGCGCTATTTTCGGGCATAATTCGGGGCAAAAAATCCCGAATTACATCCGTAATTAGTCCGTGTGAACATAGGGTATGTTCACACTCACTAATTACGGACGTAATTCGGGCGTTTTTGCCCCGAATTACGTCCAAAAATAGCGCCTCAATAGCGCTGACAAACATCTGCCCATTGAAAGCAATGGGCAGACGTTTGTCTGTTCACACGAGGCGTAATTTACGCGCCGCTGTCAAATGACGGCGCGTAAATAGACGCCCGCGTCAAAGAAGTGACCTGTCACTTCTTTGGCCGTAATTGGAGCCGTTATTCATTGACTCCAATGAATAGCAGCGCCAATTACGTCCGTAATGGACGCGGCGTTCAAGCGCCTGCATATGCCATAACGGCTGAAATTACGGGGATGTTTTCAGGCGGAAACATCCCCGTAATTTCAGCCGTAACGGACGCTGTCGTGTGAACATACCCTTATAATGACAGCACGGCTCGTAAAAGCGGCCGGCCGTGCTCGTAATTACGAGTCGTAATTACGAGCACAACCCGTAAAATAAAAAAATAGAACATGTTCTATCTTTTTAACGGCACGGGCACCTTCCCGTGAGAAAACGGGAAGGTACCCGTGGCTAACAGAAGTCTATGGGCCCGCTATTTCGGGTCGTAATTACGACCCTTAATAACGGGTGTTTTTGACGGGTGGCTACATGTGTGCACCCGTCATTACGGCAGCGTTGCTAGGCGACGTCAGTAAATAGTCACTCTTCAGGGTGCTGAAAGAGTTAACTGATCGGCAGTAACTGTTTCAGTACCCTGTACAGTGACTACCGATCACAATATAGAGTACCTGTAAAAAAAAAAAGACGTTCACACTTACCGGGAACTCCCTGCTTCCTCCAGTCCGGTCTCCTGGCCGTTGCCTTGGTGACGCGTCCCTCGCGACATCCGGCCCGACATTCCTTGATGACGATGCAGCCCATGTGAGCGCTGCAGCCAATCACGGGCTGCAGAGGCCTCTGCA
This sequence comes from Rhinoderma darwinii, assembly GCF_050947455.1. NCBI lineage: Eukaryota > Metazoa > Chordata > Amphibia > Anura > Rhinodermatidae > Rhinoderma > Rhinoderma darwinii. The sequence continues at coordinate 404,378,154 of NC_134689.1, forward strand.
GCCAATCACGGGCTGCAGAGACCTCTGCAGCCAATCACAGGCTGCAGAGGCCTCTGCAGCCAATCACAGGCTGCCGCGTCAGAAAAGAAGGTCGGACTGGAGGAAGAAGAGAGACTCGTCCGCAAGACAACGACCAGGTACGTATGAAATGCTTTTTATTTTATTTTTAATCAGCAGCCTCTTTTCTCTATCAGTGATTGATAGAGACAAGTGGCTGCCGATTTGTATAATATTTTTGACCGGGTTCGGTCAAAACGGGTTCGGCCGAACCCGGTGAAGTTCGGATTCGCTGCGAACCGAACTTTTCCGGAAGTTCGGACCGAAACCGGGTTCGGTTGTCCCGGTTCGCTCATCTCTACAGAGGATAATAGAAACCTAACATTGGATTGATAAAAAAAAAAAGTGTTTAAACACCCGACACGTGTTTTGCCGGCATTTCTGGCTTCTTCTAGCCTTTTACTGGTGGCCATCCTTGATGTGAGTTCCTATGTCTCTGCTTGTGATGTCTGTGCTCACGCTAAGTCTCCTTGAGTTTGTCCTATGGGTGAAATACTTCCATTGTCTGTTCCGCAGAAACCTTGGTCTCATCTGTCTATGGATTTTATCACCGATTTGCCTCCCTCTGAGGGGAAAACTGTCATTTGGGTTGTGGTGGACCGGATCAGTAAAATGTGTAATTTCATTCCTTTGCTTCAACTTCCTGATTCCAAAACTCTGTCTAAATTATCTATTGATCAGGTAGTCCATCTGCATAGTATTCCGGAAAATATTGTCTCTGATAAAGGCGTACAATTTGTGGCCAACTTCTGGAGAGCTTTCTGTAGGAAACTTGGTTTACAGTTATCGTTCTCTTCTGCTGTTCATCCTGAGACTAATGGTCAAACTGAGCACTTTAATCAAACTTTGGAACAGTATCTCAGGTGTTATATTGCGGATAGCCAGGCTGATTGGGTCTCGTGATTTCCATTAGCGGAATTTGCTATAAATAATCGTCATCATGTTTCTCTTGATACCTCGCCGTTTTTCTGTAATTATGGTTTTCATCCTCGGTTTGGTTACATAGTTGCATAGTTTGTACAGTTTAAAAAAGTCACATGTCCATCAAGTTCAACCAAGGGATGGGAAAGGGGAAGTAAAAAAACATAGGAGCTAATATTTTTTTTGTTCTAGGAAATTATCTAAGCCTTTTTTAAAGCCATCTACTGTCCCTGCTGTGACCAGCTCCTGTGGTAGTGTATTCCATATATTCTCACAGTAGAGAAGGCTTGTCGCCTCTGCAGGTTGAACCTTTCTTTTTCCAGACGGAGGGAGTGTCCCCTTGTTTTTTAGGGGGTTTTACATGGAACAGGAATTCATCATATTTTTTGTATGTGCCATTCATATATTTATATAAGTTAATCATGTCCTCCCTTAGTCGTCTTTTTTTCAAGACTAAATAGGTTTAGTTCTTTTAATCTTTCCTCATAGCTTAGATTCTCCATGCCCCTTATTAGCTTCGTTGCTCTTCTTTGTATTTTTTCCAACTCCAGGGCATTCTTTCTATGAACTGGAGCCCAGAACTGGACTGCATATTCTAGATGAGGCCTCACTAGTGCTTTGTATAGTGGTAATATTATATCCCTGTCCCGTGAGTCCATGCCTCTTTTAATACACGACAATATCTTGCTGGCCTTTGAAGCAGCTGATTGACATTGCATGCTGTTATTTAGTTTATGATTTACAAGTACACCCAGATCCTTCTCAACAGGTGACTCCCCCAGTGTAGCTCCCCCTAGGATATATGATGCATGCAGGTTGTTTATACCCAGGTGCATAACTTTACATTTATCTACATTAAACTTAATTTGCCAAGTTGACGTCCAAAACTCAGTTTATTTAAACCTGCTTGCAATTCACAAACATCTTCCATAGTCTGAGCTATATTACATAGCTTGGTGTCATCTGCAAAAATAGAAATAGTGCTGTTAATCCCATCCTCTATATCATTAATAAATAAGTTGAATAATAGTGGTCCCAGCACTGAACCCTGGGGTCACCACTTATAACCGGGGACCATTCAGAGTAGGAATCATTGACCACAACTCTCTGGATACGGTCCTTGAGCCAATTCTCAATCCAATTACAAACTATACTTTCTAAAGCTATAGACCTTAATTTACCCATTAGACGTCTATGGGGGACAGTGTCAAATGCCTTTGCAAAGTCCAAAAACACTATATCCATGTCACGGGCACAGGGTATGTGGACCCACTAGGCCGCTCCGCCGTAGCGGGGAGGCAGCTGACCAGGTCACAGTCTATGCGGAAGTAAATGGCAGACAGTAATGCTTGGGTACCTGAAATAGTCCGGGCGGTGGCTGTGGCTTCAGCACGGATGGAGGCAGGTGCGGCAAGTGGTGCCAGACGTGGCGGGCAGTATCCGATGAAGCTGTAGACACTTGATGTGGCAGATGGCACTTGACGTGGCAGATGACCCTTGATGTGGCAGATGGCACTTGGCGGAAGCAGATGGCACTTGATGTGGCAGAAAACACATTTCTCGTGGCAGAAGACACTTGGCGTGGCAGAAGACACTTGGCGTGGCAGATGACACTTGACGTGGTGGAAGACACTTGAACGCTGGTGGGCACAGGAACAATACTGAATACAGGAATGGTAACAGGGCACGGGTAACAGCTGGAACGGGAGACACTAAGGGACCATTTGCGAGACAGACTGGAAAAGACTAACAACGATCAGGCAAGGATTAGAAGGCCAGGGGCCTTCTTATAGACCAGGAAATCGTGGCAGTTGATAGTGATGACGATTTCCTAATTGCGCGCGCTGGCCCTTTATGGCCGGGCGCGAGCGTGCGCGCGCACCCTACGGGACCCAGCCGAACGGAGCGGAAGTGAGCGCTGGCATCTCATAGGAAGGAGACGGAGGCCAGCGCTCACAGATCCATGGCTACGGGCGTCGGGAGGTGAGTAAACCCGACGGCCTGCGGCCATGGGCGCTACAATACACAGTGGCCCCTCTGTCTAGGCTTCTGCTCACCTCTTCATAAAAACAAATCAGGTTGGTTTGACAGCCTCTTTCCTTAGTAAAACCGTGCTGGCTGTCACTTATAATACTGTTTATTGTCACATAATTCTATATATAGTCCCTCAATAGCCCCTCAAAAATTTTCCCCACAATGGATGTTAAGCTTACTGGTCTATAATTACCCGGCGAAGACCTAGAGCCCTTTTTGAAAATAGGCACCACATTTGCCCTGCGCCAGTCCCTTGGCACTATACTAATCACAAGAGAATCTCTAAATATTATGAAGAGGGGGACAGAAATAACTGAACTAAGCTCCTTAAGAACTCTAGGGTGTAACCCATCTGCTCCCGGGGCCTTGTGTACGTTTATTTTATTTAGCTTGCACCATATCTACATTCATCCAATTCAATATATCAACTGATATATTAACAGCACTGGCAGCGGCTACATCAGCTGCTATTTCTTCTATTGTATATACAGAGCGGAAGAACCCATTTAGTAACTCTGCCTTCTCTTGATCCCCTGTGACCAACTCCCCATTACCACTATCTAGGGGTCCTACATGTTCAGACATTGGATTTTTGCATTTATACAGTATGCTTGAAGAATTTTTAGGGTTTGTTTTACTATCATGCTGGAAGGTCCCGGTGGGGGGAGGGGGCAGCAGGAGCAAGCAGCGTCCCCATGCCCGGCCAGAGTTCCAGGGTGATTGCTTGGAAGGTCCCGGTGGGGGGGCAGCGGGAGCAACCTGCATCCCCATGCCGGGCCAGAGTTCCAGGGGGATCGCTGGAAGGTCCCGGGGGGGGGGGGAATCGGGAGCAAGCAGCGTCCTGATGCCCAGCCAGAGTTCCAGGGTGATTGCAGTAGGGTCTGGTGGGGTGGGGGGGGGCAGCGGGAGCAAGCAGCGTCCCCATGCCCAGCCAGAGTTCCAGGGTGATTGCTGGAAGGTCCCGGTGGGGGGGCAGCGGGAGCAACCTGCATCCCCATGCCCGGCCAGAGTTCCAGGGAGATTGCGGTAGGGTCCGGTGGGGTGGGGGGGGGCAGCGGGAGCAACCGGTGTCCCCATGCCCGGCCAGAGTTCCAGGGTGATTTGCTGGAAGGTCCCGGTGGGGGGGGGGGGGCAGCGGGAGCAACCTGCATCCCCATGCCCAGCCAGAGTTCCAGGGTGATTTGCTGGAAGGTCCCGGTGGGGGGGGGGGCAGCGGGAGCAACCTGCATCCCCATGCCCGGCCAGAGTTCCAGGGTGATTGCTGGAAGGTCCCGGTGGGGGGGGGGGGGCAGCGGGAGCAAGCAGCGTCCCCATGCCCGGCCAGAGTGCCAGGGTGATTGCTTGGAAGGTCCCGGTGGGGGGGCAGCGGGAGCAACCTGCATCCCCATGCCGGGCCAGAGTTCCAGGGGGATTGCTGGAAGGTCCCGGGGGGGGAATCGGGAGCAAGCAGCGTCCCGATGCCCAGCCAGAGTTCCAGGGTGATTGCAGTAGGGTCTGGTGGGGGGGGGGCAGCGGGAGCAAGCAGCGTCCCCATGCCCGGCCAGAGTTCCAGGGTGATTGCTGGAAGGTCCCGGTGGGGGGGCAGCGGGAGCAACCTGCATCCCCATGCCCGGCCAGAGTTCCAGGGAGATTGCGGTAGGGTCCGGTGGGGTGGGTGGGGGGGGCAGCGGGAGCAACCGGTGTCCCCATGCCCGGCCAGAGTTCCAGGGTGATTTGCTGGAAGGTCCCGGTGGGGGGGGGCAGCGGGAGCAACCTGCATCCCCATGCCCGGCCAGAGTTCCAGGGTGATTGCTGGAAGGTCCCGGTGGGGGGGGGGCAGCGGGAGCAAGCAGCGTCCCCATGCCCGGCCAGAGTTCCAGGGTGATTGCTGGAAGGTCCCGGTGGGGGGGCAGCGGGAGCAAGCAGCGTCCCCATGCCCAGCCAGAGTCCCAGGGTGATTGCAGTAGGGTCCGGTGGGGTGGGGGGGGCAGCGGGAGCAAGCAGCGTCCCCATGCCCGGCCAGAGTTCCAGGGTGATTGCTGGAAGGTCCCGGTGGGGGGGGGCAGTGGGAGCAACCTGCATCCCCATGCCCGGCCAGAGTTCCAGGGTGATTGTGGTAGGGTCCGGTGGGGTGGGGGGGGGGCAGCGGGAGCAACCTGTGTCCCCATGCCCGGCCAGAGTTCCAGGGTGATTGCTGGAAGGTCCCGTGGGGGGGCAGCGGGAGCAACCTGCATCCCTATGCCGGGCCAGAGTTCCAGGGTGATTGCTGGAAGGTCCCGGTGGGGGGGCAGCGGGAGCAAGCAGCATCCCCATGCCCGGCCAGAGTTCCAGGGAGATGCCCAGCCAGAGTTCCAGGGTGATTGCAGTAGGGTCCGGTGGGGTGGGGGGGCAGCGGGAGCAAGCACCGTCCCCATGCCCGGCCAGAGTTCCAGGGTGATTGCTGGAAGGTCCCGGTGGGGGGGGGCAGCGGGAGCAACCTGCATCCCCATGCCGGGCCAGAGTTCCAGGGTGATTGCTGGAAGGTCCCGGTGGGGGGGGGGTAGCGGGAGAAAGCAGCGTCCCCATGCCTGGCCAGAGTTCCAGAGCGATTGCTGGAAGGTTCCGGTGTGGGGGCAGCGGGAGAAAGCAGCGTCCCCATGCCCGGCCAGAGTTCCAGTGTGATTGCTGGAAGGTCCGTTGGGGGGGGGGGGGGGCAGCGGTAGAAAGCATGTTCCCCATGCCCGGACAGAGTTCCAGGGAGATTGCGGGAAGGTCCGGTGGGGGCAGCTGCGGCTGAGAGCGATGTATGACGGCAGCAGAGGCCGGGGCAGAGTTCCAGGGCAAGAGTGTGACTGTCCGCTGGGACTTTGCCTCTGTGCGTGAGCAGCTGCAGCTGAGAGCTGTGTATGACGGCAGCAGAGGCCGAGGCAGAATTCCAAGGCAAGAGTGTGACTGTTCGCTGGGACTCTGCCTCTGTGCGTGAGCAGCTGCAGCTGAGAGTGGTGTATGATGGCAGCAGAGGCCGGGGCAGAGTTCCAGGGCCAGAGTGTGACGGCAGGCAGCAGAGGCCGGGGCAGAGTTCCAGGGCGGTGAGGAGAGGACTAGGCCACAAGATAAGGAGATCCTTTCGTGACCAAACAGCAGTGAAAATAAAAAGGCCCAAATGTCAAAGAATCCCATTTCTGATACTGAAAGTGAAACATTTAAAGGCAAGTGAAAGTGGGGTATGTTCACAAATGTCAGCGGCGGTGGGCAGCACAGGCCGGGGCAGAGTTCCAGGGCCAGAGTGTGACGGCAGCAGAGGCCGGGGCAGAGTTCCAGGGCCAGAGTGTGACGGCAGCAGAGGCCGGGGCAGAGTTCCAGGGCGGTGGGGAGAGGACTAGGCCACAAGATAAGTAGATCCTTTCGTGACCAAACAGCAGTGAAAATAAAAAGGCCCAAATGTCAAAGAATCCCATTTCTGATACTGAAAGTGAAACATTTAAAGGCAAGTTCAAGTGGGGTATGTTCACAAATGGCAGAAGTCTAGCAAGCAAAATGGGGGAGATGGAGGCCTTGATACTGGAGGAAAATATAGATATAGTTGGTGTTGCTGAAACATGGCTGGACTCTTCACATGATTGGTTTTTACACTGTTTCGGAAAGAGAGGGCAAATAGGAAAGGTGGTGGTGTATGTCTATATGTATGTGAGAAGCGATATGAAGGTGAGTGTGAATGAGACATTAGAGGGTGAAGATTGTGAGGAGGTTGAAACCTTGTGGGTGGAATTACAAAGGGAGGTAAACACTGGTAAAAAAAAAAATGCCTTTTGGTGTAATCTATAGACCCCCCAATATAACTGAAGAGATAGAAGGTCAAATATATAAACAGAGGAAGCGGGCTGCACAGGCGGGTACTGTTGTGATAATGGGAGATTTTAATTACCGGGATATTAATTGGTGTCATGGTTCGGCTTCAACTGCAAAGGGGAGACATTTCCTCAACCTGTTGCAGGTAAATTTTATGGGCCAGTTTGTGGAAGACCCGACTAGAGGTGAAGCTCTGTTGGATCTGGTCATTTCTAATAATGCAGAGCTTGTTGGGAATGTCAATGTTGGTGAAAACCTGGGTAACAGTGATCATCATATAGTTATATTTTACCTATACTGTAAAAAAAAAAAAAAAAAAAAAACACAGGCTGGGAGGGCAAAAACACTTCATTTTAAGAAGGCCCAATTTCCCCAGGATGAGGCCTGCAATTCAGGATATAGACTGGGGGGAAGAACTAATGTTAAATAATGGGACAAATGATAAATGGGAGATTTTCAAATCTACTTTGGGTAATTATAATGCAAAATTTGTTCAGTGCTGGGACCACTATTATTAAACTTATTTATGAATTATATAGGGGATGGGATTAATAGCACTATTTCTATTTTTGCAGATGACACCAAGCTATGCAATATAGTTCAGACTATGAAAGATGTTTGTGAATTGCAGGCAGATTTAAACAAACTAAGTGTTTAGGCGTCCACTTGGCAAATTAAGTTTAATGTAGAGGCCGGGGTAGAGTTCCAGGGCCAGAGTGTGACTGTCCGCTGGGACTCTGACTCTGTGCGTGAGCTGCAGCAGCTGAGAGCGGTGTATGACGGCAGCAGAGGCCGAGGCAGAGTTCCAGGGCAGGAGTGGCACTGTCCGCTGGGACTCTGACTCTGTGCGTGAGTGAGCAGCTGCAGCTGAGAGGGGTGTGTGGAGGCAGCAGAGGCCGGGGCAGAGTTCCAGGGCCAGAGTGTGACTGTCCGCTGGGACTCTGCCTCTGTGCGTGAGCAGCTGCAGCTGAGAGCGGTGTATGACGGCAGCAGAGGCCAGGGCAGAGTTCCAGGGCGAGAGTGACACTGTCCGCAGATAGATAACACTTTGCGCATTATCATCATTATCGTCATCATCATTATCAGCAGCAGTTGCTGTCAGCCAGCTCCAGAGTGCATGAGCGGCGTGTGCTGCCCATTGCAGCCCGGGGTAGAGAAGCCGTGTGGAAGCTGTGCATGCCCGGGAGCAACAGTGTATGAGCTCCACAGCGCCAGCGGGGAGTCCCGCTATGTCCCAAGCCGCCTGCCATGTACTTCCGGTCGGCTAAGAGGATGCGTGTCAGCGGGACTGTCAGGCAGCTCCAGAGCGGCGTGTGCCTGCTGTCCGAGGCCGCCACAGCGTTCCAGGGCGAGAGTGTCACTGTCCGCCGATAGCTAACCCTCTGCGCATCATCATCATTATCGTCATCATCATTATCGGCAGCAGCAGGGAGTATAAGCGGGGTGTGCCTGCTGAGAGCACCCGTTGGGGGATAGAGGAAACGTGGGGAAGCTGTGCATGCCTGGGGGCAGCCGTGTATGAGCTCCACAGCGCAAACGGCGTGCGCCGCTGCGACCCAAGCCGCCCGCCATGTACTTCCAGTCCGCGAAGGATGCATGTCAGCGGCGGTGAGCCAGCTCCGAGTATGAGCGGCGTGTGCCTGCCTATTGCACCCGTGGGGGGATAGAGGAGCCATGTGGAAGCTGTGCATGCCCGGGGGCAGTCGTGTACGAGCTCCACAGCGCCAACGGCGAGTCCCGTTGTGTCCACCCGCGCTAGAAGCACTTCCGGTGCGCGAACGATGCATGTCAGCGGCGGCGAGCCAGCTCCGAGTATGAGCAGCGTGTGCCTGCATATTGCACCCGTGGGGGGATAGAGGAGCCATGGGGAAGCTGTGCATGCCCGGGGGAAACCGTGTACGAGCTCCACAGTGCCCGTGGCGAGTCCCGACGTCCACCCGCCCGAGAAGAACTTCCGGTCCGCGGCGGACTTCCAGGGCTCGAGCGGTAGGCGCGGCCACCTCATGCCGACCTCCTGGAAGTCCCCATCGGCCTCGCTCGCGGGTCTGTCTTCATTCACGTTTTGGAGAAAAAACACTATGAGGTTTTTATTTTGGTCTTCAGCCGAGCAGCCGTTCCAGGAGGCCGGCCCTTTTGGCGCCTCCCACCGCTGTAATTGGCTAGGTGACACTTTTAGGGGTGTGAATATCTCCTACACCTGAAATACTGTGAGAGGGCAAACTTGCTCCGCCTTCCAAGTCCGACAGTTCCAGGACGAGAGGAGGGCGGGAGGCGTTCCCGGCTAAGGCCGAATGCGGGTTCCAGGGCGATAGTGGCACCAAGCTGTCCTCTCACACTGCTGGCTTGGATGTCCCCGTCGGCCTCACTCGCTGGTCGGTCCGCTGCTCCTTTACCTTCTTAATAAAAAAAATAATAATTTTTAATGGTATTTTCTCAAGTCCCAAGCCGACCAGCAGTTGCAGGAGCTCGGCCACCTCGGCGACTCCTACCGGAAGCAGTGAAGGAGGAAGTACAAACGGGAGCTGCTCCCGTTCCAAGGACTTCCATGGTGTGACCGGTAGGTAGTGGCGCCTCATGCCGGCCTCCTGGAAGTCCCTGTCGGCCTCGCTCGCAGGTCGGTCCTCATTGACGTTTTGGAAAAAAAACCCTATGAGGTTTTTATTTTGGGCCTTAGCCGGGCAGCAGTTCCAGGAGCCCGGGTACTTTGGCACCATACCCCGGTGTATTTGAGCAGGTGACACTTTTAGGGGTGCGAATATCTCCTTCACCTGAAATCCTGTGAGAGGGCATTTCTGCTCCACGTTCCAAGTCCGAACAGTTCTTCCTAGCGGGAAGTCCTAACCGTTCGTGGCTGTGGCGGAACGGGTGACGGTTACAGGCATTGTACCCAAATACAGGTTAAGCCTGCCGCAAACCGTCGCACTCCCGCCATCCGGGTGCCATAGCTTAGATGGCGCCCGGTGCTAGATGGGGATATGTCCCCTCAAACTGCATTACACTATGTTTGATAACCAGTTGATTTGTATTGTATTGTATTCAGTGCTGCTTCACTGTCCTCCCCCTCTTGGGTTAATCTTACACTGAAGGAGAATGGGAAATTGTCTAATGTAAATAAGAAAAAGGGAGGGGGAGTGAGGGATATAGTGGTGCTGGATGAGTTCTCAGTTAGTTGCTGCCCAGTAGAGGATGAGATAGCAGTGTGAGCTGCAGGCAGGGGCTGTCTACCTCAGAGATGGTACCTGACCTAGGGACAGTAATAGAGGACAAGTGCTGGAGTCCCATCTAACTAAGGAGGATCTGGAGACACCCCAAAGGATGAAAGGTACAGTGGAGAGACCCCATAGTGAGGTAGCCTGTCCCATTCAGCCCAGAGGGGAGAAGCAGCGGTGCATTGTTTCTGTGTGTGTCTGTCCCTGTTAATAAACGCGCCGCTGTGGCTTGTCCCCTGTTAATCTGTGTCGCCTGAATCTATCGCCCACATTCTCTTGCCGTAAACCGACCCCCACTGACCCGGTTTCGCCACAGTTGCCGAGAAGGACTTCCAGGGAGTGAGCGGTAGGCACCAGCCCCCTCATGTTGTCCTCCTGGAAGTCCCCGTTGGCCTTGTTCGCTGGTCGGTCCGCTGCGCCTTAACTTCCATGAAAGAACTTTGGTGCGTTCTTTTTGGAGTCCCAGGCCGACCAGTAGTTGCAGAAGCTCGGCCACCTTGGCGACTCCTACCAAGTACCGTGAAGGAGGACGTGCTGCACGTTCTAGCGGGAGCTGCACCCGTTCCAAGCCGAGAAGGACTTCCATGTTGTGACCGGTAGGTAGTGGCACGTCATGCAGGCCTCGTGGAAGTCCCCGTCGGCCTCGCTCGCAGGTCGGTCTTTATTGATGTTTTGGAGAAAAAACCCTATGAGGTTTTTATTTTGGGCTTCAGCCGGGCAGCAGTTCCAGGAGCCCGGGTATTTTGGCACCTTATCCCGGTGTATTTGAGCAGGTGACACTTTTAGGGGTGCGAATATCTCCTTCACCTGAAATCCTGTGAGAGGGCATTTCTGCTCCGCGTTCCAAGTCCAAACGGTTCTTCCTAGCGGGAAGTCCTAACCGTTCGTGGCTGAGAAGGACTTCCAGGGAGTGAGCGGTAGGCACCGGCCCCCTCATGTTGTCCTCCTGGAAGTCCCTGTCGGCCTCGTTCGCTGGTCGGTCCGCTGCGCCTTAACTTCCATGAAAGAACTTTGGGCATTCTTTCTGGAAGTATCGGCGTGGCGCCCGCATGCAAGCCACAGGCGGCTCCACGGTGGCTTCCCTCCCCCCTCTCCGGAGGGGTGGCCCCACCCCATGTGGAGCCGCTAAGCCGACGGGAAAGCGGCCTTGGTTCCCCGTCAGCGACAAAGGCGTCCTCCTCGGCACTTTGAGAGCTTGGTCGATGGTGAGAGAACGTAGCCCGGATTGTCCTGGGGCGCGTCGTAGCAGTTATGCCAATCCATGTCCCGTGGACCTGGGCCGCTTCCGAGCGGTGACCAGGTGTAGCGGTACCAAATTGGCAGCCAGCTGCGACCTCCTGCGGGGCTCTTGGTTGACCTCGATCCACGGCCCTCGACTTTCTCTGCTGCCACAACCAGATGTCAAAGTCGTCCTCCATCTCGGCAGGTTGAGAACTGGGCCGCCGGTGAGAGCACGTAGCCCGGATTGTCCTGGGGCGCGTCGTAGCAGTAATGCCAATCCTTGTCCTGCCGACCTGGGCCGCTTCCGAGCGGTGACAAGGTTGTACTGGTACCAAGTTGGCAGCCAGCTGCGACCTCTTGCGGGGCTCTTGGTTGACCTCTCTCCACGGGTCCTCGACTTACGATGCTGCCGCGACCGGTCTTCGTAGGCGTCCTCCTGGGCACTTTGCGAGCTGGGCCGCCGGTGACAGCAGTTAACCCGGATTGTCGAGGTTGTCGTTGCGGTGTCCCAAGTTATCTGCACCAGCGGTTTCGGCCTAATGCTTAGGGTAAGGGACGCTAAGCGCGCTCCATCTCCTTGGCTCTATGTTGTGCTCTCTCTAAATAGGTTCTCGACTTACGATGCTGCCGCGACCGGTCTTCGTAGGCGTCCTCCATCTCGGCAGGTTGCATTCTGGATCGTTGGTGAGAACAAGTTGCCCGGATTGTCCTGTGTTGGGTCGTTAGCAGTAACGCCTCTCCAGCTCCCACCTCAGTCGCTTGGCGCAGTTTAGGTGTTGTGTAGCAGGAATCAGGGGCGAGAACCTAACACTGCCGGCGGGGCTCTTCGGTGACCTCTCTCCATGGGTCCTCGACTTACGATGCTGCCGCGACCGGTCTTCGTAGGCGTCCTCCATCTCGGCAGGTTGCAAGCTGGATCGCCGGTGAGAGCAGTTAACCCGGATTGTCGAGGTTGTCGTTGCGGTGTCCCAAGTTATCTGCACCATCGGTTTCGGCCTAATGGTTAGGGTAAGGGACGCTAAGCGCGCTCCATCTCTTGGCTCTATGTTGTGCTCTCTCTATAGGTCCTCGACTTACGATGCTGCCGCGACCGGTCTTCGTAGGCGTCCTCCATCTCGGCAGGTTGCAAGCTGGATCGCCGGTGAGAACAAGTTGCCTCGATTGTCCTGTGTTGGGTCGTTAGCAGTAACAACTCTCCAGCTCCCACCTCAGTCGCTTGGCGCAGTTTAGGTGTTGTGTAGCAGGAGTCAGGGGCGAGAACCTAACACCGCCAGCGGGGCTCTTGGGTGACCTCTCTCCATGGGTCCTCGACTTACGATGCTGCCGCGACCGGTCTTCGTAGGCGTCCTCCATCTCGGCAGGTTGCGAGCTGGATCGCCGGTGAGAGCAGTCAGCCCGGATTGTCGATTTTGTCATTGCAGTGTCCCAAGTTATCTGCACCATCGGATTCGGCCTAATGGTTAGGGTAAGGGACGTTAAGCGCGCTCCATCTCTTGGTTCTATGTTGTGCTCTCTCTATAGATCCTCGACTTACGATGCTGCCACGACCAGTCTTCGTAGGCGTCTTCCATCTCGGCAGGTTGCGAGCTGGATCACCGGTGAGAAGAAGTTGCCCCGATTGTCCTGTGTTGGGTCGTTAGCAGTAACACCTCTCCAGCTCCCACCTCAGTCGCTTGGCGCAGTTTAGGTGTTGTGTAGCAGGAATCAGGGGCGAGAACCTAACACTGCCGGCGGGGCTCTTCGGTGACCTCTCTCCATGGGTCCTCGAATTACGATGCTGCCGCGACCGGTCTTCGTAGGCGTCCTCCATCTCGGCAGGTTGCAAGCTGGATCGCCGGTGAGAGCAGTTAACCCGGATTGTCGAGGTTGTCGTTGCGGTGTCCCAAGTTATCAGCACCATCGGTTTCGGCCTAATGGTTAGGGTAAGGGACGCTAAGCGCGCTCCATCTCTTGGCTCTATGTTGTGCTCTCTCTATAGGTCCTCGACTTACGATGCTGCCGCGACCGGTCTTCGTAGGCGTCCTCCATCTCGGCAGGTTGCAAGCTGGATCGCCGGTGAGAACAAGTTGCCTCGATTGTCCTGTGTTGGGTCGTTAGCAGTAACAACTCTCCAGCTCCCACCTCAGTCGCTTTGCGAAGTTTAGGTGTTGTGTAGCAGGAGTCAGGGGCGAGAACCTAACACCGCCAGTGGGGCTCTTGGGTGACCTCTCTCTATAGGTCCTCGACTTACGATGCTGCCGCGACCGGTCTTCGTAGGCGTCCTCCATCTCGGCAGGTTGCAAGCTGGATCGCCGGTGAGAACAAGTTGCCTCGATTGTCCTGTTTTGGGTCGTTAGCAGTAACAACTCTCCAGCTCCCACCTCAGTCGCTTGGCGCAGTTTAGGTGTTTTGTAGCAGGAGTCAGGGGCGAGAACCTAACACCGCCAGCGGGGCTCTTGGGTGACCTCTCTCCATGGGTCCTCGACTTACGATGCTGCCGCGACCGGTCTTCGTAGGCGTCCTCCATCTCGGCAGGTTGCGAGCTGGATCGCCGATGAGAGCAGTCAGCCCGGATTGTCGATTTTGTCATTGCAGTGTCCCAAGTTATCTGCACCATCGGATTCGGCCTAATGGTTAGGGTAAGGGACGCTAAGAGCGCTCCATCTCTTGGTTCTATGTTGTGCTCTCTCTATAGATCCTCGACTTACGATGCTGCCACGACCAGTCTTCGTAGGCGTCTTCCATCTCGGCAGGTTGCGAGCTGGATCACCGGTGAGAAGAAGTTGCCCCGATTGTCCTGTGTTGGGTCGTTAGCAGTAACACCTCTCCAGCTCCCACCTCAGTCGCTTGGCGCAGTTTAGGTGTTGTGCAGCAGGAATCAGGGGCGAGAACCTAACACCGCCAGCGGGGCTCTTGGGTGACCTCTCTCCATGGGTCCTCGACTTACGATGCTGCCGCGACCGGTCTTCGTAGGCGTCCTGCTGGGCACTTTGTGAGCTGGGCCGCCGGTGAGAGTACGTAGCCCGGACTGTCCCGAAGCATCGTAGTGGTGATGCTTGAACCCCCACGGTTGACCGGCAATTGCTGGTCGCGTAACCTGATTGTGGTGTCAGAGCCATCTGCGTCCTCCAACGGGGCTCTTGGTTGATCTCTTTCCATCGGTCCGATGCTGCCACAGAAGGGTCCAGCTGTTGAAGGCATCCGCCTCCTCGGCAGGTTGAGAGCTGGCCCGCCGGTGAGAGTACGTAGCCCGGACTGTCCCGAAGCGTCGTAGTGGTGATGCTTTAACCCCCCGGTTGACCGGTCCTCGCGAAACCTGGTTTCGGTGTCAGAGCCATCTGCGTCCTCCAACGGGGCTTTTGGTTGATCTCTTTCCATCGGTCCTCGACTTTGTTCCGATGCCTTGGAAGGGTCTGTTGTTTGAAGGCGTCCTCCTCCTCGGCAGGTTGCGAGCTGGGCCACCGGTGAGAGTACGTAGCCCGGACTGTCCCGAAGTGTCGTAGTGGTGATGCTTGAACCCCCCGGTTGACCGGCAATTGCTGGTCGCGAAACCTTGTTGCGGTGTCAGAGCCATCTGCGTCCTCCAACGGGGCTCTTGGTTGATCTCTTTCCATCGGTCTTCGACTTTCTTCCGATGCCTTGGAAGGGTCGGTTGTTTGAAGGCGTCCTCCTCCTCGGCAGCTTGCGAGCTGGGCCGCCAGTGAGAGTGCGTAGCCCGGACAGTCCCGAAGCATCGTATTGGTAATCTTGAACCCCCCGGTTGACCGCTCACTTGCCGCTTCCGAGCGGGGGTCTGAGTTTGCGAAACCTGGTTGTGGTGTCAGAGCCATCTGCGTCCTCCAACGGGGCTCTTGGTTGATCTCTTTCCATCTGTCCTCGACTTTCTTCCGATGCCTTGGAAGGGGCCGGTTGTTTGAAGGCGTCGTCCTCCTCAGCAGGTTGCGAGCTGGGCCGTCGGTGAGAGCAGGTAGCTCGGATTGTCCTGGGGCGCATCATAGCAGTTATGCCTAGCCATGTCCTGCCGACCTGGGCCGCTTCCGAGCGGTGCCAAGGTTGTAGTACCAGCAGGACCAAGTTGGTAGCCAGCTGCGACCTCCTGCGGGGCTCTTGGTTGACCTCTCTCCACGGGTCCTCGACTTTGTTCCGATGCCTTGGAAGGGTCGGTTGTTTGAAGGCGTCCTCCTGCTCGGCAGGTTGCGAGCTGGGCCGTCGGTGAGAGCAGGTAGCCCGGATTGTCCTGGGGCGCATCGTAGAAGTTATGCCAATCCATGTCCTGCCGACCTGGGCCGCTTCCGAGCGGTGACAAGGTTGTACCGGTGCCAAGTTGGCAGCCAGCTGCGACCTCCCGTGGGGCTCTTGGTTGACCTCTCTCCAAAGGTCCTCGACTTTCTCTGCTGCCTTGGAAAGTCGTCTTGTCCCCCGGGCGCTGCGAGGCCGCCCACCTCCCGAGCGCAATAAATGAAGGTAGTCTCAGCACTTCGATGGAAGGGGGGACTAACTGGTTGATCCTGCCAGTAGCATATGCTTGTCTCAAAGATTAAGCCATGCACAGGAAAAGTACACACGGCCGGTACAGTGAAACTGCGAATGGCTCATTAAATCAGTTATGGTTCCTTTGATCGCTCCAACCGTTACTTGGATAACTGTGGTAATTCTAGAGCTAATACATGCCGACGAGTGCTGACCACCCGGGACGTGTGCATTTATCAGACCAAAACCAATCCGGGGGGCTTTGGCGGCGGGGTCGGGCTTCGGCCTCCCCAACGCTCTCCCCGGCCGCTCTGGCGACTCTAGATAACCTCGGGCCGATCGCACGTCCCCGTGACGGCGACGATACATTCGGACGTCTGCCTTATCAACTTTCGATGGTACTTTTTGCGCCTACCATGGTGTCCACGGGTAACGGGGAATCAGGGTTCGATTCCGGAGAGGGAGCCTGAGAAACGGCTACAACATCCAAGGAAGGCAGCAGGCGCGCAAATTACCCACTCCGGACTCTGGGAGGTAGTGACGAAAAATAACAATACAGGACTCTTTCGAGGCCCTGTAATTGGAATGAGTACACTTTAAATCCTTTAACGAGGATCCATTGGAGGGCAAGTCTGGTGCCAGCAGCCGCGGTAACCAGACGTGTGTGTGGAGAGCTCCTGCAGTGGAACGTGTGTACGGTGATTTCTACTGTTTGGAGCCGAAAAAACTTGCTGGACTCGGCTGGGTTTATTCCAGACAGGGTCCCCACTCCTTTCCCAGGAGGAGTGGGGTCCTGGGGAGAGACCCCGGAGTCGGGAGCACGAGGAGAGGAGGACGCACTGGCCGCCGAGGTCGGGAGGGAGAGCGACCGCATGGAGGTGGCAGCAGGCATGCTGCGCAGATCCGAGAGGTGCCGGAGGAGCGGCGGCTCTAGTGAAGATTTGAGCCTGCTAACCCAGCACAGCCGCGGGGAAGTGGAGGTTCCACTTGCCGGCATGGATGCAGAGTGTCGGGCTGAAGGAAGGACTGGAGAGAGGTCCGCAGCAGCAGCCGGAACAATGGCGGGAGCCGCTGCGGGAGGAAACCTCGCGGCGGTGGACACCGCCGGAGCATACAGACGGGGAGCACTGGGTATGTCCGGAGAAACTGCCGGGTGCATTGTGGTGAGGCTCGGGGCACTGGGTCTCGGTGAAATCCTGGACCTGGACGAGCTAGAGTGCCAGCTCAAGGAATGGGCGGAACTGGCCCCGAGGGAATCGACGGAGCAGTTCCGTCAGAGAGTGACCATAATTACGAGCCTCTACAGAATCTCAGAGGAGGAGAGACTGTCCCTGAAACAGGCTCTGGCGGAACAACGCTACAGGGCGAATCATGTCTCGAGGAACAAGAGACTGGCAATTTCGGAGCGCATCAAGGAGCTTAAAGACCGGATCGGTTTTTTGGAATCCAGGCTGGATCTAATTCTCCGGTTCTCGGGATGTTTCCGAAACCGGCTGGTGAGCTGGAAGAAAGCTCTGGGGGAAAAGGCGCTGAAACAGAGCCAAGAGATGGGACAGGAGACGAGCCAGGAGGCAAACCAAGGGTTAACCTCAGAATCGGCCTCAGGAGGAGCGGCAGGTAAGCCGGTGGGAGGAGACAGTCAGGTGTCTGAGTGCAGCCTTCCCTGCGCTCAACGGGAACGTGTTGCAAAGCACGGACTGGTGCGGGATGGAACGAGGCACCGTCCATCGGGTTTCCTCATGTCGTTAAGCAGCTCGGAGGGTTCCGGCGAGTCGTGGTCAGAATCGGAGGAAACCAGGTGCAGTGGTGGTACCGGGGGACTCCTGATGGCCGAGATCAGGCAGGTGCAGTCCCCGCCGGTGAACTTCGGTGACTTCACGTTCGGAGGGGATCCGGTGGCGGATGACCTGTCTGACAAGGCCGAAAGGAGAAGGAGACGGAAGTTGGAGAAGGCAGGTAAGGCTCCAATTATGGAGGAAAGGCTTATTTTTGTACCCCTTGTGAAGCCCGACGTACTGCCTGAACCCCGGGATGCCACTGTGAACCCCTCTGGTCAGCCTACTCCTGATCCTGCAGTGGATCAGGGGTCTGATGGAGGGTAGAGTACACGTAGTCCCCCTGCTCAGCATGTTCAAGAAACCGATGACACTGCTGCCGCTAGATCTAGTGGCGGTAGCAGTGTGGTGGCAAGACCGGCTGAGAAGCCGGATAATGTTGCGGGAAAAGTACAAGTGGTGAAGAAGGTGGTGCTCGGTCCCAAAAAGCTGGGCTCGGGTGCAGTGTGTATCCCCTTGGGGGAGAATAAATTGGTGCCAAGGGTGGTGCTCTCCTCGGCAAAATTGTGTCGGGGGCTGGTGGAGGATGAAGCAGTCCTGAAAACGCAAAAGAAGAAATGAAGGGAGGAAACCTCCAGCTCACCAGTATGTGCGTCTCCTGACTCTCTGCTCGGATTCCCGCTACGGCTGGCGGTATATAATGGAAAAAACAAAGGAAGTAATCCAGCGCTGAGTCCAGTTGTGAGTTAAAAAGGAAACGTTGTTCCCATCTTTATTGAAGTAGTATGATTAAAAATCGTAGGGAGACGCAGTCCCAGAAAAATTGTGAGTAGGCGGTGTGCCCTGGCCTACGCGTTTCGAGCAGCTCCTGTGCTCTTAATCATGGCAAAGAACACTTCTTTGCCATGATTAAGAGCACAGGAGCTGCTCGAAACGCGTAGGCCAGGGCACACCGCCTACTCACAATTTTTCTGGGACTGCGTCTCCCTACGATTTTTAATCATACTACTTCAATAAAGATGGGAACAACGTTTCCTTTTTAACTCACAACTGGACTCAGCGCTGGATTACTTCCTTTGTTTTTTCCTGAAAACGCAAACTAAGATTCTGGCCAGTCCAGCAGGAGTGAATGTGGCCTGCAGGCAAGAAAACGCACCTGCAGGAAAAAACGCATGGAAAAACGCATCCAGTGTGAATGAGGGTGTGGAAGGAGAAAATGCAATTGTGATGGAGGAATGTGGGGTGAATGTTTCTGGGGAAGAAATAGTGGTGGGGGACGGGTTGGGGGATGTAAATGGTGCAAATGGTGTGAATGGAGGTACAAATGGGGGTATGAGTTTGAATGAGAGTGGGGGTGTGGAGAACATGGAGATGCAGGAGGTGGACGCAGCTCCCGGGGGTGGCCGTAGTGTTCTGGGGGAGAGTTTGATGGAGGTTAGTCCGTGGAGGGTCCCGCTGGAAAGTGGGGTACCCGTTATTAATGCGCCCACTGGGGCCCCCGGGAGTTGTGAAGGTGGGGAGGTCGTATGCTGCGGCTGCAGCAGGCCCAAGTGTCCCTTTGTCCGCTAGTGTTGTGCATGGTAACTTGCAACGGCGCCTGGCGGAGGCCTTAAGGAGGGGTGAGAGCTCTGTCCAAATAGGGGGTGAGCAGGTCGACCTGTCCTTCTGGTACCAGAAGTACGGGCAGCCCGCCTTCCGAGAGAACAGAGGGAAGGGACCACCAGTCTTGTCTCTTCCGACAGGCGGACCCGGGGGTGTCCGCAGGTGTCTGGTCCCGTCATGAGCTGACACAGGCACTGCCCCAGTGGCAGGGTTTCGCCGTTCAGGCCATCACGAGGCAAAACGAGGTGATCAAGAGAGGGACCATTTTGACCAGTAATGAGTCACTCTCTTGTATCGACATTATGACCTGGGTGGAGAGATTCGGAGAGGTCCAGGGTATGCCCCAGAAGAACCGGGACGAGCATGGGATCTGGTCTGGTGCCTGGACCTTTTCCGTCAAATTAAAGGACCAGGGGAACTTGGTGTCCCACATGCCCTCCTCTGCTTACCTGGGGAGGGACAGGATCCTGGTTTTCTACCAGGGGCAGCCGAAGGTCTGTCACAAGTGCGGTAGCCCCACACACTTTAGCGCCCAGTGCAAGGAGAGGAGGTGTGCGCTGTGTGGGGCTCTGGGTCATCTTGCCGCCACGTGTAAAGACATTAGGTGTAACCTGTGAGGTGATCTAGGTCACCCCTTTAGCCGCTGTCTGCGCTCCTTCGCCAACCTGGTCTTCAACCCGGTGGCAACTAGCCTGGCCAGTGGTAGTGGTCAGGGGGACGGTGTCGCTGGGGAGGGGGCTGGTGAGGATGGAGGGGTGATAGGGCCGAGGAAGATAAGGACCCTGCCTCCTTCCAGACTTAAATAAAGAAGCAAAAAGCACGGCGCCACATAGTGCAGGTCAATCGGACTAAAAATGAATGCAGAACGTAGTTAATATGCTCACCACATGGAGGTTGGTAAAGGCAATAAGTAATTCCACTAATGCTGCTGCCAGGATCCAAAACCGGTGAAACCGAATGGTCACCGCTAAATGAAGCACATGAAGGTAGTAAAAAAGGAGGATCCTATAGGGCGCTGCTGCGTGGATGTAGTAGAAAGTCAATGATAATAGGAAATATATAACAATTATTTATTGAACATTAGGTGGCTACGCGTTTCAACACTGAACTAGTGTCTTCCTCAGGCCATTAAAAACATATACAGAGGGGTTCCTTATATACCTATAGATATTAGACAAACAGGAAGGAAATAAGGGTCAGAAGTGGGAGAGGTCAAGAAGTTAATTAAAACGTCATGATTAACAGCTGTATCAAAAGGCCAACTTAGAAAAAATCGTTAACACATAAATTAACACCTGCCCAGGGGAAAGGAAAAAGACGGGAACCGCACCCGTATTGATTTCATAGAGTAAATGAATGAATGAATACATAAATAAATACTTAAATACTGAGTCCATCATACACAACATTAGAATAGTGTATAAACAAATATACATATAGAAATATCATTAAAAACAAGGAATACATTACATTACATATTATAATAAATTACTATATGGCAAAATGGAGAAGTAGAAACTGTAAATATATATTTATATACAATTTTCCTTTATATACATATATTTACAGTTTCTACTTCTCCATTTTGCCATATAGTAATGGATAACCATTATTGTGTTTTTTTTTTCGATTGTAAAATCGTATGTCAAGCAGATTTGGCTACCAGTGACACTTTGCATTTTTGTACACCGGTTTTATACATCTGATGGTTTTAATATATTTTTATACATTTTATTTCTTCTTTTTTATTTTTTACATCATCTAACAACAATGTTTTAATATCAGGGACACACAAAAAAACATTTACTGTATCAACATACACGCATATATATATTTATTTTCTGACAATTTATTATAATATGTAATGTAATGTATTCCTTGTTTTTAATGATATTTCTATATGTATATTTGTTTATACACTATTCTAATGTTGTGTATGATGGACTGAGTATTTAAGTATTTATTTATGTATTCATTCATTCATTTACTCTATGAAATCAATACGGGTGCGGTTCCCGTCTTTTTCCTTTCCCCTGGGCAGGTGTTAATTTATGTGTTAACGATTTTTTCTAAGTAGGCCTTTTGATACAGCTGTTAATCATGACGTTTTAATTAACTTCTTGACCTCTCCCACTTCTGACCCTTATTTCCTTCCTGTTTGTCTAATATCTATAGGTATATAAGGAACCCCTATGTATATGTTTGTAATGGCCTGAGGAAGACACTAGTTCAGTGTTGAAACGCGTAGCCACCTAATGTTCAATAAATAATTGTTATATATTTCCTATTATCATTGACTTTCTACTACATCCACGCAGCAGCGCCCTATAGGATCCTCCTTTTTTACTACCTTCATGTCCTTCCAGACTTATGAGGCAGGAGCGCTGTCGACTCAAAAGGGAGCAGGGGGGGCCCCAAAGCCATGGGGTTCAGTCTGTCGTCCCTCAGGAGGACGTCTGCGGAGGCCCTTGGGGACAGTGGGGTGGAGGAGGAGATCAGGAGACTGGTTAGGAGGAGAGGAGAAGCCCCCTCTAGTCGTTCCTCGTACTATGGTAGTTTGGGCGAGGACGAAGTGAGGGGGCAAGACAAGGGAGAGGACACTGGCACGAAGGCCCTGTACAAAACTAGGGGAGTTTCGTTACCATCTAAGACCGGCCAGATCCCAAAGGAAGGCCTGACTTGGTCCTTCCCTTCAGGTTGTAGCCTAGTTCTTTAAAATTATTCTTAAGGCTCCTCCACCTACCATTCATTCTGTCGTTGGTACCCACATGGACCACGACAGCTGGATCATCACCAGCCCCTCCCAGAAATTTGTCCACCCTTTCCACCACATGCCGAACCCCGAACCCTGGTACCAGGGAAACAGCAAACCATTTATTTTCTGCCTTTTATAGTGATAACCCCGAGGTGGAAGTTTAATCAAATAAACTGTGCACAGTTTGGACTCAGATTCAACCTGAAGAATTCCCAAGTTATTCAAAAGAAAAATACTGACAAGAAACGTACGGTGGGTCCTGTGTTTAGTGTGGGTCAAAAGGTGTGGCTTTCTACTAAGAATCTGCGACTGAAAGTAACATCTCGCCAGATTGCTCCTAGGTTTATTGGTCCATATGAAATTGTTGAAATTATTAATCCTGTGTCTTTTTCGTCTGGCTCTTCCTCCATCTTTTAAAATTCATGATTTTTTTCACAAATCTCTCCTTTCATTTTTTTTATCTAATCCACTCAAGAAACCTCCTCCTCCAGTTCAGGTAGAAGGAGATATGGAGTTTGAGCTTCAGAAGATTGTGGATTCCAGAAGCGTCAGGTGTACTCTCCAGTACTTGGTACACTGGAAGGGGTATGAACCAGAAGAACGAATTTAGGTTCCTGCCTATTCAGTACATGTTAACCGTTTAGTTTGAATTCTTTATTTGAAGTTTCCTTTGAAACCTAGACCGAGGTTTAGGGGACCGGTGGCCCCTCATAAAAAAGGGTAGTACGGTTAGGAAAGGTCCGTCCCTTTAAGATTACCATGACTACTAGTCTAGCTTCTGTGGGGTTCTGGTTTTATTTGTTGAGCCTACTCCACTTCTCTGTCTTCCTTCCTATTTCTATAAGATTGAAGGGTGGAGTATTTAAATTTGGGTTGGTTCTGTTTTCTTTGCTTGTGATTTTTCTTGTCTCCATGAGTTTGATCAAGCTACTGACTATACCCTGTACCTTTGACTATTTGCACTTTTTGGAACTGGACCTCGGCTTGTCTCTGGATTAACCTTTGCTTACTGATTTGGACTTTCTGCTTCTGGCTGGTTTTGACTTCTGCAATCCCTGATATCCACTAGCTTTGTGATTTGGACTTTCTGTTTACCCTCGGGCTGTCTTGTTATCTGCTCTGGTTTTGCCTGCATTGCACCCTTTATCCAACATGGAACTCTGTTAATACGACCTGGCTTCTATGCTACCGTTGAAAAGTTTGGGGTCACCCAGACAATTTTGTGTTTTCCATGAAAACTCACACTTATATTTATCAAATGAGTTGCAAAATGACTAGAAAATATAGTCAAGACATTGACAAGGTTAGAAACAATGATTTTTATTTGAAATAATAATTTTCTCCTTCAAACTTTACTTTCGTCAAAGAATGCTCCATTTGCAGCAATTACAGCATTTCAGACCTTTGGCATTCTAGCTGTTAATTTGCTGAGGTAATTGGGAGAAATTTCACCCCATGCTTCCAGAAGGCCCTCCCACAAGTTGGATTGGCTGCTGCTCCCACAACAGCTCTATGGGGTTGAGATCTGGTGACTGCGCTGGCCACTCCATTACAGATAGAATACAAGCTGCCTGCTTCTTCCCTAAATAGTTCTTGCATAATTTGGAGGTGTGCTTTGGGTCATTGTCCTGTTGTAGGATGAAATTAGGCTCCAATCAAGCGCTGTCCACAGGGTATGGAATGGCGTTACAAAATGGAGTGATAGCCTTCCTTATTCAAAATCCCTTTTACCTTGTACAAATCTCCCACTTTACCAGCACCAAAGAAATCCCAGACCATCACATTACCTCCACCATACTTGACAGATGGCGTCAGGCACTCTTCCAGCATTTTTTCAGTTGTTCTGCGTCTCACAAATGTTCTTCTGTGTGATCCAAACACCTCAAACTTCGATTCGTCTGTCCATAACACTTTTTTCCAATCTTCCTCTGTCCAATGTCTGTGTGCTTTTGTCCATATTAATCTTTTCCTTTTATTAGCCAGTCTCAGATATGACCTTTTATTTGCCACTCTGCCCTGAAGGCCAGCATCCCGAAGTCGCCTCTTCAATGTAGACGTTGACACTGGCATTTTGCGGGTACTATTTAATGAAGCTGCCAGTTGAGGACCTGTGAGGCATCTATTTCTCAAACTAGAGACTCTAATGTACATATCTTGTTGCTCAGTTGTGCAGCGGGGGCCTCCCACTTCTCTTTCTACTCTGGTTAGAGCCTGTGTGTGCTGTCCTCTGAAGGGAGCAGTACACACAGTTGTAGGAAATCTTCCGTTTCTTGGCAATTTCTCGCAAGGAATAGCCTTCATTTCTAAGAACAAGAATAGACTGTCGAGTTTCACATGAAAACTCTCTTTTTCTAGCCATTTTGAGAGTTTATTCGAACCCACAAATGTAATGCTCCAGATTCTCAACTAGCTCAAAGGAAGGTCAGTTTTATAGCTCCTCTAAACAGCAAAACTGTTTACAGCGGTGCTAACATAATTGCACAAGGGTTTTCACGTGTTTTCTAATCAGCCATTAGCCTTATAAGACCAGAGAAGATTGGGTTTGGATCCAGCACAGACGATTCAGTAAAATGGAAGGGATATTTCCAAGTTTAATGGGCCAGTATAGTTTGGCAAGTTAAAATCAGGAATAAAGAGCACAGCGTGACATCCTGATAGTGTAGGGAAAAAAAAAGGTGGAAGCTTCAGCCATGATTAAGGACGCTCATAGCGTCTGAAACGCGTAGGCTTCCTATCTACCACTACCACCTTTTTTTTTCCCTACACTATCAGGATGTCACGCTGTGCTCTTTATTCCTGATTTTAACTTGCCAAACTATACTGGCCCATTAAACTTGGAAATATCCCTTCCATTTTACTGAATCGTCTGTGCTGGATCCAAACCCAATCTTCTCTGGTCTTGTCTACTGTGTGCCGACACAAGGATCCGTGCACGACTACCCCTGGAATTACATCTGCAACGAAGGTGAGCTGGAGGTGTTTCTCTTTATCTACTTTTGTTTACATTAGCCTTATAACACAGTTAGCAAACACAATGTACCGTTAGAACACTGGAGTGATGGTTGCTGGAAATGGGCCTCTATACACCTATGTAGACATTGCATTTAAAACCAGACGTTTGCAGCTAGAATAGTCACTTAGCACATTAACAATGTATAGAGTGTATTTATGATTAATTTAATGTTATCTTCATTGAAAAAAACTGTGCTTTTCTTTCAAAAATAAGGAAATTTCTAAGTGACCCTAAACTTTTGAACGGTAGTATATATATATATATATATATATATATATATATATATATATAATTTTTGGGCTGCTTGTTAAAAAGCTATTGCCTATTCCGATTTCACAGTGTTAATAAGCCCCTTCAGATTTAGGCCACCAAAAGGGATAATTTTTTGCTTATTTTTCCTTTTTAAAAGCATATAAATTACAACAGTGCAGTGTGTTTTTACACACCGGCTACTGATCTGTTTACCCATAGCCACATACAGTAGGTAAGTCCTTGAGGTAGGACCAACATCTATCGAATCGAAAATCGCAGTAAAACCGCATGGGTTAAATCTTGTATAATGGCGGAATACATAAAAATAAACAATACAAGAATAATCTTTAATTATTTTTTACACCGTTTACCTTAATCACAAACATGACTTTATTAAAAGTGTCATTATGGGGATTCTCAAGAGGTAAATGCTTATTACTGTCTAATAATTTTTATTCAATAAAAAAGATATGTTTAAAATTTTTTATTTATTGTATTTTTTCTTTTGTGTAGTTATTTTTTATATTCGTAAACTTTATTTAATTATTTCGGGAAAAGAAAATAAAAAAAAAATATGTGTTTTTAGGACAAACATTTTTTGAAACATTTTTTGGAATCCGTAACTCAGACATACTAGACAGCTCTCGGGTTCTTTGTCCAGCCCTAGGGTGCCAATATAAAACCATAAGCTCTAGCAATCGCAATGCCAGGACTGACAAGAAGATGACAAACAAAGCCCTCTTCGCTTTTTCAGCACCGCATTCAGCCGTCGTCCAGTGGGTGATCGTGTGGCCGCAGCTTTTCTACCCCGCGCAATCCCCATCATGTACACATATGTCATGATATGCCACAAATGTCTGATAGATACAGGTTTCTTGGACCCGCACCTATCTCCCCAATAGGAATCCTGACCACGTGTCGCCTGGAGAGGATGGGTTTCATAAAATCGCTGAGCTACGCTGTTTTCATAACTCCCAAGGTCGAGAGATAGGTGTAGGTCCCAGAGCTGGCATCCGAATCTATTAGACATTTATTGCATATCCCGTGGATATTACATAAAAGTCTGTCATGACATAACCCCTTTAAATTATTGTAGTTGCCCTATATTACAGTACATGTATGAGATTTTTTTTTTAAATGTGCTCACATCTGCATCATGGTATCCATTTATAATGGAAGCCACTTAACAGTGCCAGTTATGTCCTATGGATACTATCAGTGCCCGACTGACCCCATTGATTTGTAATGCAGTTCAAAGGGCTCTATTGTAATTCCTCTCAAATCTGAATAACCACCCTATCGCATGTCCGAGATGAAAATACCCCTTTAAGAACTGACTGTTAATGTATCCCCCCCCCCCATGTCAGGCGCCATTGTAACCAGATCATCAATGTTATTCACTTCACCTGTCAGTGGTTGTAATGTTCTGGCTGAACGGTGTATGAAGTAAATATGGCTCCATAATAGGAAATTCACCAATAGTCAATCAAGAAATTAAAAAATGTAAAAATAAATTAAAAACCCAACTCGATGCGGAAAGATTACAATTGGATTGGATAATTTTCACCATTCGACATTTGCAATTCTTGACGCTACTTTACTATTGATTCCAGAAATGGACTGGTCATTAAGTGGTTAATCACGACTATAGCATTAAACAAATTTATCAAAAAGTCAGAATTTCAATATGAGTAGTATTGAGAAAGTAAAGCAAGAAGTCAAAAAGGATTTTTTTTTTTTATATGGTCATGAGGGTTTTTATACTTATATTGCCCCAGGTTCTCTCGCAATTACGTACTGGAGGATTTTTCTGGATATGGATTATGCAAATCAGTGTACTTGATAATTAACCTCCCCTGGCGTACACTTAGATGGTTTCAAAGATCACAATCATATAAGGAAAGATTATGTCTTTTTTGTTATTACACTTCGGATGTTCAGACTGAGATCGATGCTGAGTAGTGAACATCTTTATTACAAGAATGAAGACGACGTTGGTAACTTTACTGTTGGGGCTAATGCTTCTGGCAACAGGTAAGAAACCTTTTTCTAGATACTATGGGCTGGTTTACGGCTCTGCAACTTATTACTATTACACAATTATTTGGGGAATATGCTCACCAGGCTGTAAAACTTAAAGGAATTGTTCACCTAAAATCATCAATCGATTCCATTTATCATCTGAAGGGGAATTTTATTTAAAGACGAAGAACTTGGCAGAACAACAAATTCTCCCAGCCAGTCACCACCAAAATACCCATGAAGATACAATCCTGACCTGGGTCCTGGACACCGTCTTCTTCTCTGTAGTGGGTGGGTTTAGGAGGGCTGGTGTTAGCCTATAGGGAATGTGAGTTCCTGGGGAAGAAAACTGTAATCAATACCTAATAAAGAAAATTGATTAAAAGGTACCATTCCCAAACAAGCCATCAATTGCTTCAAAGTTGCCCTTCTTTATTAACCTATTAAGGCCATTATATTTTTTTAATGTAGTAAAAAAAAACTTTCTTTTTGCTCTTTTACATTTTTTTATTTTTTGTTTTTCCCTTTTCTCCTTTAAAGAGGCATAACTTTTTTATTTTTTCCATTGTCAATTACTTTTTTTTGCGGGTCTAGTTGTAGCTTTTAATAGCACCATTTAATGTACCATATAATGTACTGGGAAATGTAAAAAAAATATTTTGTAAGTTGAAATGGAAGAAAAAACAAAAGTTTCCCCATTGTTCTTTGGGTTTCATTTAACCCCTACCCCTAAGGTTACTTCCCACACGAGGATGTATAGTTACTGAGTTGTTTCCGATGCACACGGTCGGCGACAGTGTGCACCGGGAACCGGGAGGTCAGCCGTCGCCGACAGCTGACACTCCACTCTTGCCGTCCAGCGGTCATTTGCCACTGATTTCAGTGAATCAACCCCTTATATTCGTCGATCGGTTGCAATCGCCGAATTTTAGGGGTTTCTAGCATATCGGCAGACCCCGGTCCAAAATCCAAGATATAGAATAAAAAGTGATCAAAAAGTAGAATTTACCTCAAAATAGTACCAATAAAAACTACAACCCGTCCCGCAAAAAAACAAGACCTCCCACAGCTTTTTTGACGAAAAAATAAAAAAGTTACGGCTCAGAATAGCGTGTCTCAGAGAATAAATTATTTTATAGAAACATAATTTTATTGTGCAAACGCTGCAAAACGTAAAAAAACCTATACACATATGGTATCGCCATAATCGTACCGACCCGCAGAATAAAGTAAAATGTCATTTATTGCACACAGTGAACGCTGTAAGAAATAAATAATTTAAAGCCCCAAAATCTATGTTTTTTGGTCACCTTAGCTCTAAAAAAGATCCTGTGGGGTCAAAATGCTTACTATACCACTAGAAAAATTCCTTAAGGGGTGTAGTTTCCAAAATAGGGTAACTTTTGGGGGTTTCCACTGTTTTGGTCCCTACGGGGCGTTGCAAACCCGACATGGCACTGAAAACCATTCCAGCAAAATCTGTGCTCCAAAATCCAAAAGGCGCTTCTTCCCTCCTGAGCCCTGCTGTGGGTCCAAACATCAGTTTATGACCACATATGCGGTATTGCCGTAATCAGGAGAAATTGCTTTATAAATGTTGGGGTGCTTTTTCTCCTTTATTCCTTGTAAAAAATCTATGTTTCTACAGAAAAAAAGGTGATTTTCATCTTCACAGACTAAATCCACTAAATTCTGCAAAAAAAATTGTGGGGTCAAAATGCTAACTTTACCCCTAGATAAATACCTTGAGGGGTGTAGTGTCCAAAATGGGGTCACTTTTTGGGGCTTTCGACTGTTTAGGTACCACAAGACCTCTTCAAACCTGACATGGTGCCTAAAATATATTCCTAAATAAAGGAGGCCCTAAAATCCTCTAGGTGCTCCTTTGCGTCTGAGGCCGGTGTTTCAGTCCATTAGGACACTAGGGCCACATGTGGGATATTTCTAAAAGCTGCAGAATCTGGGCAATAAATATTGAGTTGCATTTCTCTGGTAAAACCTTCTGTGTTACAGAATTTTTTTTATTCCAAGTGAATTTCGGCAGAAAAAAAGAAAATTTTAAATTTCACCTCTACTTTGCCTTAATTCCTGTGAAACGCCTAAAGGGTTAAAATACTTTCTGAATGTGGTTTTGAATACCTTGAGGGGAGCAGTTTTCAAAACGGGGTGATTTATGGAGACTTTCTAATATAGAAGGCCCTCAAAGCCACTTCAGAACTGAACAGGTCCCTGAAAAAATAGCCTTTTGAAACTTTCTTGAAAATATGAGAAATTGCTGCTTAAGTTCTAAGCCTTGTAACGTCCTAGAAAAATAAAAGGACGTGAAAAAAAACGATGCAAACAAAAAGTAGACATATGGGGGATGTTAACTAGTAACTATTTTGTGTGGTATTACTATCTGTTTTACAAGCAAATACATTAAAATTTCGAAAAAAGGTTTTTTTATGTAAATTTTCGCTAAAATTTGATGTTTTTCACAAATAAATTATTAAATTTCTATTACATTTCACAAATAAATATTGAATTTATCAACCAAATTTTTCCACCAACATAAAGTACAATATGTCACGAGAAAACAATCTCAGAATCGCTTGGATAGGTAAAAGCATTCTGGAGTTACTACCACATAAAGTGACACATGTCAGATTTGAAAAAAATCTGTGTCCACAGGGCCAAAACAGGCTGTGTCCTAAAGGGGTTAATTCGGTGGATCAATAGGATTACAATGATACCAAATTTATATATTTTTTGTTTCACTACTGTTACAAAATAAATACATTTTGTTAACAAAAAAAAGTGAGGTATTGTTTTTTACAAAATTTATTGATACCATTTTGGGGTACATACAGGTTTTTGATAATTTTTGTATTCCATTTTTTTTGTGGGAGACAAGGTGACCAAAAAACAGTGATTCTGGCATTTTTTATTCTTTTTTTTTAATGTCGTTAACTGCACGCGTTACATATTGTTATATTGTAATAGTTTGGACTTGGCGATATTAATTGTGGTTTGCTTTTTATTTTTTTACATTAATTTTGGGGAGAATAGGAACGTTTTTTTTTAACTATTAATATTTTTTTATGTATTCAAAAAAACAACTTTATTTTTGCTAGGGGCCTTGAACCAGTGATTGTTGGATCACTTGTACATAATACTGCAATAATGTATTGCAGTATATCTGGATTTTTACAGGCTCTTATTAAGCCCTGCCTTTGGAGGGGCTTACAGGAGCACAAAGCTTATGGACCGAGGGTCCGTCATTAGGCACCCAGGCTGCTACTATAACCATTGATAACCTGCAATCGTGCCGATGGGATGCCCCTCTTTCTACAGATTATATGCTGTAGTCACTATTGACCATGGCATCTAAGGGGTTAAATAGCTAGGATCATAGTAATCTACGATGCTAGCAGTTAGAGCAGGGAGTCAGCAGTAATATACTGCTGACACCATCAGCGTATGAAGTAGGCTGAGCCCGCTCCATACAAACCCCCTACCCCATATGTCGTAAATGTACCATGGGCGGTTGTAAGGGGGTTAGTATCTAATAACACTGAATAGTTCCAGGAATCTGGACTATTGATTCCACATGAATCCTTGAAAAATACGTAAAACAATTATTTTGTGGGGCGCAATGGGAAAAAAAACAGCAATTCCCCATTGTTTTTTTAATTTACATTGTTCACCGCGCAGTGAAAATGACTTGTTAAATTTGTTAAATATGTTTTTGGTCATACCATATTTTTGTAGTTTTTTTTTAGTATTTAATACTTTTACCAAATAAAAACAATTTGTTGAAAAAAAAAATTCTGTGTCACCATATTCTTAGACCCACGATGACAGACCCTTTGTCAGTACCGCAATCACCTGTCCTCCAATGGGTAATCGCGCGGGCACCCGTGCAATCACCATCATGTACATGTATTTCAGGATGAGGGAAGGGGTTAAAGGGATAGGGGTAAACGATGAATGCAACATATTATGCGTCATACTGGTGGGTATTGCCAGGGGAAATGGTGTGAACTGGGAATAAGTTTTAGCTGCAATGTTTACAGATTTCCCTGATAGAGTCCGTGGGGTCTATCAGACCCATTTTTCACAGTTTGGCCCACTCAGTTAAAGTAATTGGGGTGGTGCAGTGATTTTCAAGTTCTCCTGATTTTTAATAGGCCTGTAAATTGATGTCCTTACTGAAATAGCATGGTAATTTTTCCCGTTTTTCCTGTCTTTTTTCTTCTGGATTGTTCCTTATTTCGGATCATTTTTGAGATTTAATATTTTAAACTAATTATTTATTATAATATTCAAGGGGTATTTTCATGACATTTATAGCATATCCACAAATATATCCTCACCACATCCTGTCGGAGAGTCAGCCGTCGGTCACCACATCCAGGTAGTTCATCAGTGCACAGCAGGACAGGTTTCAGAAAATAGTCTAGCTCGCTGAGTTACGCTGTTTCCATACGTCCCATATTGGGAGATATAGTAGAGCTGGGACCTGCATCTATCAGACATTTATGGTATATCCGCTGGATATGCCATAAGTATCGGTCATGACATAGCCCCTGCAAATTATTGTAGTTGCCGAATGTTACAGTACATGTATGAGTTTTAAATATATATATATATATGTATATTAGTCTCTATTCACATCTGCGCAGTGGAATTTATTTATAATGGAAGCCACTAAGATATGCCCTACGATGAATATCATAGGTGTCGGACTGGCTTCTGTCGTAGTTTCCTGTAAAATCTGAATGAATTTGCTACGGTGGCCTGGAATAGAGACTCCAACACAAATATGAAGAGAGCATTAAACATGCTATAGGTTTTACAACTACAGCATGTCCTATCCTCCATGGGTCAGCATGGCCACCCTGACTATTCTGCCTGCAAGCTGCGATCCTCTGCATGGTCTGACTCTTTTCTATCATAGCCAGCAGTGACACTGTCAGCAATTTGTGCTACAGTTGCTCTTCTGGGGGGATCGGACTAGACAGGCTAGCCTTCACTTCCCATGCGCATCCATGACCCTGTCACTGGTTCACATCCTGTGGATATGAAATAAATGTCCAAGATGAGAATACCCCTTTAAGAACTGACTGTTTACTTGCTGCCTAATATATCTAACCCCCTGTCATGCGCCATTGTAATAATAATAATCTTTATTTATATAGCGCCAATATATTCCGCAGCAATTTACAATTTAGTGCGTTCATGTACAGACAATATCAGACATCACATAGTGACAATATTTATTAACATTTCACTAAAGAGGAGTGAGGACGCTGCTCGCAAGAGCTTACAATCTATGAGGAAATAAGGGAGACACAAAATGTAAAAAATTGATTGTTAAGTATAATGGTCCAGCCATCATTTATATATATGGGGTAGTACAAATAAAGCGGCGTGAGCCGGTCACCAGCCAGAGTCTATATAACAAACATGAAGTGTATTAGGATGGGGATACTGCTGAATGAGGGGGTCTGGTTCTGATGACTAATGTAAAAGGGGGCCAGGGAAAAAAGGCATGTTAGGGAATGTTATAGGCCTGTCTAAAAAGATGTGTTTTCAGGGTACGCTTAATATAATCTGTATGTCTGGGGTAGCGCATTCCAGAGAACTGGTGCAGCACAAGAAAAATCATGGAGACGGGAGTGGGAGGTTCGGATAATGGAGGATTTTAATCTAAGGTTGTTGTCCGAATGTAGAGCACGGGTAGGGTGGTCGATAGAGATGAGGGAGGAGATGTAAGGAGGTGGAGCACTGTGGAGAGCTTTGTGGGGGAGAGTAAAAGGGTAAAACGAGAATAAATCACAGCGACAATGAGGGTTTTGGCTGTTTCCACAGTAAGAAAAGGGCGGATTCTGGAGATGTTTTTGAGGTGAAAGTGACAGGAACGTGTAAGTGATTGAATATAAGGGGAGAAGGAAAGATTTGAGTCAAACATAACCCCAAGATGGCGGGCGTGCTGCCTGGAGTTATAGTACTGCCACACACTGAGATGGAGACATCAGGTTTACGGAGGTTAGTAGATGGTGGGAACACAAGGAGCTCATTTTTAGAAAGATTCGGTTTCAGATAGAGAGAGGACATGATGTTAGAGACAGCGGACAGACAATCACTGGTGTTTTGTATTAGAGCAGGGGTGATGTCACGGGAAGAGGTATATAATTGGGTGTGATCAGCGTAGAGATGGTACTGGAAGCAAATCTGCTGATAGTTTGTCTAATCGGGGCTGTGTAGAGAGAAAAGAGGAGCGGACCTAGGACTGAACCCTGAGGAACCACAACAGCAAAGGGAAGAGGAGAAGAAGAAGAACCAGCAAATGATGCACGGAACAAGGTGTTAGAAATAAGGGAAGAAAATCGAGAGAGAGTCGTCTCCTGAAGACTGATAGAGAGGAACATATTGAGTAGAAGTTTGTGGTCTACATTGTCAAAAGCTGCTGAGAGACGTAAAGGAATCAGTAGAGAGTAATTACCATTAGATTTAGCCATCAGGAGAGCATTTGAGACGAGATAATCATTGGTATTAACTTAACCTGTTACTTGTTTTAATGTTATGGCTGATCGGTGTATAAAGTAGATATGACTTCATAATAGGATACTCATGAATACTCGATTAAAATAAATCAAAAGATCAAAAAGTAGATCAAAAACCCAATTTTGAGTGGGAAGATTACAATCTAATCGGATAATTTTCACCATTCAAAATTTGCGATTCTTGACTCTCCTTTTCTATTGATACCCGAAAATACTTAGTCACGACTATAAAATGAAAAAAAAAAAATGACTTAGAAAATGTGACAGCATTTTTAGTTAAGTGTTGAGAACGTAAAGCAAGAAGTCGAAAGGATTTTTTTTTTTATATGGTTATGAGGGTTTTTATACTTATATTGCCCCAGGTTCTCTCACAATTACGTACTGGAGGATTTTTCTGAATATGGATTATGCAAATCAGTGTGCTTGATAATTAACCTCCCCTGGCATACACTTAGATGGTTTCAAAGATCTATTACAAGAATGAAGATGGTAACTTTACTGGTGGGGCTAATGCTTCTGGCAACAGGTAAGAAACAATTTCCAGATACTATGGGCTGGTTTACGGCTCCGCAATTTATTACTATTACACAATTTTTTGAGGAAAATGCTCACCAGGTTGTAGAATTGAAAGGAATTGTTCATCTAAAATAGTCCCTCGATTCCATTTATCATCTGAAGGGGAATTTTATTTGAAGAAGAATAAAATGCACACATGAATTATAATAAAGGTAGTCAGAGTATTTAACTTTATAATGAAAAAAGTTACATAATTTTACAAATGTATTTCTTTTTTTGACTTTTTGGATATTTCCAGCCTCCATTCTTATTTTATATCTACGTTGTTTTACAATGATATGAGTTTAGGAGCTGGTTTGCAATATTGAGCTGATTTCGGGGTCTGACACTTTAATGCCTTATG
The DNA here is from genome assembly GCF_050947455.1 of Rhinoderma darwinii. NCBI lineage: Eukaryota > Metazoa > Chordata > Amphibia > Anura > Rhinodermatidae > Rhinoderma > Rhinoderma darwinii. Next base: position 404,412,738 of record NC_134689.1, read on the forward strand.
CAGACACTGTATGTAGTATGGTCAGCTGTGGATCACTCGGTGTGCATTGCTTTTTGGTTATATTTAGATTTGATTTGCGAATTTGATAACATTGCGATTGAATGCTAGGAAGAAAATACAGTATGTCAGAGATGTGAGAAGGATGATTTTGTTTTTATCTGAACCATGGCACAAACGGTCTTGATAAGTGGGAGATTGCGTAAATAGGAAATAATTAATGCAAAAAGTGGGAGGTGGGAAAAAAATATTATTCTGGGAAAATTAGGAAATATTGGAGCCCTTGGTTTCATATTCTTCATGTTGGATCTTGACAGCTGTATAAATGTCATAATTTTAACCCTTTAAGGTCCAGGCCATCTTTATTTTTAAAATTTTTTTGTTTATTCCTCCCCACTTTCCAAGAACGATAAGTAATTTTTTTTATTGAAACATCCCTTGCTTTTTGCAAGACAAGTTGTATTTTTTAATGCCATTATTTCATGTACCATATAATATAATGAAAAACTTTGAAAAATTATTTTGTGGGGTGAAATGGGAAAAAAAACCAGCAATTCCCCCATTGTTTTGGGATTTTACTGTGTTCACCATGCAGTAAAAATTACATGTTAACTTCATTCTGTGGGTAAATATGATTTTGGTGATACCAAATTTATATTGTTTTTGCTTATGATTTTCTACTTTTACAAAAGAAAAAAAGTTAAAAAAATATATTGTTTTTGTCGCCATATTATTAGACCCATAACTTTTATATTTTTCCATTGGTAGAGCTTTGGGCTTGTTCTTTGGGCTTGTTTTTTTGCTTGATGATCTGTGCTTATTATTGGTATTTTTTCGGGGTACAACTTCTTGATCACTTTTTATTTCACTTTTTGGGATGTGAGAAAACCAATAAACAGCGATTCTGTTTTTTGTTGTTGTTTTTTTTAGTTGTTCACTGTGCAGCATAAATATTGTTATATTGTACTAGTTTAGACTTTTTACAGAAGCGGCGATACCAATTGAATCGTTTGCGGCTATACTAATTGTACAATGTATTTTTGGGGATTGTTTACATTATTTTACAAAAATATTACTTTTAATATTTCTTTTTTTGTATATGGTTAAACCGTTTATTATACTTAATTACACATTTTTTTTAGTCCCACTACGGTACATGAACACGCGATCATTTGATCGCTGGTACAATAGACTGTAATACTTGTGCAGTGAATTGTACTTTTGACAGGGCTTAATAACAGTATTAACATGACAGTAGGTCTTCAGTAGGCTCCTCGGCTGCCATGACAGCGCATAGGCACCCCACCATTGTGACGCAAGGGGCGATGGGGTGACAGAGGGCCCCCCTTCTGTCTCATGGCATAGATGCTACGTAATCAAAATGTTGAAACGGCCGGGATCAGAGTTATCTCCAACCCTGGTCGTTGGAGCAAGGTGTCAGCAGTAATACACAGCTGACACCCATAGCGTATGGAGAGAGATCAGCCTGTGAGCCCGCTCCATATTACCCCTCTCCCGTTATGACTTACCGGTACGTCATGATGCGGGAAGGAGTTAATATTTCTTATGGTATTTTTCTAATTTGTTTCATAACCCCTAACATACAGTACAATCTACTACACAAAATAACGTGCCACGAGTTTGTAGATGTAGACCATTGATATTGAATTTCATTGATAAGCTGATCACCGAATTTCCTGCTGGGACCCTGTAGCCATTAATTGTAAAGTATGGATGAACCTGGCAGAACGTGTGCAATTACGCTGCAGCGCCACCACAGGGAAATTAAAGCATTACACAATGACCATTGAAAGGGATGGCCTGTCGCTGGATAGCAAAAATCTCCCGGGTCCAACAGAGTGAGAAATCCACTGTGTAGCCATGCTGGGTAAAGGGTGAGGGTACTTATCCCCCCTATTAATTCAGAATTGCTGAATTGGGTATTAAAATATATATATTTTTTTAAATCTTCTTCAGTCTCAGTTGCCACAATTGTATCCATTAGGGAAAAATATGAAATGTCTCTTCCTTCTGTTTTTTCGGAAGAAGAATAAGAGATAATAAAATAAGGAACAAAACTGATCACTGTCCATTGATTGTGATGTCAAACTCAATATTTTATCATTCTTCCTTATGACTTCAGTTGTTAAATTACCGATTTTGATGAGAATCATTATATGCTTTGAACTTAGCAAAAAAAGAAATTAACACTGAATAGGATTCTCCATGAATGATGATGGTGATAAATTGTAAATTATAAGTGATGCCAGTCTCGTCACACAGATGGCCAATTTTTTTGAAAAGACCAATGATAATTGGATGAAATTTTGTATTTTCACAATAAATTTTATTCTCTCCTATAAAAAAAAAAAAAAGAAGTATATAAAAATAAATTATAACAATAAAATTTTTCATAGATGTAATGTCAAATCTTTTGGGCCATAGTATTGTCCCATCTTCTGCTTAGGTCTGAGTTCTGTGCTGGTGTTCAACCATCTTGTTATTGCTCTTCCTCTTTTTCTTCTGTTCCCTTTGTCTTAATGAATCAGTTACTTACCTTAATTAAAAGTAAGATAGTTTGCTCTTTAAAGGGGCTCTCCACTTTGGATAATCTCTGCTTGTTCGCAGGGTCCCTTGACAAAAAGCTGATCGCAAAGTGTCCCCTGCTGTAATTTAAGGGGAAATCTCGTAGAAATGTTTCAATTTCCATGCAGCGCCAGTACAGGAGAGTCCATTCAAAATAATTGGTTTTCTTATAATACAGGAGAGGACAGGTCCTCCAGGGCGTGAGATCCTCTTTGCATCCACTCTCCACTCTGGCCAAGAGATGGGGATCCTGAACAGGGGACCCGCCACTGTTAACTCAGAATTCCCTAATAGGGGGCACGGAAATGGGTTTTCTAAACTGGACTACCCCTTGAGTTGGCTTAATTTGGTAAAGGAATCTTTTTTAGTTTGTTTTCCCTGCTGTCTTAAAAGCTTTCACCATCTCCAAAGCTCAAAGGTGTCAACCTTTTTCTCCTTAAAACTTTAAGATAAAATAATAACATGGAGCTATTAAAAAAACTAGACATTTTTCAAAAATCAAATAATTTTTTCCCCTTATTTATTATTATTACTTCCTATTTATTTTTAGGTGTGGTGTTTTTTGTGTGGGCATATTTTGTTTTAAACAAACGTAAGAGAACTTTAGGTGGCAGAGGCTAATGCCCGTTGCACTCAACCAAGTGCCACTCGGGCCTTTTTTCATGGCATCCAAGTGGCACCCAATAGTTTTCATGGACCCATTCACTTTAGCGGGTGAATCGGGTCTGTGAAAACGAAAATCTCTTACTTTTTCCCTTTTTGAATTTGGCTCATTCATGTGCTGCTTTGCTTGTGTGAAAAGTAAGAAATAGAAAAAAAAAACAGTACGTTTGCACATACAGTAAGTCATTGACATTGCTTTGCAAGTAAAACCCATTCTCTGCATACTTAGCCCTTGACCTTATCATCCACTGCAATCTGACAAAAGTTTATCTTTCCACAAATCATTCATCTTGACAAGAGCTCATTGCCAATCCCTCGAGCACTTCAGATGTTTACAAAGATCAGAGTCAGATAAGGATATTTTGAGGAACCTATGATCTATCCATAGCAAGAAATTGTGAATTGGAGAAATTATAGAATATACAGTAGAGTATTGAGAATGATATATGGATTGGAAAGTTCTCATTCTTCAATTTGATAATGACAGGACATCAATAGGGAATCTTTTTGAAACTTCTTCTTGGATGACAAGAAGAAGTAACCTATTGATATATCTAGTGACTTACATAAACTCTTGAGATTTCAACTCACAAGGTATTGACTATTTATGTTTTTTTCTTCAAGTAGAGTTGGATATGTGTAGATTTATTAGAGCTGACGACCCATCAAGATTAAACTTATCGGGTCTACAACCTTTATGGTACTTGTCAACGGAGTGCAACTTACCACAATATCCTCTTCATCGAAGCAGAGGGATAAGAGCAATGTTATAACTGGTTGATAAAGAGAAACATATTAACCCATGTACCCTTGCCTAACTGTATTTTTTCTATATTTGGAATGCCATTATTTTTGATAGATTGCTCCATAAATTCAAAGCTGTGACTATAGAAAACCAAAAGGTGAACCTTGTTGACCCGAAAGATATTTAACGGAACACAAAAAAATATTTTACTACAGTTTGTCCACATTTAGTCACCCCATTCCAAATCCATTTTAACTTCTCATAGATGATCATGGGGAATGCCATAATCTTTACCCCCATCTGGAAAATACACCTTCCAGTTATACATTGGAACTCTTTGGAGTCCTATTATTTACATTATTAGATTTCTCATCACCATCCGATGGTCCGTGCATGGATCTACAAATAACATTATTTAAGTAGTAATGGAGTTATATGTTATATAATCAAATTGTTATATTCTAAAAACAAGTTATTTTATGGAGTTGGACATTCATGGGGCAAGTTTTCGAAAGTTCAATGCTATTTCATTTTTGGAAGAATGCAAGCGACTATAATGAGAATAGTAAATATCTGTTGAGATTGTTTTTCAACATGTTGGAGAATGATTTCTAAAGGATATAAAAAAAAAAAAAGTACTCCCCATTGCTTATTTTAGTTACTGGCTGTGAGGAAGTCACTTCAGTAAGTTCCTGCTATGTCTTATAAGCCCGTCACTTACAATATTATCCACCAGAACGTAAGGCTGGCTGCGTTGCGAATCAGGAAATAGTCCGCATCATTTAGACACAATACTCGCACCTTTCGGGTTACTGTCATTTATCTTGTTGTAATGATAGGGGTAGGGAAACGGACAAGTGAGCCCTAATCTACCCGCCACTCTGTCCCTGCCTACTTGCAACGACCCGCCCTAGGCGACGGGGTACAACTGGGCGGCGGTCCCTACGCTCAGTAAGTGCACAAGACAAACATACAAGGGAATATAAAGCAAAGGGAAAGGGGCAGTTGCCCACGGCAACACCGTGAGCAACAGAGTGGTGAACAAGCCAAGTCAAACCAGGAGAGCACGAGGTACCAAACGCTGAGCAGAAGAGTAGTCAGAAAGCCAGGGTCAGAATGGAGCAGGATCAAATTGTTAGGAGCTGTAGCTGGGCCAGGAAACCACACGGAAAGAATCACAAGCAAGGAGGAACAGGAAAGGCAGGTATAAATAGACAGAGGGCGGGAGCTAGCTGAGTCTGGCCAGGCTGCGATAGGCTCTCCCACTCCTAAGCCTGCCAGCCTGAGTAGTGGAAGCTGGAGTCAGTCTCAGAGACATAGACTCAGGTGAAGACTGATTACCTCTGGAAGTTAACCCCGAAGCTGGACCTGGCAGATCCTTTACACTTGTGTTCCTTGTTTTTCTAAAAACTACCTGCTGAATAGTCTTGGTTTGACCTCGATTTCTAGTGTGACCTCGTTTGTGTGACCTACTTCTATCTGTTGATGACTCCAGCAGTCCTGACCCCAATTACTGTTTAGATGTGGATGGTAACAATCTTGGCTAGATGACTATGAGTTTTTTCACTTGCCCTGGTGAATTTTCCTGCCTGGATCTCAACTTTATTCACAGTATCTAAAGACTAAACTTTTAGAAAACCAAGTAGCATCAAAGTCCTGAAGTCAACAGAGAACATAAACTGAAACCAAAGTCACATTGAAAAGGGGTCATAGGGGTAAATTGTATAAAAATACATGGTTGAGCTCCCTCCAACTGGAGAAAAGAGGGTCAATAACTTGAGATGACCAGGCTTCTTTACTGTAAGAGTGGTGAATCTGTGGAAAAGTCACCACCGGAGCTGGCCTCAGCAGAAACAAGTGATGACTTCAAGAGAGGCCTAGATGAGACTTAAAGGGGTTGTTTAGAATTGGAAAAGTATGGCAGCTTTCTTCCAAAACATCACTACACCTGCCCACAGGTTTTGGTGATATTGCAGCTCAACTGCAATCGGACCCATGAATAGGTGTGACAATGTTTTTGATAGAAAACGTCCATGTCTATCTAACTTGAGCAAACCCTTTATGATAGTAATATACTTTACATAGCTGTTGGACGAAAGCCCGTTTGGCCAAGCGTGCATATTTCCTTCAATGTGAAAGGGGAATAAGCTATTGCTACACTCCTCTGGCAGCCAGTAATATCCCGCAGAAACAATGTATCAATCATGTTGACCTTTCCCCCAACATCTGCCATTAGGGGAGACTCAGGAGACCCCCATGCCCATTGGATTGCCGGATGATCGTGCTGACATTGACGGTTTCAGATGACTTTTATTTAGTGTAGTTAGGATAGTAGCTCAGGAAGAGCTTGACCATAACCTTCTACTCTACTGTTCTCAGCTCCCCAACTTCTCCCATAGTCCTCTAGTATTCCCTACCAAAGGGAACTGAACTTTTTCTTTACCAAGACTTTCAATGCCTGGTTTACAGCATGGACATTTTGGAATGACACATTCTAAGTTTGAATATTTTTTTTCCACTTATGCATTATCATAAACTGATTACTATTTTATATACAGGAAAATACTGAAAAAGTTTTTTTTTTTTTGTCTAATGTAATGTGTTTATCCAAACAAATATTAAACCACAAAAAATTCTGCTTACCCTTCCATTTTCTCTTGGCTGGTGTACTAAACGCCAAGAATGCTGCACACTGTTAATAAATCTGGCGCACTTTATGATTACTCAGCCATGCTCTTTTTTCTAGAAACCTATTACAACTGTCCAGTGAGACGTAAAAAGGGTCTAAAACACTTAATAAACTTGGCAAACCGCCTTGTACACCAATGTTATGGCCCAATTTAAGTTAGAATTCTGGCGCACATTGATTTGTAAATCTTCCCCAATGGTTCTTGGTCTTTTCCATCCTTAATACCTGTGTATAACTAATTCTTGAGGGCATTTGCCGGGAACAAGCGGGTGAGGGTTAATCTTTCCACCGGACAAATAATCTTAAAGTTTTGTATTGTAGCCCAACAATATATTAATCAGTGCTAAAAACGTATATAAATTTGAATGCAAAGAACTGACATATAAATATACAAAATAGACAGCACTCCCAGATACATGAAAAACGATAGAGCTTTTATTAGCCCCTTTGGGCCGGGAGTGCCAGTGCCGCATCTACCATGAGGCAATGTGAGCCGACAGCCTCAGGCGGCGCAGCCCAGCTGAAAGTGGGGGCAGCATTTTGAGCCAGAGACGGACTGGACCGGGGAGGGGGATTATTTTGCTTAGCAGACGTGCCTGTCTGTGAGAACACTCCTGCTCCTCTCTGACGCTGTATGAAGCACGCGCCACCAGAGAGGAGCAGGTCTGCAGGAGGAGCGGTCGTCTCCTCAAACAAGTGACCAGACGAATGAGGTGAGCGGTGGACTGCTGTGCAAACAAACTACGTCCTCTCCCTCTCTCTCCCTTTCGTCTGTAGCAGTCGGTGCAGAGAAGAGGAGGAGGGGAGAGTTCACAGCCTCAACGTCTGCACAGAGGAAGCTCCGTGTCTAGTCCTCTCCTGTGCCCTCCTCCTCTCCTGTGTCACTCTTCTGTGTCTCCTCTGCCCCCCTCCTCTCCTGTGTCCCCTGTATCCCTCTCCTCTCCTGTGTCCCCTTGCTTCCCTTTCCTCTGCCCCCCTCCTCTTGTGTGCTGTGTCCCCCTATTTGTCTAACAGACCAGCTACTTCTGCAGCTGGTTATATCTGCTGACCTGGGATGCCTCTCCTGCTTCAAGAGACTGCATGAGAGATCCTACATAGAAGGTAAGTGTGTGTATGAGTGTGTAAATGTTTGTTTGTGTGTAAATGTGTGTGTGTGTGTGTGTGTGTATTGTGTTTTTAACTGGGCATGTTTATGTGTATGACGCCCAGTTGGACATAACGAAAAAAAAAGTTGTCCATTTCAAAGCTCATTTGCATATATATAAAATAGCTCATAACTTGGCCAAAAATGAACGTTTTTAAAAAAAACAAACGTTGCTGTTATCTACATTGCAGCGGCGATCACATGCAATAGGAGATAGGGGTTTGAGAATCTGGTGACAGAGCCTCTTTAAGCCCCACCTTAGTAATGGAGGTAATAATAAAGTTTAAAAAAGTACAAGCACATAGAAAAAATATTTTATTGAAATAAAAAAACACAACCCAGATTAACCATTTTATTGAGAATAAAAAAACGCTGTCATTGAAATTGTCCTCGAATCCGAAGTCCAACAACCGAACCTGTAAAAAAACACAAACACACAAAAATAATTAGAAACAGATAAAAAAGCAAAAGAATTATTATTCTTACCTTTCCTGGGTCCAGCGCTGGAGCCGCAATGTCAGCGAGCTGAGTCCTGTATCTAATCCTATCATGTGTGATACTGTCTGCTGAGCTGTGTATCTAATCCTATCATGTCTGATACTGTCTGCTGAGCCATTGTATCTAATCCTATCATGTGTGATACTGTCTGCTCAGCCACTGTATCTAATCCTATCATGTGTGATACTGTCTGCTGAGCCACTCTATCTAATCCTATCATGTGTGATACTGTCTGCTGGGCCTCTTTATCTAATCCTATCATGTGTGATACTGTCCAATGTATCCTATCCATAGTTTATAGGGTCTCTGTATCTAATCCTATCATGTGTGATGCTGAGCCAATGTATCCTATCCATAGTTTATAGGGTCGTAGTGCTATACACACACACACACACACACAAATTTTTTTGGGCAGACACATATGTATTGGGGCTATTTCCCCTGACATTTTAAGTCCTTAGTGACGCCCCCGGCTGCTAGTGCTGCATTGTTGGGTCACTTAAGAGACCCAGCGATGCAACTGAAAGCTGCAGAATGTCGGGCATGAGAAGTTTGTGGGTGGGGGGGACCCAATAAGAACTTTTGCATCGGGGCCCATGAGCCTTTACCTATACCCCTGATTATAGGTGTATGCAGTATATAGCGGTATTATATGTGAGTGTAGTATATAGCAGTATAATAGGTGTGCAGTGAATATAATGGTACTATATGTCTACAGTTATAGCAGTATTTTTTATACAAACAATATGTAGTGGTATATGTGTACACACCTATAACACCGCTATATAATGTACAGAGTATAAAGTGATTTGATTAATTATACTTACAGCATATGTTGGACTCTATATGTACAATATATGGCAGCATTATATATATATATATATATATATATATATATATATATACACACACAGTACATGGGGGTATTATTCAGTCACTATGTGGTTATGGTGTGGTGGTATTATTCAGTATCAGTATGGGGGTATTAGTCAGTCACTATGTGGTTATGCTGTGGTGGTATTATTCAGTGACAGTATGGGGGATATTAGTCAGTCACTATGTGGTTATAGTGTGGTGGTATTATTCAGTAACAGTATGGGGGTATTATTCAGTCACTATGTGGTTATGGTGTGGTGGTATTATTCAGTAACAGTATGGGGTATTATTCAGTAACAGTATGGGGATATTATTCAGTAACAGTATGGAGGTATTATTCAGTAACAGTATGGGGATATTATTCAGTAACAGTATGGGGGTATTATTCAGTAACAGTATGGGGTATTATTCAGTAACAGTATGGGATATTATTCAGTAACAGTATGGGGTATTATTCAGTAACAGTATGGGGGTATTATTCAGTAACAGTATGGGGGTATTATTCAGTAACAGTATGGGGGTGTTATTCAGTAACAGTATGGGGGTATTATTCAGTAACAGTATGGGGGTATTATTCAGTAACAGTATGGGGTATTATTGGTAATGTTGGTCTTACAATCTATGTAAATTACTGTGGTGTGGGCTGTGGGGAAGTGTGAGTGCGGCAGCAGATGATCAGGCTAAGAGACAGTCTGCAGAGTGGCATGTGATGTACTTTGACATGTAGGTGAGACTTACGTGTAGGATGTGGGCCCATAACTTGTGTACCGCACAGGGCCTAAGATCATATTAATCCACCACTGGCATCGAGCCAGCACAGGCAGACCACTATAATACAGCAGGTAGAGCAAAGAAACCATCCCAGGATATGCCGCTTCAAAACAGCGCTAAGCGCGATTCGTCCTGGACTGAATGTAATTGCAGAGAGTGACGCCGCAAATGAGACTGGCTGTCGAGGAGAGATATGAGGCAGTGAAGTGCAGACTGTACTATTTGCACTGCACTGATTGGCAGTAAGAATGATTCTTTAAATATTTTCCATACTTCAAACAGCACTTTAAGGCTATGTTCACACTGAGTTTTTTTCAGGAGGAAAATTCTGCCTCAAAATTCAGTTTGAGATTTTGAGGCAGATTTTGTCCCTTCCTGCACGTCGTTTGCCGCGTTTTTCTCTGCGTTTTTCGCTTGCGCTCATTGAGTGCTACGGGCAAAAAACTCAGTGAAATACGCTTTCTCTGCCTCCCATTGATGTCAATGGGAGGTCAGAGGCGTAAACGCGTGAACAGAGGGCATGTCCCTTCTTTCTCGGGAGGCATTTTCGGCTGGTTTTTGACGAGTTTTGCGGAGCGGTTTCCGTGCAAAAAACTCGTCAAAATACTCCTTGTGAACAGGGCCTAACAAATAAACATCAAATGTTTTCCTATTTACAAAAAATAAATATATTGCGTGTTTGTGTAAAGCTAGGAATGTGAAAACTCAGATAGATTGGGGGGGAGGGGCACCTTTTTATAGTTTGCCTCAGGCAGCAGAGGGGCTAGGTTCACCCCTGGGGAGTGCTGCCTATTTTGTATATATTCGTCTATTTGGGGATGATAGTCAAGTCCCTGGGACATTCACCCACCTGCTATTACCGGTGGACTGTTGTATATATATATCTATAGGAAGAAATTCCACAGCACTCCAATAAAACAATAAGATGAGGTTTATTCAGTCATGCTTGAAAAAGGTCCCATAGTAGGACGGAAACATTGCATTACTGTGTTGACTGAATAAACCTCATCTTATTGTTTTATTGGAGTGCTGTGGAATTTCTTCCAAAATATTCTAGAATCCTCGGATTTGGATTACCTGCTTGCACACGCTAACATTTTGGATTTTGACTTTAAATGCTGCTAGCTTATATATATATATATATATATATATATATATATTTATATATATATATATATATATATATATATTGTAGCAGTTTGGGGAATGTAGATTGGCAAAGAGACACTCTCAGTGCAGTATTCTTGTTTAAACAGGACTTTAGAAGCTTTATTTCTCTTTCCAGCGGGGAAATCCAATAAACACAATGGTAGCTTATCTCATCAGCGTACACAAAGGTCAGAACAGAAAGAAACGTTTCACGTAACAAAAGTCCAGGTATAACTCACACAGTCCAGCCCTTTGCAGGGGTCAGCTCTCACCCCTCTGTATATCAGGTCTGGGCAGCAGCAAACCAGTCTTCACACTCTTGCTCTCCTCCCCTGTATATATATATATACACTACCGTTCAAAAGTTTGGGGTCACGCAGACAATTTTGTGTTTTCATGAAAACTCACACTTATATTTATCAAATGAGTTGCAAAATGACTAGAAAATATAGTCAAGACATTGACAAGGTTAGAAACAATATTTTATTTAAAATAATAAATTTCTCCTTCAAACTTTGCTTTCGTCAAAGAATGCTTCATTTGCAGCAATTACAGCATTGCAGACCTTTGGCATTCTAGCTGTTAATTTGCTGAGGTAATCGGGAGAAATTTCACCCCATGCTTCCAGAAGCCCCTCCCACAAGTTGGATTGGCTTGATGGGCACTTCTTGCGTAGCATACGGTCAAGCTGCTCCCACAACAGCTCTATGGGGTGGAGATCTGGTGACTGCGCTGGCCACTCCATTACAGATAGAATACCAGCTGCCTGCTTCTTCCCTAAATAGTTCTTGTATAATTTGGAGGTGTGCTTTGGGTCATTGTCCTGTTGTAGGATGAAATTGGCTCCAATCAAGCGCTGTCCACAGGGTATGGCATGGCGTTGCAAAATGGAGTGATAGCCTTCCTTATTCAAAATCCCTTTTACCTTGTACAAATCTCCCATTTTACCAGCACCAAAGCAACCCCAGACCATCACATTACCTCCACCATGCTTGACAGATGGCGTCATGCACTCTTCCAGCATCTTTTCAGTTGTTCTGCGTCTCACAAATGTTCTTCTGTGTGATCCAAACACCTCAAACTTCGATTCGTCTGTCCATAACACTTTTTTCCAATTTTCCTCTGTCCAATGTCTGTGTGCTTTTGCCCATATTAATCTTTTCCTTTTATTAGCCAGTCTCAGATATGGCTTTTTTCTTTGCCACTCTGCCCTGAAGGCCAGCATCCCGGAGTCGCCTCTTCACTGTAGACGTTGACACTGGCGTTTTGCGGGTACTATTTAATGAACCTGGCAGTTGAGGACCTGCGAGGCGTCTATTTCTCAAACTAGAGACTCTAATGTACTTGTCTTGTTGCTCAGTTGTGCAGCGGGGCCTCCCACTTCTCTTTCTACTCTGGTTAGAGCCTGTGTGTGCTGTCCTCTGAAGGGAGTAGTACACACCATTGTAGGAAATCTTCAGTTTCTTGGCAATTTCTCACATTGAATAGCCTTCATTTCTAAGAACAAGAATAGACTGTCGAGTTTCACATGAAAGCTCTCTTTTTCTAGCCATTTTGAGAGTTTAATCGAACCCACAAATGTAATGCTCCAGATTCTCAACTAGATCAAAGGAAGGTCCTTTTTTATAGCTCCTCTAAACAGCAAAACTGTTTACAGCGGTGCTAACATAATTGCACAAGGGTTTTCAAGTGTTTTCTAATCATCCATTAGCCTTCTAACACAGTTAGCAAACACATTGTACCATTAGAACACTGGAGTGATGGTTGCTGGAAATGGGCTTCTATACAACTATGTAGATATTGTATTAAAAACCAGACGTTTGCAGCTAGAATAGTCATTTACCACATTAACAATGTATAGAGTGTATTTCTGATTAATTTAATGTTATCTTCATTGAAATAAACTGTGCTTTTCTTGCAAAAATAAGGACATTTCTATGTGACCCTAAACTTTTGAACGGTAGTGTGTATATATATATATAGCAATTGTAAGCGCCTGAGTGTTCTCCTGAGTCTTATATGTACGACTGGCAAGCCTTATGAAATATAATGGAAGAACCACCCATATGTCCTCTAGATAAAGGTAAGTTTTTAGATTGAAGAGTTGGAGACAGGTGGGTGGCATAAGAGGGGGGAAAACACATGACAAGGTCATTGGAGAATAACAGATGAGATAATTGACAAAATGAGGGCGCGAACACATGCAGCGGCAGCTTAAGTTTGCATATGGGGTCACATCTGGAGATCATAAATATGACAAACATTATATACTGCAGATGATGTTGCAAGCTTTCGAAATGTATTAAAAGTGAAAACATCCCAAAAATGATCTGCTGACATATGATGGATAAATATCAATGATCATGTTGAAATCTGTGAGCTCATTACTAAGGGGCTGCAACTTTAATTACAGTTCTGGAACATATTTGAATCCTGCTTTAAGCTTATACTCCACCATAGGATCTTCTGACTTCTATCAGATCATTTTGTGGTGGATATTGCCTTTATGCGTATTTTCTAGGCAAAGTAACGTAAGGCATTTTATATACATTTAAAACTAGATTTTAAGAAAATTCTAATTTTATGATAACATTTTAAACTTAGCACACATATTTTCCAGTCTTCCTCTTGTAGAACAAGCCCATGTTTCTGGCAGACAAAACCCAACAGCATCCCACACTATCCAATGGTTAAGTCATATGTACCCACACTGAATAAGATTGAACCCTCCCCAGCAAAACTAGATTAAAACTAGTTGAGATTGTTGGGCGAACAATTTAAGAACCCCACCCATAGTCGAGTTTTACCATGCCTCTCTACTTATAACAATCAATAGGGCTTTCCAAGCTCAGTATGGTATATATCAACTAAAACAGTAGAAAGTATATAGCTGATTTTTATTTTATCTTACAGGCTCTTTACAGGAAATATTATCACCACCTACAACTGATACATCCACTAAAACAACACCTGCAACGGGTACATCATCACCTGATACAGAAATAAACCCTGCAACTGATACATCAGAAACAACCCCTGTAACTGATACATCACCTGATACAGAAACAACCCCTGTAACTGATACATCACCTGATACAGAAACGACCCCTGCAACTGATACATCACCTGATACAGAAACAACCCCTGTAACTGATACATCACCTGATACAGAAACAACCCCTGCAACTGATACATCAGAAACAACCCCTGTAACTGATACATCACCTGATACAGAAACAACCCCTGTAACTGATACATCACCTGATACAGAAACAACCCCTGTAACTGATACATCACCTGATACAGAAACAACCCCTGGAACTGATACATCACCTGATACAGAAACAAACCCTGCAACTAACACATCACCTGATACAGAAACAACCCCTGCAACTAACACATCACCTGATACAGAAACAACACCTACAACTGAAACATCAGAAACAACCCCTGTAACGAATACATCACCTGAAACAGAAACAACACCTACAACTAACACATCACCTGATACAGAAACAACACCTACAACTGATACATCACCTGATACAGAAACAACCCCTGCAACTGATACATCACCTGATACAGAAACAACACCTACAACTGATACATCAGAAACAACCCCTGTAACGAATACATCACCTGAAACAGAAACATCACCTACAACTAACACATCACCTGATACAGAAACAACACCTACAACTGATACATCACCAGATACAGAAACAACCCCTACAACTAACACATCACCTGATACAGAAACAACCCCTGCAACTGATACATCAGAATTGACCCCTGCAACTGATACATCACCTGATACAGAAACGACCCCTACAACTAACACATCACCTGATACAGAAACAACACCTACAACTGATACATCAGAAACAACCCCTGTAACTGATACATCACCTGATACAGAAACAACCCCTGTAACTGATACATCACCTGATACAGAAACAACCCCTGCAACTGATACATCACCTGAAACAGAAACAACCCCTGCAACTGATACATCAGAAACAACCCCTGTAACTGATACATCACCTGATACAGAAACAACCCCTGCAACTGATACATCAGAAACAACCCCTGTAACTGATACATCACCTGATACAGAAACAACCCCTGTAACTGATACATCACCTGATACAGAAACAACCCCTGGAACTGATACATCACCTGATACAGAAACAACCCCTGTAACTGATACATCACCTGATACAGAAACAACCCCTGCAACTAACACATCACCTGATACAGAAACAACCCCTGCAACCAACACATCACCTGATACAGAAACAACACCTACAACTGATACATCAGAAACAACCCCTGTAACGAATACATCACCTGAAACAGAGACAACACCTACAACTAACACATCACCTGATACAGAAACAACACCTACAACTGATACATCACCTGATACAGAAACAACCCCTGCAACTGATACATCACCTGATACAGAAACAACACCTACAACTGATACATCAGAAACAACCCCTGTAACGAATACATCACCTGAAACAGAAACAACACCTACAACTAACACATCACCTGATACAGAAACAACACCTACAACTGATACATCACCAGATACAGAAACAACCCCTACAACTAACACATCACCTGATACAGAAACAACCCCTGCAACTGATACATCAGAATTGACCCCTGCAACTGATACATCACCTGATACAGAAACGACCCCTACAACTAACACATCACCTGATACAGAAACAACACCTACAACTGATACATCAGAAGCAACCCCTGTAACTGATACATCACCTGATACAGAAACAACCCCTGTAACTGATACATCACCTGATACAGAAACAACCCCTGGAACTGATACTTCACCTGATACAGAAACAACCCCTGGAACTGATACATCACCTGATACAGAAACAACCCCTTCAACTAACACATCACCTGATACAGAAACAACCCCTACAACTGATACATCAGAAACAACCCCTGTAACGAATACATCACCTGACACAGAAACAACACCTACAACTAACACATCACCTGATACAGAAACAACACCTACAACTGATACATCACCTGATACAGAAACAACCCCTGCAACTGATACATCACCTGATACAGAAACAACACCTTCAACTGATACATCAGAAACAACCCCTGTAACGAATACATCACCTGAAACAGAAACAACACCTACAAATAACACATCACCTGATACAGAAACAACACCTACAACTGATACATCACCAGATACAGAAACAACCCCTACAACTAACACATCACCTGATACAGAAACAACCCCTGCAACTAATACATCAGAAACGACCCCTGCAAATGTTAAATCACCTGATACAGAAACAACACCTACAACTGATACATCACCTGATACAGAAACGACCCCTACAACTAACACATCACCTGATACAGAAACAACACCTACAACTGATACATCAGAAACAACCCCTGTAACTGATACATCACCTGATACAGAAACAACCCCTGTAACTGATACATCACCTGATACAGAAACAACCCCTGTAACTGATACATCACCTGATACAGAAACAACCCCTGTAACTGATACATCACCTGATACAGAAACAACCCCTGCAACTAACACATCACCTGATACAGAAACAACACCTGCAACTGATACATCAGAAACAACCCCTGTAATGAATACATCACCTGAAACAGAAACAACACCTACAACTAACACATCACCTGATACAGAAACAACACCTACAACTGATACATCACCTGATACAGAAACAACCCCTGCAACTGATACATCACCTGATACAGAAACAACACCTACAACTGATACATCAGAAACAACCCCTGTAACGAATACATCACCTGAAACAGAAACAACACCTACAACTAACACATCACCTGATACAGAAACAACACCTGCAACTGATACATCAGAAACAACCCCTGCAACTGATACATCACCTGATACAGATACAACCCCTGCAACTGATACATCAGAAACGACCCCTGCAACTGATACATCACCTGATACAAAAACAACCCCAACAACTAACACATCACCTGATACAGAAACAACACCTGCAACTGATACATCAGAAACAACCCCTGCAACTGATACATTACCTGATACAGAAACAACCCCTGCAACTGATACATCACCTGATACAATAACAACCCCTGTAACTGATACATCACCTGATACAGAAACAACACCTACAACTGATACATCAGAAACAACACCTGTAACTAATACATCACCTGAAACAGAAACAACACCTACAACTAACACATCACCTGATACAGAAACAACACCTACAACTGATACATCACCTGATACAGAAACAACCCCTGCAACTAACACATCACCTGAAACAGAAACAACACCTACAACTGATACATCACCTGATACAGAAACAACCCCTACAACTAACACATCACCTGATACAGAAACAACACCTACAACTGATACATCACCTGATACAGAAACAACACCTACAACTAACACATCACCTGATACAGAAACAACACCTACAACTGATACATCACCTGACACAGAAACAACCCCTGCAACTGATACATCAGAAACAACCCCTGTAACTCATACATCACCTGAAACAGAAACAACACCTGCAACTAACACATCACCTGATACAGAAACAACACCTACAACTGATACATCACCTGACACAGAAATAACCCCTACAACTAACACATCACCTGATACAGAAACAACACCTACAACTGATACATCACCTGATACAGAAACAACCCCTTTAACTAACACATCACCTGATACAGAAACAATACCTACAACTGATACATCACCTGATACAGAAACAACACCTACAACTAATACATCACCGGAAACAGTAACAACACCTACAACTGATACATCACCCGATACAGAAACAACACCTGCAACTGATACATCACCGAATACAAAAACAACTCCTGCAACTGATACATCACCTGATACAGAAACAACACCTGTAACCGATACATCACCTGATACAGAAACAACACCTACAACTGATACATCAGAAACAACCCCTGTAACTGATACATCACCTGATACGGAAACAACCCCTACAACTAACACATCACCTGATACAGAAACAACACCTACAAGTGTTACATCACCTGAAACAGAATCAACATTTACAACTGATACATCACCCGTTACAGAAACAACCCCTGCAACTGATACATCACCTGAAACAAAAACAACACCTACAACTGATAGATCACCTGATACAGAAACAACACCTACAACTGACACATCACCCAATACAGAAAAAACACCTGTAACTGATACATCAGAAACAACCCCTGTAACTGATACATCACCTGATACAGAAACAACCCCTGCAACTGATGCATCAGAAACAACCCCTACAATGGACACATCACCTGAAACAGAAACAACATTTACAACTGATACATCACCCGATACAGAAACAACACCTACAACTGTTACATCACCTGAAACAGAAACAACCCCTGCAACTGATACATCACCCGATACAGAAACAACACCTGCAACTGATACATCAGAAACAACCCCTACAACGGACACATCACCTGAAACAGAAACAACATTTACAACTGACACATCACCTGAAACAGAAACAACACCTACAACTGTTACATCACCTGAAATATAAAACAACCCCTGCAACTAACACATCACCTGATACAGAAACAACACCTACAACTGTTACATCACCTGAAACAGAAACAACCCCTGCAACCGATACATCACCCGATACAGAAACAACACCTGCAACTGATACATCACCCGATACAGAAACAACACCTGCAACTGATACATCAGAAACAACCCCTACAACGGACACATCACCTGAAACAGAAACAACATTTACAACTGATACATCACCTGAAACAGAAACAACACCTACAACTGTTACATCACCTGAAACAGAAACAACCCCTGCAACTGATACATCACCCGATACAGAAACAACACCTGCAACTGATACATCAGAACCAACCCCTACAACGGACACATCACCTGAAACAGAAACAACATTTACAACTGATACATCACCTGAAACAGAAACAACACCTACAACTGTTACATCACCTGAAATAGAAACAACCCCTGCAACTAACACATCACCTGATACAGAAACAACACCTACAACTGATACATCACCCGATACAGAAACAACACCTGCAACTGATACATCAGAAACAACCCCTACAACGGACACATCACCCGATACAGAAACAACACCTACAACTGATACATCAGAAACAACCCCTGTAACTAATACATCACCTGATACAGAAACAACCCCTGCAACTGATACATCACCTGATACAGAAACAACACCTGCAACTAACACATCACCTGATACAGAAACAACCCCTGCAACTGATACATCACCTGATACAGAAACAACCCCTACAACTAACACATCACCTGATACAGAAACAAAACTTACAACTGATACATCAGAAACAACCCTTGTAACTGACACATCACCTGAAACAGAAACAACATTTACAACTGATACATCACCCGATACAGAAACATCCCCTGCAACTCATACATCACCTGAAACAGAAACAACATTTACAACCGATACATCACCCAATACAGAAACAATACCTACAACTGATATATCACTGAATACAAAAACAACACCTGCAACTGATACATCAGAAACAACCCCTGTAACTGATGCATCACCTGATACAGAAACAACCCCTGTAACTGATACATCACCTGATACAGAAACAACCCCTACAACTAACACATCACCTGATACAGAAACAACACCTGCAACTGACACATCACCTGACACGGAAACAACCCCTGCAACTTATACATCACCTGATACAGAAACAACCCCTGCAACTGATACATCAGAAACAACCCCTGCAACTGATACATCAGAAACAACCCCTGTAACTGATACATCACCTGATACAGAAACAACCCCTGTAACTGATACATCACCTGATACAGAAACAACCCCTGTAACTAACACATCACCTGATACAGAAACAACCCCTGCAACTGATACATCAGAAACAACCCCTGTAACTGATACATCACCTGAAACAGAAACAACACCTACAACTGATACATCACCTGATACAGAAACAACCACTGCAATGGATACATCAGAAACAACCCCTGTAACTGATACATCACCTGATACAGAAACAACACCTGCAACTGATACATCAGAAACAACCCCTGCAACTGATACATCGGAAACAACCCCTATAACTGATACATCCCCTGAAACAGAAACAATACCTACAGCTGATACATCACCTGTAACAGAAACAACCCCTACAACTGATACATCAGAAACAACCCCTGTAACTGATACATCAACTGATACAGAAACAACCCCTGCAACTGATACATCAGAAACAACCCCTGCAACTGATACATCGGAAACAACCCCTATAACTGATACATCCCCTGAAACAGAAACAATACCTACAGCTGATACATCACCTGAAACAGAAACAACACCTACAACAGATACATCACCTGCAACAGAAACATCTACAACTTACACATCACCTGAAACAGAAACAACACCTACAACTGACACATCACCTGAATCAGAAACAACACCTAATACGTCACCTGAAACAGAAACAACACCTACAGCTGATACATCACATGAAACAGAAACAACACCTACAACCTATACATCACCTGAAATAGAAACAATACCTACAACTAATACATCACCTGAAACAGAAACAACACCTACAACTGATACATCACCTGAAACAGAAAAAACACCTACAACAGATACATCACCTGAAACAGAAAGAACACCTACAACTGACACATCACCTGAAACAGAAACAACACCTACAACTGATACATCACCTGAAACAGAAACAACACCTACAACTGATACATTACCTGAAACAGAAACAACACCTAATACATCACCTAAAACAGTAACAACACCTACAACTGATACATCACCTGAAACAGAAATAAAACCTACAACTAATAAATCACCTGAAACAGAAACAACACCTACATATGATACGTCGCCTGAAACAGAAACAACACCTACAACTGATACATCACCTGAAACAGAAAAAACACCTACAACAGATACATCACCTGAAACAGAAAGAACACCTACAACTGACACATCACCTGAAACAGAAACAATACCTACAACTGATACATCACCTGAAATAGAAACAAAACCTACAACTGATACATCACCTGAAACAGAAACAACACCTAATACATCACCTAAAACAGAAACAACACCTACAACTGATACATCACCTGAAACAGAAATAAAACCTACAACTAATACATTACCTGAAACAGAAACAACACCTACATATGATACGTCGCCTGAAACAGAAACAACACCTACAACTGATACATCACCTGAAACAGAAAAAACACCTACAACAGATACATCACCTGAAACAGAAAGAACACCTACAACTGACACATCACCTGAAACAGAAACAATACCTACAACTGATACATCACCTGAAATAGAAACAAAACCTACAACTGATACATCACCTGAAACAGAAACAACACCTAATACATCACCTAAAACAGAAACAACACCTACAACTGATACATCACCTGAAACAGAAATAAAACCTACAACTAATACATTACCTGAAACAGAAACAAAACCTACATCTGATACGTCGCATGAAACAGAAACAACACCTTATACATCACCTAAAACAGAAACAACACCTACAACTCATACGTCACCTGAAACAGAAACAACACCTAATACATCACCTGAAACAGAAACAGCACCTACAACTAATACATCACCTGAAACAGAAACAACACCTACAACTTATTCATCACCTGAAACAGAAGCAATAGCTGCAACTGATACATCACCTGAAACAGAAACAACACCTACAACTGATACATCACCTGAAACAGAAACAACACCTACAACTTATACATCAACTGAAACAGAAACAACAGCTGCAACTGATACATCACCTGAAACAGAAACAACACCTACAACTAATACATCACCTGAAACAGAAACAACCCCTGCAACTGATACATCACCTGATACAGAAACAACACCTACAACTGATACATCACCTGAAACAGAAACAACACCTACAACTGATACATCACCTGAAACAGAAAAAACACCTACAACAGATACATCACCTGAAACAGAAACAACACCTACAACTGATACATCACCTGATACAGAAACAACACCTACAACTGATACATCACCTGAAACAGAAACAAAACCTACAACTAATACAGCACCTGAAACAGAAACAACACCTACATCTGATACATCACCTCAAACAGAAACAACACCTACAACTGATACATCACCTGAAACAGAAACAACACCTTCAACTGATACATCACCTGATACAGAAACAACACCTACAACTGATACATCACCTGATACAGAAACAACCCCTGCAACTGATACGTCACCTGAAACAGAAACAACACCTACAACTGATACGTCACCTGAAACAGAAACAAAACCTACAACTAATACATCACCTGAAACAGAAACAACACCTACATCTGATACATCACCTCAAACAGAAACAACACTTTATACATCACCTAAAACAGAAACAACACCTACAACTCAAACGTCGCCTGAAACAGAAACAACACCTAATACATCACCTAAAATAGAAACAACACCTACAACTCATACGTCACCTGAAACAGAAACAACACCTAAAACTCATACGTCACCTGAAACAGAAACAACACCTACAACTGATACATCCCCTGAAGCAGAAACAACACCTACAAATGATAAATCAATTGAAACAGAAACAACACCTACAACTGATACATCACCTGAAACAGAAAAAACACCTAAAACTGATAGATCTCCTGAAACTGAAACAACACCTACAACTGACACATCACCTGAAACAGAAACAACTCCTACAACTAACACATTACCTGAAATAGAAACAACACCTACAACTGAAACATCACCTGAAACAGAAACAACATCTTCTCTGGTTTCACTGTCTCCTGATGTTAAGACTTCATCCATAAGGAGTACAACATCTCTTCTAACAAGCAAATATGAAACTTCTACTTTCTCCAGAACTGAAACATCTCCCACAGGTGATATAATAGAAGCCACTTCTAGTACAACTAAAGGAGGAGACATTCCTTATCTAACAGGATCGACTGAAGGACGGACACTGTCTACAGTAAATGCAGCAACAGGAAGCACAGTCACACTTTCTGTACCCACCATGCCAACCATAGTTGACATTACTAGCCAAACATCCAAACCAAGCATTTCCAAATCTACTACAGGAGGTTGGACCTCAACATCTCAAACCTTCAAGAGTACTGAACCCCTTAACACTGAAACTGTAACAGAATCAACACCTACCACTACAATTACATCAAGTACCACCTTTACGACAATACAACCACCACCACCACCACCGTCAACAATTGCCCCTACTACTGCACCACCGTTCCGTAAGTATTTTAGATTACCGTTTTTTGACAGCCCCTTCTTACTATACCGATAGGGCAGATTTAGTTGATGGTCTGGAGTTCCCTGCATCTGACCATTTCAAGACAAGCTCTCAGATCTAGAGGACTGCTGGCACCAAATCTGTCCTGGTCATGTGATGCTCCAACAGATACACTGAGAGCCATGTTAAATGGACTGTAACAAACTGGTGATTATCACATGACCAGGACAGATTTTTAGCTTGATTCCCTGCTTATTCAGTGTCTGCATATATAATGCTCTAGTGATTAGCATGCTGGAAAGTTTTGTTTTTAAACCAAGCACTGTACAGTAGCCTGATGTGGGATAAACTAAATATCCCCAACATTTAGAATAGAACATAGAAGTTCATTCAGGCTATTAGGGGTGTGTCTGGGAACAAGCATGTTGACTGTTTCCAATAGCAACCAGCAAACTGCAATGCACCTCTGGAAACTAATTCAATCTATTTACCTCTGTATGTAAACTGTATAATGGAGTTCAAAAGTAAACAAATTATTCAGAATTAAGCCATGTTATGTCCTATTTAGATACAAAAGTGTAATTTTTTTTATCAGAATTGCTCGAATTACTGTTTTCTCTTCCACGTCATCATCTTGTCATCAATTATTGGGGTGTCTGTACTATGTCCCATGCTGACAGCTAATCAGGCAAAGGTATTAGAGAGGTTATAATAGTGTCGTGTCAGCAGATGATCCAGACTACGCCCACATATTGAAACACCAGGAGGCTCTTTGTCAACAGTTGGAGACAAGTGATGATGAGGAAGATGTACAGAAAACAACAACCACTTGGAAAGAAGTGGTAGGAGGGTGGGAGTGCTAGTGCAACTCCTATGGTTGAGGTTATTGCCAGAAGTAAATGTGGCTTATATATGGAATATAACTTGTCTTCACCTAAATCTAAAGTATAACCAAAGCTGGTCCAACCTAAGGCCCCAACCGGCCACATTTTTACAGTGTTTGCAACATAAAACTTGGCATTGACTCCAGGCTGAATAACACGTTTTATCAGCAACTGGCGTCATTTAGTGAAAAAATGCTCCTCCCTATCTTCTGCCTCTCCATCATCACTAGTCCATGGTCCACGATCATGTGCCATACTCACTGAGATCACAGCTGCAGCCAATGATTGGCTGGAGTATAGTCACAGCTCCAGCCAATGTGAACAGAGACCAGCGGGGGACTGTGTACCAGCAATGCTGGATCGGCAGGGGATTAGAAGGTGAGTTTGAGCTTTTTTTCAGTAAATAACACCTTTTGCAGGTAAAATATTTTTTTTTTAGAGAGCCTAGATAAGTTAAAGAGTTATTCCTATTTTATAAAGTAATGGCATATTACTAGGATATGCCATCACTTTATGATCGGTAGGGGGCTGACCCCACTGATCCTGAGAATGAAAGGGGCCGCAGTATTGATTTAGCTCTGCATCTCCTACTACATTTTCCCTGCCCCGAGGCACTTCCGGCCTCGCGGTTGGGCAGGAAACTGCAGCCGGCCTCACTCACTTCAATAGAGATGTGTGGCATTACCTGCCATTGTGTGATTGGGGAACCGATTTACAGGGGAAAACAGTAAAGTGGGCGCAGTGCTAAATCAGTGTTATGACCCCTTCATTCTCAGGATTGGTGGGTCTCCCAGAAATCCTAAAGTGATGAGATATCTTAGTGATATATCATGACTTATAAGATGGGAATACCCCTTTAAGGCTCTGATGTGACTAATAGGGCAAAACAACACCAAAATCTTTATGTATTGTTTGTAAATCAGCACTTGTGGTTTTGTGGAAAGGCAGGTGAAGCAAAACTTGAGACGTCCTCGTAACCTGCTAGCTTTTAGTAGACAAAGCATTGCATTGCCTTTAATTGTTACTTCTATGTACCATGATAACTCACTAAGTTAAAGGCGTGGTCCTTACTGAAAAATCTTTTCTCAGAAAGAAGCTTTCTCAGTTGTTCAGATGAACTTTCAGGTCTGGCTCCACCACTTCCTCCACAAATCAGCAGATTTTAATGGTGGGTGGGGGGGCTGTGTGCTGCCACTCATTGTCCCGGCACCAGCTGTGTAGTATTACATGGTGCTCATCCAAAGGAAATGTCTACCATGTAAAAGATGGTTGTGATGAGTCCGCCATAGCAAGAGCCACTCCTTGATGCAGCTAAATGCTCGGGCTCATAAAGCCGTGTCCCAAATGATGGAACAGATGGGACAACCTCTCTAATTTAGCTCTCAACTATAGAAAAACCACAGACAACATATTGTTGAGTTAAAGGCCAAACACTTCTAGACTAAATCTGAAGGGTGGCATGATATCTACATATTATTAAAATTTCAAGTTCAAGTTCAATTGCAACAAGTCCCTGAAATTTTTTGAAAAGTTCCTCAAAGATTAATCCAACCTTCAAAGTGCTTCCAGACTGAACTATGTACCAAGGCCTTCCAAGTCTATCCTATCTCCTTTAAACAGTTCCATTGTGTAATTATTATTATTCAGATTATACTTAACAATTATTTTTCTGCCTTTTTTTTAACAGAATGCCAAAACGGAGGATACCATGATGACAATAAATGTATATGTCCTGATGATTTTTCTGGGCCTCTCTGTGAGTCCATCATTGAGAGAGTTGAATTTGGTAAGTTTTGGGCTTAATTGAATTTATTGATTATTAATTGGAGTAAAATAAAGTAAAAAAATAATCATGTTTTTGGCCAACAGCTCTCTTCCCTGACTTTCCCATAAACTTTCATTATATGATCAGCTCAGTGTGTATGTTAATGGTCAGTAATCTCTCCTGGGGAATCTAAGGTGGAGGATTTTCAAATCTAGCATGCCCATTCTTCTTCCCCTACCTACCGTGTGACATCAAGGGAAAAAAGAATCGATCCCGCTAGATTATGACAGTTGGGCTATCCCCATACATATTAGAATTCAGTAGAACTCCAAGAAGATTTGCTCTACTTCCTTTACATTCTCAACAGAAAAATTAAGATATATAGTTAAATGTCTTCAAGTAACGTTTGGAGATATCATCATGATCTGAGAAAAGAGATCTAGCAAATCCTACCGAGCCCTTCAGTTCAGGGATAATTCTGCCTTGAGCTGAAGACCTGAACTATCTGTGACATGTTGAGTGCTCAGGAAGACATGTTGATGGACGATCTGACTGAAAAGACTATGGTTGATAGGGAGTGTATCCTTAGCAACCAGTCTGTCAGACATGATGTTCAACTAAGCTGGATGGGCAGAAGAGAAGAGGAAACCCAGCTTTTTCAAATGCCAAAAGAAAGTTCTGCTGTCTTTTAAGAGGGCAGATGTGTAAGGCACGAAAGGTGTCTTTTAATTATTAATACACGGGTCAGACCATATTGACTGCCATTTTTACAGGACCAACCCTGTATTTCGTAAAATTGGATTCATCATATGTGTGGTGGGATTTATGCTGCAAACTACATTGCACCTATGATGTGTCATAATACTGGTGACTCCTTGTGGCAAAAGAGCCTTTGGGCACCCTCAGACACCAGGGCCCAGGTACAAGTGCTACCCCTGCAGATATGCCCCTGGTTTTATCCCTTACATGTTTATCCCTTACATAGCGGCTCACTTATTAGACTTTTGCCTTGCAGCCCTGTGGTTCCAAAATCAAAATCGAATAAGGACAACATCTGCATGGAGTTTGTATCTTCTCTCTGTGTTTGCGTGGGTTTCCTCCCATACTCAAAAACCATACAGATAGATTAAGTGGGGTCCTATGAAATTGGCTCTAGTAGGAGCATAATACATATTTTGCGAGCTCCATTGGGCACAGGGGCCATTGAGAAGGACGGCAATCTCTATACAGCACTGTGGAATATGTTGGAGAAAGGTCGAATTTGATGGACCTCTGCCCTCATAATAAAGATAATACATAATTTCCCCACAAAGTGCATATACTGTATACATAATTAATATCATCATATAGTGCACATAAATAACACTGTAATACTGTAGAAATAAATAAAGCCGCTATAAACAGTAGTACACAAATAAGAGGCCCTTATAACCACATCTAGAGTGTCCTCATTAACAGAACCATCAGATTGTCCACATTACTAGCGCCATGATAGCCAGCAGAGTGCCCCCCATAGTGCCCCTTTTTAAACAGTGCTAATTGAACGACCCATACACAATAGTGCACTACAGTGTAGTAGTATTACCTGAAGCAAATGGGAGCAATATAAAAACATACTTTGTGGGCTTTCTCTAGTGATGTCTGTCCTCTGTAGATCGCCCTCCATTGTGTACACCCTGAAATGTTAAAATATATGAAACTTCAAGCTACTCTACTGGTCCTAAATTTTAACCCCTTGCCGACATTCAACGTATACTTACATTATAGCTGGCAAGGGCACGTATGGAGTGGGCACATAGGCTGAGCCTGCTCCATACTAAGTCGGTGTCGGCTGTATGTTACAGCCAACACTTCACTGTAACAAACAGGGTTTCCCGCCCAAGCAGGATCCCGCTCGTTTAACCCCTTAGATGCCATGGTCAATAGCGACCGTGACATCTAAGCTGTTAGAAAGAGCAGAGGGCCCCCTTTAATTTCATATGGCCCCCACCTCGCGACATGATCAAGGAGTGCCCATAGTTGTCAAGGCAGCCTAGGGTCCTAATAAAGGCCCCCAGGTCTGCCATCTTTTTACTCCTATTAGGCCCTGCTGGGGGCAGAGCTTAATAGGAGCCAGTGAAATCACTATATACTGCAATACATTTGTAGTATGTGATCCAACGATCGCTGGTTCAAGTCCCCTAGGGGAGCTTATAAAAAAAAAAAAGTTAATAACAGTTAAATAAAGTTTTGTTATATATATTAAAAAAAATATTACAATTTAAAAAAAAAAAACTTTTCCCATTTTCGCCGAAAGCTATGTAAAAAAAAAAACGTAACATAAGTGTTATTGCTGTGTCTGCAGAAGTACAAACTATTGGAATATAACATTATTTAACCCATACGGTAAACACAGTATAAAAAAATAAATGAAACTAAATGCCAGAATTGCTGTTTTTTTGGTCACTTCGTCTCCCACAAAAAATGGAGCAAAAAGTGATCAAAAAGTCTCTTATACCCCAAAATGATACCAATAAAACTATAGCTTGCCTCCAAAAATAAGCCCTCACACACTGCTGAATCAAAGAAAAAATAAAAAAGTTACGGCTCTCAGAATATGATGACACAAAACAAATTTTCCTTGTAAAAGTGGGAAAACATAAAAAAATATATAAATTTGGCATCACCGTAATCCATTGACCTACAGAATAAAGTTAACATGTTGTTTTTTTTGGTGACTGCCATAAAGTTGAAACCCAAAAAACAATGGAGGAATTGCTGTTTTTTCCCATTCCACCCCACAATTTTTTTTTTCCCCATTTGGTACAGTATATGGTGCCATGACAAACTACAACTGAATGAAAATCTGAAAAATGGCTGCAGCGGGAAGGGGATATGAACAAGAAAAAAAATGATGTATTAATAACAATTAGAAGGAAACTATCTTAATTGTCCAGTATTGGTGCAGGGTACATACACACATTATTCCTGAGCCTGCTCATCTAACAAACTCACCTCATCTACAGCTGAATTTCAATTATTATTTTTGCATCCTGCAGGGAAAACAATTAACGCAACTGTGAATGTGACGTTGACATTTCCGAAAATGGAATTTAATAAAACATTAGAAGACACTGAATCTAAAGAATATAAAGTTTTTGAGGCTAAATTTAAAGATGAGGTAAGAGATCATAAAATTTGAGCAGATTGGGAAATTATTTATGTTTTTTTTTTAAATTGTAAAAACAAAAAGACAATTTTTTTTACATGTATGTTTTGTTCTGTTTGCAGATGAGAGATACTGTTTATGGTAACATTGACGGTTACAAAGATGTGGAAATCCTTTCAGTGAGGTACGTCACTCAGCATTGTATTTTACTCTAACGTGTTAGTCATTACAACCTCAAATTCTCTCTACCGATCCTGTAGGCTCCTAAGCTCAAATCTCGAAACATTCCCTTCTTGCTCAGTCTCTATACCGAACCTGCTTTACTAACTTGCATCCTGAAAAGTGAAGATTTTCATCACGAACTGTACAGTATCAGCCAAAATCATCTTTTGTAGTCCAGCTCTTCATTCACAATTCTACAAGCTTCAGAGCTGAAATCTTCCAGCATTCCCTGCTTGTTCAGTGTTTGCACAAAGATTGCTCTGGTGATTCGCATTCTGAAAAGTGTACACCACATCACAAATTTGCAGTTCTTTGTAATCCCCTTTTTTTTTTTTTTTTGCAATTTTTTTTTAAAGGGGTCAGCTGTCCCATCCGGTAGGACATATGGACAGGGGTTGTCCTCATAAGGAACCCCCTTTTATCAACCTAAATGCCTGATTAGGGCATATAAATATAATAGAGAGGGATCCCCCTTTATTAATGAGAGGGGAGATCTTGTCTGTACACTTGTTGACAGCTGACACCAAGCGATGATCTAATTGTGGGTGGTCCCATTGTCCCAACAGCGGAACCTCGTCAGTGATCCTGTAACACAAGGGGTTGTCTGCTTGGGAAATCATTATTGTAGGAAAAACAAACTATTCCACTGCATTATAGCGTCTCAGCTAAGCTTTTAGGATGTGCCTGTCAGCAAGATTGTTGACTGTTTCCAAAAGCAACAGAGTGAAATATTATGAACATAGTTCAATATTAAAAACTACCATTTCCAGTTATAATAATTAACACCTTGTTTTCTGCCGATTTCCTGTTCACTGTAATTTTTGTGTTTAATTGTTTTATAACACTGTGTTTGAGACCCGACCCCTTCCCCTTCCCATACCTTGTTAGGATTGCTGACTCCCTTTTATTACTTAAAGACTAAGTGTGACTTTGTTTATAATGGTTGCCCCCTTGTACTTAGCTTTTGGCTTCTATACCTTCCTTTAACGACCCTGACTAATTTTTTACAACATGTTTGCTGTATCTTTTTCACCTGTACTTAATTGATTAATTTTGATCTTCTAGAGAAAATGAAAAGATTTCTGTTGCTTCTGGCAACCACTCGCTCTACTACTTTTTTCCACTTTGGTTTGCCAGCATTACCCAGAAAATCAATAGCTGGATAGTCAAGTGCCGAGACCCAAACCGAACTTGCAGGAAAAGGGGGTCCTATAGGTGAAATGTGCTGCCCAAATTATTAATTTCTCGAGATATCACAACGTCTTACAGTAGACTTAAAAAGTCACTGGTTTATTTGTCTCTATTGATACAAGTAAATAGGGGCATAGCTATATAGGGTGCAGAGATAGCAGTCGCACTAGGGCCCTGGTGCCTAAGTGAGCACAAGGGTCTCTCTGTCACATAAGAGCACACCAGGATTACATATGGCACATGATGGTTGGGTCGCCCTGTTAAAGATTTTGCATTGGGCCCCAGGGGCTTCATGTTAAATCCCTGCAAGTAAAAATAGTAATTCTACTATAAGCCGCCTATCCCCATCTTGGCAAACTTTTGATAAATATTCCCCCAATGTTTAAACCTAGTACTTAATCTTGTGTTGTTCTCTTAGGAAAGGTAGCATCATTGTGGACCATGAGGTAATTCTGGAGATCGAATATATACTTGGGTCAAATGTGGCTGAAAATTATGAAAGCCTATTAAGTACTGTAAACATTACACTGTTTGATCTCAAGGACGAAGACTGCGATACAAATAGTAAGTCTATGTACTAGAACACCATGGTTTGGACACATCACTAAGGTCGGGTTCCTGAAGTGGTTCCCTTTAATAAAACACTATCGCAGACCAAATGAATGTTGAACAACTATCTTTACTGAACACAACTGTTATTACGATGGCACACAAGCATACGGTTACGGCAAAGTAGTCCCGAGGACCCGCTCACTGCAATCAGCAGTCTCTGCTTTGATCCCTGCATGAAGCTGCGTCACATCCCTGGTCCTCTATTTGAGCAGCTGCAGTCTTTAGTCTTCCCCTGCTTCACCACAGGAAGACCGCTCTTGTCTCCAGGCTCTTCTGAAACTGCATAACTTCAGCAGCCGATCCAGCAACTCACATGCTCACTCCTCACGAGGCGGCAAAAACATATTTTTATATGGACTCCTCACTTTTCCTCCTCATTTTAAGCATGGTGGCACAGCATATAAGTATGACCACGCTTCACCTTCTAAGACCAAAAACAACCATCTTGTTGCTGGTTGACCTTATCATCTATTAATTTTAACTCTTCGGAGTATGATTGCCTTTTCCAATGAGTTTGATGTTCACATATGTATACTTGGGTCTGTATGACGTATCGAGTACACATCCAATTGACATTAAAAGCAAATAATTTTTTCTTAAAGCATCTTTAAAAACCATAGTAGTGAAAATCCTAGGCGTTTAACTGTTATGCGTTTCGAGTCTTTCTTTAGCCGTAGTTTAACGTCCGGTGTGAGCACGTAGATTAAACCCTATTGCATTTCTAATTTTCAGTAAAAATACATGAGATATGATAAATAACATCACTGATTAAGTGGCACATGGGCAAGACATCATTTCACGGAAAAAAAAACTGACACATAATGCTACATAACGGGAGACCATTAAATAAATATAGAATTTGTTCAAAAAGCAGAATTTACAACTTAAAGAACTTAGCAGCAACAAGAATATTGTGGTGCGTGCCTCGGAAAAAGGAGTCCATTGTTATTTTGGACAGTGCCATGTATGAAAGGGAGGTGATGTACATGCTAAGTGACAACCAGATGTACCATAAATGAAAAAAATTCTCTAACTGGGCTTTATTAAGTTGCTTGTGGATAGGTGGAGTTAAAAAAAAAAATTAAAAGAAGGTAAAGTCCCTGAAAGTACTCTACTTTTCTTTTATTTTCCATTTCTTTGTAACTGGGAAAATGGAAAGCAAGTTGGAAGTTTTTTTTTACTGTTTATATTATGTTTGGCCGACTGGAGCTGGAGTTCCAGGGTGAATACCTCTGTTGTAGATTTGCGCATGTTGCCCACCTGTAAGCTCACATTAGAGATCTGGAGGAGCAAAATCAAACTCTGAGGGCGATAGACATACTTGAGCGGAGCATGCTGCTCACTGAGCAAAGCAGTTAGTGTAGTTGATTTTAGGGTGGACTTATAGGTTAGGAGGACCAGGAAAGTAGCCGGGCTGATGTAGTTAGGGGCAGTAGAATGGGATCCAAGAAAAGGAAGGCCACTGCTGTTTCTGTTATTCCAAACAAAATTTCCACGTTGGGTGATATTGAGTGGGTTTCAGTCTCAGAAATGGCAGCCCTAGTAGATACTGATCTCCCTAACAGCCGGGAGAACAGCCCAGCTAGTAGTCGAGGGATAGAAATGTAGGTAGGGTTATAGTGGTTATGGGGGATTCTATAAGCAGGAAGGCGGATAAACCAAAAGGTTTGCTGTCTCCCTGGTGCCAGGGTTCGGCATGTGGTGGAATGGGTGGATAAATTACTGGGAGGAGCTATTTTTGATCCATCTGTCGTGTTCCATGTGGGAACCAATGACAGGATGAAAGAATAAATGGAAGGTGGCAGATATTTAAGAATCATTTTAAATAACTAGGCTACAAGCTGAAGGGAAGGACCTTCAAGGTAGTATTCTCAGGAATACTGCCTGTGCCATGCACATCGCAGGAAAGACAGCGGGAGCTCAGGGAGTTAAATGCATGGCTTAAGTCTTGGTGCAGAGGAGAAGGCTTTGGGTTCCTAGAGCACTGGGCTGACTTTTCATTGGGGTACAAACTGTATTCTGCAGATGATTTGCACCTAAATGGAAGGGGGTCCGCTGTACTGGGGGAGAGAATTCTAGCTGGGGTGGCGGAGTATTCAAACTAGGGCTGAGGAGGGAGGTCAATGTAGAAAATAAAGGGGTAGTTAGGTTAGAGAGGGGTAAGACTAAATTGGTGGGGGAAAAATAGACTGTGGGGAGAGGATTAGGCAACAGGATAAGGAAGCCCATGTGTTACAAAACAACATGAAAAATGACAAAAATTTAATTTCTAATACTGAAGGTGAAAAATTAGAAGGTAGAACCTAAAAACGAACCAAATGGGACATATCCCTAAAAAGAATATTGTACTCAATATAAAAAGCACAAAAAATATCTTTATTAAATATAATGACAAAATGACACAATAATAGAAAAAGAGAAATGATACAGCATATACGGAGACATATACAGCAGGGTCAGATAGAAAATACCATGACCAACAGAATCAACCATATACTAATGATCACTCACACGCTCAAATAATATCCAATAATAACACAAGCCCAGGGGTGTGTGATATAAATCCCACATGTAGCAGTAGCAATGCAAAGGTGGCCTGTATAATATCAAAGCCTATACAAATAGGAAAGGGCAGAGTAACATGTGGCAGCATACAAATAATGATAATACGTCAAAGCCAACACAAAAAAGGTGCAGCTAAATGGGTATGCATAAAATAATGCGTACAAGGACAGTGCAGTATAACTAAATAAATATACGTATACTGCTAAGTAGGAGTCAGCACAAGAAAAGAGTGTAGCTGTTGACGTATATCAAGAGATAGTGTAGCTCAAATAGCCATAGAGCAATGCAGCTGCCATAGTTAAACAGTATAGCCCAAAAGTCAGTACAGATTTAGCAAATGCACATACACATACCCTGAGACATGTTGAGAGAGCGTGGAGGGTCAAAAGATCTGGGTGAAGAAACGCCTCAAAAATTAGAAGGTAGCTTAAAGTGTATGTTCACAAATATCAGAAGTCTAGCAGCAAAATGGGAGAGCTGGAAGTCTTTGTACTGGAGGAACATATAGATATAGTTGGTGTTGCTGAAACATGGCCGTACTCTTCACATGACTGGGCTGTAAATCTACAGAGTTTTACACTGATTCAGAAAGACAGGGCAAATAGGAAAGGTAGTGGTGTATGTCTGTATGTGAGAAGTGATATGAAGGTGGTGTATGTCTGTATGTGAGAAGTGATATGAAGGCAGTGGTGTATGTCTGTATGTGAGAAGTGATATGAAGGCGGGTGTGTATGTCTGTATGTGAGAAGTCATATGAAGGTAAGTGTGATAAAGGTAATAGTGGGGGAAGATTGTGAGGAGTTTTAAACCTTGTGAGTGGAATTACAAAGGGATGTAAATGCTTAAAAAAAAATTGCCGTAATCTATAGACCCCCCAATATAACTGAGGAGATGGAAGCTCAGCTATATAAACAGCTGGAACGGGCAGCACAGATGGGTACTGTAGTGATAATGAGAGATTTCAATTACAAAGATAGTAATTTGCGTTATGGTTCTGCTTCAACTGTGAAGGGGAGAAAATTCATCAACCTGTTGCAGGATAATTTTATGGTCCAGTGTGTGGAAGACCCGACTAGAGGTGACGCTCTATTGGACCTGGTAATTTCTAATAATGCAAAGGTTGTTGGGAATACTACTGTTCATGAAAACCTTGGTAACATTGACCAAAATATAATTTTATTTTACCTATACCAGGGGTACTCAATTATTTTTAGTGAAGCTCTATTTACCTGGGTCTGCCGTCAGGTTAAGTTCCTAGCTGAGCACCACCTTTAAGGCTATAATCATATGGGTCAGCTTTGCCACACTGTTCCCCCTGTAGATAGTGCCACAGTGACCCCTGTAGATAGTGGCACAGCCCACCCTGTAGATAAGCAGCTGACCTCTGGCCGAAGATACCCCCATCTCAAAGCTCCTAAAAGATAG
The DNA here is from genome assembly GCF_050947455.1 of Rhinoderma darwinii. Classification (NCBI taxonomy): domain Eukaryota; kingdom Metazoa; phylum Chordata; class Amphibia; order Anura; family Rhinodermatidae; genus Rhinoderma; species Rhinoderma darwinii. The sequence continues at coordinate 404,448,166 of NC_134689.1, forward strand.
CGACGTCAGGGGCTCCTCCAGGTGCGGAATTCCAGTTGCCGACGCCTTGTGCAAGGATTCCACCATCTCAAAACACCTAACGTCCCTGTCCATATATATAGACAGTGACATCATGGGCTCCCGCTTGGAGTGGAATTCAGAGCCATATCGTTGCCGATTCTCTGGCCGGAGATTCTAGTATGTCAAAGTCTGTGACGTCACTGTCCTTATATCGACAGTGAAGTCAGGGGCTCCTCCAGGAGCAGATTCCCCGGCCAGAGCATTGCCGAATACCTGCAATGTTTGCGCACTTTACACTGCTATTCCCCATGACAGGGCCATTATAGTACTTGCTGATCAATTTAACAAATATGCAAAGTTTACCAAGAAATTGCAGCAATATATTCCATTTTTAACATATATTATATTGACTCTCAAATAGTTTTCTCATAATGGTCACATTAGGATGGGGGTGCCCTATGGGTGCACAATTCTCACCCTACCTTGCTAAAATCTATATATCATGGTGGTAAGAAAAATAAATGTATTCTGCACATAATTTGTATGCTGGAAACATATACTGGTATGGACGTTACATAGACAACATACTCCATATATGGAAGGGTCCTGTAATGTCCATACCAGGTTTACTAGGATTTTTTAACCTACATCAATATGAATGAACACATTTTGGAAATATTTCATTTCCCGTTTTTGCTAAATTTGTCAGGACTGGTCAACCATATAATGTGTATTAGTTGTGCTGCTGACATTCGTTCAGCAGGTCAGGGAAAAAAAAGATTAGGCATGTTGAATTTCAACATGCCCGACCACTAAAGGTGTCTGGCAGCTGCTTATTCCAATATTTCCATTGGGAATACATACATGGTTGGCCGAACCGAGTGTATATTTATATTATATGGGGGGGGGGGGGATTTTATAAGAACCCGTTGCTGTTGCACCGATTCTGTGGATAGATCAGATCTAATATATTTTTACTGTAAATAAGCCATGCGACTATGTGCTGTTTTTTAAGTGACATTATGTGCCGCTCATGTGCCGTTTATCTAGGTAAATATTTACCGCTTAGTGATGTTGTATGTCATTAGTTGCTATGGTAATGTTAGGGTTTATTGTGGAAATTAATTGTTACGTACACTTCTTCATGTGTGCAATTTTTCAAAATAGGAAGTCTCACACAGGACATTATGCTATGACTTAGAACCACTTAGGCTTGAAACGCGTAAAAGTTAAACTCCTGGGTGGATCACTACTATGGTTTTAAAATGCTTTATTAAAACTTTTTTGCTTTCAATCTCAATTGGACATGTGCTGCACACCACAGCCAAGTATACATATACCGGCACGCCGACACAGCATTTTTTCCTGCAGCACCGGAGATGTGTTGTGTGATGGTCTAAAGAAACGGTGAGCTGAACAATATATTTTTTGGTTTATGTTCATGTACAGTTACATCTAAATTTAGTAAAGACTTTTATACCTATAATGGTGGACATAGAAATTATGAAAGAAGCAGCAAAACCCTTCAAGACTTTTGAGGTCTAGAGATACTCTTCATTGAAGTCTAACAGGCTATCCACTCATGAGATGAAATCACAGCTGACAGATGACATCACAAAGAGGCCACCAATAAGTTAACTAAGCATTTGTAACAAATAGGACAATGATTGCACTAAAGGGGCTATACACATTATATTTATGCCAAACCTGCCTATATCGGTGGGACCAGCTGCCCATCTAATGTGTATTAGATGTTCTACCAAGGTTCTTTTGCCAGAAGTCGGGACAAAAAATATATCGGGCAAGTTGAAATTCAACATGCCCGATCCTTTGTCCTCAAGGGAGATAAGCCGCCGCCAGAGGTGTCTGGCAGCGGCTTCTCCCCCTCTCCCTAATGGGAACACATGCACGCTTGGCCGAACCAAGCATTCATGTGTATGGGAAGTTCGGGAGGAATGGTTGTTGGCCAAACGAGTGTTTTGCCGACAGCTATTGAAGGTGTATGGCCACCTTAACTCAAGAAATCAGAAAAAGCCTTAATAATTCTTAGAAAATCTTATTAATTCACTGATTCAGGGCCTCAGCTACTTATAAGGGTGATCCATTCCTTCTATTATAGTTCTCTTGAGGTTCCTGACATTGGCAGGAAGTTGTGCTTCAAACTAGGTCCTGAGCTTAGAGGACCAGGATAAGTGATGCGAGCTGTAATCTATTGGATCAATCCCTTCCTTATAAATCCACCCCTGGTTTTTACAATTCATAAAGCGTTCTTGCTTAAAGGTGTTTTTCCGGTACTTTCTTAAAACATTTTTAATGTTTGATTGGTGGGCGTCCGGCCCCCGTTATCTGTGCTGATCAGCAAAAGGAGGAGACCTCATTGAGCCAGCAATTACCACAGTCCCTTTATTGTTTACACAGGCACAGCACCATACATATGAGTGTGGTTGTTCCTGGTACTGCAGCTCAGTACAACACTTAAATAGGGCCAGTACCAGGCACAGCCACCCAGATGCATGAGCCATAGCGCAAACAATAAAGGAACCAAAAGCCCTTCAATTTTGATGATCAGCAGGGTCCTCTGGGTAAGACCCATGGGATAAATTTGAATGGAGCATGTACATAGGCACATGTAGTACAGTGGAGCCATAAGAACTTCATGTATCACCTTATGGTGCCTCCATACGCTACTGCATTACAGAGATATTATCTCCTGGAAGCAATGTTCTTCAATATGGCGTCCGATAGAAGATGGCATAATAAACTCAGAGACATATGGATGTATAGTCGGGCAACGTAGACTGCAATGGATGCCATATTATGACTGTATACAGCTCGAAGGTTGTACTGAGCCATAATACGCTGTATATATGAGCCCCTATGTAAAGATTTTTTTTCAGTTTGCTATAGTACCTCGATCAATTTTTATCCGTTAATTTTGCTGCATATTTTTTTTCTTATAGATACCACAGAATTTTGTTTCAGCGGAAATATAGATGTGACAAAAAACCAGCTGCCATCTGATGCAGGTAAGTGAGAGGATCATTTCCTTATCAGTAACAACTTTATATTTTATGTACAAAAAAAGTCAAGTGGTATTTAATAATATACAATGTCGTAAAAAGTTATTTGCCCCCTTCCTGAGTTCTTTTTTTATATGTTTGTCAAAGTTAATTGTTTCAGATCTTAAAACAAAATGTATAATTCTACAGAAGGGCCCGATGGAGAAAGTAACTACTCCCTTAATAACCAGCAAAACCATGTGATTCACCTGTACAAGTCGCACATCTGAAAATCACATACAAAAAATGCTCCATTTTGCGGTAATACGGCATTACGTGTTGCCACTTGGTTCATGGTTGTCCGGCTAACTACCGCCACATGGTTGTCATGTGGTCTGGCACTGTTACTGAGTCAACCAATTAGTAAAATTGAATTTATCATTGGGTTCAATTATATTAGACTTACACGGACACATTTTTTTCCTGATTTTTTTTAATTAAATGATAGGAAATACTTTCAAGTGCAAGTAATGTTTTACAGCACTATATGTCTCTACCTAGTCTAAATATCTAGCTACAATATTTATAGTATAGTACATGTATATAGTAATATGGACCGTGCTGGCATGGCCGGCCTTAGCTACGTGCGACCGGTGCGGTCGCACAGGGCGCCGGGCGTCATGCTGTTAGGGGGGCTCCAGCGGGGGAATATGCCCCATGCTGCGGCTACTGCTTGGAGCGGCAGCGGGTCAAATGTCACTCACTGACCTCAATACTGGCAGCGCCGCGACTACCGCTCACCCGTTCCCCCTCCTCGTCTTACGTCCTGAATGATGATCAGGCATGATGACATCACTCAGGACGCAAGACAGGGAGGAGACTATATTACTATGCATTCCTGCTCTGGCATGAACCGCTATTTTCCCAGGGCTCAGCTCCAGCAGCATCAGCGGGCACAGTGCACTGTAAGAAGCCAAGCAGGTCAGTCAGACTGTGTATGTATGGGGGTACTGGTTGTATGGGGGCACTTATGGGGGTCTAAAAATGGCAAATGGGCAGAGGATTCAGTGCCACCTTGGTGCCCATTTGTCACTTATTGCCCCTTTAGTGTTCTGTTCAGTGCCCCTTCGTTGCCCATTTGCCATTTATTGTCCATTTATTGCTCTGTGACAAAGGGTGCTAAAAGGGGCAGTAAATGGCAAATATGCATCAAGGGGGAACTGAACATAAGGACACTAAAGGGGAAATAAGTCGCAAATGGGCACCAAGGTGGCACTGAACGACACTGTTAATAAATAGCAGATGGGCACATTATTCAGTTGCTCCATAGTGCACATTTAGCATTTTTTGCGTTTTTAGACCCTGTACACATTACATTAAAGGGGATAAAAAGAAATCATGTTGAATCAGTAGAGGAGAAGATAAAATAAAAAATAACTTATACTTACCTCTCTCTTCCCAGATGTTCCTGCGTTGGGGGCTCCCGTCACCTCTGTTCACTGTTTGTATACAGAGCAGCTGCAGCGGTGATGTACTGTCGACGTGATGTCACCACTGCAGCTGCTCTTTATACAAACCGAGAACAGAAGTGACGGGAGCCCCCAACGCAGGAACATCTGGGAAGAGAGCGGTAAGTATGGGCTGCTTTCTTATTTTAACCCTTTCAGGTCTGAGACATTTTTTGCTGTTTCATTTTCCACTCCCCGCATTCCTAGAGCCATAACCTTTTTTTATTTTTCCGTCAATAGAGCGGTGTGAGGGCTTATTTTTTGCGGCATGAGTTGTAGTTTCTATTGGCACCATTTAACTGGTTCCCGACCGTTGGCTGTGTTTTTACGGCCAGCGGTTAGGGTCCTTAAAACCTGAGCCATAGACTTTTTACAGCTCGGGTTTTAACATGCTGCCCGAGCGATCGGGCAGCTGAATGCCATATCTAAAATAAATAGATAGATATGGCCCTATAGATATATGTATTATCCTAAAATATATTTTTTGTATTAATATTTTATTGTTAGTATTATTGTTATTATTATTTTTCTTATTATTTTCTTATTATTTTTCTTATTATATTTTTTAACCCATAGAGCGTTGCAGGCAGCGGATTCCTGCTGGCTTTGAAGACTTTTACAGCCCAGAACAAACCTCTCTTGGCTTGATATGCCTGTCTAACTGTGACCTAAGTTCTTCCAAGTATTACGACTGCAATAAAGGGAGGTGTTTACTTCAAAATAAGACAGGCCCTGTATGCTAGTAAGTATTCATCCAACTTTGAACGATTTTTTACCTTGTTTTTTTATTTTGATGAGGTTGTTTTTTTAAGAAGGATTAATGAAACTGTTTAACAACATTAAATCCAATATTTTATAAGCCTGTTCTACAAACTCAGCTTTACTTTGGAAAGATTTTCCAACATATACCTCCGTCGTGTGTCATTAAATAGGCATGCAATGGCATACAACTCATAGTGTCTTCCGTTGTAAAAAAAAATAATTTTTTGGACTACACTATTACATACAGTTGCAATGATGGTATATGGACATAGACCAGCCTAATGGTTGCCAAAAACTCTTTTGGCAAAGGCATCCATGTGTTGCTTCTTTCGGTTGAGCCGCACACCACAATTGTAGCACAACCACGGCCATGCTCCATCTATTACCCCAACATCAACCATAAAATTCAATCTTTCCAATGGGGTGGGTAGTCTGTTTGGGGGGAGGCAAGGTAGGGGCCTTGCTACGCCCCCAATAAGGTGAAATGTACACCAGCTGGGAGCTGCCTTAGCTTTCAACTGTTATTTCCGGGAGCAATTATAATAAATTTGTCGGGCTGCTTTGGGCCAGCCCTCTTTTCCAAAGAGTAATATGCACATATAAAGAACAAAAAAGACCCCACCAGTGACCAAAGTTACCAGCCTGAGTGCATGCAGGGGGTTTTCAAATATATAAATGATGAGAGACCATGTATCAAAGATGTCAACAGGTCCCTATGACCTTCTGTATAGGCACAATGATAATGTGCCTGAACGTCAAATAGTGCCTAGAGAATCTACCTAACACCCATACGAACATGCAACCAGTCTGTGATGCCAAGTCATTAATATATACTAACCCATAGATTTAGAAAGAAAAGCTAATTGTAAAATTATACCCTGAGCTATGCAAAAGTGAAAGAATGAATATCAAATACCTATGACTAAAATAGAGACTGACAACATACCGTTGACCATGATGGGAAAGTCCTAGAAGGAAAGGGTGGATGTACAAAAAAGATTGCCACAATGCGCTTTTCACCTATGGCTTTGTCAGGAGGGATCTAGTGATTCTAGAGTCATTCCCTAACCTGGCACTGCTGGAGGAGGAGGTGATGAATCCGGCCACCTGTAAACGGGAAGGAGTAAGAATTCAGATAGAGGACGGTGAAGTGTGATGATGGGGAGTGTAATATATGAGGGGGGCCTACATGGTCCTAGTAAAACTCAGTGTCTCACAATCACCCTTTAATGGTCGATTGGTTCACTAATCAAAATATTAGCAAGGTAAGTCACTGGCACATTATCCAACCAATGTATACTCAGTATTTTTTATTTTTTTAGGTGTTTCTTATACTATATTAATATTTCACAGCACTGAACACAGACTTTTATCGCCCACATTAGTCCTTGATCAATAGGGTCACTATCTAATTTCGCTTTCTTTAACACACATTCTAGGATAACTTTTATTAGAAACCAAGTACGTTTTTGGCATGTGGAAGGGAAGAAGAGAATTGGGGGAAACTCACATACATGGGAAGAACATACAACCTCCATGTAGATGTTGACTCTGGTCATATTTGCACATAGGATCCCAGAACGTTACTATATTGTCTGGAAGTTAAGGGTTGTTTTGTGGTAGTGTTGAATTGTGCTTAGTAATATTATGTTATTTGTCTTCGTACAGTTGCTCAAATACAGATGCATACATTTATACTGGATCACAATGCACAGGACAAATATTAAAATCAGCTGTCTATGGGGGTGTTGGAGCAGCTTTAGCTATCCTTCTAATTATAACAGTCGTGGTAGGAATTTTTCTTTACCGTGAACACAACAAAAAGGAACCGTAAGTTTGTTTGCTTTTATCCTCGTTATCATGGTAGTTAACCCCTTAGTGTCTAAGCCTGTTTTGGCCTTCAGGACCAGCCCCATTTTTGCAAATCTGACATGTGTCACTTTATGTGGTAATAACTCCAGAATGCTTTTACCTATCCAAGCGATTCTGATATTGTTTTCTCGTGACATATTGTACTTTATGATACTGAAAAAATTTTGTCATTATATTCAATATTTATTTGTAAGAAACTCCAAGATTTAGAGAAAATTAGCAAAAATTAGCATTTTTCTAAATTTTAATGTATTTACTTGTAAAACAGATAGTAATACCACACAAAATACATACTAGTTTATATTTCCCATATGTCTACTTTATGTTTGCGTCATTTTTTGAACATTCTTTTATTTTTCTAGGACGTTACAAGGCTTAGAACTTTAGCAGCAATTTCTCATATTTTCAAGAAAATTTCAAAAGGCTATTTTTTCAGGGACCAGTTCAGTTCTGAAGTGGCTTTGAGGGCCTTATATATTAGAAAGTCACCATAAATCACCCCATTTTGAAAACTGCACCCATCAAAGTATTCAAAACAGCATTCACAAAGTATTTTAGCCCTTTAGGCGTTTCACAGGAATTAAAGCAAAGTAGAGGTGAAATTTACAAATTTCATTTTTTTTCTTCAAAAATTAATTTGTAATACATTTTTTCTGTACCACAGAAGGTTTTACCCAAGAAATGCAACTCAATATTTATTGCCCAGATTCTGCAGTTTTTAGAAATACCCCACATGTGGCCCTAGCGCGGTCATGGACTGAAACACAGGCCTCAGAAGCAAAGGAGCACCTAGTGGATTTTGGGCCTCTATTTTATTAGAATATATTTTAGGCACCATGTCAGGTGTGAGGAGGCCTTGTGCTGCCAAAACAGTGGAAACACCCCAAAAGTGACCCCATTTTGGAAACTATACCCCTCAAGGAATTTATCTATGGGTATAGTTAGCATTTTGAACCCACAGTTTTTTTGCTAAATTTATTTGAATTAGTATGTGAAGATGAAAATCTACTTTTTTTCTGAAAAAAGGTAGCCATTTTTAATTTTTACAAGGAATAAAGGAGAAAAAGCGCCCCAACATTTGTAAAACAATTTCTCCTGATTACGTAAATACCCCATATGTGGTAATAAACTACTGTTTGGACCCACACCGGGGCTTAGAAGGGAAGGAGCGCTATTTGGCTTTTGGAGCTCAAATTTAGCTGGAATGTTTTTGGGTGTCATGTCGAATTTGCAAAGCCCCTGAGAGACCGAAACAGTGGAAGCCCCCCAAAAATAACCCCATTTGGGAAACTACACCACTTAAGGAATCTATCTAGGGGTATAGTGAGCATTTAGGCCCCACACGTCTTTTGCAGAATTTATTAGAATTAGGCTGTGAAAATTAATATCAACATTATTTCCACTAAAATGTTGAATTTTTTCAATTTCACAAAGGATAAACGAGAAAATGCACCCCAACGTTTGTAAAGCAATTTCTCCCGAGTACGGCAATACCCCACATGTGGTCATAAATGGTTTTTCATTAGAAAGTAATTAACCCTTTACGAACTGATTAATGTTTTGCTTTTTCGTTTTTCCTCCCCGCTTTCCAAGAGCCACTACTTTTTTATTTTTCTGTCAATAGAGCGGTGTGGGGGCTTATTTTTTGCGGGACAAGCTGTCGTTTTTATTGGTACCATTTTTTGGTACGATGCCATATCGGTGGACATAAACGGCTGTTTGGGCACGCTGTAGGGCTCAGAAGGGAGGGACGCCATTTGGCTTTTGGAGCGCATATTTTGCTTGGTAGTAGCTCTGGCGTTTTGCTGGTATTTCAGTTTATAATGTTGGGGCACATGTAGGCTGGACAGAGTACATCAGGGGCATAATAAGAGGGTATAATAATGGGGTAAATAAATAATAATCCACAGATATGTGGCCGGTGTCGCACTGATAAATGGTGCCCGATCTTATCCGCTTTTGGAACACTCTGCACATTTTGCATCGCCATAATCTGGGAGCCGGAAATTTTTTTATTTTTTCACCACCGGAGCCGTGTGAGGGCTTATTTGTTGCGGGACAATCTGTAATTTTCATTGGTACCATTTTGGGGTACATGCGATTTTGTTGATCACTTTTTATTAAATTTTTCGGCAATCCAGGTGACCAAAAACCATCAATTCTGACAATGATTTTTATTTATTTTTGACGGCGTTTACCCTGGGCTATAAATGACTATTATACTTTATTCTGCGGGTCGGTACGTTTACGGCTATACCATTTGTATATACGTTTTTTTATGTTTTGCAGCGTTTGAGCAATAAAATAACTTATTTAGAAAATAATGTATTTTCTGTGTCACCATATTCTGAGAGCCATAACTTTTTTATTTTTCAGTCAAAAAAGCTGTGTAAGGGCTTGTTTTTTGCGGGACGGGTTGTAGTTTGTATCGGTACTATTTTCGCGTACATGCGACTTTTTGATCACTTTTTATTACATATTTTGTGAGGGGTGGTGACCAAAAAATAGTGATTCTGGCATTGTTTTTCGTTTATTTTTTTTGCGGCGTTCACTGTGCGGGAAAAATAATATTATAGTTTTATAGTTGGGGTCGTTACGAACGCGGTGATACCAAATATGTGTAATTTTTTTTTACGTGTTAATTTTTTTTCCTATAATGAAAGACTTATTATGGAAAAAAAGCAGTTCTTGTTTATATCACTTATAACTTTTCTTTTTACACTTTTTTTTAAAACATTTTTATTATTTTTTTTACTTTTTCACTTGTCCCACTAGGGGACACTTAGACTTGCAGCTCTGATCGCTGCTGGAATACATTACACTACACACGTAGTGTAATGCATTTCAACTGTCATTGTGACGTGACAGTCACACTGACAGGAAGCCTAAGACGACCACCCTTGGGGTGGTCCTCATAGGCTTCTGTACATGGCAACCCGGAAGCCATTGTCTGGCGTCCGGTTGCCATGGGTACCATCGCCAGCCCCCGTGATTTCACATGGGGGCTGCCGATCGGCGCTAAAGACCTTAATTGTGGCGTTCAAAATCGAGCGCCGCCATTAAGGGGTTAACTGCCGATATCAGCGGCGACAGGCCGCTGATCGGCAACGGGGAGAGCAGGGCTGACACCCTGCACAGTTAACCGCCGCTGCGGTGTAGCGCCGCGCGGCGGTTAACTGTCAAAGCACTGACGTAACTGTACGTCAAGGTGCGCGAACTTACTGCTCACCATGACGTACAGTTACGTCATGGTGCGTTAAGGGGTTAAAGAACCCTTTGAATGATGTATAACCAAGAAGTCTGCGGTTTCCCAAACTCAACATCGGTCCCAAAAATTGGACTTGGAATGCGCTGGATCTCTCTGAAAATCCTGTCTTTACAAGGATTAGGATATGCTTTCACTTTATTTCTATGGGTTAGCCAATTTTGGACAGCCTCTAGTCAATTGGGAGCCTCCATAACATTCATGGTCGAATTCAGACGTATTGTAGCTCTGATTACCAATCAACAAAGTGTCTATCCATGAATAACATGGTACCCATTAAAGTACCCATAATTTGGTTCTGGGTGACCAATACTGCTTTTCTTGACTCCTGATTTTGTTTAACATTACCTCCAATCAGGTCATGGTGAGGCTAGGAAATTCCATACATTTTTTTAAACGGGTGTTCCAGACAGAAAAAATTGATGGCCTATCCTCAGGATAGGCCATCAAAATTTGATGGGTCAGGGTCCGTCTCTCAGCACCCCTGCCGATCAGCTGTTTTGAAGGGGCCGAAGCACTCGTTCAAACCCTGCTCCCCCTTCATTCTTTTCCCTGGTCCGTACTGTGAAACGCTGACAGTTTACAGTACTACAACCTTCTCCCACCGATCAGGATAGGCCCTCTATCTTTTCTATCTGGAAAACCCAGTTAAGGCTATTTTCTATAAATTGTTGTGCCTATAGTTTGTTAACTACTTATGTTCTTTTTTTTTCTCTTAAGAACTGGATTAATGACTAATGATAAAGATAAATGGTACGACAATACTGAAGATGAATGGAGTATTCAGCGAGGCTTCACCAACTATGGAGATTCTAGTGAAGTAGGAGAAAACGAACAATACGGTATGACATGAGTATCCTTAAAGGGGTATTCCCATCACTGACATTTTTGGCATATCCACACGCTTTGTCACCGTTTTCTGGCCAAGAGATGAGTGTCCTGTACTGGGGACCCCATTATATAAACTCACAACACCCTAATATGGTATATGAGAATGGGTTTTCTAAACTGGACAATGCCTTTAAGTGATGCTGAAACTTGACATTGTCCTCTTCTCCACTATAGTGGAACTTTATGGGTAACCAGAAGAACCTTTATCCTCTTAGATAGAAGTCGTAACAAGTGACATATACCATGTTACTTGGATTCTCTGTATTTCCGTGGGAACATATTACTACTGTATGGGCTGATATGGGACATCCCGACATGTGACATTATACTTGTGATTTATAGTAATTGGTGAGGGCCGTATTAGTCACTTAATTAACTCAAATTTTATATGCAATGTGGTTGACAGCCAATAAGTTGTGAGATGTAGGGGAACCAATTTTGCTACTGTTACAGAGATGATTCTATTATCATTTTCCATTCCATTATAATGTGTTATTAATGGCTATATATGGAATTATGGGTAAAGCTACTGAATGCGAGTACTGAAGGGAGTCCCTGCATATTGGGCAAATGGTGACAAAAATGAAGCTGCTCATGCATCTGCTGAATGCGCTATCTCCACAAAGTGTTAAAAAAACGAATTCAGCTCTGCAACATCTTTATCACCCTGCTCTGGAAATAATATGATCTCCACTTCCCCTGTGGTGAGATTGTGAATTCTAGAAAATGGAAGGCATGATGCCACCTTGCCACCAAGCTGTTTACGATGGCTGGTCTAAATCTAAAGTACATGAAATGCAATGAGCTGTTAATGCCCTTTTACAGGGGCCAATTATCGGGAAAACGAGCGTTCCTGTGAACAGTCAACAATCAGCCGATGAACGAGCAAACGCTCGTCCATCAGCTGATTTTATAGTTTATATTGAAAGAAATATTATCATTGTGGGCAGCACATCTCCCTGTGTAAACATGGAGAAATGTACGAGGACGAGCGATCAGAGTAAGGAGCGATCGGAGTAAGGAGCGATCAGAGTAAGGAGCGATCGTCCCCATACATACTGTAGCTCCTAATGAAAGGAGCAAACGAGAGATGATCAACGAGTTCCATGTGGGGCCGTGTAAGAGGACCCTTAGTCAATGTGGTGCTGTAAGATTTGTACATGCTCAATATATCCTGAAGGAAAGTGTGTGGGCATGGGCTGGACAAAATGATTAGCAATATTGACAAACATCATTGCCATTTGTAGTCGCTAAAGATGGCAATAGGCGGCTCATTAAAATCATGGCTCCAACTAGACTTCTGTCAATGCATTGGGACACCATGCTGGGGGTGGAGTGTGGGTGAAAGGGGTGTCTATTCCTATCTTTTATTTGTGTAATCCATTTGTACATAAGACAAACTCTAATTTTCGCCTTTCACCGTTGTTTCTATTGTTTTCATATAGGTACGGCTAACAACACCAGAAAAGAGTCATTTACACCAAACCTGGAATCGGTGAACACAACAATACAGGTATGGAGAGAAGAGTTTTCTTTTCCATTAAGTTATTCTATCTTGGTTTTATGCTTGGAAATATGTTTGGGAAATTAAGCACAATAGAGGTCAATCTCCTGCTGATGTCTTCTGTATTTTCATGGTGAAATTGGGTTTATGTAGGTCTACAGTTCTATTATAGAGCATTGTAGCCTCTTAGGTTTATCACTTTCTTCATAGTCATTTGTTATGTGACAACTTTCGACTTCATACCTTTGTATAGTACAAATATGAAAGACCTGCTAAACAGAATGTTATATGTAGAAGAGCTTAGTTTGTAATTTGCCAGTACTCATCATATCAGAATGTACTTGTATTTTAACTGTGTAACTAAACTTTCAGAAAAATTCTGAAATGTCATAGTGACATGTCAGAAGTTTTGATCGGTGGTGGTCCGAGCACTGAGACCCCACTGTTTGCTAAAACGAAGCGGCAGAGGTGCTCGAGTGAGCGCTGAGCTGCTTCATTTTTAATAGTCTTTTCTTGGAAAGCCGATGTAATAGTGTACGGGCGCATAGACTCTCCCGAGCACTTCTGCGACTTTGTTTTAGGGATCGGTGGGGGGTCTCAGTGCTCGGACCCCCACCGATCAAAACATCTGATATGTCACTATGGCATGTCAATTTTTTTTTTTAATGTTTAGTTACCCTTTAAGTATAACTAATAGTTCATTGTATTTCTAAGCTTAGAAGCAAAATCTTTATTGAAGGCTAGCCATCTAGAAACAGCACGTGTTTAGTGCATAGCTATAGGTGGTACAAAAGTTACAGTCAATTCTAAACATTGATGTCTAAGGGGGGCTCAATGACCCCTGTACTACATAAGAGGACAACAGACCTAAATATTAAGCAAGGGTAGACTTACTAGATAGATATTTTGGTGGAGGACAGCGTGGGGTTGTGGTCAGCAGGGTGTCTCCTTGATGAAGTTGTTTAATTTTATTTAATACTATGGGATCTATGGAGGGAGGGGATTACCTCACATTGACTCAACCTCCTTTCCTATGTAGAATTAAGGGGGCTTCTGTCTCCTACACGATACGGGAAAGGCGGTAGTGTGTAAAAAGCCCTCCGATTTCTTGTGTGGTGCGACGATTTATATTTTTGCTTCTGGACCCACTTTCATCTATTTCCATTCAAATGTAACTTTTTCATATATTGCCCAATCTACCCAATGAATTACCCAGGAAGATAAAAATCAATGATTTTTCTTATCTAAGATAGAGCACAGGACTTTGTTTTACAATACTAACAGAGATAAGGTGATTGCAGGTTTCCTGTTTTGCCTATTGCTGAATCTTTCTTACTTCCTATCAAAGGGACATTTTATTGAGACTGAATTAGGAATTCGACTTAAAGCCTCGATTGTCATAAATCGGAGAAAAAACTACTTCAAAGTTTGAAAATTGGCTGATAAAGCAGTGAAATTGCAAGTTTTTAGGGTTTGCCTCAACTTCACTAACTAAATTACTAAAAACTAAGATAGTAAAATCCCAGCCAATGAACCGGTAGAGGACCGCCCACTCTATAAATATGGTGCGGGTTTTCCAAGCGATTGGGCAGCTGAATGTCGGGTGCTCAGCAGTCAGAGACAGCCAGGGGCCCTGGAGAGAAGACAGAAGTGGTTTTCAATGAGCGCTGTGTATAGAATAGAGGCAGCAGCAGCTATTGGTCCTGGTGACCATGTCACATGATCACCGGGATGCCGTTAGTAGGAGGCTGCTGCTGGGTCTAACTAGATCATTTTCCCAGTAACTGGGACTGCTGTGTAGCGCATTAAAGTATAATGTAAAAAAAAATACTGATCATTTCTGACCTTTGAGAGACAGGCCATAATAATAAAAAAAAATTAAATGTAAAGAAAAAAATAGAAAAAAATAAGAGAATACATATATATATATGTATATATATATATATATATATATATATATATATATATATATATATATATATATATATAAATATAATAAAAATTTAACCGATAAAAACAAGGGGACATATACAAAAACACCGAAAAAGGCCATACTTACAAATGGACACAGCCAGGTCAGAAACGCTGATGAAGGAATGAGCAGGTGCTTTAAATAATAATAGCCACTCCCACTGGTCTTGAGGGGAGTGGTGTGTGTGGTGCATGGGATGTGTGGTAAGAAATAATAAATGAATACTGTGTGTGCAAGTGTAATACTATGAGTGAAATATAGAGGGCAGTAGTGAGTGAAGTGCCTCAATAGAAATAAATGGGTAATGGGGTGCAAGTGTGTGAAACATGGAGGGATAGTGTGTACGTCATGAGGCACAACGTGTATAGCCAGGTAGAAGCCTATTTGTGACGCCTTGATAGTTCATAGAGCGGGCTACCCTGCTTGCTATGCCAAACAACAACACACCATGCTCTCCCAGCATCAAAGACCCGGCTGTGTCCAAGAGAAGCGAATACATGTAGTGATGAAAAATACCTGGGGTATTAGTAATCATTTTGGCCAAAAGGACGCAAGCTCGCAATCCACGACAAGGATCCCCAGACTTGCGAGTCCCTAACTCCTTAAATGGAACAGAACGTTCCTGATGTACAAACAGAACCGATAAAAACAAGGGGACATATACAAAAACACCGAAAAAGGCCATACTTACAAATGGACACAGCCAGGTCAGAAACGCTGATGAAGGAATGAGCAGGTGCTTTAAATAATAATAGCCACTCCCACTGGTCTTGAGGGGAGTGGTGTGTGTGGTGCATGGGATGTGTGGTAAGAAATAATAAATGAATACTGTGTGTGCAAGTGTAATACTATGAGTGAAATATAGAGGGCAGTAGTGAGTGAAGTGCCTCAATAGAAATAAATGGGTAATGGGGTGCAAGTGTGTGAAACATGGAGGGATAGTGTGTACGTCATGAGGCACAACGTGTATAGCCAGGTAGAAGCCTATTTGTGACGCCTTGATAGTTCATAGAGCGGGCTACCCTGCTTGCTATGCCAAACAACAACACACCATGCTCTCCCAGCATCAAAGACCCGGCTGTGTCCAAGAGAAGCGAATACATGTAGTGATGAAAAATACCTGGGGTATTAGTAATCATTTTGGCCAAAAGGACGCAAGCTCGCAATCCACGACAAGGATCCCCAGACTTGCGAGTCCCTAACTCCTTAAATGGAACAGAACGTTCCTGATGTACAAACAGAACCGATAAAAACAAGGGGACATATACAAAAACACCGAAAAAGGCCATACTTACAAATGGACACAGCCAGGTCAGAAACGCTGATGAAGGAATGAGCAGGTGCTTTAAATAATAATAGCCACTCCCACTGGTCTTGAGGGGAGTGGTGTGTGTGGTGCATGGGATGTGTGGTAAGAAATAATAAATGAATACTGTGTGTGCAAGTGTAATACTATGAGTGAAATATAGAGGGCAGTAGTGAGTGAAGTGCCTCAATAGAAATAAATGGGTAATGGGGTGCAAGTGTGTGAAACATGGAGGGATAGTGTGTACTTCATGAGGCACAACGTGTATAGCCAGGTAGAAGCCTATTTGTGACGCCTTGATAGTTCATAGAGCGGGCTACCCTGCTTGCTATGCCAAACAACAACACACCATGCTGTCCCAGCATCAAAGACCCGGCTGTGTCCAAGAGAAGCGAATACATGTAGTGATGAAAAATACCTGGGGTATTAGTAATCATTTTGGCCAAAAGGACGCAAGCTCGCAATCCACGACAAGGATCCCCAGACTTGCGAGTCCCTAACTCCTTAAATGGAACAGAACGTTCCTGATGTACAAACAGAACCGATAAAAACAAGGGGACATATACAAAAACACCGAAAAAGGCCATACTTACAAATGGACACAGCCAGGTCAGAAACGCTGATGAAGGAATGAGCAGGTGCTTTAAATAATAATAGCCACTCCCACTGGTCTTGAGGGGAGTGGTGTGTGGTGCATGGGATGTGTGGTAAGAAATAATAAATGAATACTGTGTGTGCAAGTGTAATACTATGAGTGAAATATAGAGGGCAGTAGTGAGTGAAGTGCCTCAATAGAAATAAATGGGTAATGGGGTGCAAGTGTGTGAAACATGGAGGGATAGTGTGTACGTCATGAGGCACAACGTGTATAGCCAGGTAGAAGCCTATTTGTGACGCCTTGATAGTTCATAGAGCGGGCTACCCTGCTTGCTATGCCAAACAACAACACACCATGCTCTCCCAGCATCAAAGACCCGGCTGTGTCCAAGAGAAGCGAATACATGTAGTGATGAAAAATACCTGGGGTATTAGTAATCATTTTGGCCAAAAGGACGCAAGCTCGCAATCCACGACAAGGATCCCCAGACTTGCGAGTCCCTAACTCCTTAAATGGAACAGAACGTTCCTGATGTACAAACAGAACCGATAAAAACAAGGGGACATATACAAAAACACCGAAAAAGGCCATACTTACAAATGGACACAGCCAGGTCAGAAACGCTGATGAAGGAATGAGCAGGTGCTTTAAATAATAATAGCCACTCCCACTGGTCTTGAGGGGAGTGGTGTGTGTGGTGCATGGGATGTGTGGTAAGAAATAATAAATGAATACTGTGTGTGCAAGTGTAATACTATGAGTGAAATATAGAGGGCAGTAGTGAGTGAAGTGCCTCAATAGAAATAAATGGGTAATGGGGTGCAAGTGTGTGAAACATGGAGGGATAGTGTGTACGTCATGAGGCACAACGTGTATAGCCAGGTAGAAGCCTATTTGTGACGCCTTGATAGTTCATAGAGCGGGCTACCCTGCTTGCTATGCCAAACAACAACACACCATGCTCTCCCAGCATCAAAGACCCGGCTGTGTCCAAGAGAAGCGAATACATGTAGTGATGAAAAATACCTGGGGTATTAGTAATCATTTTGGCCAAAAGGACGCAAGCTCGCAATCCACGACAAGGATCCCCAGACTTGCGAGTCCCTAACTCCTTAAATGGAACAGAACGTTCCTGATGTACAAACAGAACCGATAAAAACAAGGGGACATATACACAAACACCGAAAAAGGCCATACTTACAAATGGACACAGCCAGGTCAGAAACGCTGATGAAGGAATGAGCAGGTGCTTTAAATAATAATAGCCACTCCCACTGGTCTTGATGGGAGTGGTGTGTGTGGTGCATGGGATGTGTGGTAAGAAATAATAAATGAATACTGTGTGTGCAAGTGTAATAATATGAGTGAAATATAGAGGGCAGTAGTGAGTGAAGTGCCTCAATAGAAATAAATGGGTAATGGGGTGCAAGTGTGTGAAACATGGAGGGATAGTGTGTACGTCATGAGGCACAACGTGTATAGCCAGGTAGAAGCCTATTTGTGACGCCTTGATAGTTCATAGAGCGGGCTACCCTGCTTGCTATGCCAAACAACAACACACCATGCTCTCCCAGCATCAAAGACCCGGCTGTGTCCAAGAGAAGCGAATACATGTAGTGATGAAAAATGCCTGGGGTATTAGTAATCATTTTGGCCAAAAGGACGCAAGCTCGCAATCCACGACAAGGATCCCCAGACTTGCGAGTCCCTAACTCCTTAAATGGAACAGAACGTTCCTGATGTACAAACAGAACCGATAAAAACAAGGGGACATATACAAAAACACCGAAAAAGGCCATACTTACAAATGGACACAGCCAGGTCAGAAACGCTGATGAAGGAATGAGCAGGTGCTTTAAATAATAATAGCCACTCCCACTGGTCTTGAGGGGAGTGGTGTGTGTGGTGCATGGGATGTGTGGTAAGAAATAATAAATGAATACTGTGTGTGCAAGTGTAATACTATGAGTGAAATATAGAGGGCAGTAGTGAGTGAAGTGCCTCAATAGAAATAAATGGGTAATGGGGTGCAAGTGTGTGAAACATGGAGGGATAGTGTGTACGTCATGAGGCACAACGTGTATAGCCAGGTAGAAGCCTATTTGTGACGCCTTGATAGTTCATAGAGCGGGCTACCCTGCTTGCTATGCCAAACAACAACACACCATGCTCTCCCAGCATCAAAGACCCGGCTGTGTCCAAGAGAAGCGAATACATGTAGTGATGAAAAATACCTGGGGTATTAGTAATCATTTTGGCCAAAAGGACGCAAGCTCGCAATCCACGACAAGGATCCCCAGACTTGCGAGTCCCTAACTCCTTAAATGGAACAGAACGTTCCTGATGTACAAACAGAACCGATAAAAACAAGGGGACATATACAAAAACACCGAAAAAGGCCATACTTACAAATGGACACAGCCAGGTCAGAAACGCTGATGAAGGAATGAGCAGGTGCTTTAAATAATAATAGCCACTCCCACTGGTCTTGAGGGGAGTGGTGTGTGTGGTGCATGGGATGTGTGGTAAGAAATAATAAATGAATACTGTGTGTGCAAGTGTAATACTATGAGTGAAATATAGAGGGCAGTAGTGAGTGAAGTGCCTCAATAGAAATAAATGGGTAATGGGGTGCAAGTGTGTGAAACATGGAGGGATAGTGTGTACGTCATGAGGCACAACGTGTATAGCCAGGTAGAAGCCTATTTGTGACGCCTTGATAGTTCATAGAGCGGGCTACCCTGCTTGCTATGCCAAACAACAACACACCATGCTCTCCCAGCATCAAAGACCCGGCTGTGTCCAAGAGAAGCGAATACATGTAGTGATGAAAAATACCTGGGGTATTAGTAATCATTTTGGCCAAAAGGACGCAAGCTCGCAATCCACGACAAGGATCCCCAGACTTGCGAGTCCCTAACTCCTTAAATGGAACAGAACGTTCCTGATGTACAAACAGAACCGATAAAAACAAGGGGACATATACAAAAACACCGAAAAAGGCCATACTTACAAATGGACACAGCCAGGTCAGAAACGCTGATGAAGGAATGAGCAGGTGCTTTAAATAATAATAGCCACTCCCACTGGTCTTGAGGGGAGTGGTGTGTGTGGTGCATGGGATGTGTGGTAAGAAATAATAAATGAATACTGTGTGTGCAAGTGTAATACTATGAGTGAAATATAGAGGGCAGTAGTGAGTGAAGTGCCTCAATAGAAATAAATGGGTAATGGGGTGCAAGTGTGTGAAACATGGAGGGATAGTGTGTACGTCATGAGGCACAACGTGTATAGCCAGGTAGAAGCCTATTTGTGACGCCTTGATAGTTCATAGAGCGGGCTACCCTGCTTGCTATGCCAAACAACAACACACCATGCTGTCCCAGCATCAAAGACCCGGCTGTGTCCAAGAGAAGCGAATACATGTAGTGATGAAAAATACCTGGGGTATTAGTAATCATTTTGGCCAAAAGGACGCAAGCTCGCAATCCACGACAAGGATCCCCAGACTTGCGAGTCCCTAACTCCTTAAATGGAACAGAACGTTCCTGATGTACAAACAGAACCGATAAAAACAAGGGGACATATACAAAAACACCGAAAAAGGCCATACTTACAAATGGACACAGCCAGGTCAGAAACGCTGATGAAGGAATGAGCAGGTGCTTTAAATAATAATAGCCACTCCCACTGGTCTTGAGGGGAGTGGTGTGTGTGGTGCATGGGATGTGTGGTAAGAAATAATAAATGAATACTGTGTGTGCAAGTGTAATACTATGAGTGAAATATAGAGGGCAGTAGTGAGTGAAGTGCCTCAATAGAAATAAATGGGTAATGGGGTGCAAGTGTGTGAAACATGGAGGGATAGTGTGTACGTCATGAGGCACAACGTGTATAGCCAGGTAGAAGCCTATTTGTGACGCCTTGATAGTTCATAGAGCGGGCTACCCTGCTTGCTATGCCAAACAACAACACACCATGCTCTCCCAGCATCAAAGACCCGGCTGTGTCCAAGAGAAGCGAATACATGTAGTGATGAAAAATACCTGGGGTATTAGTAATCATTTTGGCCAAAAGGACGCAAGCTCGCAATCCACGACAAGGATCCCCAGACTTGCGAGTCCCTAACTCCTTAAATGGAACAGAACGTTCCTGATGTACAAACAGAACCGATAAAAACAAGGGGACATATACACAAACACCGAAAAAGGCCATACTTACAAATGGACACAGCCAGGTCAGAAACGCTGATGAAGGAATGAGCAGGTGCTTTAAATAATAATAGCCACTCCCACTGGTCTTGATGGGAGTGGTGTGTGTGGTGCATGGGATGTGTGGTAAGAAATAATAAATGAATACTGTGTGTGCAAGTGTAATAATATGAGTGAAATATAGAGGGCAGTAGTGAGTGAAGTGCCTCAATAGAAATAAATGGGTAATGGGGTGCAAGTGTGTGAAACATGGAGGGATAGTGTGTACGTCATGAGGCACAACGTGTATAGCCAGGTAGAAGCCTATTTGTGACGCCTTGATAGTTCATAGAGCGGGCTACCCTGCTTGCTATGCCAAACAACAACACACCATGCTCTCCCAGCATCAAAGACCCGGCTGTGTCCAAGAGAAGCGAATACATGTAGTGATGAAAAATGCCTGGGGTATTAGTAATCATTTTGGCCAAAAGGACGCAAGCTCGCAATCCACGACAAGGATCCCCAGACTTGCGAGTCCCTAACTCCTTAAATGGAACAGAACGTTCCTGATGTACAAACAGAACCGATAAAAACAAGGGGACATATACAAAAACACCGAAAAAGGCCATACTTACAAATGGACACAGCCAGGTCAGAAACGCTGATGAAGGAATGAGCAGGTGCTTTAAATAATAATAGCCACTCCCACTGGTCTTGAGGGGAGTGGTGTGTGTGGTGCATGGGATGTGTGGTAAGAAATAATAAATGAATACTGTGTGTGCAAGTGTAATACTATGAGTGAAATATAGAGGGCAGTAGTGAGTGAAGTGCCTCAATAGAAATAAATGGGTAATGGGGTGCAAGTGTGTGAAACATGGAGGGATAGTGTGTACGTCATGAGGCACAACGTGTATAGCCAGGTAGAAGCCTATTTGTGACGCCTTGATAGTTCATAGAGCGGGCTACCCTGCTTGCTATGCCAAACAACAACACACCATGCTGTCCCAGCATCAAAGACCCGGCTGTGTCCAAGAGAAGCGAATACATGTAGTGATGAAAAATACCTGGGGTATTAGTAATCATTTTGGCCAAAAGGACGCAAGCTCGCAATCCACGACAAGGATCCCCAGACTTGCGAGTCCCTAACTCCTTAAATGGAACAGAACGTTCCTGATGTACAAACAGAACCGATAAAAACAAGGGGACATATACAAAAACACCGAAAAAGGCCATACTTACAAATGGACACAGCCAGGTCAGAAACGCTGATGAAGGAATGAGCAGGTGCTTTAAATAATAATAGCCACTCCCACTGGTCTTGAGGGGAGTGGTGTGTGTGGTGCATGGGATGTGTGGTAAGAAATAATAAATGAATACTGTGTGTGCAAGTGTAATACTATGAGTGAAATATAGAGGGCAGTAGTGAGTGAAGTGCCTCAATAGAAATAAATGGGTAATGGGGTGCAAGTGTGTGAAACATGGAGGGATAGTGTGTACGTCATGAGGCACAACGTGTATAGCCAGGTAGAAGCCTATTTGTGACGCCTTGATAGTTCATAGAGCGGGCTACCCTGCTTGCTATGCCAAACAACAACACACCATGCTCTCCCAGCATCAAAGACCCGGCTGTGTCCAAGAGAAGCGAATACATGTAGTGATGAAAAATACCTGGGGTATTAGTAATCATTTTGGCCAAAAGGACGCAAGCTCGCAATCCACGACAAGGATCCCCAGACTTGCGAGTCCCTAACTCCTTAAATGGAACAGAACGTTCCTGATGTACAAACAGAACCGATAAAAACAAGGGGACATATACACAAACACCGAAAAAGGCCATACTTACAAATGGACACAGCCAGGTCAGAAACGCTGATGAAGGAATGAGCAGGTGCTTTAAATAATAATAGCCACTCCCACTGGTCTTGATGGGAGTGGTGTGTGTGGTGCATGGGATGTGTGGTAAGAAATAATAAATGAATACTGTGTGTGCAAGTGTAATAATATGAGTGAAATATAGAGGGCAGTAGTGAGTGAAGTGCCTCAATAGAAATAAATGGGTAATGGGGTGCAAGTGTGTGAAACATGGAGGGATAGTGTGTACGTCATGAGGCACAACGTGTATAGCCAGGTAGAAGCCTATTTGTGACGCCTTGATAGTTCATAGAGCGGGCTACCCTGCTTGCTATGCCAAACAACAACACACCATGCTCTCCCAGCATCAAAGACCCGGCTGTGTCCAAGAGAAGCGAATACATGTAGTGATGAAAAATGCCTGGGGTATTAGTAATCATTTTGGCCAAAAGGACGCAAGCTCGCAATCCACGACAAGGATCCCCAGACTTGCGAGTCCCTAACTCCTTAAATGGAACAGAACGTTCCTGATGTACAAACAGAACCGATAAAAACAAGGGGACATATACAAAAACACCGAAAAAGGCCATACTTACAAATGGACACAGCCAGGTCAGAAACGCTGATGAAGGAATGAGCAGGTGCTTTAAATAATAATAGCCACTCCCACTGGTCTTGAGGGGAGTGGTGTGTGTGGTGCATGGGATGTGTGGTAAGAAATAATAAATGAATACTGTGTGTGCAAGTGTAATACTATGAGTGAAATATAGAGGGCAGTAGTGAGTGAAGTGCCTCAATAGAAATAAATGGGTAATGGGGTGCAAGTGTGTGAAACATGGAGGGATAGTGTGTACGTCATGAGGCACAACGTGTATAGCCAGGTAGAAGCCTATTTGTGACGCCTTGATAGTTCATAGAGCGGGCTACCCTGCTTGCTATGCCAAACAACAACACACCATGCTCTCCCAGCATCAAAGACCCGGCTGTGTCCAAGAGAAGCGAATACATGTAGTGATGAAAAATACCTGGGGTATTAGTAATCATTTTGGCCAAAAGGACGCAAGCTCGCAATCCACGACAAGGATCCCCAGACTTGCGAGTCCCTAACTCCTTAAATGGAACAGAACGTTCCTGATGTACAAACAGAACCGATAAAAACAAGGGGACATATACAAAAACACCGAAAAAGTCCATACTTACAAATGGACACAGCCAGGTCAGAAACGCTGATGAAGGAATGAGCAGGTGCTTTAAATAATAATAGCCACTCCCACTGGTCTTGAGGGGAGTGGTGTGTGTGGTGCATGGGATGTGTGGTAAGAAATAATAAATGAATACTGTGTGTGCAAGTGTAATAATATGAGTGAAATATAGAGGGCAGTAGTGAGTGAAGTGCCTCAATAGAAATAAATGGGTAATGGGGTGCAAGTGTGTGAAACATGGAGGGATAGTGTGTACGTCATGAGGCACAACGTGTATAGCCAGGTAGAAGCCTATTTGTGACGCCTTGATAGTTCATAGAGCGGGCTACCCTGCTTGCTATGCCAAACAACAACACACCATGCTCTCCCAGCATCAAAGACCCGGCTGTGTCCAAGAGAAGCGAATACATGTAGTGATGAAAAATGCCTGGGGTATTAGTAATCATTTTGGCCAAAAGGACGCAAGCTCGCAATCCACGACAAGGATCCCCAGACTTGCGAGTCCCTAACTCCTTAAATGGAACAGAACGTTCCTGATGTACAAACAGAACCGATAAAAACAAGGGGACATATACAAAAACACCGAAAAAGGCCATACTTACAAATGGACACAGCCAGGTCAGAAACGCTGATGAAGGAATGAGCAGGTGCTTTAAATAATAATAGCCACTCCCACTGGTCTTGAGGGGAGTGGTGTGTGTGGTGCATGGGATGTGTGGTAAGAAATAATAAATGAATACTGTGTGTGCAAGTGTAATACTATGAGTGAAATATAGAGGGCAGTAGTGAGTGAAGTGCCTCAATAGAAATAAATGGGTAATGGGGTGCAAGTGTGTGAAACATGGAGGGATAGTGTGTACGTCATGAGGCACAACGTGTATAGCCAGGTAGAAGCCTATTTGTGACGCCTTGATAGTTCATAGAGCGGGCTACCCTGCTTGCTATGCCAAACAACAACACACCATGCTCTCCCAGCATCAAAGACCCGGCTGTGTCCAAGAGAAGCGAATACATGTAGTGATGAAAAATACCTGGGGTATTAGTAATCATTTTGGCCAAAAGGACGCAAGCTCGCAATCCACGACAAGGATCCCCAGACTTGCGAGTCCCTAACTCCTTAAATGGAACAGAACGTTCCTGATGTACAAACAGAACCGATAAAAACAAGGGGACATATACAAAAACACCGAAAAAGGCCATACTTACAAAAGTATAATGTAAAAAAAAATACTGATCATTTCTGACCTTTGAGAGACAGGCCATAATAATAAAAAAAAATTAAATGTAAAGAAAAAAATAGAAAAAAATAAAAGAATACATATATATATGTGTATATATATATATATATATATATATATATATATATATATAAATATAATAAAAATTTAGCATAAAATACCCCACCAAAAAAAAAAAAAAATGCTTATAATTGTCGTAACGCTGGCCCTGACCCAATTACCCTAAAATAGACAAGTAAAATATCAAAATTTACGGTAGACAATTACGATCCCACATAAATAGTATTTTTTGGGTAGCACTATATTATTACCAGAAAAAAAATATCTAAAAAGTATATTTTTTACTATTTTTTCAAACTATTGGCCTATGAATGCCAAAAAAGCAAACATTTTGTATATAAAATTGCTGAGAAATGGAACGTGCGTTGATTAAAAAAAAAACATCACAAAAATCATGTTGCTATCTGTTTAACTAACGCGTGCTAAAAGTTGCTAAACGGTGCCTGGTCCTGAAATGGGGAAATCATCACCACATATAAAAGGTTAAAAAACTATACACATAGTTCAGCAAATGAAACAGGCCATGAATAATAAAGGATATTTATTGTTGTAATGGTTACACCAAATACTTTTACGTCCATACAGTATATCCATGTAGGAGACACCTCATAAAATAGTGCCAAGTGTGAATGACCCAGCTCTCTATGTCTTGGATATGGTATATGTTTGGGTTGATGCCATCATGGAAAAAAACAAAGGAAAAGGGCTTTAGGGGTCCTAGTCAATATTTCATTGCTTCAAATACAACTAATGAACATAGAATAAAATGGGTTCCATATCTGCTCTGAAGTAATAGTATTAGTTACGACTTGTTTCACCACATAGAATAGAATAGATGACCAAGTTTTTTTTGTCCTATTGGTTTTCATTGGAGCTTTGTGTTGTTTGAATATAATACATCATTTATTCTCTTATCTCAGCTAAGAATACAGAGGCCAGAGGTGTCCTATTCATGACCAGGACTAATGGAAGATATACCATAAACATGGACACTTGGAACCACGGGTTTGGACTATCTCTTTTACTACATCTGTAGAGACTATATACTCAAATTGAGGGGCATGTAAAAAGTTTTTGAGGCTTGAAATGAACCATTGAATCTTACAACGGCATTATTGATCTAAAGGATATGGGTAAATAGAAGATTCCGCAACCAAATGACCTTCTCCAAAGTCAATCGAAAATGTCATTGGGAAGAAAATAATTAACTATATGTTTCAAGTTGATTTTTAACATAAGTTATGAGGTTGCACTTGAAAGACTTGCGTCTTTTTTTTACAGCTTTTGAGCCAGATGACTATGCATCTCTCCTACATGTCGATCTCTCCATGTCACTGTATAAGAACATTATTTTCATTAATTTATAACCTTTTTATTATCTAAAATGTATATATTTAATTTATCAATGTATCTACTGTATAAAACATTAAAAAAAAGAATATGATTATTAAATTGGAGAGTGTGGGCCTTTGGAAGTTATGTACACTTGATATATAGGTGCCACAAAACCCAAAAAAGTTGTAATCCTATAGAGTAATCCCATGGAGTAGAATAAAGTAGTAAAAATAATGAATGAATGCATTTATTCATTCATTAGACTTAATTATAATTAAAGTGTTTCCATTAGGCTTCCTATCTGAGGGCAGCGTAAAATAGAGTGGGAGGGGATGAGTTTGAAAATTCATAGTTAGAATTTGATTTGATTCAGATTTGATTCAGTATTTTCATGCAAAATGTGCTTTAAATGCTGCTAGGACTCATAGAGAAAGCCTGTGAGTCCTGCTTCCTCCACCCATTCATAGAGAGAGCCTGTGAGTCCTGATTCCTCCACCCATTCATAGAGAAAGCCTGTGAGTCCTGCTTCCCCACTCATAGAGAAAGTCTTTGAGTCTTGCTTTCCTGTCCACTTATAGGGAGAGCCTGTGAGTCCTGCTTCCCCCATCCACTCATAGAAAAAGCCTGTGAGTCCTGCTAGCCCCACCCACTCATAGAGAATGCTTGTGAGTCCTGCTTGCCCCACCCAATAATAGAGAAAGCCTATGAGTTCTGCTTCCCCCCATCCACTCATAGAAAAAGCCTATGAGTCCTGCTTCCCCTCTCCCTCTGATGATTGACAGCTCTCCCTGTAAAAAAAAAAAAACATACAAGAAAAGGTGTAAATCACTCTATATGGGCACAGGTTTTCTCTTAGAGTCTAGGCAGCATTTAAACTGCAGCCATTTTTTTTATTGTTTCTAATTAAAAAAACAGCAACTTTGAAAATAGCCTTGATTAAAAATCGTGTTTTTTGTCTACAGCTCCTATGCAAACGTATGTGTCTCCATGGTTACAGACTACACACAAACCCAGTGTAGTCTGATCCATCCTGCTATCATGGGTTACTACACTCCCTTTTTCCCCTCTTCTCGATAACCCACAGACACGAGCTGCGACGATCGACAATACAGTATGTCAATCGGTGCTTGTTTGCTCCATTAAAACAGAGCAATGGTTGCAAGTATGGGGACAAGCAATCGGTAATGCGACAATTCGTCCACATGCATATGCCTCTTGTTCCCAGCACTTCCCGTTTACACGGGGAGAGGTGCTGTCAACAATTGACCATTTTTGTGTCCGCATAAAAGATGCGATTGGATGATCGCTGCCCGATCGTTTACCCGATCATTAACCCGTGTTAAAGGATCTTAATTCTAAATTCCCACTGCATTTGGGCAATATATTTGGTGTATACGTCTCCCGAAATATTCGGCTATATGTAAGCCAAAGGAGTATCCTTGGTACATCTTTGTTACCATTGCATTAAAAAGAGCAGTCGACTACATTTTTTAATACTAAATGACATACATGCCGATCAGGATGTGATTGATCGGCACAATCCCGCAGTAGTGGACAGAATTGGCAAAAACTCTGATCCCAGGCCATTTAACCCTTGATGCACCACGATCTGTATTGATTAAGGTGCGAAAAAAGGGAGCCCCATTTGTCTTGCCCTAGTCAGCCCTGGCATCATGATTGACGGGAGCTAACTGGAAATACTGATAGCTTAAGAAAGGCTTAATAAAGGCCCAGGGATGTCTACTTTTAGTGATTGTTAGGGCATACCTTACTACTAAAATAACTTACTGGTAATAACCTATAATTTCTATAAGTTATAGAAAATTCATATAAATTAAATGCTACCATGTAAGTTCAACTAAAAAATAATTCCTTAAAAATATATTTTTCTAGGCACTTTTAACATCACATTACACAATATAGCATACACTTAAGACTTAACAAAGTCTTTTTCACAAGATTCAAGTTAATACATTTATAACATCAAGAAAAAAGTTTTCAAAAATGTCATAAATTCTACCATTTGCAGCCTACAGTGTAAACGACACTACTGATAGATGATGTACTTACCAGCAGAAGAGGAAACAAATCCATAATCTTATCTGTAAAAGTCAATGTACACCAACAACATATCCATTTATGATGACTCCATGACTTGTAAATACGATAGTAAATGATCTTAACAACATATGCCTTCTAACAACGGCGTTCATAAAACAGAAGAGCTGCAGGGGGTCCATCAGAAGGGGGACCCAGTTCTGGCCAGACCTGACCCTCTTTCCTCTGGACTGTGTGAATCTCTTCAGTACTTCTAACAATCACAGCAACATTAGAAAACGGTGGTGGGGGGGAGAGTGAGAGGATAATGCCACCCTCCTCTCCTTCAATGGATGTGAAAAGGGCAAAGAAGGGCTCCTGGGAACAGAGTCTCGGAGTTAAATTTTCAGGGTGTCCAACAGGACCTGCGTAAATAGGCATATCCAAAAGTGGTGCAAGGGTGTTTCCTCGTCAAAAATGAGCACCTCGGACAGTACCTGGTGTTGCCTAGTAACAGGCATGCATGATAAATCTCAAGCGCAGGCTCCCCTGAATGCCAAGTCTTTGTACCAGTTGGTCAACCTGTTAGAAGCCACATTCTTCTGCCTCAGCTGTGGCAGCTGGGGGCCTTGGAATAGACTCCGTTAATATAGGTGCTCAGGTGAGCTTATGGGTAGCCTTTGGTATCCACAAATGGGACTTGAGTCCCACCAGCTGGTGTTCACTCACAGACTTGAGAACATCCTGGTAGTACAAGGGGATGTCTAAGTTGTATGGCTAATAGATGTGCCTCTTGTTCCAGCCACCTGCATAGAAGCAGGAGAAAGTAACGGGACATGGACCAGCCGTTAAGCTACGTTTAGTGGGGATGTTGGGAACTCATTCCTACACTTGCACTTAATATCTGTAACAGGGTCTTCCCGAAAATGACAGAATTTGCAGTTAATTAAGCTTATCTATAACTCTAACAAACTTTATTTGAGCGGTATTTAATCTGGGGTTTTGGAACTCAACTCCACGAGTTCTTACCAGATCGAGCTGCGCCAAAATGACTGCAGGCTACGCAGCCTGTTCAAACTATGCAACTTTGGATCACAGAGGGGCTATTCTCTACCACACAGCTTGCTCTGTTAAGTATAGGATGCATCAGTCCTTTTGAAAGGGGTAATGCCCTCCGCCTCTGTGGATCATGGTGGACGTTATGCCAACTCCCTTGTGCACGTTGCGTACTTATAGTGTTTGTGCAACACTATAAATTATCATCCCAGAGCACGAAGTCCTTACTTCCATTAAACACTTAACTTTTGTCAAGTGTCTGAACACAGTCCAACAAAGTACTAATCACTTCACAAGTGGGCGGCACACCAACAGTGGGCAGGAGTGGTTTGGGGCTGAGGAAGGATAAGGGATATTCACACCTCAAAGATGTTCTGACTTGGGTGACATCTCATGGACAGAGCTCTATAAAATGTTCTTATGATCTCCAGAGCACTACTCTGGCCTGTAACGCTGACCCCCTCTCTGCAGCATGTTCCTGGCACCTACACTTGGCACATTCCGGCTCACATTTCCTTTTTCCCTGCCTACTCCCCCCTCCATACAAATCAGAAGAAAGTTTTCTCCTCTATTTCGTGGCAGGGCATCGACGTCATAGTGCACCACTTTTTGCTGGGTCCCCTCGGTAGCCATTGCTCCCATGCTGTGGCACCGACAGAGAGGACAAGGGAGAAATAGGCTGCCACACCAGGGCTACACAGGAGGGAAAGAATATGGCAGACCACATGGACTGGGAGTAATGGAGCAGTAATGGAGCACAGAACTTAGACCCCTTTACTCTGTCCGTTTTACAGCCCCAAAAGAAGTGTAAGGGTATGTTCACACGGCCTATTTACGGACGTAATTCGGGCGTTTTGGCCCCGAATTACGTCTGAAAATAGCGCCTCAATAGCGCTGACAAACATCTGCCCATTGAAAGCAATGGGCAGACGTTTGTCTGTTCACACGAGGCGTATATTTACGCGCCGCTGTCAAATGACGGCGCGTAAATAGATGCCCGCGTCAAAGAAGTGACCTGTCACTTCTTTGGCCGTAATTGGAGCCGTTATTCATTGACTCCAATGAATAGCAGCGCTAATTACGGCCGTAATTGACGCGGCGTTCAAGCGCCTGCACATGCCGGTACGGCTGAAATTACGGGGATGTTTTCAGGCTGAAACATCCCCGTAATTTCAGCCGTAACGGACGCCCTCGTGTGAACATACCCTAAGACAGTCCTGGTAATGAGCAGGCCAGGCTTCCGCCGTGTATTGAAGCACTTGCAAGGTCTCACAATGCAGTACATGAGTTTTCCCCTCAACGGTAAGCTGTCTCATGGTCACAGACCATTTTTTTTTACTTTGGCCAAGCAATTTTGGCAAGACTTTAGGTCTGGTCCTTCCTTCCTGAACCAGATTGGATGGGGGCAGATGAAGTCATAACTCTCTTCACATAGAGCGTGGCCTCCGACTTCCCGCAGTTGACCTTATCCCCTGAAGCTCAAAGTATTGCAGCTCGCCCCCATTCACAACCCATGGACAAAAGTAGTGCTGTTTCTGGAAAAAAAAGCAAACCCTTTTTTGTAATCCTAGACAATATTAAAATTAAATATTAAAACAATATTAAAATTTTAGGCGTAAGAATGTTTGTATACTATGAAAAATGTATCAATTAAAAACTATTTGATTTAAAAAAAAATTGTTTTAGGAGTAAACACTTCTATGATGTCCATATCTATGTCAAAATCAAAATTAGACAAGCAAGCCACTTTATAATGTTAAACATATACAGAATACTGTAAAGTTCAGACCCCTGGAAAAAAATTACCTTGCTAACCAACACATGATCCCCTCAAATCCAAGAAATAATATGTATCACATACAAGATATTCCTATTGTATAAATGCACTGCAGAAAATATATTGACAGATCCCTTGATCCTCTTATTAAATGGCTAGACCAGTTGGTTTATTACTTGTCTGTCATCGACTATATTTTCTTTGTATTCCTTTATCTTATCTGGTCAATCACATTTATGTGCGTACATGAAGATGGAACAAAGGTTGAGTTATGAACTTACCTGCTGTGATATCGAGAGTTCAGTATTTAATACACTCTATATGCCATATGTATATACAGTAGTTTATATAAACTTCAACTCAGGGTGAGGAATGTGGGTCCAAAGACAAAAAAATAGACAACGAGCACTAGAAATGCCTATAGAGACACTAGGCCTACAATATATAATCTTTCTAGATCTCTTTAACAAGTCTATTCACTCAAATGCAAAATTTGACAGGATTTGGAGTAAATGCTAAGTGCCGTCCATCGGAATGCCCCGGGGCAACCACCACGTTGAGGTTGTACGAAACTTCCACCACTCACCCTTTCGACCCAGGTCAGTTATTAAGATTGTGGCGGCCGGCATTTTCTAGTTACGTCCTCGTAGTTGCTATTAATACTAGTGCATATACTGCTCTCCTCTGGGACCCCCACTTTTTGAAAAAACATGGGTCTCCTGATGGCTGTCCGTTGATTCTATCCAACCGAGAAAATGCAGAAAGATGGGCAAACATCTGTGTGGCTCTCTTTTTTTAAGTCTAAGCTATGTTTATACTTGCTTAGTAGCTTCAGATTATAAAGGAAATATCAGCGCTCTGCCGCATCTGTCATGTCATGGATACCACTGCGCTGGACAGGCCCTATTGACCTTTAATAAGATCTGTGCAGTGCTATTTTTACCATCAAATATGGTGAAATCTGCGGTAGATGCTCTAATTGGAGCCTTCACCGCATATTTCAACAGAGCCGAAGTGAGTCGCTGGTTCAATTGTTTTTATAAATCCCAAAAACTTGAGTGGAGAGAGAATGGGAATGTGAGGCCACCTCTCCTACTGTATATGAGGATGCATATGAATAATAATAACACCAATGGACAATGATTATGTGCTAATGCTGTTGGAAAGCAATCCAGAACATTGTTTTCTGTTTTTTGGATCTGTTGTGTGTGGATCCGGTTGTTCTTCAGACAGATTATTAGTGTATGGGGTCACACTTGCTGACAATGCTATGGACAGATATTGGGAGCGAAGTTATATTTTCTTTGACAATGACTTCTCACAATGGCTGAAGGCATCTAGAGATCTTCAAAAAACCATAGAAGGGCCAGAAGAATAGATACAAATATATTATATTAGAAGAAAAAAAAATACTACCAAAAAAAGCTATTGAAATAACTGAATCTAATAGGCTGATCCAGCATGGGAAGAATATAATTTTTTGGAATGTTTGAAGAAT
The DNA here is from genome assembly GCF_050947455.1 of Rhinoderma darwinii. NCBI lineage: Eukaryota > Metazoa > Chordata > Amphibia > Anura > Rhinodermatidae > Rhinoderma > Rhinoderma darwinii. Next base: position 404,481,087 of record NC_134689.1, read on the forward strand.
ATCATATAAAATAGACGACAGAGAAATTAGGAACCTCAGACCAAATTTCGCTGAGAAGAAACATTTATAAAGGAATAAAATATAAGAATCGTCTACGCATCTTCTTATTAGACAGTCCACATGGTCACCTGAAAAGTGAAAGCCAAGCAGACCTTCAATGCTCTTCAAGTGTTTTAAGGTATTCAGTGTAATAATGGTACATGTTATAAAGAATATTTTTTTTATATGTGCCTTTGTTTTATGCATGTTTTATGCTGAATATTAGTCGATTCACATATTGTATTATTGAAACAAAAGAAAGTCAATAGGTCGGAACTACTCACAGGCTTCGCTTTATCTCAGGAGCGGGTATGTCTCCGGGGGGGGGGGGGGGGGGTGTTTATATAACAGGTCACAGTGGTGCTCAGCTAAAGAATAAGTATATGGATATCCATCAATCCAAAGAATAGCATAAAAAAAGCGACAAATCACCATCCTGCATAAAAAACCTTTTTTCTTCAGCTCATAAAATGTCCATAGACAAGGGGTGAGGATGATCCCAGTGGGCAACAGCCTGTTTCGAGTAACAACACTTCCTCTAGCCCAATCACATGACAACTACATTGACCTGCCCATAAATCAAGGCACGTCATACGTCGTATATGTTAGGTATCTCTAACTATCTGTGTTGTGAACAGGTCCAGGCAAGCGCCTGATTGCAGAGGAATAATGAATTCGGACTTAATTCCACCTGTGAAGTTCCTATATTTAGTTGATGAATCAACATAATCAGTAGTATTCTCGGGCAATCCTGCTAAAGAAGATATACATTCTCTTTCCTCATTGCTCAAAACCAAGAAACCCACCACAGGCGGTATTTCCCCTTCTTTTTTATCTATTTTTTCAAAATGCTTATATAAATTTATTTTTCAAACAGCCTTATAGAGATCTACTTCACATTCTGTCATATCAAAGCTTTCAGGCACACAAAAAGTTCCTGCCCTTAAGGGGTTTTTACACTGGGCGATTATCGGGCAGACAAGTGTTCATATAACGCTGGTTTCCGACAATTGTCCTGTGTAAACAGGGGAACGATGAGCAGATGAACGAGCAAACCTTAGATCATCTGCTGGTTGTATCGTTTTAAAAAAGTAAAAGATTATCGTTGTCGGCAGCACATCTCCCTTGTGCTGCCTACTTAATAATTATGTATGGGGACGAGGGATCAGAGTAACGACCACTCATCCCCATCCGCGTCACAGGAGAAAACGAGCGGCAATCAACGATGTCTCATCGATCATCGGCCGGTGTGAAAGGGCCTTTAGGCAGTAGAGAGAGACAATCAGTGTCCAACACCAAATTAGTCAAGTTAATCACATTAGTACAGCTAGTATCCTGATATTCTTCGTTATCTTGAGTCTGTAAGCAAACTCCCTCATTTAATGTCTCCAGGACAAATGTTTTCTTTTCCCTCCAAACTTGGGATTTTTTCTTATGACCTCGCCCTCTTATTGTTGATTTCCTAAAGGGACTTTTGCTGCGTTATTATTACTTCCGCCATTAGATGTTTGCTGTGAGGTCTTTGTACCCTGATCGTCAGATGCACTGGATTCAGAATCTGTTGTCCAGTAGTCAAGATTCTAACCATTTCTCGGTCTTCTCTTCCTTATTTTCCGTTCATTCCAATTGAATATTCTATTTAATATAATAACTGGCTTTAGAAATGTGTCCCATAGGGAAACTTCAGCTGCGGACAGTGTCATTTCTGCATGTATAAATCTCAGGCTGTTGCTCGTTGGGATCATCCTCCCACACACTTTGTCTATGGACATTTTATGAGCAGCAATAAAAAGGATTTTTATGCAGGATGGTGAGTTGACATATTTTATTAGTGTTAGGTACGAAGTCGATGGCACTGCAGCATGCATGGATATTAGATGTTTTGCCATATGGTGCCAACGTGAAGCACCTTATTCTCGAGGTGTCCTACTACAGTGACCCCAAGCAATGAGATGTATTCCACAAAGACACCTGGTAGCAATTGTTTAGTTCCTCTCCAGCACCACCATAAGTGAAATGAAGAATTAAATGGTGGTCATTGAAAACAATAGGCTGTCTGTCATAGGCCAGGTCCTCCAGGAAGAAAGTTGCTCTTTGTAGCCGCTCTCCGCTCCAGTTACTTTATGCATGTCCTAAATATGCATACAGTTTTGGTAAAATAGTTTATTGTTGCTGCAAAAGAAAAACAAATACAAATACTTTACTAATGCTGGCCCATATTACCCCAGTGACCTTCCCACCATGCACCACTAACAAAGTAATAGGCAGCAGTCACGTCCAAAAAATAGGATAAAAAAAGTATTGGGCACGACCGGATTAAAGTTATCATACTTTTTTGCATCGTGACTGTTGTCTATTATTTCGTTGGTGGATGTTGTGTCGGAGCCCTAGTTTTTGACATGCACCACTCATGCTATAGGCACTTTGGTTTTGGATGCTGTCTTTTTGGCTGTTTTTGCATCCCTCACTACTAGTCCTCTTGTTTTAGCGGAAGGATCTAATGTGCATGGTGGCATCATGTCACGTGAACATGGTGGACCCTTAATGAAGCTTGTATACTTGTACTTCTCGTTTCAGATCCTCACACAGTATCTCAACTTAGTTCAAGTCACGACTTTGACAAAGCAAAGCCAAAAATTCTAATATTGTTTCCCTATAATTACTCAATTTTACATTGTCTCTGCATGACCCGGTGAGGCCTCACCTTCAGCCTATGGACGGATGGATGGACAGTCTTTTTGAGAACTTCTGGGCACAGTGAAGACGTCAAGATTCATTCTATAAGGGCAAGTTGTCTAGTTCTTGGAGCAGCAGATGATTCCATATTATGACACTACGCCCGTCATACTTGACTGAGCACATGGAATGCTTTATATAAAAATAATAATAATAAAAAACCTTTTAAATTGCATTTTTTTCATCGACCCTTTGTTATTTCCTATTGTAGGTTGGTTTTATATTTCATTGACAGGGTTATTAAACGTGCATATCTGTTATTAAAGTCTATAATGTCTGACAAATTTTCTAAATAAGTTATAGTGTATATGTACTTGAGTAATTCAATGTTATATGTGGGATGGACCCTTCAGCAGTTTTCCCCCTCGGCATGATCTTTAATCGTCAGTTTTTCCTTAGCTCAGTTCTAGAAGGGGCGGAGACTACCTGCTATGATGTTCTCCCACACTCAGAAGCACTGCAGTCTGCCCCCCCCCCGTCTTATAATTCGGTGCCTGCTTCTCGTGAACTAGTAGAAGGTCCGGATTAGTGTCCTGGGTGAGCTCCCCTTGTTCTCCCAGTCCCAATACTGTTTTCAGGTTTTTCAGTGAGTGCAGAAATTCAAAAAAGTTACAGACGGTGTAATATCCACTTATGTGGCAAGAGTCATCTGATAAGTAAGCAGAAAAGCATTTCTTGTAATAAGATATACAGTATGACATAGTTTATTATCCTTGTGTAGACTATCATTTATGGGAAAACAAATTAAATCAACCTGTCACCAGCATTTCACCTATTGAGCTTTACTTATCCCTCACTGGCCGCTGCTATAAAAAGTTAATTGCCGTTATCCCCGCTCCTAAACTCCTCTTCCGACTGTAAATATCGGTCTGCAAAGGTTTTGCGCCTTTTATCGTAATTATGCGGTGTCCCTTTGTGCGCACACACCAAAAGAGGACATCAATGCACAAGCGCAGGATTTTGTGTGCTGGGGCAGGCGAGGAGCTGTCAATCAAAAGTAAGGAGGCAAAGTAAACTTGGAAAGACTTGAGGAATGAAGATATGACTGTTTCCAAACGAAGATTTGACTCTTTTCAAATGAAGATCTGACTCTTTTCTGCTCATTAGCATACGGTGTGGGAACACTAAAAAGCTAAATACTAAAGCTACAGAGCCGACTAAGAAGACAATTATAGGTTATATAGAAATGATTTTTCACCCACTACCACCTGGTATAGTCGGTTTAATAGGTGAAATGCTGGTGACAGGTTCCCTTTAAACAATATGCTTTAAATATTTTGCCGTCACCAGGATCCCCCACTAATAGTCACAGTAGACCTCTGCTACAAAACCCACCTCTGGAGGACCTGTTATATCCATACAGAAGTTCTATTCATTGCAATGCTTCATTTTAATGCAGGGGAAATTGATGATTAATAGACAATTTTCCCTCTGCAACATACAATATGAGTATTATTAATGGCACATGATAGCTGGGGGACCCTCCTACAGATTGCATAGGGATTGGGGCACAGAAGATTCCAATTACGCCTCTAATTATTCGTCAATAATGGGCGCACTCCATACGCTGCGGGTGTCGGCTGTGTTTTACAGCCGACACCCGGGACAAACTGCATGGAACAGCGATCGTTCCTGGCTGTTTAACCCCTCAAATGCTGTGGTCCATCGTGACCGCATCATCTGAGGCGTTGAAAAGAGGGCGCAACCGCTTCCGACAGCTCTTCGCCCCCCCCCCCCACAGTGAGATCGGGGGGTGATAACGGTAGTCATGGCAGTCCAGGGGCCTAATCAAGGCCTCCAGGGCTGCCTTCACTCTACCTCTGTTAAGCCCTGCCTGTTGCAGGGCTTGACAATATACTGCAATAAGTTAGTATTGCAGTGTATTGCACCAGCGATCATTAGAGGGACTAATGAAATGTGTAAAAAAAACATTGAAGTTGAGTTTTTAGTAATGAAAAAAAAATTACAAAAATTAAAAGTTCAAAAAAAAACCTTTTCCGATTTTTCCTCTGTAGTAATGTAAAAAAATAACAAACATTAACATAATTAGTATTGCTGCATCTGTAAAAGTCTGAACTATCAAAATACATCATCATATAAAACACGAAATAAAACATTTAAAACACCAAAATCGTTGTTTTTTGGTCAACTTAGCTCCCAAATAAAATGTAATTAAAAGTGATCAAAAAAATGATATGTACCAAAACATAATATCGATAAAAACTAAAGCTCGTCTCGCAAAAAATGAGCCGTCGAACCACTCAATCGATGAAAAAACAAAAAAGTTCTGGCTTTCAGAATGTGGTGAAACAAATCTAATTTTTTTTTAAGAAAAAGTTTTAATTCCTTAATAGTAGTAAAATATAAAAAAAACTATATAAGTTTGGTATCACCGTAATCGTATTCAGCTACAGAATAAAGTTAAGTTGTTGTTTTTACCGCACGGATAAAGCCGTAAAAACGAAACCCAAAAAACAATTGAGGAATCACAGTTTTTTACCAATTTCAGCCTGCAAAGAATTTGTTTTCAGTTTCCCAGTACATTATATGCTACCAATAGAAACTACAACTCCTCCCGCAAAAAAACAACTAAGCCCTCACACTACGCTATTGATGGAAAAATAAAAAAAATTAGGGCTTTTGGAAGGCGGGGAGGAAAAAACAAATGTGAAAATCAGAAAAATGGCTGCGACGGGAAGGGGTTATTTGTGGAATAGAAAAAGATAATAAAACTTTCAAGGTCACAGAATCTAAAAGTATGAAATAGGGAATTTAACTGTAATCCCTACAACAATCCTCGCTGCTTGGTAGGTTACCATATATATTTTTTTCTTTCATATTCTTCTTGTTTTTGCTGATTAGAAGAAACTGTAAAAAATTCTTGTGCTATAGCTCAACAAGATAACTGCTCAGGTACTCCCGTCATTGATAATCAGTGCTATACTATGTCACTCAGATAGCATTAACTGTATGGTGCCAAAGGTCACAACTATATAAGGTAAGATTCAGCATTTTTGCTCATTTTTAGCTTTTGTGACTGGTCATGATATTGAATGGTGAATGCATTGGGATTTACAGACGTAATACAAGCATGGCAGTGGTGGTCACCCTGCTCTTGGCTTTACTACTTTTCATAGGTAAGAAATCACTGGCAAATGTACTAAATCTTATAAAGTCTGTATTTTTTTTTTCTTAAATTGAAGTCTCCATATATGTCAGGAAAGAACAAAATATCTTATTAAAGGGAACTATACAAAATGAAGACAAGTAATGTGAATGTAGGTGGTCAGGGGACACGTGTTCTGAAATTAAAGTATTTTTGTGGGTAAAGAAGATTTCAAATATTAAGGAAAAAGTGATAACAAATTGATTTATGCTTTTTTTTTTTAAACTAGCACAGGACATTTTCAAAGTGGAGAATATTTAGGGTAACGTGTCACTAATCCTCATTGACAATCTCATACAAAAATGTTAAAAAAAAAATTTGTCCTGCTTATTATCCTTGGTCTGAGAAAAGTATGGAGTAGATGACTTAGTAAAGATAAAGCTGAGCCATATTCTTTGTCAATATTTGTTCAGAACTGTTTATTGATGTAAGAATTAAGAGCAGATTGTTTCTTTAAGACCCTATGAATTCCTATGAAATCAATATTGGGTCTATGGTTCTTGACTGCAGAAGTCCCATTTGTCATTGGTACAGAGCCAAATTATGGATGGTGTTATAGAAACTGATCATATATAGTAGTGGGATAAGACAGTAGGGTTGTCAGGGGTAAAGAAAGGATGGTGGGCTGTGAATGGGAAAGAGTTACGAGCCTAGGAAAGGAGCATCGTACAACAACTGCTCCATATCATAGGCCACCTAATCTTGGCCCCCTAGGGGTGGTTTAGGGCTTCAAATGTTCAACAACCATTGTTATATGGGAAATAATTACCAAGTATGTCATGCCTAAAAATAAGATATATATTTTTTTAACCTTTTTTTGCAACCAATCTACTTAGAGGATTCTTGTTTTGTATTGTAAGGGAATAGAAGAAGGGTTGCATAGAACAAATTTGGATTTATAGGCAGGGAACCCTGTCTCAACGGAGAATTCTCTCCTAAAGTGGTATTTAAAAATGGAGGGGGAAACAAAAAAATCACATATTTTGAAACAATATTATAAAGATATTCTTCTTCAGCTTAGATAAGGAATTACTTCATTGCATTGACCTTGTATGGAATCTTGGCTCGAATATGTCTTTAACCCCTTCCCGCAATTTCACGTACAGTTACGTGATGGGAGCTGGTGTTTTCCCGCAATTCCACGTAACTGTACGTGAAAGAGATGGAGCTGGCTCAGGAGCTGAGCCAGCGACATCACCGCCGGGTGACAGCTGTATGTTACAGCTGGCACCCTGAGGTATCGGCCAGGACCGGAGCTAGCCTGATTAACCCCTCACATGCTGCGTTCAATAGAGATTGCAGCATGTGAGGAGTTTATAGCCACCGGCACCCCAGCAACGTGATCGCTGGGTTGCCGGTGGCTACAAAGGCGATCAGAGGCCCAATACTTACCTCCCGGTCTGCCAGTAACGGAATCCTCCTATGCCCCGTTGTCGGCGGCGCCCATGAGGCTTCCGGTACCATCGGCAAGATGGCGCCGGCTCAGCTTCCGGCTCAGAAGCTGAGCCGGCGTCATCAGCAGTGGGTGTCCACTGTATGTTACAGCGGACATCCCACTGTAAAGGCAGGAAACGGAACAAGCTCTGATTCCTGCCATTAACCCCTTCAATGCAGCGATTCAATGCAATCGCTGCATCAAAGTGGTTTGTATGAAATCGGCAGCCTGCCATGAGATGGCAAGGCTGGCGACTGCTACCATGGCAACAGGAGGCCTAACAATGGCTTCCTATCTGCCATTACGGAAGCCAATTAGGCCCCGTCTGGAGGCGGAGCCTGATCGGCTTGCTGTCAGTGAACAACTGACAGTTCTAATACATTGCACTACATAGGTAGTGCAATGTATTAGAACATCAAACAAACAGTTGGAGCTTCAAGTCCTCTAGTGGGACTAAAGAATAGTGTAAAAAAAAAGTGTAAAAAAAGTAAAAATAAAAGTTGTAAAAAATAGAATAAAAGTTTAAAGTAATAAAATAAAACACAAATCGCCCTTATCCCTTATAAGTCATTTATTATTGAAAAAAATAATAAAGCCATATATATTTGGTATCGCTGCGACCGTAACGACCTTAACTATAAAAATATTACGTTATTTATTCTGTACAGTGAACGCCGTAAAAAAAAACAACTAAAAAATACAGACATAATTGCTATTTTTTGGTCACTTTGTCTTCCAAAAATTGAAATAAAAAGTGATCAAAAAGTTGCATGTACCCAAAAATGGAACCTATAAATATATATTTGTTGAGAAAATGAAAAATTTTGAGCTAAAGTTACGTCTTATTGGAAAAAAAGTTATTTTTTATCTTCACTGCCCAATTCTAATAAAATCTATGAAACCCCTGTGCGTTTAAAATGCTCACTACACCCCTAGATGGATTCTTCAAGGGGTGTAGTTTTCTAAATGGAGTCACTTTTTTGGTGTTTTCACTGTTTTCGTCCCTCAGGGGCTTTGCAAATATGACATGATCTCCGCAAACCATTCCTGCTAAATTTGAGCTCTAAAAGCCAAATGGCGCTCTTTCCCTTCTAAGCCCTGCTGTGTGTCCAAACAGCCATTTATTACCACATGTGGGGTATTGTTTTACTCGGGAGAAATTGCTTTACAAATATAGTGGTGCATTTTCTCCTTTTAGTCCTTGTGGAAATTAGAAAAAAATTCTTAAAACATTTTCTTTGAAACAATGTCGATTTTCATTTTCACGGCCTACTTCCAATAATTTCTGCAAAAAACCTGCGGTGTCAAAATGCTCACTATACCCGTAGATAATTTCCTAAAGGGGTATAGTTTCCAAATGGGGTCACTTTTGAGGGATTTTCACTATTTTAGCACCGCAAGAACCCTTCAAACCTGACATGGTGCCGAAAATATTTTCTAATAAAAAGGAGGCCCCAAAATCCTCTAGGTGCTCCTTTGTTTCTGAGGCCGGTGCTTCAGTCAATAAACACACTAGGGTCACATGTGGGGTATTTCTAAAAACTGCAGAACCTGGGAAATAGATATTGAGTTGTGTTTCTCTGGTAAAACTTTCTGTGTTACAATTTTTTTTTATAAAATATGAATTTCTGCAACAACAAAAAAAGACATTTTAAAATGTCACATCTACTTTGCTTTAATTCCTGTGAAACATCTAAAGGGTTAAGAAACTTTCTAAATGCGGTTTTGAATACTTTGAGGGGTGCAGTTTTTAAAATGGGGGTGACTTATCGAGGGTTTCTAATATATAAGGCCCTAAAATCCGCTTCACAACTGAACTGGTCCCTGTAAGAATAGCCTTTTGAAATTTTCTTGAAAATATGAGAAATTGCTGCTAAAGCTCTAAGCCTTGTGATGTCATAGAAAAATGGCAATCTAAAGTAGACATATGGGTGATGTTAATCAGTAACAATTTTGTGTGGAATTACTATCTGGCTTACAAGCAGATACATATAAATTTAGAAAAATGCAAATTTTTGCAATTTTTCGCTACATTTTGGTGTTTTTCACAATTAAATACTGAATGTATCGAGCAAATTTTGCCAGTAACATAAAGTCCAATGTGTCACAAGACAACAATCTTAGAATCGCTTGGATAGGTAAAAGCATTCCGAAGTTATTACCACATAACGTGAAACATGTCAGGTTTGAAAAAAATGGCTGCGTCCTGAAGGCCAAAACAGGCTGCGTCCTGAAGGGGTTAAAGCGGTGGTCTGATATTAGAAAGAGGGTCTGCAATATATTGGACTCAATGTCAGGGTAGGATTATAGACATTAAAATGTAATATGGGTTGTATATTATATTTAATGGTGGATGATAGGAGTAGGGAATCTTGGCGGCCTTTGTCATCATTCATGATAGCAAGTAATCCCAATTCCTCCAATAAAATGTATGTTTGCTTTGACAAAGTTGGTTCGACAAAGATGATTGGACACCTATTATGTTTTGGTGGTAAAAATTATATAAAATCTAACTTTTCCGACCCTTCGTTCTATTGGTGACAACATTTGGATGAGGGTCTACCAAATCCCATAGACATTAGTTAGCTGTCAGATCACAATGGGAAATATCTAAAGTCTTCGAGGCTCTTTGGATGTTTGATACGTTAGTTGAAAGACAAGAAGTGGAAATAGTTTATATTAATCGAAAGTTTGCACTTAGATGGTTTTACGTCCTTCTATTATTATTCTTTATAGACTTTACAGTGTATGAACCATTGACCACAACTCCCTGGATATAGTGCTTGAGCCAGCGTACAAGTTGGGGGTACAAATAGAGGGTGCGGAGTCAGCAGTTGCACCTTGTCTTTTGGCTTCTACACCTAGGGACTCAGTATTATAAATGGCACATGATGTTTGTATGGAGTTGTAATAGGGTTGCGATAGGTGTATGGGGCCTCTACAGTTCCTCTGTATGCCTCTATTTTCATATGAAAGGTCAAGAAAGAACAGCGGAATATTCCTGGGCGCAGCTGTGAGGTATTTACTCAGTTGTCGTGTCGGTATGGTGTTAGACGATGAAAAGTGAAATCAGATAAGGTTCAAAGATAATTTATTTGCACAGGTAAAACCGACGCGTTTCAAAAAAAATTTTTGTACCTAACCTGATAAAGCGGTCAGTTCGGCCTTGAAACGCGTCGTTTTTAACTGTGAAAAAAAATTACCTTTGAACCTTATCTGATTTCGCTTTTCATCGCCTAACACCGCACCGACATGACATGGAATATTCCGCTGTTCTTTCTTGACCTCCATTATATATATATCGAGGCTGCTATGGCTCTTGGATCGGAATTTGGGCTGCAACCTTATCCAAACTATTCTGCCCCGGTGGACTACTGGAGTATACTCTATTGGATGTTATGCTCCTAGAATAACCACACCGGGTCAGCATATTTGACCACCGTTCCTCACACCTACTGTGTTTTTTACTGATTCATGCAATATGTGCGCTTTGTTCTTTTTCTTTTTTCCTTTTTAGCTATTTTTATATTACGGCATATGGAGGTGTTTTTGGTTGATGGATTTCACTTAAAAGAATTGTGGTTTGCTCCATTAGACTCCATATGTACAGTGGTATAAGGAAGCATCACTTCTAGGGGATAATATCTCAGTACATATAAAGTCTGGGGAGTAGTGCGCGGCGACTGTACTTCAGTGTCCATGAACTGTGTCAAAAACATCATAGATAATAAAGTGTTCTTAAAAAAAGGTCCCCCCTTTTTTTGCTCTCCTTTTATTACTAAAACTTGACAGCAAACTCTGTTTTGTTGTGCTTTTTTGGACCCGGCAGCAGCTTTTTTTTACATCTCTCCCTGTTGTTACACCTGCCAGTGTCTACAACCTTAAGTGAGCACTTTTATCATACTAGTAGCTCTACTTCTATCCCGCTTTTATTTGCACTATGTGGCGCCTTGTCTCTTTTACTCTTTCCTAGTTTTAATAAAGATTTCTTGTCTGGGTAGATAAAATCTTTATTAGTCACGTTATGTACATTTCCTCCGCTGCTTACCCAATATAATATATCTTTGACAGTACAGTACATACTTTTTTTTTTTGTTTCGGGAAAAAGTACTTGGAAGTTGGGTTCACACTTTTGATTCATTTTTTATTTATTTTTTTAAAGCCGGGATTGAATAATAAAAACAAAAAGGAAACATATTGCTTCTCACTTTTGTATTAATTTCTCTGTTTGTCTCAAAAAACTGCATCAAAGGCTTCAACAAAAAAATGTATCAAAAACTGCATCTGTGAATCCAGTCTAAGGCTGGGTTCACACGACCTATTTTCAGACGTAAATGAGGCGTATTATGCCTCGTTTTACGTCTGAAAATAGGACTACAATACGTCGGCAAACATCTGCCCATTCATTTGAATGGGTTTGCCGACGTACTGTGCCGACGAGCTGTCATTTACGCGTCGTCGTTTGATAGCTGTCAAACGACGACGCGTAAAATGACTGCCTCGTCAAAGAAGTGCAGGACACTTCTTTGCAACGTAATTTGAGCCGTTCTTCATTGAATTCAATGAAGAACAGCTCAAATGATCGACCGTCAAAGACACCTCGCATAATGCGAGGAGGAGCTTTTACGTCTGAAACGACGCAGCTTTTTTCTCCAGAAAACAGTCTGTCTTTTCAGACGTAAAAGCCAGTTCTCGTGTGCACATAGCCTAAGGATATGTGCACACGATAACTGCAATTACATCTGAAAATACGGAGCTGTTTTCAAGGGAAAACAGCCCCTGATTTCAGAAGTTTTTTGAGCAACTCACGTTTTTCGCTGCGTTTTTCTCTGCGTTTTCGCTGCGTTTTTTACGTCCGTTTTTGGAGCTGTTTTCATTGGAGTCTATGAGAAAACGGCTCCAAAAACGTAACTTCTTTGATGAGGCAGTCATTTTACGTGTCGCCGTTTGACAGCTGTCAAACGACGACGCGTAAATTACAGGTCGTCGGCACAGTACTTCGGCAAACCCTATCAAATGAATGGGCAGATGTTTGCCGACGTATTGGAGCCGTATTTTCAGGCGTAAATCGAGGCATAATATGCCTCATTTACGCCTGAAAATAGGTCGTGTGAACCCAGCCTTAGGGTATGTTCAGACGTGGCGGAATTACTGTGAACATTCTGCAGTGGAAATCCGCAGCAGACTTTTTATTTTTCATTACTTTCTATGGCTTTTTAGGTAACTTACTGCGGACGTTGCGGAAAAAGATGTTGCGGAAAATAGGCTGCGGTGCAGAAGTTTCATTCCGCAGCATGCATGGCCGCCAGCTGAGAAGCAGCAGAATTTTCACTAAGGATTTCAGCCGTTGCAATGCAAAGGCTGAAATCTGCGGCAAGTCCGCTGTGATATCCGCAACTTCTGAATTACCTGTCAAATATGCAAATTTTTCTGCAGATTCGTTGTGTAATAGCCGCACATTTAACCCGTTAGTGACCGGCCCATAGTCTTATTACGTCGGTCACTATTCCGATGCCATAGACTTTTTACGTCAACGGCATCGGAATAAGTAAACAGAGCAGGGAGCTGTCAAATCTCCCTGCTCTCACCTGCTCTGCCAGGTGAGATCGATATTAGTATCGATCTCACCTGTTTAACCCCTCAGATGCGGTGCACAATAGCGTGCACCGCATCTGAGTGGTTTTGGAGAGAGGGAGGGAGCTCCCTCTCTCTCACACCGACACCCGGCGATAAGATAGCCGAGTGTCTGTGTCTCCCATGGCAGCCGGGGGCCTAATAAAGGCCCCCAGTTCTGCCTGTAATGAATGCCTGCTAGTTCATGCCGCAGGCATGACCTAGCAGATGCCTGTCCATTTTAAACGGACAGGCATAATACACTGCAATACAAAAGTATTGCAGTGTACTATAATAGCGATCGGAGGATCGCATAGTGAAGTCCCCTAGTGGGACTAGTAAAAAAGTTAAAAAAAAAGTTTAATAAAGTTAATAAAAAAAAAATGTGAAAAAAAAATGAAAACCCCCACTTTTTCCCCTTACAAAATGCTTTACTATTAAAAAAACAAAATAAAGTTAAAAAGTTACACATATTTGGTATCGCTGCGTCCGTAACGACCTCGACTATAAATCTATTACATTAGTTAACCCGCACAGTGAACATGGTAAAAAAAAAAAAAAAAAAGTACAGAAAAATTGCTGTTTTCTGTGAATCCTGACTTTAAAAAAATGTGATTAAAAAGTCGCATCTACTCCAAAATGGTACCAATAAAAACTACAAGTCGTCCCGCAAAAAAAAAAGCCCTGATACAACTGCATCGGCGAAAAAATAAAAACGTTACGGTTCTTCAAATATGGAGACACAAAACCAAATAATTTTGAAAGAAAAGCGTTTTTAGGCTGGGTTCACACGACCATGTTACGTCCGTAATGTACGGAACGTATTTCGGCCGGAAGACACGGACCGAACACACTGCAGGGAGCCGGGCTCCTAGCATCATAGTGATGTACGATGCTAGGAGTCCCCGCCTCTGTGTGGAACTACTGTCCCGTACTGTAATCATGATTACAGTACGGGACAGTTGTCCTGCAGCGAGGCAGGGACTCCTAGCATCGTACATCACTATGATGCTAGGAGCCCGGCTCCCTGCAGTGTATTCGGTCCGGGTCTTCCGGCCGAAATACGTTCCGTACATTACGGACGTAACATGGTCGTGTGAACCCAGCCTAACTGTGTAAATAGTAAAACATACAAAAACGATACAAATTTGGTATCGTTGCAATCGTAACAACCCGCTGAATAAACTTATTGTGTTATTTATACCACACGGTAAACGGCGTAGATTTAGCACGCAAAAAAGTGTGGCGAAATTTAAGATTTTTTTTCTATCATCCCCAAAAAAAAAGTTTATAAAAGTTAATCAACAGATAATATGTACCTCAAAATGGTGCTATTAAAAAATACAACTTGTCCCAGAAAAAATAAGACCTTATACAGCTATGTTGACGCAAAAATAAAAAAGTTATAGCTCTTGGAATGCGACGATGGAAAAACGTAAAAAATAGCCTTGTCATTAAGGTCTAAAATAGGCTGGTCATTAAGGGGTTAAGGCAAAATCTGCTGCAGAAATATTCTGCCACATCTTAACATGCCCTTAGGCTGTATTGACACATGAAGTGTTTGATGCAGTTTTTGGCAAAAAAAAGTTAAAAATAATAAAACAAAAACACCATAAACTGCATCAAAAATTGCAGCCTAAAATTGCTACAACACTGCAAGAGATAGGGCAATAAAACGAACCTACAGAATGCAGTTACCAACAAACGACTAAGGCCCCATGGACGCGACCGTAAAAGCGCCCGTAATTACGGGCCGTCATGACGGTCCATAATTACGGGCCCATTTATTTCTATGGCCGAAGGAAACCTTCCCATATGTCTACTGGAGGGTGCCCATGCCGTAGAAACCTGCTGAAAAAAATTAAGAATTTTTTATTTTACGGACCGTGCTCCTATACTTTATAATGGAAGTACGGCCCGTAAGAACCTCCGGCTGTCCGCGGCCGTCCGTGCTGTAATTATGGGTCATAATTACGGGCACAGTCGTGTGCATGAAGCCTAAGCAATGACAAATTATGTTTAGTGTATGTATAGAGGTTATTGTGCTGTTCTAATATTACCGATGTTCTTATATAATGTTATCCTAATACCAAAGCCAGAGGTGGATGATAAGAGGTAAATAAGCAAACAAATCTATTCAGCTTAAAAAATAAAAAATAAATTCACAAAACTTGCCACAACTTGCACTGTGTGAACTTGGGCTTAGGCTATATTCACGCAATCGGGTGTTAAATCGGCCGTGAAAAGTCGGCCTGATTTGCACCCGTTTTCACGGATCCCTCATAGACTTGTCTATTGAGGCATCCAGGAAACCGGTCAAAAATAGGACATGTCCTATTTTCTCCCATCCGTTCACACGGTCCGTTAAAAAAAAAAAAAACGAAAAAGCGTGTGAATAGCCACATAAACATGCATTCATTTTAATGCAGCCGTCAAAATTTTTTTTGTCTAAATAAGCCCTTACTGTAGGTTGCGTAGCATTGGTCTAGTTTTTAGATGTTTTTGTTTAGCCAAAACTGGGATTCAATATAAGATCGGGTTCACCGAAGGTTTATTTTATTAACTTGAAACTGCATAATAGGAGCTTTTTTATACATTTGGATTGGCTTCTCTGGGTTTCTTTATCTTCTTTTTCGGTTTAGAATTGTTAAGTGTGTTTACGTCTTTTTTAAGAATATTTAAGAAAGAATTTAAAAAAAATAAAATGAAAGAAAAAAATTTAAGCTGCATAAAAATCGATGTAAAAAATACCTAAAGTTGTAGGTTTTAGTAGCGTTTTTAGCATGGTGTTTTTTTTGAACATACATTTTTTATGAATTGTTTGTCATTTTTAAAAAAAATCTATTCAAGTCTATGAAACAAACAGTAGGAAAAATGTGATACCCAGAACAAAATACGTTAAAAAAGAACAAAACAAAAAAACGCCACCAGCTACAAAAACGCCAAAAAACACCACTGTGAGGGAATCCAGCACCAAGTATTAACTTCTCCTGAAGCATCATCTCAGTGAAGAATTACCTTGTGCCATTGAAATCAAAGGGGCTTGCGGTGCACTTCTCTGAAGTTTCTGGTCCTCCAGAGAGATTATCTTTGTATTTCCACTTTGGCTATAAGATGAGGGTGTTGAAAGGAAGACCACCTCTATTAAAAGGGCTGTTTCTGGAAAGCTGACCTCCAGGCAAGCTTATATTGAGAAAAGGATCATCATAAGCAAAATTTCTAGATGAGCGATCAAAAATTATATGTAAATCAGTTCCTATAGGTGCTGCTTAAAGGGGTTGTGTCATGATGGACATTTATGGAATAGTCACAGGATATGCCAGAAATGTCTGATACATGGGGGTCCCAATTCTGCCTGTTTGGCAGATAGGTGCAGGTCCCAGAGGTGGGATCTGTATAAATCGGACATCTATGGAATATACTGTAGGTATGCTATAAATGTCTTAGGACACGACCCCTTTATCTACCGTTCATTTTCTTTAGCGGTTGCGGTCTGACTGCTTTTTAGTTCAGCTTTTTTAGGGCAGAGCTGTGCTCTGTGACCTCGGTTTAGCTGGAGTCTAAGATACACCTTCTGTCTCATCTTTGGTTTCCGATTGTTGTTCTATCCCTCCCCACTGCAGAAGAGGGTACATGGCTGGTGCAAAGGCCTGTGTTTGTGGGGTCAGCGAGCACACAAAAGATGCTAAGTGAGTGCACACGACACGCCATGTGCATTATTATGACTTGACAGTCCGCAGTGGCATTAAGCAGCATATTGCCTTTGAACAAGAAAACTACATTTGAGTTTTCAGTATGGCAGGAGTATGGTAATCATCATCCTGTCAGAGAATAATGGGTGTTGCATTTCATTACATACTACCAAATGTCATGCGTATAATCAGTATGAAGAGTGACTCTTCAGGATATTTACAGATATCTAGAGACCTGTCACTACCACTCACTGGCTACAATTCCTATTGCTAATAATGGTCTGGACACAATTGGGTCACTACTTAATGAACATCAAAGACCAAAAGAGTTTAACCCGTTAGTGACCACCAATACGCCTTTTCACGACCGGGCTTTATTCTGGTGCATACGCCTTTTCACGGTGCTGCATCAGAATAAAGTTGCGCCACCGGGAGCAGTTAATACTCCCTGTTCTCAGCTAGAACTTGGGGCAGCGCTGCTTGAGTCCCAAGATGTGGTGCTCCCTCTCTCACCCCACCGGCACCCTGCTATGAGATCGCAGGGTGCCAGTGTTTTCTATGGCCGCCAGTGGCCTGATAAAGGCCCCCAGGTCTGCCTGTAGTGAATGCCTGCTAGGCCATGTCTCTGGCATGGCCTAGCAGATGCCTGTCCGTTTTACACGGACAGGTAGTAATAAACTGCAAAACAGAATTATTGCAGTGTATAATAAAAAAGCGATTGAATGATCACATAGTAAAGTCCCCCAGTGGGACTAGTAAAAGCGTAAAAAAAAAGTTTAATCAAGTTATTATTAATTAAATAAGTAAAAAAAACATAAAAAACCCACCATTTCCCCTTGAAAAAAAAGTTAAAAAGTTACACATATTTGGTATCGCCACGTCTGTAACGACCCCCCAACTATAAAGCTATTATGTTATTTAACCCGCTCGGCGAACGCTGTAAAAAATAAAATAAACAACAATGCCATAATTTCTATTTTCTGTTCATCCTGCGTTAAAAAAATTGTGATAAAAAGTGATCAAAAAGTCGAATGTACTCCAAAATTGTACTGATAGAAATAATAAGTCGTTCCGCAAAAAAAAAAAAGCCCTCATACAGCGGCATCGGCGGAAAAATAAAAAAGTTATGGCTCTTCAAACATGGAGACACAAAAACATATCATCTTGAAAAAAAAGTGTTTTTACTATGTAAAAGTAGTAAAGCATAAGAAAACCATATGAATTTGGCATCGTCGAAGTCGTAACAACCTGCTGAAAAAAGTTATTATGTTATTTATATCACAAAATTGCTAGGGTTTTTTCTATTACGCCCAGAAAAAAGTTTATAAAAGTTCATCAATAAATTATATCTACTCCAAAATGGTGATATTAAAAAGCACAACTTGTCCCGCAAAAAAACAAGTCCTTATACAACTATGTAGTCGCAAAAATAAAAAAAGTTATAACTCTTTGAATGCGATGATGGAAAAAGTAAAAAAATAGCTTGGTCATCAAGGTTTAAAATAGGTTGGTCATTAAGGGGTTAAAGGATTGAATCTCTTATAAACACAATTAGGTTTTGGTTTTTTTAATTACTTGTTCAGCTGTAAAAATATTCTTACAGAAGAAAAAATAATTATTATAATATAAAGGGAAATAAAATTATGCACATAATAGTATTACAATTACCATTTTTTATTATATTTTATAGAGTCAGCGACAACTGAATCATCTACATCAGCAGAATCATTCACCAGTGAATCTTCTTCAACTGTAAAGTCAGTGACATCTGGATCATCGATATCATCTGAACCAATTACCAGTGAATCCGCTGCAACAGTAGATTCAATAACAGAATCAGTCACCAGTGAGTCCTCGGTAACGGCAGAGTCATCCACTTCTACAAAACCAGTGACCAGTGAATCTTCTCCGACTGGACAGTCACTGACATCTGGATCATCTACATCAGCAGAATCATTCTCTAGTGAATCTTCTTCAACTGTAGAGTCAGTGACATCTGGATCATCGATAACATCTGAACCAATTACCAGTAAATCCTCTGCAACTGTAGATTCAGTAACAGAATCAGTCACCAGTGAGTCCTCGGTGACTGCAGAGTCATCAACTCCGGCAGAAACAGTGACCAGTGAATCTTATACGACTGGACAGTCACTGACATCTGGATCATCTACATCACCAGAATCATTCTCTAGTGAATCTTCTTCAACTGTAGAGTCAGTGACATCTGGATCATCAATATCATCTGAACCAATTACTAGTGAATACTCTGCAACTGTAGATTCAGTAACAGAATCAGTCACAAGTGAGTCCTCGGTGACTGCAGAGTCATCTACTTCTGCAGAACCAGTGACCAGTGAATCTTCTCCGACTGGACAGTCACTGACATCTGGATCATCTACATCAGCAGAATCATTCACCAGTGAATCTTCTTCAACTGTAGAGTCAGTGACATCTGGACCATCGTTATCATCTGAACCAATTACCAGTGAATCCTCTGCAACTGTAGATTCAGTAACAGAATCAGTCACCAGTGAGTCCTCGGTGACTGCAGAGTCATCAACTCCGGCAGAAACAGTGACCAGTGAATCTTATACGACTGGACAGTCACTGACATCTGGATCATCTACATCACCAGAATCATTCTCTAGTGAATCTTCTTCAACTGTAGAGTCAGTGACATCTGGATCATCAATATCATCTGAACCAATTACTAGTGAATACTCTGCAACTGTAGATTCAGTAACAGAATCAGTCACAAGTGAGTCCTCGGTGACTGCAGAGTCATCTACTTCTGCAGAACCAGTGACCAGTGAATCTTCTCCGACTGGACAGTCACTGACATCTGGATCATCTACATCAGCAGAATCATTCTCTAGTGAATCTTCATCAACTGTAGAGTCAGTGACATCTGGGTCATCGATAACATCTGAACCAATTACCGGTGACTCCTCTGCAACTGTAGATTCAGTAACAGAATCAGTCACCAGTGAGTCCTCGGTGACTGCAGAGTCATCCACTCCGGCAGAAACAGTGACCAGTGAATCTTCTCCGACTGGACAGTCACTGACATCTGGATCATCTACATCACCAGAATCATTCTCTAGTGAATCTTCTTCAACTGTAGAGCCAGAGACATCTGGATCATCAATATCATCTGAACCAATTACCAGTGAATCCTCTGCAACTGTAGATTCAGTAACAGAATCAGTCACCAGTGAGTCCTCGGTGACTGCAGAGTCATCCACTTCTGCAGAACCAGTGACCAGTGAATCTTCTCCGACTGGACAGTCACTGACATCTGGATCATCTACATCAGCAGAATCATTCTCTAGTGAATCTTCTTCAACTGTAGAGTCAGTGACATCTGGATCATCGATACCATCTGAACCAATTACCGGTGAATCTTCTGCAACTGTAGATTCAGTAACAGAATCAGTCACCAGTAAGTCCTTGGTGACAGCAGAGTCATCCACTTCTGCAGAACCAGTGACGAGTGAATCCTCTCCGACTGGACAATCATTGACATCTGGATCATCTACATCAGCAGAATCATTCACCAGTGAATCTTCTTCAACTGTAGAGTCAGTGACATCTGGATCATTAATATCATCTGAAAGAATTACCAGTGAATCCGCTGCAACTGTAGATTCAGTAACAGAATCAGTCACCACTGAATCCTCAGTGACTGCAGAGTCATCCACTTCTGCAGAACCAGTGACCAGTGAATCTTCTCCAACTGGACAACCACTGACATCTGGATCATCTACATCAGCAGAACCATTCTCTAGTGACTCTTCTTCAACTGTAGAGTCAGTGACATCTGGATCATCGATATCATCTGAACCAATTACCAGTGAATCCTCTGCAACAGTAGATTCAGTAACAGAATCAGTCACCAGTGAGTCCTCGGTGACTGCAGAGTCATCTACTACTGCAGAACCAGTGACCAGTGAATCTTCTCCGACTGGACAGTCACTGACATCTGGATCATCTACATCAGCAGAATCATTCACCAGTGAATCTTCTTCAAATGTAGAGTCAGTGACATCTGGACCATCGTTATCATCTGAACTAATTACTAGTGAATCCTCTGCAACTGTAGATTCAGTAACAGAATCAGTCACCAGTGAGTCCTCGGTGACTGCAGAGTCATCCACTTCTGCAGAACCAGTGACCAGTGAAACTTCTCCGACTGTACAATCACTAACATCTGGATCATCTACATCAGCAGAATCATTCAGCAGTGAATCTTCTTCAACTGTAGAGTCAGTGACATCTGGACCATCGTTATCATCTGAACCAATTACCAGTGAATCCTCTGCAACTGTAGATTCAGTAACAGAATCAGTCACCAGTAAGTCCTTGGTGACTGCAGAGTCATCCACTTCGGCAGAACCAGTGACCAGTGAATCTTCTCCGACTGGACAGTCACTGACGTCTGTATCATCTACATCAGCAGAATCATTCTCTACTGAATCTTCTTCAACTGTAGAGTCAGTGACATCTGGACCATCGTTATCATCTGAAACAATTACCAGTGAATCTTCTGCAACTGTAGATTCAGTAACAGAATCAGTCACCAGTGAGTCCCCGGTGACTGCAGAGTCATCCACTTCGGCAGAACCAGTGACCAGTGAATCTTCTACGACTGAAAAGTCACTGACATCTGGATCATCTACATCACCAGAATCATACTCTAGTTACTCTTCTTCAACTGTAGAGTCAGTGACATCTGGATCATCGATATCATCTGAACCAATTACCAGTGAATCCTCTGCAACTGTAGATTCAGTAACAGAATCAGTCACCAGTGAGTCCTCGGTGACTGCAGAGTCATCTACTTCTGCAGAACCAGTGACCAGTGAAACTTTTCAGACTGGACAGTCACTGACATCTGGATCATCTACATCAGCAGAATCATTCACCAGTGAATCTTCTTCAACTGTAGAGTCAGTGACATCTGGACCATCATTATCATCTGAACCAATTAGCAGTGAATCCTCTGCAACTGTAGATTCAGTAACAGAATCAGTCACCAGTGAGTCCTCGGTGACTGCAGAGTCATCCACTTCTGCAGAACCAGTGACCAGTGAATCTTCTCCGACTGGACAGTCACTGACATCTGGATCATCTACATCAGCAGAATCATTCTCTAGTGAATCTTCTTCAACTGTAGAGTCAGTGACATCTGGATCATCGATAACATCTGAACCAATTACCGGTGAATCCTCTGCAACTGTAGATTCAGTAACAGAATCAGTCACCAGTAAGTTCTTGGTGTCAGCAGAGTCATCCACTTCTGCAGAACCAGTGACGAGTGAATCCTCTCCGACTGGACAATCATTAACATCTGTATTATCTACATCAGCAGAATCATTTACCAGTGAATCTTCTTCAACTGTAGAGTCAGTGACATCTGGATCATTAATATCATCTGAACCAATTACCAGTGAATCCGCTGCAACTGTAGATTCAGTAACAGAATCAGTCACCAGTGAATCCTCAGTGACTGCAGAGTCATCCACTTCTGCAGAACCAGTGACCAGTGAATCTTCTCCAACTGGACAATCACTGACATCTGGATCATCAACATCAGCAGAATCATTCACCAGTGAATCTTCTTCAACTGTAGAGTCAGTGACATCTGGACCATCGTTATCATCTGAACCAATTACCAGTGAATCCTCTGCAACTGTAGATTCAGTAACAGAATCAGTCACCAGTGAGTCCTCGGTGACTGCAGAGTCATCCACTTCTGCAGAACCAGTGACCAGTGAATCTTCTCCGACTGGACAGTCACTGACATCTGGATCATCTACATCAGCAGAATCATTCTCTAGTGAATCTTCTTCAACTGTAGAGTCAGTGACATCTGGATCATCGATAACATCTGAACCAATTACCGGTGAATCCTCTGCAACTGTAGATTCAGTAACAGAATCAGTCACCAGTAAGTTCTTGGTGTCAGCAGAGTCATCCACTTCTGCAGAACCAGTGACGAGTGAATCCTCTCCGACTGGACAATCATTAACATCTGTATTATCTACATCAGCAGAATCATTTACCAGTGAATCTTCTTCAACTGTAGAGTCAGTGACATCTGGATCATTAATATCATCTGAACCAATTACCAGTGAATCCGCTGCAACTGTAGATTCAGTAACAGAATCAGTCACCAGTGAATCCTCAGTGACTGCAGAGTCATCCACTTCTGCAGAACCAGTGACCAGTGAATCTTCTCCAACTGGACAATCACTGACATCTGGATCATCAACATCAGCAGAATCATTCACCAGTGAATCTTCTTCAACTGTAGAGTCAGTGACATCTGGACCATCGTTATCATCTGAACCAATTACCAGTGAATCCTCTGCAACTGTAGATTCAGTAACAGAATCAGTCACCAGTGAGTCCTCGGTGACTGCAGAGACATCCACTTCGGCAGAACCAGTGACCAGTGAATCTTCTATGACTGGACAGTCACTGACATCTGGATCATCTACATCACCAGAATCATTCTCTAGTGACTCTTCTTCAACTGTAGAGTCAGTGACATCTGGATCATCGATATCATCTGAACCAATTACCAGTGAATCCTCTGCAACTGTAGATTCAGTAACAGAATCAGTCACCAGTGAGTCCTCGGTGACTGCAGAGTCATCTACTTCGGCAGAACCAGTGACCAGTGAATCTTCTACGACTGGACAGTCACTGACATCTGGATCATCTACATCACCAGAATCATTCTCTAGTGACTCTTCTTCAACTGTAGAGTCAGTGACATCTGGATCATCGATATCATCTGAACCAATTACCAGTGAATCCTCTGCAACTGTAGATTCAGTAACAGAATCAGTCACCAGTGAGTCCTCGGTGACTGCAGAGTCATCCACTTCGGCAAAACCAGTGACCAGAGAATCTTCTACGACTGCACAGTCACTGACATCTGGATCATCTACATCACCAGAATCATTCTCTAGTGACTCTTCTTCAACTGTAGAGTCAGTGACATCTGGAGCATCGTTATCATCTGAACCAATTACCAGTGAATCCTCTGCAACTGTAGATTCAGTAACAGAATCAGTCACCAGTGAGTCCTCGGTGACTGCAGAGTCATCTACTTCTGCAGAACCAGTGACCAGTGAATCTTCCACGACTGGACAGTCACTGACATCTGGATCATCTACATCAACAGAATCATTCTCTAGTGAATCTTCTTCAACTGTAGAGTCAGTGACATCTGGATCATCGATAACATCTGAACCAATTACCGGTGAATCCTCTGCAACTGTAGATTCAGTAACAGAATCAGTCACCAGTGAGTCCTCGGTGACTGCAGAGTCATCCACTTCTGCAGAACCAGTGACGAGTGAATCCTCTCCGACTGGACAATCATTAACATCTGGATCATCTACATCAGCAGAATCATTTACCAGTGAATCTTCTTCAACTGTAGAGTCAGTGACATCTGGATCATTAATATCATCTGAAAGAATTACCAGTGAATCCGCTGCAACTGTAGATTCAGTAACAGAATCAGTCACCAGTGAGTCCTCGGTGACTGCAGAGTCATCAACTCCGGCAGAAACAGTGACCAGTGAATCTTATACGACTGGACAGTCACTGACATCTGGATCATCTACATCACCAGAATCATTCTCTAGTGAATCTTCTTCAACTGTAGAGTCAGTGACATCTGGATCATCAATATCATCTGAACCAATTACTAGTGAATACTCTGCAACTGTAGATTCAGTAACAGAATCAGTCACAAGTGAGTCCTCGGTGACTGCAGAGTCATCTACTTCTGCAGAACCAGTGACCAGTGAATCTTCTCCGACTGGACAGTCACTGACATCTGGATCATCTACATCAGCAGAATCATTCACCAGTGAATCTTCTTCAACTGTAGAGTCAGTGACATCTGGACCATCGTTATCATCTGAACCAATTACCAGTGAATCCTCTGCAACTGTAGATTCAGTAACAGAATCAGTCACCAGTGAGTCCTCGGTGACTGCAGAGTCATCAACTCCGGCAGAAACAGTGACCAGTGAATCTTATACGACTGGACAGTCACTGACATCTGGATCATCTACATCACCAGAATCATTCTCTAGTGAATCTTCTTCAACTGTAGAGTCAGTGACATCTGGATCATCAATATCATCTGAACCAATTACTAGTGAATACTCTGCAACTGTAGATTCAGTAACAGAATCAGTCACAAGTGAGTCCTCGGTGACTGCAGAGTCATCTACTTCTGCAGAACCAGTGACCAGTGAATCTTCTCCGACTGGACAGTCACTGACATCTGGATCATCTACATCAGCAGAATCATTCTCTAGTGAATCTTCATCAACTGTAGAGTCAGTGACATCTGGGTCATCGATAACATCTGAACCAATTACCGGTGACTCCTCTGCAACTGTAGATTCAGTAACAGAATCAGTCACCAGTGAGTCCTCGGTGACTGCAGAGTCATCCACTCCGGCAGAAACAGTGACCAGTGAATCTTCTCCGACTGGACAGTCACTGACATCTGGATCATCTACATCACCAGAATCATTCTCTAGTGAATCTTCTTCAACTGTAGAGCCAGAGACATCTGGATCATCAATATCATCTGAACCAATTACCAGTGAATCCTCTGCAACTGTAGATTCAGTAACAGAATCAGTCACCAGTGAGTCCTCGGTGACTGCAGAGTCATCCACTTCTGCAGAACCAGTGACCAGTGAATCTTCTCCGACTGGACAGTCACTGACATCTGGATCATCTACATCAGCAGAATCATTCTCTAGTGAATCTTCTTCAACTGTAGAGTCAGTGACATCTGGATCATCGATACCATCTGAACCAATTACCGGTGAATCTTCTGCAACTGTAGATTCAGTAACAGAATCAGTCACCAGTAAGTCCTTGGTGACAGCAGAGTCATCCACTTCTGCAGAACCAGTGACGAGTGAATCCTCTCCGACTGGACAATCATTGACATCTGGATCATCTACATCAGCAGAATCATTCACCAGTGAATCTTCTTCAACTGTAGAGTCAGTGACATCTGGATCATTAATATCATCTGAAAGAATTACCAGTGAATCCGCTGCAACTGTAGATTCAGTAACAGAATCAGTCACCACTGAATCCTCAGTGACTGCAGAGTCATCCACTTCTGCAGAACCAGTGACCAGTGAATCTTCTCCAACTGGACAACCACTGACATCTGGATCATCTACATCAGCAGAACCATTCTCTAGTGACTCTTCTTCAACTGTAGAGTCAGTGACATCTGGATCATCGATATCATCTGAACCAATTACCAGTGAATCCTCTGCAACAGTAGATTCAGTAACAGAATCAGTCACCAGTGAGTCCTCGGTGACTGCAGAGTCATCTACTACTGCAGAACCAGTGACCAGTGAATCTTCTCCGACTGGACAGTCACTGACATCTGGATCATCTACATCAGCAGAATCATTCACCAGTGAATCTTCTTCAAATGTAGAGTCAGTGACATCTGGACCATCGTTATCATCTGAACTAATTACTAGTGAATCCTCTGCAACTGTAGATTCAGTAACAGAATCAGTCACCAGTGAGTCCTCGGTGACTGCAGAGTCATCCACTTCTGCAGAACCAGTGACCAGTGAAACTTCTCCGACTGTACAATCACTAACATCTGGATCATCTACATCAGCAGAATCATTCAGCAGTGAATCTTCTTCAACTGTAGAGTCAGTGACATCTGGACCATCGTTATCATCTGAACCAATTACCAGTGAATCCTCTGCAACTGTAGATTCAGTAACAGAATCAGTCACCAGTAAGTCCTTGGTGACTGCAGAGTCATCCACTTCGGCAGAACCAGTGACCAGTGAATCTTCTCCGACTGGACAGTCACTGACGTCTGTATCATCTACATCAGCAGAATCATTCTCTACTGAATCTTCTTCAACTGTAGAGTCAGTGACATCTGGACCATCGTTATCATCTGAAACAATTACCAGTGAATCTTCTGCAACTGTAGATTCAGTAACAGAATCAGTCACCAGTGAGTCCCCGGTGACTGCAGAGTCATCCACTTCGGCAGAACCAGTGACCAGTGAATCTTCTACGACTGAAAAGTCACTGACATCTGGATCATCTACATCACCAGAATCATACTCTAGTTACTCTTCTTCAACTGTAGAGTCAGTGACATCTGGATCATCGATATCATCTGAACCAATTACCAGTGAATCCTCTGCAACTGTAGATTCAGTAACAGAATCAGTCACCAGTGAGTCCTCGGTGACTGCAGAGTCATCTACTTCTGCAGAACCAGTGACCAGTGACACTTTTCAGACTGGACAGTCACTGACATCTGGATCATCTACATCAGCAGAATCATTCACCAGTGAATCTTCTTCAACTGTAGAGTCAGTGACATCTGGACCATCATTATCATCTGAACCAATTAGCAGTGAATCCTCTGCAACTGTAGATTCAGTAACAGAATCAGTCACCAGTGAGTCCTCGGTGACTGCAGAGTCATCCACTTCTGCAGAACCAGTAACCAGTGAATCTTCTCCGACTGGACAGTCACTGACATCTGGATCATCTACATCAGCAGAATCATTCTCTAGTGAATCTTCTTCAACTGTAGAGTCAGTGACATCTGGATCATCGATAACATCTGAACCAATTACCGGTGAATCCTCTGCAACTGTAGATTCAGTAACAGAATCAGTCACCAGTAAGTTCTTGGTGTCAGCAGAGTCATCCACTTCTGCAGAACCAGTGACGAGTGAATCCTCTCCGACTGGACAATCATTAACATCTGTATTATCTACATCAGCAGAATCATTTACCAGTGAATCTTCTTCAACTGTAGAGTCAGTGACATCTGGATCATTAATATCATCTGAACCAATTACCAGTGAATCCGCTGCAACTGTAGATTCAGTAACAGAATCAGTCACCAGTGAATCCTCAGTGACTGCAGAGTCATCCACTTCTGCAGAACCAGTGACCAGTGAATCTTCTCCAACTGGACAATCACTGACATCTGGATCATCAACATCAGCAGAATCATTCACCAGTGAATCTTCTTCAACTGTAGAGTCAGTGACATCTGGACCATCGTTATCATCTGAACCAATTACCAGTGAATCCTCTGCAACTGTAGATTCAGTAACAGAATCAGTCACCAGTGAGTCCTCGGTGACTGCAGAGTCATCCACTTCTGCAGAACCAGTGACCAGTGAATCTTCTCCGACTGGACAGTCACTGACATCTGGATCATCTACATCAGCAGAATCATTCTCTAGTGAATCTTCTTCAACTGTAGAGTCAGTGACATCTGGATCATCGATAACATCTGAACCAATTACCGGTGAATCCTCTGCAACTGTAGATTCAGTAACAGAATCAGTCACCAGTAAGTTCTTGGTGTCAGCAGAGTCATCCACTTCTGCAGAACCAGTGACGAGTGAATCCTCTCCGACTGGACAATCATTAACATCTGTATTATCTACATCAGCAGAATCATTTACCAGTGAATCTTCTTCAACTGTAGAGTCAGTGACATCTGGATCATTAATATCATCTGAACCAATTACCAGTGAATCCGCTGCAACTGTAGATTCAGTAACAGAATCAGTCACCAGTGAATCCTCAGTGACTGCAGAGTCATCCACTTCTGCAGAACCAGTGACCAGTGAATCTTCTCCAACTGGACAATCACTGACATCTGGATCATCAACATCAGCAGAATCATTCACCAGTGAATCTTCTTCAACTGTAGAGTCAGTGACATCTGGACCATCGTTATCATCTGAACCAATTACCAGTGAATCCTCTGCAACTGTAGATTCAGTAACAGAATCAGTCACCAGTGAGTCCTCGGTGACTGCAGAGACATCCACTTCGGCAGAACCAGTGACCAGTGAATCTTCTATGACTGGACAGTCACTGACATCTGGATCATCTACATCACCAGAATCATTCTCTAGTGACTCTTCTTCAACTGTAGAGTCAGTGACATCTGGATCATCGATATCATCTGAACCAATTACCAGTGAATCCTCTGCAACTGTAGATTCAGTAACAGAATCAGTCACCAGTGAGTCCTCGGTGACTGCAGAGTCATCTACTTCGGCAGAACCAGTGACCAGTGAATCTTCTACGACTGGACAGTCACTGACATCTGGATCATCTACATCACCAGAATCATTCTCTAGTGACTCTTCTTCAACTGTAGAGTCAGTGACATCTGGATCATCGATATCATCTGAACCAATTACCAGTGAATCCTCTGCAACTGTAGATTCAGTAACAGAATCAGTCACCAGTGAGTCCTCGGTGACTGCAGAGTCATCCACTTCGGCAAAACCAGTGACCAGAGAATCTTCTACGACTGCACAGTCACTGACATCTGGATCATCTACATCACCAGAATCATTCTCTAGTGACTCTTCTTCAACTGTAGAGTCAGTGACATCTGGAGCATCGTTATCATCTGAACCAATTACCAGTGAATCCTCTGCAACTGTAGATTCAGTAACAGAATCAGTCACCAGTGAGTCCTCGGTGACTGCAGAGTCATCTACTTCTGCAGAACCAGTGACCAGTGAATCTTCCACGACTGGACAGTCACTGACATCTGGATCATCTACATCAACAGAATCATTCTCTAGTGAATCTTCTTCAACTGTAGAGTCAGTGACATCTGGATCATCGATAACATCTGAACCAATTACCGGTGAATCCTCTGCAACTGTAGATTCAGTAACAGAATCAGTCACCAGTGAGTCCTCGGTGACTGCAGAGTCATCCACTTCTGCAGAACCAGTGACGAGTGAATCCTCTCCGACTGGACAATCATTAACATCTGGATCATCTACATCAGCAGAATCATTTACCAGTGAATCTTCTTCAACTGTAGAGTCAGTGACATCTGGATCATTAATATCATCTGAAAGAATTACCAGTGAATCCGCTGCAACTGTAGATTCAGTAACAGAATCAGTCACCAGTGAATCATCAGTGACTGAAGAGTCATCCACTTCTGCAGAACCAGTGACCAGTGAATCTTCTCCAACTGGACAATCACTGACGTCTGGATCATCTACATCAGCAGAATCATTCACCAGTGAATCTTCTTCAACTGTAGAGTTAGTGACATCTGGACCATCGTTATCATCTGAACCAATTACCAGTGAATCCTCTGCAACTGTAGATTCAGTAACAGAATCAGTCACCAGTGAGTCCTCGGTGACTGCAGAGTCATCCACTTCGGAAGAACCAGTAACCAGTGAATCTTCTACGACTGGACAGTCACTGACATCTGGATCATCTACATCACCAGAATCATTCTCTAGTGACTCTTCTTCAACTGTAGAGTCAGTGACATCTGGATCATCGATATCATCTGAACCAATTACCCGTGAATCCTCTGCAACTGTAGATTCAGTAACAGAATCAGTCACCAGTGAGTCCTCGGTGACTGCAGAGTCATCCACTTCGGCAGAACCAGTGACCAGTGAATCTTCCACGACTGGACAGTCACTGACATCTGGATCATCTACATCAACAGAATCATTCTCTAGTGAATCTTCTTCAACTGTAGAGTCAGTGACATCTGGATCATCGATAACATCTGAACCAATTACCGGTGAATCCTCTGCAACTGTGAATTCAGTAACAGAATCAGTCACCAGTGAATCCTCAGTGACGGCAGAGTCATCTACTTCTGCAGAGCCAGTGACCAGTGAATCTTCCACGACTGGACAGTCACTGACATCTGGATCATCTACATCAACAGAATCATTCTCTAGTGAATCTTCTTCAACTGTAGAGTCAGTGACATCTGGATCATCGTTATCATCTGAACCAATTACCAGTGAATCCTCTGCAACTGTAGATTCAGTAACAGAATCAGTCACCAGTGAGTCCTCGGTGACTGCAGAGTCATCCACTTCTGCAGAACCAGTGACCAGTGAATCTTCTCCGACTGGACAGTCACTGACATCTGGATCATCTACATCAGCAGAATCATTCTCTAGTGAATCTTCTTCAACTGTAGAGTCAGTGACATCTGGATCATCGATAACATCTGAACCAATTACCGGTGAATCCTCTGCAACTGTAGATCCAGTAACAGAATCAGTCACCAGTAAGTCCTTGGTGTCAGCAGAGTCATCCACTTCTGCAGAACCAGTGACTAGTGAATCCTCTCCGACTGGACAATCATTAACATCTGGATCATCTACATCAGCAGAATCATTTACCAGTGAATCTTCTTCAACTTTAGAGTCAGTGACATCTGGATCATTAATATCATCTAAAAGAATTACCAGTGAATCCGCTGCAACTGTAGATTCAGTAACAGAATCAGTCACCAGTGAATCCTCAGTGACTGCAGAGTCATCCACTTCTGCTGAACCAGTTACCAGTGCATCTTCTACGACTGGAGAGTCACTGACATCTGGATCATCTACATCACCAGAATCATTCTCTAGTGACTCTTCTTCAACTGTAGAGTCAGTGACATCTGGATCATCGATATCATCTGAACCAATTACCAGTGAATCCTCTGCAACTGTAGATTCAGTAACAGAATCAGTCACCAGTGAGTCCTCGGTGACTGCAGAGTCATCCACTTCGGCAGAACCAGTGACCAGTGAATCTTCTATGACTGGACAGTCACTGACATCTGGATCATCTACATCACCAGAATCATTCTCTAGTGACTCTTCTTCAACTGTAGAGTCAGTGACATCTGGATCATCAATATCATCTGAACCAATTACCAGTGAATCCTCTGCAACTGTAGATTCAGTAACAGAATCAGTCACCAGTGAGTCCTCGGTGACTGCAGAGTCATCCACTTCGGCAGAACCAGTGACCAGTGAATCTTCTACGACTGCACAGTCACTGACATCTGGATCATCTACATCACCAGAATCATTCTCTAGTGACTCTTCTTCAACTGTAGAGTCAGTGACATCTGGAGCATCGTTATCATCTGAACCAATTACCAGTGAATCCTCTGCAACTGTAGATTCAGTAACAGAATCAGTCACCAGTGAGTCCTCGGTGACTGCAGAGTCATCCACTTCGGCAAAACCAGTGACCAGAGAATCTTCTACGACTGCACAGTCACTGACATCTGGATCATCTACATCACCAGAATCATTCTCTAGTGACTCTTCTTCAACTGTAGAGTCAGTGACATCTGGAGCATCGATAACATCTGAACCAATTACCGGTGAATCCTCTGCAACTGTAGATTCAGTAACAGAATCAGTCACCAGTAAGTCCTTGGTGTCAGCAGAGTCATCCACTTCTGCAGAACCAGTGACGAGTGAATCCTCTCCGACTGGACAATCATTAACATCTGGATCATCTACATCAGCAGAATCATTTACCAGTGAATCTTCTTCAACTGTAGAGTCAGTGACATCTGGATCATTAATATCATCTGAAAGAATTACCAGTGAATCCTCTGCAACTGTGAATTCAGTAACAGAATCAGTCACCAGTGAATCCTCAGTGACTGCAGAGTCATCCACTTCTGCAGAACCGGTGACCAGTGAATCTTCTCCAACTGGACAATCACTGACGTCTGGATCATCTACATCAGCAGAATCATTCACCAGTGAATCTTCTTCAACTGTAAAGTCAGTGACATCTGGACCATCGTTATCATCTGAACCAATTACCAGTGAATCCTCTGCAACTGTAGATTCAGTAACAGAATCAGTCACCAGTGAGTCCTCGGTGACTGCAGAGTCATCCACTTCGGCAGAACCAGTGACCAGTGAATCTTCTACGACTGCACAGTCAATGACATCTGGATCATCTACATCACCAGAATCATTCTCTAGTGATTCTTCTTCAACTGTAGAGTCAGTGACATCTGGAGCATCGTTATCATCTGAACCAAATACCAGTGAATCCTCTGCAACTGTAGATTCAGTAACAGAATCAGTCACCAGTGAGTCCTCGGTGACTGCAGAGACATCCACTTCGGCAGAACCAGTTACCAGTGCATCTTCTACGACTGGAGAGTCACTGACATCTGGATCATCTACATCACCAGAATCATTCTCTAGTGACTCTTCTTCAACTGTAGAGTCAGTGACATCTGGATCATCGATATCATCTGAACCAATTACCAGTGAATCCTCTGCAACTGTAGATTCAGTAACAGAATCAGTCACCAGTGAGTCCTCGGTGACTGCAGAGTCATCCACTTCGGCAGAACCAGTGACCAGTGAATCTTCTACGACTGGACAGTCACTGACATCTGGATCATCTACATCACCAGAATCATTCTCTAGTGACTCTTCTTCAACTGTAGAGTCAGTGACATCTGGATCATCGATATCATCTGAACCAATTACCAGTGAATCCTCTGCAACTGTAGATTCAGTAACAGAATCAGTCACCAGTGAGTCCTCGGTGACTGCAGAGTCATCCACTTCGGCAGAACCAGTGACCAGTGAATCTTCTACGACTGCACAGTCACTGACATCTGGATCATCTACATCACCAGAATCATTCTCTAGTGACTCTTCTTCAACTGTAGAGTCAGTGACATCTGGAGCATCGTTATCATCTGAACCAATTACCAGTGAATCCTCTGCAACTGTAGATTCAGTAACAGAATCAGTCACCAGTGAGTCCTCGGTGACTGCAGAGTCATCTACTTCTGCAGAACCAGTGACCAGTGAATCTTCCACGACTGGACAGTCACTGACATCTGGATCATCTACATCAACAGAATCATTCTCTAGTGAATCTTCTTCAACTGTAGAGTCAGTGACATCTGGATCATCGATAACATCTGAACCAATTACCGGTGAATCCTCTGCAACTGTAGATTCAGTAACAGAATCAGTCACCAGTGAGTCCTCGGTGACTGCAGAGTCATCCACTTCTGCAGAACCAGTGACGAGTGAATCCTCTCCGACTGGACAATCATTAACATCTGGATCATCTACATCAGCAGAATCATTTACCAGTGAATCTTCTTCAACTGTAGAGTCAGTGACATCTGGATCATTAATATCATCTGAAAGAATTACCAGTGAATCCGCTGCAACTGTAGATTCATTAACAGAATCAGTCACCAGTGAATCCTCAGTGATTGCAGAGTCATCCACTTCTGCAGAACCAGTGACCAGTGAATCTTCTCCAACTGGACAATCACTGACATCTGGATCATCTACATCAGCAGAATCATTCACCAGTGAATCTTCTTCAAATGTAGAGTCAGTGACATCTGGATCATCGATATCATCTGAACCAATTACCAGTGATTCCTCTGCAACTGTAGATTCAGTAACAGAATCAGTCACCAGTGAGTCCTCGGTGACTGCAGAGTCATCCACTTCTGCAGAACCAGTGACCAGTGAATCTTCTCCGACTGGACAGTCACTGACATCTGGATCATCTACATCAGCAGAATCATTCTCTAGTGAATCTTCTTCAACTGTAGAGTCAGTGACATCTGGATCATCGATAACATCTGAACCAATTACCGGTGAATCCTCTGCAACTGTAGATCCAGTAACAGAATCAGTCACCAGTAAGTCCTTGGTGTCAGCAGAGTCATCCACTTCTGCAGAACCAGTGACTAGTGAATCCTCTCCGACTGGACAATCATTAACATCTGGATCATCTACATCAGCAGAATCATTTACCAGTGAATCTTCTTCAACTTTAGAGTCAGTGACATCTGGATCATTAATATCATCTAA
The DNA here is from genome assembly GCF_050947455.1 of Rhinoderma darwinii. NCBI lineage: Eukaryota > Metazoa > Chordata > Amphibia > Anura > Rhinodermatidae > Rhinoderma > Rhinoderma darwinii. The sequence continues at coordinate 404,515,518 of NC_134689.1, forward strand.
AAGAATTACCAGTGAATCCGCTGCAACTGTAGATTCAGTAACAGAATCAGTCACCAGTGAATCCTCAGTGACTGCAGAGTCATCCACTTCTGCTGAACCAGTTACCAGTGCATCTTCTACGACTGGAGAGTCACTGACATCTGGATCATCTACATCACCAGAATCATTCTCTAGTGACTCTTCTTCAACTGTAGAGTCAGTGACATCTGGATCATCGATATCATCTGAACCAATTACCAGTGAATCCTCTGCAACTGTAGATTCAGTAACAGAATCAGTCACCAGTGAGTCCTCGGTGACTGCAGAGTCATCCACTTCGGCAGAACCAGTGACCAGTGAATCTTCTATGACTGGACAGTCACTGACATCTGGATCATCTACATCACCAGAATCATTCTCTAGTGACTCTTCTTCAACTGTAGAGTCAGTGACATCTGGATCATCAATATCATCTGAACCAATTACCAGTGAATCCTCTGCAACTGTAGATTCAGTAACAGAATCAGTCACCAGTGAGTCCTCGGTGACTGCAGAGTCATCCACTTCGGCAGAACCAGTGACCAGTGAATCTTCTACGACTGCACAGTCACTGACATCTGGATCATCTACATCACCAGAATCATTCTCTAGTGACTCTTCTTCAACTGTAGAGTCAGTGACATCTGGAGCATCGTTATCATCTGAACCAATTACCAGTGAATCCTCTGCAACTGTAGATTCAGTAACAGAATCAGTCACCAGTGAGTCCTCGGTGACTGCAGAGTCATCTACTTCTGCAGAACCAGTGACCAGTGAATCTTCCACGACTGGACAGTCACTGACATCTGGATCATCTACATCACCAGAATCATTCTCTAGTGACTCTTCTTCAACTGTAGAGTCAGTGACATCTGGATCATCGATAACATCTGAACCAATTACCGGTGAATCCTCTGCAACTGTAGATTCAGTAACAGAATCAGTCACCAGTGAGTCCTCGGTGACTGCAGAGTCATCCACTTCTGCAGAACCAGTGATGAGTGAATCCTCTCCGACTGGACAATCATTAACATCTGGATCATCTACATCAGCAGAATCATTTACCAGTGAATCTTCTTCAACTGTAGAGTCAGTGACATCTGGATCATTAATATCATCTGAAAGAATTACCAGTGAATCCGCTGCAACTGTAGATTCAGTAACAGAATCAGTCACCAGTGAATCCTCAGTGACTGCAGAGTCATCCACTTCTGCAGAACCGGTGACCAGTGAATCTTCTCCAACTGGACAATCACTGACGTCTGGATCATCTACATCAGCAGAATCATTCACCAGTGAATCTTCTTCAACTGTAGAGTCAGTGACATCTGGACCATCGTTATCATCTGAACCAATTAACAGTGAATCCTCTGCAACTGTAGATTCAGTAACAGAATCAGTCACCAGTGAGTCCTCGGTGACTGCAGAGTCATCCACTTCGGCAGAACCAGTGACCAGTGAATCTTCTACGACTGCACAGTCACTGACATCTGGATCATCTACATCACCAGAATCATTCTCTAGTGACTCTTCTTCAACTGTAGAGTCAGTGACATCTGGAGCATCGTTATCATCTGAACCAATTACCAGTGAATCCTCTGCAACTGTAGATTCAGTAACAGAATCAGTCACCAGTGAGTCCTCGGTGACTGCAGAGTCATCTACTTCTGCAGAACCAGTGACCAGTGAATCTTCCACGACTGGACAGTCACTGACATCTGGATCATCTACATCAACAGAATCATTCTCTAGTGAATCTTCTTCAACTGTAGAGTCAGTGACATCTGGATCATCGATAACATCTGAACCAATTACCGGTGAATCCTCTGCAACTGTAGATTCAGTAACAGAATCAGTCACCAGTGAGTCCTCGGTGACTGCAGAGTCATCCACTTCTGCAGAACCAGTGACGAGTGAATCCTCTCCGACTGGACAATCATTAACATCTGGATCATCTACATCAGCAGAATCATTTACCAGTGAATCTTCTTCAACTGTAGAGTCAGTGACATCTGGATCATTAATATCATCTGAAAGAATTACCAGTGAATCCGCTGCAACTGTAGATTCAGTAACAGAATCAGTCACCAGTGAATCCTCAGTGACTGCAGAGTCATCCACTTCTGCAGAACCGGTGACCAGTGAATCTTCTCCAACTGGACAATCACTGACGTCTGGATCATCTACATCAGCAGAATCATTCACCAGTGAATCTTCTTCAACTGTAGAGTCAGTGACATCTGGACCATCGTTATCATCTGAACCAATTACCAGTGAATCCTCTGCAACTGTAGATTCAGTAACAGAATCAGTCACCAGTGAGTCCTGGGTGACTGCAGAGTCATCTACTTCTGCAGAACCAGTGACCAGTGAATCTTCCACGACTGGACAGTCACTGACATCTGGATCATCTACATCAACAGAATCATTCTCTAGTGAATCTTCTTCAACTGTAGAGTCAGTGACATCTGGATCATCGATAACATCTGAACCAATTACCGGTGAATCCTCTGCAACTGTAGATTCAGTAACAGAATCAGTCACCAGTGAGTCCTCGGTGACTGCAGAGTCATCCACTTCTGCAGAACCAGTGACGAGTGAATCCTCTCCGACTGGACAATCATTAACATCTGGATCATCTACATCAGCAGAATCATTTACCAGTGAATCTTCTTCAACTGTAGAGTCAGTGACATCTGGATCATTAATATCATCTGAAAGAATTACCAGTGAATCCGCTGCAACTGTAGATTCAGTAACAGAATCAGTCACCAGTGAATCCTCAGTGACTGCAGAGTCATCCACTTCTGCAGAACCGGTGACCAGTGAATCTTCTCCAACTGGACAATCACTGACGTCTGGATCATCTACATCAGCAGAATCATTCACCAGTGAATCTTCTTCAACTGTAGAGTCAGTGACATCTGGACCATCGTTATCATCTGAACCAATTACCAGTGAATCCTCTGCAACTGTAGATTCAGTAACAGAATCAGTCACCAGTGAGTCCTGGGTGACTGCAGAGTCATCCACTTCGGCAGAACCAGTGACCAGTGAATCTTCTACGACTGCACAGTCACTGACATCTGGATCATCTAAATCACCAGAATCATTCTCTAGTGACTCTTCTTCAACTGTAGAGTCAGTGACATCTGGATCATCGATATCATCTGAACCAATTACCAGTGAATCCTCTGCAACTGTAGCTTCAGTAACAGAATCAGTCACCAGTGAGTCCTCGGTGACTGCAGAGTCATCCACTTCGGCAGAACCAGTGACCAGTGAATCTTCTACGACTGCACAGTCACTGACATCTGGATCATCTACATCACCAGAATCATTCTCTAGTGATTCTTCTTCAACTGTAGAGTCAGTGACATCTGGAGCATCGTTATCATCTGAACCAATTACCAGTGAATCCTCTGCAACTGTAGCTTCAGTAACAGAATCAGTCACCAGTGAGTCCTCGGTGACTGCAGAGTCATCCACTTCGGCAGAACCAGTGACCAGTGAATCTTCTACGACTGCACAGTCACTAACATCTGGATCATCTACATCACCAGAATCATTCTCTAGTGACTCTTCTTCAACTGTAGAGTCAGTGACATCTGGACCATCATTATCATCTGAACCAATTACCAGTGAATCAACTGCAACTGTAGATTCAGTAACAGAATCAGTCACCAGTGAGTCCTCGGTGACTGCAGAGTCATCCACTTCGGCAGAACCAGTGACCAGTGGATCTTCTGCAACTGGACAGTCACTGACATCTGGATCATCTACATCACCAGAATCATTCTCTAGTGACTCTTCTTCAACTGTAGAGTCAGTGACATCTGGATCATCGATATCATCTGAACCAATTACCAGTGAATCCTCTGCAACTGTAGCTTCAGTAACAGTATCAGTCACCAGTGAGTCCTCGGTGACTGCAGAGTCATCCACTTCGGCAGAACCAGTGACCAGTGAATCTTCTACGACTGGACAGTCACTGACATCTGGATCATCTACATCACCAGAATCATTCTCTAGTGACTCTTCTTCAACTGTAGAGTCAGTGACATCTGGAGCATCGTTATCATCTGAACCAATTACCAGTGAATCCTCTGCAACTGTAGATTCAGTAACAGAATCAGTCACCAGTGAGTCCTCGGTGACTGCAGAGTCATCCACTTCGGCAGAACCAGTGACCAGTGAATCTTCTACGACTGGACAGTCACTGAAATCTGGATCATCTACATCTGCAGAATCATTCACCAGTGAATCTTCTTCAACTGTAGAGTCAGAGACATCTGGATCATTAATATCATCTGAAAGAATTATCAGTGAATCCGCTGCAACTGTAGATTCATTAACAGAATCAGTCACCAGTGAAACCTCAGTGATTGCAGAGTCATCCACTTCTGCAGAACCAGTGACCAGTGAATCTTCTCCAACTGGACAATCACTGACATCTGGATCATCTACATCAGCAGAATCATTCACCAGTGAATCTTCTTCAAATGTAGAGTCAGTGACATCTGGATCATCGATATCATCTGAACCAATTACCAGTGAATCCTCTGCAACTGTAGATTCAGTAACAGAATCAGTCACCAGTGAGTCCTCGGTGACTGCAGAGTCATCCACTTCTGCAGAACCAGTGACCAGTGAATCTTCTCCGACTGGACAGTCACTGACATCTGGATCATCTACATCAGCAGAATCATTCTCTAGTGAATCTTCTTCAACTGTAGAGTCAGTGACATCTGGATCATCGATAACATCTGAACCAATTACCGGTGAATACTCTGCAACTGTAGATTCAGTAACAGAATCAGTCACCAGTAAGTCCTTGGTGTCAGCAGAGTCATCCACTTCTGCAGAACCAGTGACGAGTGAATCCTCTCCGACTGGACAATCATTAACATCTGCATCATCTACATCAGCAGAATCATTTACCAGTGAATCTTCTTCAACTTTAGAGTCAGTGACATCTGGATCATTAATATCATCTGGAAGAATTACCAGTAAATCCGCTGCAACTGTAGATTCAGTAACAGAATCAGTCACCAGTGAATCCTCAGTGACTGCAGAGTCATCCACTTCTGCAGAACCAGTGACCAGTGAATCTTCTCCAACTGGACAATCACTGACATCTGGATCATCTACATCAGCAGAATCATTCACCAGTGAATCTTCTTCAACTGTAGAGTCAGTGACATCTGGACCATCGTTATCATCTGAACCAATTACCAGTGAATCCTCTGCAACTGTAGATTCAGTAACAGAATCAGTCACCAGTGAGTCCTCGGTGACTTCAGAGACATCCACTTCGGCAGAACCAGTTACCAGTGCATCTTCTACGACTGGAGAGTCACTGACATCTGGATCATCTACATCACCAGAATCATTCTCTAGTGACTCTTCTTCAACTGTAGAGTCAGAGACATCTGGATCATTAATATCATCTGAAATAATTACCAGTGAATCCGCTGCAACTGTAGATTCATTAACAGAATCAGTCACCAGTGAATCCTCAGTGATTGCAGAGTCATCCACTTCGGCAGAACCAGTGACCAGTGAATCTTCTACGACTGGACAGTCACTGACATCTGGATCATCTACATCACCAGAATCATTCTCTAGTGACTCTTCTTCAACTGTAGAGTCAGTGACATCTGGATCATCGATAACATCTGAACCAATTACCGGTGAATCCTCTGCAACTGTAGATTCAGTAACAGAATCAGTCACCAGTGAGTCCTCGGTGACTGCAGAGTCATCCACTTCTGCAGAACCAGTGACGAGTGAATCCTCTCCGACTGGACAATCATTAACATCTGGATCATCTACATCAGCAGAATCATTTACCAGTGAATCTTCTTCAACTGTAGAGTCAGTGACATCTGGATCATTAATATCATCTGAAAGAATTACCAGTGAATCCGCTGCAACTGTAGATTCAGTAACAGAATCAGTCACCAGTGAATCCTCAGTGACTGCAGAGTCATCCACTTCTGCAGAACCGGTGACCAGTGAATCTTCTCCAACTGGACAATCACTGACGTCTGGATCATCTACATCAGCAGAATCATTCACCAGTGAATCTTCTTCAACTGTAGAGTCAGTGACATCTGGACCATCGTTATCATCTGAACCAATTACCAGTGAATCCTCTGCAACTGTAGATTCAGTAACAGAATCAGAAACCAGTGAGTCCTCGGTGACTGCAGAGACATCCACTTCGGCAGAACCAGTGACCAGTGATTCTTCTACGACTGGACAGTCACTGACATCTGGATCATCTACATCACCAGAATCATTCTCTAGTGACTCTTCTTCAACTGTAGAGTCAGAGACATCTGGATCATTAATATCATCTGAAATAATTACCAGTGAATCCGCTGCAACTGTAGATTCATTAACAGAATCAGTCACCAGTGAATCCTCAGTGATTGCAGAGTCATCCACTTCTGCAGAACCAGTGACCAGTGAATCTTCTCCAACTGGACAATCACTGACATCTGGATCATCTACATCAGCAGAATCATTCACCAGTGAATCTTCTTCAAATGTAGAGTCAGTGACATCTGGATCATCGATATCATCTGAACCAATTACCAGTGAATCCTCTGCAACTGTAGATTCAGTAACAGAATCAGTCACCAGTGAGTCCTCGGTGACTGCAGAGTCATCCACTTCTGCAGAACCAGTGACCAGTGAATCTTCTCCGACTGGACAGTCACTGACATCTGGATCATCTACATCAGCAGAATCATTCTCTAGTGAATCTATTTCAACTGTAGAGTCAGTGACATCTGGATCATCGATAACATCTGAACCAATTACCGGTGAATCCTCTGCAACTGTAGATCCAGTAACAGAATCAGTCACCAGTAAGTCCTTGGTGTCAGCAGAGTCATCCACTTCTGCAGAACCAGTGACGAGTGAATCCTCTCCGACTGGACAATCATTAACATCTGGATCATCTACATCAGCAGAATCATTTACCAGTGAATCTTCTTCAACTGTAGAGTCAGTGACATCTGGATCATTAATATCATCTGAAAGAATTACCAGTGAATCCGCTGCAACTGTAGATTCAGTAACAGAATCAGTCACCAGTGAATCCTCAGTGACTGCAGAGTCATCCACTTCTGCAGAACCGGTGACCAGTGAATCTTCTCCAACTGGACAATCACTGACGTCTGGATCATCTACATCAGCAGAATCATTCACCAGTGAATCTTCTTCAACTGTAGAGTCAGTGACATCTGGACCATCGTTATCATCTGAACCAATTACCAGTGAATCCTCTGCAACTGTAGATTCAGTAACAGAATCAGTCACCAGTGAGTCCTGGGTGACTGCAGAGTCATCCACTTCGGCAGAACCAGTGAATCTTCTACGACTGCACAGTCACTGACATCTGGATCATCTAAATCACCAGAATCATTCTCTAGTGACTCTTCTAAAACTGTAGAGTCAGTGACATCTGGATCATCGATATCATCTGAACCAATTACCAGTGAATCCTCTGCAACTGTAGCTTCAGTAACAGAATCAGTCACCAGTGAGTCCTCGGTGACTGCAGAGTCATCCACTTCGGCAGAACCAGTGACCAGTGAATCTTCTACGACTGCACAGTCACTGACATCTGGATCATCTACATCACCAGAATCATTCTCTAGTGACTCTTCTTCAACTGTAGAGTCAGTGACATCTGGACCATCATTATCATCTGAACCAATTACCAGTGAATCCTCTGCAACTGTAGCTTCAGTAACAGTATCAGTCACCAGTGAGTCCTCGGTGACTGCAGAGTCATCCACTTCGGCAGAACCAGTGACCAGTGAATCTTCTACGACTGGACAGTCACTGACATCTGGATCATCTACATCACCAGAATCATTCTCTAGTGACTCTTCTTCAACTGTAGAGTCAGTGACATCTGGAGCATCGTTATCATCTGAACCAATTACCAGTGAATCCTCTGCAACTGTAGATTCAGTAACAGAATCAGTCACCAGTGAGTCCTCGGTGACTGCAGAGTCATCCACTTCGGCAGAACCAGTGACCAGTGAATCTTCTACGACTGGACAGTCACTGAAATCTGGATCATCTACATCTGCAGAATCATTCACCAGTGAATCTTCTTCAACTGTAGAGTCAGAGATATCTGGATCATTAATATCATCTGAAAGAATTACCAGTGAATCCGCTGCAACTGTAGATTCATTAACAGAATCAGTCACCAGTGAAACCTCAGTGATTGCAGAGTCATCCACTTCTGCAGAACCAGTGACCAGTGAATCTTCTCCAACTGGACAATCACTGACATCTGGATCATCTACATCAGCAGAATCATTCACCAGTGAATCTTCTTCAAATGTAGAGTCAGTGACATCTGGATCATCGATATCATCTGAACCAATTACCAGTGAATCCTCTGCAACTGTAGATTCAGTAACAGAATCAGTCACCAGTGAGTCCTCGGTGACTGCAGAGTCATCCACTTCTGCAGAACCAGTGACCAGTGAATCTTCTCCGACTGGACAGTCACTGACATCTGGATCATCTACATCAGCAGAATCATTCTCTAGTGAATCTTCTTCAACTGTAGAGTCAGTGACATCTGGATCATCGATAACATCTGAACCAATTACCGGTGAATACTCTGCAACTGTAGATTCAGTAACAGAATCAGTCACCAGTAAGTCCTTGGTGTCAGCAGAGTCATCCACTTCTGCAGAACCAGTGACGAGTGAATCCTCTCCGACTGGACAATCATTAACATCTGCATCATCTACATCAGCAGAATCATTTACCAGTGAATCTTCTTCAACTTTAGAGTCAGTGACATCTGGATCATTAATATCATCTGGAAGAATTACCAGTGAATCCGCTGCAACTGTAGATTCAGTAACAGAATCAGTCACCAGTGAATCCTCAGTGACTGCAGAGTCATCCACTTCTGCAGAACCAGTGACCAGTGAATCTTCTCCAACTGGACAATCACTGACATCTGGATCATCTACATCAGCAGAATCATTCACCAGTGAATCTTCTTCAACTGTAGAGTCAGTGACATCTGGACCATCATTATCATCTGAACCAATTACCAGTGAATCCTCTGCAACTGTAGATTCAGTAACAGAATCAGTCACCAGTGAGTCCTCGGTGACTTCAGAGACATCCACTTCGGCAGAACCAGTTACCAGTGCATCTTCTACGACTGGAGAGTCACTGACATCTGGATCATCTACATCACCAGAATCATTCTCTAGTGACTCTTCTTCAACTGTAGAGTCAGTGACATCTGGATCATCGATATCATCTGAACCAATTACCAGTGAATCCTCTGCAACTGTAGATTCAGTAACAGAATCAGTCACCAGTGAGTCCTCGGTGACTGCAGAGTCATCCACTTTGGCAGAACCAGTGACCAGTGAATCTTCTACGACTGGACAGTCACTGACATTTTGGATCATCTACATCACCAGAATCATTCTCTAGTGACTCTTCTTCAACTGTAGAGTCAGTGACATCTGGATCATCGATAACATCTGAACCAATTACCGGTGAATCCTCTGCAACTGTAGATTCAGTAACAGAATCAGTCACCAGTGAGTCCTCGGTGACTGCAGAGTCATCCACTTCTGCAGAACCAGTGACGAGTGAATCCTCTCCGACTGGACAATCATTAACATCTGGATCATCTACATCAGCAGAATCATTTACCAGTGAATCTTCTTCAACTGTAGAGTCAGTGACATCTGGATCATTAATATCATCTGAAAGAATTACCAGTGAATCCGCTGCAACTGTAGATTCAGTAACAGAATCAGTCACCAGTGAATCCTCAGTGACTGCAGAGTCATCCACTTCTGCAGAACCGGTGACCAGTGAATCTTCTCCAACTGGACAATCACTGACGTCTGGATCATCTACATCAGCAGAATCATTCACCAGTGAATCTTCTTCAACTGTAGAGTCAGTGACATCTGGACCATCGTTATCATCTGAACCAATTACCAGTGAATCCTCTGCAACTGTAGATTCAGTAACAGAATCAGTCACCAGTGAGTCCTCGGTGACTGCAGAGACATCCACTTCGGCAGAACCAGTGACCAGTGATTCTTCTACGACTGGACAGTCACTGACATCTGGATCATCTACATCACCAGAATCATTCTCTAGTGACTCTTCTTCAACTGTAGAGTCAGAGACATCTGGATCATTAATATCATCTGAAATAATTACCAGTGAATCCGCTGCAACTGTAGATTCATTAACAGAATCAGTCACCAGTGAATCCTCAGTGATTGCAGAGTCATCCACTTCTGCAGAACCAGTGACCAGTGAATCTTCTCCAACTGGACAATCACTGACATCTGGATCATCTACATCAGCAGAATCATTCACCAGTGAATCTTCTTCAAATGTAGAGTCAGTGACATCTGGATCATCGATATCATCTGAACCAATTACCAGTGAATCCTCTGCAACTGTAGATTCAGTAACAGAATCAGTCACCAGTGAGTCCTCGGTGACTGCAGAGTCATCCACTTCTGCAGAACCAGTGACCAGTGAATCTTCTCCGACTGGACAGTCACTGACATCTGGATCATCTACATCAGCAGAATCATTCTCTAGTGAATCTATTTCAACTGTAGAGTCAGTGACATCTGGATCATCGATATCATCTGAACCAATTACCAGTGAATCCTCTGCAACTGTAGATTCAGTAACAGAATCAGTCACCAGTGAGTCCTCGGTGACTGCAGAGTCATCCACTTCGGCAGAACCAGTGACCAGTGAATCTTCTACGACTGGACAGTCACTGACATTTTGGATCATCTACATCACCAGAATCATTCTCTAGTGACTCTTCTTCAACTGTAGAGTCAGTGACATCTGGATCATCGATAACATCTGAACCAATTACCGGTGAATCCTCTGCAACTGTAGATTCAGTAACAGAATCAGTCACCAGTGAGTCCTCGGTGACTGCAGAGTCATCCACTTCTGCAGAACCAGTGACGAGTGAATCCTCTCCGACTGGACAATCATTAACATCTGGACCATCTACATCAGCAGAATCATTTACCAGTGAATCTTCTTCAACTGTAGAGTCAGTGACATCTGGATCATTAATATCATCTGAAAGAATTACCAGTGAATCCGCTGCAACTGTAGATTCAGTAACAGAATCAGTCACCAGTGAATCCTCAGTGACTGCAGAGTCATCCACTTCTGCAGAACCGGTGACCAGTGAATCTTCTCCAACTGGACAATCACTGACGTCTGGATCATCTACATCAGCAGAATCATTCACCAGTGAATCTTCTTCAACTGTAGAGTCAGTGACATCTGGACCATCGTTATCATCTGAACCAATTACCAGTGAATCCTCTGCAACTGTAGATTCAGTAACAGAATCAGTCACCAGTGAGTCCTCGGTGACTGCAGAGACATCCACTTCGGCAGAACCAGTGACCAGTGATTCTTCTACGACTGGACAGTCACTGACATCTGGATCATCTACATCACCAGAATCATTCTCTAGTGACTCTTCTTCAACTGTAGAGTCAGAGACATCTGGATCATTAATATCATCTGAAATAATTACCAGTGAATCCGCTGCAACTGTAGATTCATTAACAGAATCAGTCACCAGTGAATCCTCAGTGATTGCAGAGTCATCCACTTCTGCAGAACCAGTGACCAGTGAATCTTCTCCAACTGGACAATCACTGACATCTGGATCATCTACATCAGCAGAATCATTCACCAGTGAATCTTCTTCAAATGTAGAGTCAGTGACATCTGGATCATCGATATCATCTGAACCAATTACCAGTGAATCCTCTGCAACTGTAGATTCAGTAACAGAATCAGTCACCAGTGAGTCCTCGGTGACTGCAGAGTCATCCACTTCTGCAGAACCAGTGACCAGTGAATCTTCTCCGACTGGACAGTCACTGACATCTGGATCATCTACATCAGCAGAATCATTCTCTAGTGAATCTATTTCAACTGTAGAGTCAGTGACATCTGGATCATCGATAACATCTGAACCAATTACCGGTGAATCCTCTGCAACTGTAGATCCAGTAACAGAATCAGTCACCAGTAAGTCCTTGGTGTCAGCAGAGTCATCCACTTCTGCAGAACCAGTGACGAGTGAATCCTCTCCGACTGGACAATCATTAACATCTGGATCATCTACATCAGCAGAATCATTTACCAGTGAATCTTCTTCAACTTTAGAGTCAGTGACATCTGGATCATTAATATCATCTGAAAGAATTACCAGTGAATCCGCTGCAACTGTAGATTCAGTAACAGAATCAGTCACCAGTGAATCCTCAGTGACTGCAGAGTCATCCACTTCTGCAGAACCAGTGACCAGTGAATCTTCTCCAACTGGACAATCACTGACATCTGGATCATCTACATCAGCAGAATCATTCACCAGTGAATCTTCTTCAACTGTAGAGTCAGTGACATCTGGACCATCGTTATCATCTGAACCAATTACCAGTGAATCCTCTGCAACTGTAGATTCAGTAACAGAATCAGTCACCAGTGAGTCCTCGGTGACTGCAGAGACATCCACTTCGGCAGAACCAGTTACCAGTGCATCTTCTACGACTGGAGAGTCACTGACATCTGGATCATCTACATCACCAGAATCATTCTCTAGTGACTCTTCTTCAACTGTAGAGTCAGTGACATCTGGATCATCGATATCATCTGAACCAATTACCAGTGAATCCTCTGCAACTGTAGATTCAGTAACAGAATCAGTCACCAGTGAGTCCTCGGTGACTGCAGAGTCATCCACTTCGGCAGAACCAGTGACCAGTGAATCTTCTATGACTGGACAGTCACTGACATCTGGATCATCTACATCACCAGAATCATTCTCTAGTGACTCTTCTTCAACTGTAGAGTCAGTGACATCTGGATCATCGATATCATCTGAACCAATTACCAGTGAATCCTCTGCAACTGTAGATTCAGTAACAGAATCAGTCACCAGTGAGTCCTCGGTGACTGCAGAGTCATCCACTTCGGCAGAACCAGTGACCAGTGAATCTTCTACGACTGCACAGTCACTGACATCTGGATCATCTACATCACCAGAATCATTCTCTAGTGACTCTTCTTCAACTGTGGAGTCAGTGACATCTGGAGCATCGTTATCATCTGAACCAATTACCAGTGAATCCTCTGCAACTGTAGATTCAGTAACAGAATCAGTCACCAGTGAGTCCTCGGTGACTGCAGAGTCATCTACTTCTGCAGAACCAGTGACCAGTGAATCTTCCACGACTGGACAGTCACTGACATCTGGATCATCTACATCAACAGAATCATTCTCTAGTGAATCTTCTTCAACTGTAGAGTCAGTGACATCTGGATCATCGATAACATCTGAACCAATTACCGGTGAATCCTCTGCAACTGTAGATTCAGTAACAGAATCAGTCACCAGTGAGTCCTCGGTGACTGCAGAGTCATCCACTTCTGCAGAACCAGTGACGAGTGAATCCTCTCCGACTGGACAATCATTAACATCTGGATCATCTACATCAGCAGAATCATTTACCAGTGAATCTTCTTCAACTGTAGAGTCAGTGACATCTGGATCATTAATATCATCTGAAAGAATTACCAGTGAATCCGCTGCAACTGTAGATTCAGTAACAGAATCAGTCACCAGTGAATCCTCAGTGACGGCAGAGTCATCCACTTCTGCAGAACCGGTGACCAGTGAATCTTCTCCAACTGGACAATCACTGACGTCTGGATCATCTACATCAGCAGAATCATTCACCAGTGAATCTTCTTCAACTGTAGAGTCAGTGACATCTGGACCATCGTTATCATCTGAACCAATTACCAGTGAATCCTCTGCAACTGTAGATTCAGTAACAGAATCAGTCACCAGTGAGTCCTCGGTGACTGCAGAGACATCCACTTCGGCAGAACCAGTGACCAGTGATTCTTCTACGACTGGACAGTCACTGACATCTGGATCATCTACATCACCAGAATCATTCTCTAGTGACTCTTCTTCAACTGTAGAGTCAGTGACATCTGGATCATCGATATCATCTGAACCAATTACCAGTGAATCCTCTGCAACTGTAGATTCAGTAACAGAATCAGTCACCAGTGAGTCCTCGGTGACTGCAGAGTCATCCACTTCGGCAGAACCAGTGACCAGTGAATCTTCTACGACTGCACAGTCACTGACATCTGGATCATCTACATCACCAGAATCATTCTCTAGTGACTCTTCTTCAACTGTAGAGTCAGTGACATCTGGAGCATCGTTATCATCTGAACCAATTACCAGTGAATCCTCTGCAACTGTAGATTCAGTAACAGAATCAGTCACCAGTGAGTCCTCGGTGACTGCAGAGTCATCTACTTCTGCAGAACCAGTGACCAGTGAATCTTCCACGACTGGACAGTCACTGACATCTGGATCATCTACATCAACAGAATCATTCTCTAGTGAATCTTCTTCAACTGTAGAGTCAGTGACATCTGGATCATCGATAACATCTGAACCAATTACCGGTGAATCCTCTGCAACTGTAGATTCAGTAACAGAATCAGTCACAAGTGAGTCCTCGGTGACTGCAGAGTCATCCACTTCTGCAGAACCAGTGACGAGTGAATCCTCTCCGACTGGACAATCATTAACATCTGGATCATCTACATCAGCAGAATCATTTACCAGTGAATCTTCTTCAACTGTAGAGTCAGTGACATCTGGATCATTAATATCATCTGAAAGAATTACCAGTGAATCCGCTGCAACTGTAGATTCAGTAACAGAATCAGTCACCAGTGAATCCTCAGTGACGGCAGAGTCATCCACTTCTGCAGAACCGGTGACCAGTGAATCTTCTCCAACTGGACAATCACTGACGTCTGGATCATCTACATCAGCAGAATCATTCACCAGTGAATCTTCTTCAACTGTAGAGTCAGTGACATCTGGACCATCGTTATCATCTGAACCAATTACCAGTGAATCCTCTGCAACTGTAGATTCAGTAACAGAATCAGTCACCAGTGAGTCCTCGGTGACTGCAGAGACATCCACTTCGGCAGAACCAGTGACCAGTGATTCTTCTACGACTGGACAGTCACTGACATCTGGATCATCTACATCACCAGAATCATTCTCTAGTGACTCTTCTTCAACTGTAGAGTCAGTGACATCTGGATCATCGATATCATCTGAACCAATTACCAGTGAATCCTCTGCAACTGTAGATTCAGTAACAGAATCAGTCACCAGTGAGTCCTCGGTGACTGCAGAGTCATCCACTTCGGCAGAACCAGTGACCAGTGAATCTTCTACGACTGCACAGTCACTGACATCTGGATCATCTACATCACCAGAATCATTCTCTAGTGACTCTTCTTCAACTGTAGAGTCAGTGACATCTGGAGCATCGTTATCATCTGAACCAATTACCAGTGAATCCTCTGCAACTGTAGATTCAGTAACAGAATCAGTCACCAGTGAGTCCTCGGTGACTGCAGAGTCATCTACTTCTGCAGAACCAGTGACCAGTGAATCTTCCACGACTGGACAGTCACTGACATCTGGATCATCTACATCAACAGAATCATTCTCTAGTGAATCTTCTTCAACTGTAGAGTCAGTGACATCTGGATCATCGATAACATCTGAACCAATTACCGGTGAATCCTCTGCAACTGTAGATTCAGTAACAGAATCAGTCACAAGTGAGTCCTCGGTGACTGCAGAGTCATCCACTTCTGCAGAACCAGTGACGAGTGAATCCTCTCCGACTGGACAATCATTAACATCTGGATCATCTACATCAGCAGAATCATTTACCAGTGAATCTTCTTCAACTGTAGAGTCAGTGACATCTGGATCATTAATATCATCTGAAAGAATTACCAGTGAATCCGCTGCAACTGTAGATTCAGTAACAGAATCAGTCACCAGTGAATCCTCAGTGACTGCAGAGTCATCCACTTCTGCAGAACCGGTGACCAGTGAATCTTCTCCAACTGGACAATCACTGACGTCTGGATCATCTACATCAGCAGAATCATTCTCTAGTGACTCTTCTTCAACTGTAGAGTCAGTGACATCTGGATCATCGATATCATCTGAACCAATTACCAGTGAATCCTCTGCAACTGTAGATTCAGTAACAGAATCAGTCATCAGTGAGTCCTCGGTGACTGCAGAGTCATCCACTTCGGCAGAACCAGTGACCAGTGAATCTTCTACGACTGGACAGTCACTGACATCTGGATCATCTACATCACCAGAATCATTTTCTAGTGACTCTTCTTCAACTGTAGAGTCAGTGACATCTGGATCATCGATATCATCTGAACCAATTACCAGTGAATCCTCTGCAACTGTAGATTCAGTAACAGAATCAGTCACCAGTGAGTCCTCGGTGACTGCAGAGTCATCCACTTCGGCAGAACCAGTGACCAGTGAATCTTCTACGACTGCACAGTCACTGACATCTGGATCATCTACATCACCAGAATCATTCTCTAGTGACTCTTCTTCAACTGTAGAGTCAGTGACATCTGGAGCATCGTTATCATCTGAACCAATTACCAGTGAATCCTCTGCAACTGTAGATTCAGTAACAGAATCAGTCACCAGTGAGTCCTCGGTGACTGCAGAGTCATCCACTTCTGCAGAACCAGTGACGAGTGAATCCTCTCCGACTGGACAATCATTAACATCTGGATCATCTACATCAGCAGAATCATTTACCAGTGAATCTTCTTCAACTTTAGAGTCAGTGACATCTGGATCATTAATATCATCTGAAAGAATTACCAGTGAATCCGCTGCAACTGTAGATTCAGTAACAGAATCAGTCACCAGTGAATCCTCAGTGACTGCAGAGTCATCCACTTCTGCAGAACCAGTGACCAGTGAATCTTCTCCAACTGGACAATCACTGACATCTGGATCATCTACATCAGCAGAATCATTCACCAGTGAATCTTCTTCAACTGTAGAGTCAGTGACATCTGGACCATCGTTATCATCTGAACCAATTACCAGTGAATCCTCTGCAACTGTAGATTCAGTAACAGAATCAGTCACCAGTGAGTCCTCGGTGACTGCAGAGACATCCACTTCGGCAGAACCAGTTACCAGTGCATCTTCTACGACTGGAGAGTCACTGACATCTGGATCATCTACATCACCAGAATCATTCTCTAGTGACTCTTCTTCAACTGTAGAGTCAGTGACATCTGGATCATCGATATCATCTGAACCAATTACCAGTGAGTCCTCTGCAACTGTAGATTCAGTAACAGAATCAGTCACCAGTGAGTCCTCGGTGACTGCAGAGTCATCCACTTCGGCAGAACCAGTGACCAGTGAATCTTCTATGACTGGACAGTCACTGACATCTGGATCATCTACATCACCAGAATCATTCTCTAGTGACTCTTCTTCAACTGTAGAGTCAGTGACATCTGGATCATCGATATCATCTGAACCAATTACCAGTGAATCCTCTGCAACTGTAGATTCAGTAACAGAATCAGTCACCAGTGAGTCCTCGGTGACTGCAGAGTCATCCACTTCGGCAGAACCAGTGACCAGTGAATCTTCTACGACTGCACAGTCACTGACATCTGGATCATCTACATCACCAGAATCATTCTCTAGTGACTCTTCTTCAACTGTGGAGTCAGTGACATCTGGAGCATCGTTATCATCTGAACCAATTACCAGTGAATCCTCTGCAACTGTAGATTCAGTAACAGAATCAGTCACCAGTGAGTCCTCGGTGACTGCAGAGACATCCACTTCGGCAGAACCAGTTACCAGTGCATCTTCTACGACTGGAGAGTCACTGACATCTGGAACATCTACATCACCAGAATCATTCTCTAGTGACTCTTCTTCAACTGTAGAGTCAGTGACATCTGGATCATCGATATCATCTGAACCAATTACCAGTGAATCCTCTGCAACTGTAGATTCAGTAACAGAATCAGTCACCAGTGAGTCCTCGGTGACTGCAGAGTCATCCACTTCGGCAGAACCAGTGACCAGTGAATCTTCTATGACTGGACAGTCACTGACATCTGGATCATCTACATCACCAGAATCATTCTCTAGTGACTCTTCTTCAACTGTAGAGTCAGTGACATCTGGATCATCGATATCATCTGAACCAATTACCAGTGAATCCTCTGCAACTGTAGATTCAGTAACAGAATCAGTCACCAGTGAGTCCTCGGTGACTGCAGAGTCATCCACTTCGGCAGAACCAGTGACCAGTGAATCTTCTACGACTGCACAGTCACTGACATCTGGATCATCTACATCACCAGAATCATTCTCTAGTGACTCTTCTTCAACTGTGGAGTCAGTGACATCTGGAGCATCGTTATCATCTGAACCAATTACCAGTGAATCCTCTGCAACTGTAGATTCAGTAACAGAATCAGTCACCAGTGAGTCCTCGGTGACTGCAGAGTCATCTACTTCTGCAGAACCAGTGACCAGTGAATCTTCCACGACTGGACAGTCACTGACATCTGGATCATCTACATCAACAGAATCATTCTCTAGTGAATCTTCTTCAACTGTAGAGTCAGTGACATCTGGATCATCGATAACATCTGAACCAATTACCGGTGAATCCTCTGCAACTGTAGATTCAGTAACAGAATCAGTCACCAGTGAGTCCTCGGTGACTGCAGAGTCATCCACTTCTGCAGAACCAGTGACGAGTGAATCCTCTCCGACTGGACAATCATTAACATCTGGATCATCTACATCAGCAGAATCATTTACCAGTGAATCTTCTTCAACTGTAGAGTCAGTGACATCTGGATCATTAATATCATCTGAAAGAATTACCAGTGAATCCGCTGCAACTGTAGATTCAGTAACAGAATCAGTCACCAGTGAATCCTCAGTGACGGCAGAGTCATCCACTTCTGCAGAACCGGTGACCAGTGAATCTTCTCCAACTGGACAATCACTGACGTCTGGATCATCTACATCAGCAGAATCATTCACCAGTGAATCTTCTTCAACTGTAGAGTCAGTGACATCTGGACCATCGTTATCATCTGAACCAATTACCAGTGAATCCTCTGCAACTGTAGATTCAGTAACAGAATCAGTCACCAGTGAGTCCTCGGTGACTGCAGAGACATCCACTTCGGCAGAACCAGTGACCAGTGATTCTTCTACGACTGGACAGTCACTGACATCTGGATCATCTACATCACCAGAATCATTCTCTAGTGACTCTTCTTCAACTGTAGAGTCAGTGACATCTGGATCATCGATATCATCTGAACCAATTACCAGTGAATCCTCTGCAACTGTAGATTCAGTAACAGAATCAGTCACCAGTGAGTCCTCGGTGACTGCAGAGTCATCCACTTCGGCAGAACCAGTGACCAGTGAATCTTCTACGACTGCACAGTCACTGACATCTGGATCATCTACATCACCAGAATCATTCTCTAGTGACTCTTCTTCAACTGTAGAGTCAGTGACATCTGGAGCATCGTTATCATCTGAACCAATTACCAGTGAATCCTCTGCAACTGTAGATTCAGTAACAGAATCAGTCACCAGTGAGTCCTCGGTGACTGCAGAGTCATCCACTTCTGCAGAACCAGTGACGAGTGAATCCTCTCCGACTGGACAATCATTAACATCTGGATCATCTACATCAGCAGAATCATTTACCAGTGAATCTTCTTCAACTGTAGAGTCAGTGACATCTGGATCATTAATATCATCTGAAAGAATTACCAGTGAATCCGCTGCAACTGTAGATTCAGTAACAGAATCAGTCACCAGTGAATCCTCAGTGACGGCAGAGTCATCCACTTCTGCAGAACCGGTGACCAGTGAATCTTCTCCAACTGGACAATCACTGACGTCTGGATCATCTACATCAGCAGAATCATTCACCAGTGAATCTTCTTCAACTGTAGAGTCAGTGACATCTGGACCATCGTTATCATCTGAACCAATTACCAGTGAATCCTCTGCAACTGTAGATTCAGTAACAGAATCAGTCACCAGTGAGTCCTCGTTGACTGCAGAGACATCCACTTCGGCAGAACCAGTGACCAGTGATTCTTCTACGACTGGACAGTCACTGACATCTGGATCATCTACATCACCAGAATCATTCTCTAGTGACTCTTCTTCAACTGTAGAGTCAGTGACATCTGGATCATCGATATCATCTGAACCAATTACCAGTGAATCCTCTGCAACTGTAGATTCAGTAACAGAATCAGTCACCAGTGAGTCCTCGGTGACTGCAGAGTCATCCACTTCGGCAGAACCAGTGACCAGTGAATCTTCTACGACTGCACAGTCACTGACATCTGGATCATCTACATCACCAGAATCATTCTCTAGTGACTCTTCTTCAACTGTAGAGTCAGTGACATCTGGAGCATCGTTATCATCTGAACCAATTACCAGTGAATCCTCTGCAACTGTAGATTCAGTAACAGAATCAGTCACCAGTGAGTCCTCGGTGACTGCAGAGTCATCTACTTCTGCAGAACCAGTGACCAGTGAATCTTCCACGACTGGACAGTCACTGACATCTGGATCATCTACATCAACAGAATCATTCTCTAGTGAATCTTCTTCAACTGTAGAGTCAGTGACATCTGGATCATCGATAACATCTGAACCAATTACCGGTGAATCCTCTGCAACTGTAGATTCAGTAACAGAATCAGTCACAAGTGAGTCCTCGGTGACTGCAGAGTCATCCACTTCTGCAGAACCAGTGACGAGTGAATCCTCTCCGACTGGACAATCATTAACATCTGGATCATCTACATCAGCAGAATCATTTACCAGTGAATCTTCTTCAACTGTAGAGTCAGTGACATCTGGATCATTAATATCATCTGAAAGAATTACCAGTGAATCCGCTGCAACTGTAGATTCAGTAACAGAATCAGTCACCAGTGAATCCTCAGTGACTGCAGAGTCATCCACTTCTGCAGAACCGGTGACCAGTGAATCTTCTCCAACTGGACAATCACTGACGTCTGGATCATCTACATCAGCAGAATCATTCTCTAGTGACTCTTCTTCAACTGTAGAGTCAGTGACATCTGGATCATCGATATCATCTGAACCAATTACCAGTGAATCCTCTGCAACTGTAGATTCAGTAACAGAATCAGTCATCAGTGAGTCCTCGGTGACTGCAGAGTCATCCACTTCGGCAGAACCAGTGACCAGTGAATCTTCTACGACTGGACAGTCACTGACATCTGGATCATCTACATCACCAGAATCATTTTCTAGTGACTCTTCTTCAACTGTAGAGTCAGTGACATCTGGATCATCGATATCATCTGAACCAATTACCAGTGAATCCTCTGCAACTGTAGATTCAGTAACAGAATCAGTCACCAGTGAGTCCTCGGTGACTGCAGAGTCATCCACTTCGGCAGAACCAGTGACCAGTGAATCTTCTACGACTGCACAGTCACTGACATCTGGATCATCTACATCACCAGAATCATTCTCTAGTGACTCTTCTTCAACTGTAGAGTCAGTGACATCTGGAGCATCGTTATCATCTGAACCAATTACCAGTGAATCCTCTGCAACTGTAGATTCAGTAACAGAATCAGTCACCAGTGAGTCCTCGGTGACTGCAGAGTCATCCACTTCTGCAGAACCAGTGACCAGTGAATCTTCTCCGACTGGACAGTCACTGACATCTGGATCATCTACATCAACAGAATCATTCTCTAGTGAATCTTCTTCAACTGTAGAGTCAGTGACATCTGGATCATCGATAACATCTGAACCAATTACCGGTGAATCCTCTGCAACTGTAGATTCAGTAACAGAATCAGTCACAAGTGAGTCCTCGGTGACTGCAGAGTCATCCACTTCTGCAGAACCAGTGACGAGTGAATCCTCTCCGACTGGACAATCATTAACATCTGGATCATCTACATCAGCAGAATCATTTACCAGTGAATCTTCTTCAACTGTAGAGTCAGTGACATCTGGATCATTAATATCATCTGAAAGAATTACCAGTGAATCCTCTGCAACTGTAGATTCAGTAACAGAATCAGTCACCAGTGAATCCTCAGTGACTGCAGAGTCATCCACTTCTGCAGAACCAGTTACCAGTGCATCTTCTACGACTGGACAATCACTGACATCTGGATCATCTACATCAGCAGAATCATTCACCAGTGAATCTTCTTCAACTGTAGAGTCAGTGACATCTGGACCATCGTTATCATCTGAACCAATTACCAGTGAATCCTCTGCAACTGTAGATTCAGTAACAGAATCAGTCACCAGTGAGTCCTCGGTGACTGCAGAGACATCCACTTCGGCAGAACCAGTGACGAGTGAATCCTCTCCGACTGGACAATCATTAACATCTGGATCATCTACATCAGCAGAATCATTTACCAGTGAATCTTCTTCAACTTTAGAGTCAGTGACATCTGGATCATTAATATCATCTGAAAGAATTACCAGTGAATCCGCTGCAACTGTAGATTCAGTAACAGAATCAGTCACCAGTGAATCCTCAGTGACTGCAGAGTCATCCACTTCTGCAGAACCAGTGACCAGTGAATCTTCTCCAACTGGACAATCACTGACATCTGGATCATCTACATCAGCAGAATCATTCACCAGTGAATCTTCTTCAACTGTAGAGTCAGTGACATCTGGACCATCGTTATCATCTGAACCAATTACCAGTGAATCCTCTGCAACTGTAGATTCAGTAACAGAATCAGTCACCAGTGAGTCCTCGGTGACTGCAGAGACATCCACTTCGGCAGAACCAGTTACCAGTGCATCTTCTACGACTGGAGAGTCACTGACATCTGGATCATCTACATCACCAGAATCATTCTCTAGTGACTCTTCTTCAACTGTAGAGTCAGTGACATCTGGATCATCGATATCATCTGAACCAATTACCAGTGAATCCTCTGCAACTGTAGATTCAGTAACAGAATCAGTCACCAGTGAGTCCTCGGTGACTGCAGAGTCATCCACTTCGGCAGAACCAGTGACCAGTGAATCTTCTATGACTGGACAGTCACTGACATCTGGATCATCTACATCACCAGAATCATTCTCTAGTGACTCTTCTTCAACTGTAGAGTCAGTGACATCTGGATCATCGATATCATCTGAACCAATTACCAGTGAATCCTCTGCAACTGTAGATTCAGTAACAGAATCAGTCACCAGTGAGTCCTCGGTGACTGCAGAGTCATCCACTTCGGCAGAACCAGTGACCAGTGAATCTTCTACGACTGCACAGTCACTGACATCTGGATCATCTACATCACCAGAATCATTCTCTAGTGACTCTTCTTCAACTGTAGAGTCAGTGACATCTGGAGCATCGTTATCATCTGAACCAATTACCAGTGAATCCTCTGCAACTGTAGATTCAGTAACAGAATCAGTCACCAGTGAGTCCTCGGTGGCTGCAGAGTCATCTACTTCTGCAGAACCAGTGACCAGTGAATCTTCCACGACTGGACAGTCACTGACATCTGGATCATCTACATCAACAGAATCATTCTCTAGTGAATCTTCTTCAACTGTAGAGTCAGTGACATCTGGATCATCGATAACATCTGAACCAATTACCGGTGAATCCTCTGCAACTGTAGATTCAGTAACAGAATCAGTCACCAGTGAGTCCTCGGTGACTGCAGAGTCATCTACTTCTGCAGAACCAGTGACCAGTGAATCTTCCACGACTGGACAGTCACTGACATCTGGATCATCTACATCAA
Source organism: Rhinoderma darwinii (assembly GCF_050947455.1). Lineage (NCBI taxonomy): Eukaryota > Metazoa > Chordata > Amphibia > Anura > Rhinodermatidae > Rhinoderma > Rhinoderma darwinii. The sequence continues at coordinate 404,539,383 of NC_134689.1, forward strand.
CAGAATCATTCTCTAGTGAATCTTCTTCAACTGTAGAGTCAGTGACATCTGGATCATCGATAACATCTGAACCAATTACCGGTGAATCCTCTGCAACTGTAGATTCAGTAACAGAATCAGTCACAAGTGAGTCCTCGGTGACTGCAGAGTCATCCACTTCTGCAGAACCAGTGACGAGTGAATCCTCTCCGACTGGACAATCATTAACATCTGGATCATCTACATCAGCAGAATCATTTACCAGTGAATCTTCTTTAACTGTAGAGTCAGTGACATCTGGATCATTAATATCATCTGAAAGAATTACCAGTGAATCCGCTGCAACTGTAGATTCAGTAACAGAATCAGTCACCAGTGAATCCTCAGTGACGGCAGAGTCATCCACTTCTGCAGAACCGGTGACCAGTGAATCTTCTCCAACTGGACAATCACTGACGTCTGGATCATCTACATCAGCAGAATCATTCACCAGTGAATCTTCTTCAACTGTAGAGTCAGTGACATCTGGACCATCGTTATCATCTGAACCAATTACCAGTGAATCCTCTGCAACTGTAGATTCAGTAACAGAATCAGTCACCAGTGAGTCCTCGGTGACTGCAGAGACATCCACTTCGGCAGAACCAGTGACCAGTGATTCTTCTACGACTGGACAGTCACTGACATCTGGTTCATCTACATCACCAGAATCATTCTCTAGTGACTCTTCTTCAACTGTAGAGTCAGTGACATCTGGATCATCGATATCATCTGAACCAATTACCAGTGAATCCTCTGCAACTGTAGATTCAGTAACAGAATCAGTCACCAGTGAGTCCTCGGTGACTGCAGAGTCATCCACTTCGGCAGAACCAGTGACCAGTGAATCTTCTACGACTGCACAGTCACTGACATCTGGATCATCTACATCACCAGAATCATTCTCTAGTGACTCTTCTTCAACTGTAGAGTCAGTGACATCTGGAGCATCGTTATCATCTGAACCAATTACCAGTGAATCCTCTGCAACTGTAGATTCAGTAACAGAATCAGTCACCAGTGAGTCCTCGGTGACTGCAGAGTCATCTACTTCTGCAGAACCAGTGACCAGTGAATCTTCCACGACTGGACAGTCACTGACATCTGGATCATCTACATCAACAGAATCATTCTCTAGTGAATCTTCTTCAACTGTAGAGTCAGTGACATCTGGATCATCGATAACATCTGAACCAATTACCGGTGAATCCTCTGCAACTGTAGATTCAGTAACAGAATCAGTCACAAGTGAGTCCTCGGTGACTGCAGAGTCATCCACTTCTGCAGAACCAGTGACGAGTGAATCCTCTCCGACTGGACAATCATTAACATCTGGATCATCTACATCAGCAGAATCATTTACCAGTGAATCTTCTTCAACTGTAGAGTCAGTGACATCTGGATCATTAATATCATCTGAAAGAATTACCAGTGAATCCGCTGCAACTGTAGATTCAGTAACAGAATCAGTCACCAGTGAATCCTCAGTGACTGCAGAGTCATCCACTTCTGCAGAACCGGTGACCAGTGAATCTTCTCCAACTGGACAATCACTGACGTCTGGATCATCTACATCAGCAGAATCATTCTCTAGTGACTCTTCTTCAACTGTAGAGTCAGTGACATCTGGATCATCGATATCATCTGAACCAATTACCAGTGAATCCTCTGCAACTGTAGATTCAGTAACAGAATCAGTCATCAGTGAGTCCTCGGTGACTGCAGAGTCATCCACTTCGGCAGAACCAGTGACCAGTGAATCTTCTACGACTGGACAGTCACTGACATCTGGATCATCTACATCACCAGAATCATTTTCTAGTGACTCTTCTTCAACTGTAGAGTCAGTGACATCTGGATCATCGATATCATCTGAACCAATTACCAGTGAATCCTCTGCAACTGTAGATTCAGTAACAGAATCAGTCACCAGTGAGTCCTCGGTGACTGCAGAGTCATCCACTTCGGCAGAACCAGTGACCAGTGAATCTTCTACGACTGCACAGTCACTGACATCTGGATCATCTACATCACCAGAATCATTCTCTAGTGACTCTTCTTCAACTGTAGAGTCAGTGACATCTGGAGCATCGTTATCATCTGAACCAATTACCAGTGAATCCTCTGCAACTGTAGATTCAGTAACAGAATCAGTCACCAGTGAGTCCTCGGTGACTGCAGAGTCATCTACTTCTGCAGAACCAGTGACCAGTGAATCTTCTACGACTGGACAGTCACTGACATCTGGATCATCTACATCAGCAGAATCATTCTCTAGTGAATCTTCTTCAACTGTAGAGTCAGTGACATCTGGATCATCGATAACATCTGAACAAATTACCGGTGAATCCTCTGCAACTGTAGATTCAGTAACAGAATCAGTCACCAGTGAGTCCTCGGTGACTGCAGAGTCATCCACTTCTGCAGAACCAGTGACGAGTGAATCCTCTCCGACTGGACAATCATTAACATCTGGATCATCTACATCAGCAGAATCATTTACCAGTGAATCTTCTTCAACTGTAGAGTCAGTGACATCTGGATCATTAATATCATCTGAAAGAATTACCAGTGAATCCGCTGCAACTGTAGATTCAGTAACAGAATCAGTCACCAGTGAATCCTCATTGACTGCAGAGTCATCCACTTCTGCAGAACCAGTGACCAGTGAATCTTCTCCGACTGGACAGTCACTGACATCTGGATCATCTACATCAGCAGAATCATTCTCTAGTGAATCTTCTTCAATTGTAGAGTCAGTGACATCTGGATCATCGATAACATCTGAACCAATTACCGGTGAATCCTCTGCAACTGTAGATTCAGTAACAGAATCAGTCACCAGTAAGTCCTTGGTGACAGCAGAGTCATCCACTTCTGCAGAACCAGTGACGAGTGAATCTTCTCCGACTGGACAATCATTGACATCTGGATCATCTACATCACCAGAATCATTCACCAGTGAATCTTCTTCAACTGTAGAGTCAGTGACATCTGGACCATCGTTATCATCTGAACCAATTACCAGTGAATCTTCTGCAACTGTAGATTCAGTAACAGAATCAGTCACCAGTGAGTCCTTGGTGACTGCAGAGTCATCTACTTCTGCAGAACCAGTGAGCAGTGAATCTTCTCCGACTGGACAGTCACTGACATCTGGAACATCTACATCAGCAGAATCATTCACCAGTGAATCTTCTTCAACTGTAGAGTCAGTGACATCTGGATCATCGATATCATCTGAACCAATTACCAGTGAATCCTCTGCAACTGTAGATTTAGTAACAGAATCAGTCACCAGTGAGTCCTCGGTGACTGCAGAGTCATCCACTTCTGCAGATCCAGTGACCAGTGAATCTTCTCCAACTGCACAGTCACTGACATCTGGATCATCTACATCAGCAGAGTCATTCACCAGTGAATCTTCTTCAACTGTAGAGTCAGTGACATCTGAATCATCTATATCATCTGAACCAATTACCAGTGAATCTGCTGCAACTGTAGATTCAGTAACAGAATTAGTCACCAGTGAGTCCTCGGTGACTGCAGATTCATCCACAACGGCAGAACCAGTGACCAGTGAATCTTCTACGACTGGACAGACACTGACATCTGAATCATCTACATCACCTGAATCATTCTCTAGTGAATCTTCTTCAACTGTAGAGTCAGTGACATCTGGATCATCGATATCATCTGAACCTATTACCAGTGAATCCTCTGCAACTGTAAATTCAGTAACAGAATCAGTCACCATTGAGTCCTCGGTTACTGCAGAGTCATCCACTTCTGCAGAACCAGTGACCAGTGAATCATCTCCAACTGGACAGTCACTGACATCTGGATCATCTACATCAGCAGAATCATTCACCAGTGAATCTTCTTCAACTGTAGAGTCAGTGACATCTGGATCATCGATATCATCTGAACCAATTACCAGTGAATCTACTGCAACTGTAGATTTAGTAACAGAATCAGTCACCAGTGAGTCCTCGGTGACTGCAGAGTCATCCACTTCTGCAGAACCAGTGACCAGTGAATCTTCTCCGTCTGCACAATCACTAACATCTGGATCATCTACATCAGCAGAATCATTCACCAGTGAATCTTCTTCAACTGTAGAGTCAGTGACATCTGCATCATTAATATCATCTGAAAGAATTACCAGTGAATCCGCTGCAACTGTAGATTCAGTAACAGAATCAGTCACCAGTGAGTCCTCGGTGACTGCAGAGTCATCCACTTCTGCAAAACCAGTGACCAGTGAATCTACTCCGACTGGACTGTCACTGACATCTGGATCATCTACATCAGCAGAATCATTCTCTAGTGAATCTTCTTCAACTGTAGAGTCAGTGACATCTGGATCATCGATAACATCTGAACCAATTACCGGTGAATCCTTTGCAACTGTAGATTCAGTAACAGAATTAGTCACCAGTGAGTCCTCGGTGACTGCAGATTCATCCACAACGGCAGAACCAGTGACCAGTGAATCTTCTACGACTGGACAGACACTGACATCTGAATCATCTACATCACCTGAATCATTCTCTAGTGAATCTTCTTCAACTGTAGAGTCAGTGACATCTGGATCATCGATATCATCTGAACCAATTACCAGTGAATCCTCTGCAACTGTAAATTCAGTAACAGAATCAGTCACCATTCAGTCCTCGGTTACTGCAGAGTCATCCACTTCTGCAGAACCAGTGACCAGTGAATCATCTCCAACTGGACAGTCACTGACATCTGGATCATCTACATCAGCAGAATCATTCACCAGTGAATCTTCTTCAACTGTAGAGTCAGTGACATCTGGATCATCGATATCATCTGAACCAATTACCAGTGAATCTACTGCAACTGTAGATTTAGTAACAGAATCAGTCACCAGTGAGTCCTCGGTGACTGCAGAGTCATCCACTTCTGCAAAACCAGTGACCAGTGAATCTACTCCGACTGGACTGTCACTGACATCTGGATCATCTACATCAGCAGAATCATTCTCTAGTGAATCTTCTTCAACTGTAGAGTCAGTGACATCTGGATCATCGATAACATCTGAACCAATTACCGGTGAATCCTTTGCAACTGTAGATTCAATAACAGAATCAGTCACCAGTAAGTCCTGGGTGACAGCAGAGTCATCCACTTCTGCAGAACCAGTGACGAGTGAATCTTCTCCGACTGGACAATCATTGACATCTGGTTCATCTACATCACCAGAATCATTCACCAGTGAATCTTCTTCAACTGTAGAGTCATTTACATCTGGATCATCGATATCATCTGAACCAATTACCAGTGAATCCTCTGCAACTGTAGATTCAGTAACAGAATCAGTCACCAGTGAATCCTCAGTGACTGCAGAGTCATCCACTTCTGCAGAACCGGTGACCAGTGAATCTTCTCCAACTGGACAATCACTGACGTCTGGATCATCTACATCAGCAGAATCATTCTCTAGTGACTCTTCTTCAACTGTAGAGTCAGTGACATCTGGATCATCGATATCATCTGAACCAATTACCAGTGAATCCTCTGCAACTGTAGATTCAGTAACAGAATCAGTCATCAGTGAGTCCTCGGTGACTGCAGAGTCATCCACTTCGGCAGAACCAGTGACCAGTGAATCTTCTACGACTGGACAGTCACTGACATCTGGATCATCTACATCACCAGAATCATTTTCTAGTGACTCTTCTTCAACTGTAGAGTCAGTGACATCTGGATCATCGATATCATCTGAACCAATTACCAGTGAATCCTCTGCAACTGTAGATTCAGTAACAGAATCAGTCACCAGTGAGTCCTCGGTGACTGCAGAGTCATCCACTTCGGCAGAACCAGTGACCAGTGAATCTTCTACGACTGCACAGTCACTGACATCTGGATCATCTACATCACCAGAATCATTCTCTAGTGACTCTTCTTCAACTGTAGAGTCAGTGACATCTGGAGCATCGTTATCATCTGAACCAATTACCAGTGAATCCTCTGCAACTGTAGATTCAGTAACAGAATCAGTCACCAGTGAGTCCTCGGTGACTGCAGAGTCATCTACTTCTGCAGAACCAGTGACCAGTGAATCTTCTACGACTGGACAGTCACTGACATCTGGATCATCTACATCAGCAGAATCATTCTCTAGTGAATCTTCTTCAACTGTAGAGTCAGTGACATCTGGATCATCGATAACATCTGAACAAATTACCGGTGAATCCTCTGCAACTGTAGATTCAGTAACAGAATCAGTCACCAGTGAGTCCTCGGTGACTGCAGAGTCATCCACTTCTGCAGAACCAGTGACGAGTGAATCCTCTCCGACTGGACAATCATTAACATCTGGATCATCTACATCAGCAGAATCATTTACCAGTGAATCTTCTTCAACTGTAGAGTCAGTGACATCTGGATCATTAATATCATCTGAAAGAATTACCAGTGAATCCGCTGCAACTGTAGATTCAGTAACAGAATCAGTCACCAGTGAATCCTCATTGACTGCAGAGTCATCCACTTCTGCAGAACCAGTGACCAGTGAATCTTCTCCGACTGGACAGTCACTGACATCTGGATCATCTACATCAGCAGAATCATTCTCTAGTGAATCTTCTTCAATTGTAGAGTCAGTGACATCTGGATCATCGATAACATCTGAACCAATTACCGGTGAATCCTCTGCAACTGTAGATTCAGTAACAGAATCAGTCACCAGTAAGTCCTTGGTGACAGCAGAGTCATCCACTTCTGCAGAACCAGTGACGAGTGAATCCTCTCCGACTGGACAATCATTGACATCTGGATCATCTACATCACCAGAATCATTCTCTAGTGACTCTTCTTCAACTGTAGAGTCAGTGACATCTGGATCATCGATATCATCTGAACCAATTACGAGTGAATCCTCTGCAACAGTAGATTCAGTAACAGAATCAGTCACCAGTGAGTCATCGGTGACTGCAGAGTCATCCACTTCTGCAGAACCAGTGACGAGTGAATCCTCTCCGACTGGACAATCATTAACATCTGGATCATCTACATCAGCAGAATCATTTACCAGTGAATCTTCTTCAACTGTAGAGTCAGTGACATCTGGATCATTAATATCATCTGAAAGAATTACCAGTGAATCCGCTGCAACTGTAGATTCAGTAACAGAATCAGTCACCAGTGAATCCTCATTGACTGCAGAGTCATCCACTTCTGCAGAACCAGTGACCAGTGAATCTTCTCCGACTGGACAGTCACTGACATCTGGATCATCTACATCAGCAGAATCATTCACCAGTGAATCTTCTTCAACTGTAGAGTCAGTGACATCTGCATCATTAATATCATCTGAAAGAATTACCAGTGAATCCGCTGCAACTGTAGATTCAGTAACAGAATCAGTCACCAGTGAGTCCTCGGTGACTGCAGAGTCATCCACTTCTGCAAAACCAGTGACCAGTGAATCTACTCCGACTGGACTGTCACTGACATCTGGATCATCTACATCAGCAGAATCATTCTCTAGTGAATCTTCTTCAACTGTAGAGTCAGTGACATCTGGATCATCGATAACATCTGAACCAATTACCGGTGAATCCTTTGCAACTGTAGATTCAGTAACAGAATTAGTCACCAGTGAGTCCTCGGTGACTGCAGATTCATCCACAACGGCAGAACCAGTGACCAGTGAATCTTCTACGACTGGACAGACACTGACATCTGAATCATCTACATCACCTGAATCATTCTCTAGTGAATCTTCTTCAACTGTAGAGTCAGTGACATCTGGATCATCGATATCATCTGAACCAATTACCAGTGAATCCTCTGCAACTGTAAATTCAGTAACAGAATCAGTCACCATTCAGTCCTCGGTTACTGCAGAGTCATCCACTTCTGCAGAACCAGTGACCAGTGAATCATCTCCAACTGGACAGTCACTGACATCTGGATCATCTACATCAGCAGAATCATTCACCAGTGAATCTTCTTCAACTGTAGAGTCAGTGACATCTGGATCATCGATATCATCTGAACCAATTACCAGTGAATCTACTGCAACTGTAGATTTAGTAACAGAATCAGTCACCAGTGAGTCCTCGGTGACTGCAGAGTCATCCACTTCTGCAAAACCAGTGACCAGTGAATCTACTCCGACTGGACTGTCACTGACATCTGGATCATCTACATCAGCAGAATCATTCTCTAGTGAATCTTCTTCAACTGTAGAGTCAGTGACATCTGGATCATCGATAACATCTGAACCAATTACCGGTGAATCCTTTGCAACTGTAGATTCAATAACAGAATCAGTCACCAGTAAGTCCTGGGTGACAGCAGAGTCATCCACTTCTGCAGAACCAGTGACGAGTGAATCTTCTCCGACTGGACAATCATTGACATCTGGTTCATCTACATCACCAGAATCATTCACCAGTGAATCTTCTTCAACTGTAGAGTCATTTACATCTGGATCATCGATATCATCTGAACCAATTACCAGTGAATCCTCTGCAACTGTAGATTCAGTAACAGAATCAGTCACCAGTGAATCCTCAGTGACTGCAGAGTCATCCACTTCTGCAGAACCGGTGACCAGTGAATCTTCTCCAACTGGACAATCACTGACGTCTGGATCATCTACATCAGCAGAATCATTCTCTAGTGACTCTTCTTCAACTGTAGAGTCAGTGACATCTGGATCATCGATATCATCTGAACCAATTACCAGTGAATCCTCTGCAACTGTAGATTCAGTAACAGAATCAGTCATCAGTGAGTCCTCGGTGACTGCAGAGTCATCCACTTCGGCAGAACCAGTGACCAGTGAATCTTCTACGACTGGACAGTCACTGACATCTGGATCATCTACATCACCAGAATCATTTTCTAGTGACTCTTCTTCAACTGTAGAGTCAGTGACATCTGGATCATCGATATCATCTGAACCAATTACCAGTGAATCCTCTGCAACTGTAGATTCAGTAACAGAATCAGTCACCAGTGAGTCCTCGGTGACTGCAGAGTCATCCACTTCGGCAGAACCAGTGACCAGTGAATCTTCTACGACTGCACAGTCACTGACATCTGGATCATCTACATCACCAGAATCATTCTCTAGTGACTCTTCTTCAACTGTAGAGTCAGTGACATCTGGAGCATCGTTATCATCTGAACCAATTACCAGTGAATCCTCTGCAACTGTAGATTCAGTAACAGAATCAGTCACCAGTGAGTCCTCGGTGACTGCAGAGTCATCTACTTCTGCAGAACCAGTGACCAGTGAATCTTCTACGACTGGACAGTCACTGACATCTGGATCATCTACATCAGCAGAATCATTCTCTAGTGAATCTTCTTCAACTGTAGAGTCAGTGACATCTGGATCATCGATAACATCTGAACAAATTACCGGTGAATCCTCTGCAACTGTAGATTCAGTAACAGAATCAGTCACCAGTGAGTCCTCGGTGACTGCAGAGTCATCCACTTCTGCAGAACCAGTGACGAGTGAATCCTCTCCGACTGGACAATCATTAACATCTGGATCATCTACATCAGCAGAATCATTTACCAGTGAATCTTCTTCAACTGTAGAGTCAGTGACATCTGGATCATTAATATCATCTGAAAGAATTACCAGTGAATCCGCTGCAACTGTAGATTCAGTAACAGAATCAGTCACCAGTGAATCCTCATTGACTGCAGAGTCATCCACTTCTGCAGAACCAGTGACCAGTGAATCTTCTCCGACTGGACAGTCACTGACATCTGGATCATCTACATCAGCAGAATCATTCTCTAGTGAATCTTCTTCAATTGTAGAGTCAGTGACATCTGGATCATCGATAACATCTGAACCAATTACCGGTGAATCCTCTGCAACTGTAGATTCAGTAACAGAATCAGTCACCAGTAAGTCCTTGGTGACAGCAGAGTCATCCACTTCTGCAGAACCAGTGACGAGTGAATCCTCTCCGACTGGACAATCATTGACATCTGGATCATCTACATCACCAGAATCATTCTCTAGTGACTCTTCTTCAACTGTAGAGTCAGTGACATCTGGATCATCGATATCATCTGAACCAATTACGAGTGAATCCTCTGCAACAGTAGATTCAGTAACAGAATCAGTCACCAGTGAGTCATCGGTGACTGCAGAGTCATCTACTTCTGCAGAACCAGTGACCAGTGAATCTTCTCCGACTGGACAATCATTGACATCTGGATCATCTACATCACCAGAATCATTCACCAGTGAATCTTCTTCAACTGTAGAGTCAGTGACATCTGGACCATCGTTATCATCTGAACCAATTACCAGTGAATCTTCTGCAACTGTAGATTCAGTAACAGAATCAGTCACCAGTGAGTCCTTGGTGACTGCAGAGTCATCTACTTCTGCAGAACCAGTGAGCAGTGAATCTTCTCCGACTGGACAGTCACTGACATCTGGAACATCTACATCAGCAGAATCATTCACCAGTGAATCTTCTTCAACTGTAGAGTCAGTGACATCTGGATCATCGATATCATCTGAACCAATTACCAGTGAATCCTCTGCAACTGTAGATTTAGTAACAGAATCAGTCACCAGTGAGTCCTCGGTGACTGCAGAGTCATCCACTTCTGCAGATCCAGTGACCAGTGAATCTTCTCCAACTGCACAGTCACTGACATCTGGATCATCTACATCAGCAGAGTCATTCACCAGTGAATCTTCTTCAACTGTAGAGTCAGTGACATCTGGATCATCGATATCATCTGAACCAATTACCAGTGAATCCTCTGCAACTGTAGATTCAGTAACAGAATCAGTCATCAGTGAGTCCTCGGTGACTGCAGAGTCATCCACTTCGGCAGAACCAGTGACCAGTGAATCTTCTACGACTGGACAGTCACTGACATCTGGATCATCTACATCACCAGAATCATTTTCTAGTGACTCTTCTTCAACTGTAGAGTCAGTGACATCTGGATCATCGATATCATCTGAACCAATTACCAGTGAATCCTCTGCAACTGTAGATTCAGTAACAGAATCAGTCACCAGTGAGTCCTCGGTGACTGCAGAGTCATCCACTTCGGCAGAACCAGTGACCAGTGAATCTTCTACGACTGCACAGTCACTGACATCTGGATCATCTACATCACCAGAATCATTCTCTAGTGACTCTTCTTCAACTGTAGAGTCAGTGACATCTGGAGCATCGTTATCATCTGAACCAATTACCAGTGAATCCTCTGCAACTGTAGATTCAGTAACAGAATCAGTCACCAGTGAGTCCTCGGTGACTGCAGAGTCATCTACTTCTGCAGAACCAGTGACCAGTGAATCTTCTACGACTGGACAGTCACTGACATCTGGATCATCTACATCAGCAGAATCATTCTCTAGTGAATCTTCTTCAACTGTAGAGTCAGTGACATCTGGATCATCGATAACATCTGAACAAATTACCGGTGAATCCTCTGCAACTGTAGATTCAGTAACAGAATCAGTCACCAGTGAGTCCTCGGTGACTGCAGAGTCATCCACTTCTGCAGAACCAGTGACGAGTGAATCCTCTCCGACTGGACAATCATTAACATCTGGATCATCTACATCAGCAGAATCATTTACCAGTGAATCTTCTTCAACTGTAGAGTCAGTGACATCTGGATCATTAATATCATCTGAAAGAATTACCAGTGAATCCGCTGCAACTGTAGATTCAGTAACAGAATCAGTCACCAGTGAATCCTCATTGACTGCAGAGTCATCCACTTCTGCAGAACCAGTGACCAGTGAATCTTCTCCGACTGGACAGTCACTGACATCTGGATCATCTACATCAGCAGAATCATTCTCTAGTGAATCTTCTTCAATTGTAGAGTCAGTGACATCTGGATCATCGATAACATCTGAACCAATTACCGGTGAATCCTCTGCAACTGTAGATTCAGTAACAGAATCAGTCACCAGTAAGTCCTTGGTGACAGCAGAGTCATCCACTTCTGCAGAACCAGTGACGAGTGAATCCTCTCCGACTGGACAATCATTGACATCTGGATCATCTACATCACCAGAATCATTCTCTAGTGACTCTTCTTCAACTGTAGAGTCAGTGACATCTGGATCATCGATATCATCTGAACCAATTACGAGTGAATCCTCTGCAACAGTAGATTCAGTAACAGAATCAGTCACCAGTGAGTCATCGGTGACTGCAGAGTCATCTACTTCTGCAGAACCAGTGACCAGTGAATCTTCTCCGACTGGACAATCATTGACATCTGGATCATCTACATCACCAGAATCATTCACCAGTGAATCTTCTTCAACTGTAGAGTCAGTGACATCTGGACCATCGTTATCATCTGAACCAATTACCAGTGAATCTTCTGCAACTGTAGATTCAGTAACAGAATCAGTCACCAGTGAGTCCTTGGTGACTGCAGAGTCATCTACTTCTGCAGAACCAGTGAGCAGTGAATCTTCTCCGACTGGACAGTCACTGACATCTGGAACATCTACATCAGCAGAATCATTCACCAGTGAATCTTCTTCAACTGTAGCGTCAGTGACATCTGGATCATCGATATCATCTGAACCAATTACCAGTGAATCCTCTGCAACTGTAGATTTAGTAACAGAATCAGTCACCAGTGAGTCCTCGGTGACTGCAGAGTCATCCACTTCTGCAGATCCAGTGACCAGTGAATCTTCTCCAACTGCACAGTCACTGACATCTGGATCATCTACATCAGCAGAGTCATTCACCAGTGAATCTTCTTCAACTGTAGCGTCAGTGACATCTGAATCATCTATATCATCTGAACCAATTACCAGTGAATCTGCTGCAACTGTAGATTCAGTAACAGAATTAGTCACCAGTGAGTCCTCGGTGACTGCAGATTCATCCACAACGGCAGAACCAGTGACCAGTGAATCTTCTACGACTGGACAGACACTGACATCTGAATCATCTACATCACCTGAATCATTCTCTAGTGAATCTTCTTCAACTGTAGAGTCAGTGACATCTGGATCATCGATATCATCTGAACCAATTACCAGTGAATCCTCTGCAACTGTAAATTCAGTAACAGAATCAGTCACCATTGAGTCCTCGGTTACTGCAGAGTCATCCACTTCTGCAGAACCAGTGACCAGTGAATCATCTCCAACTGGACAGTCACTGACATCTGGATCATCTACATCAGCAGAATCATTCACCAGTGAATCTTCTTCAACTGTAGAGTCAGTGACATCTGGATCATCGATATCATCTGAACCAATTACCAGTGAATCTACTGCAACTGTAGATTTAGTAACAGAATCAGTCACCAGTGAGTCCTCGGTGACTGCAGAGTCATCCACTTCTGCAGAACCAGTGACCAGTGTATCTTCTCCGACTGCACAATCACTAACATCTGGATCATCTACATCAGCAGAATCATTCACCAGTGAATCTTCTTCAACTGTAGAGTCAGTGACATCTGCATCATTAATATCATCTGAAAGAATTACCAGTGAATCCGCTGCAACTGTAGATTCAGTAACAGAATCAGTCACCAGTGAGTCCTCGGTGACTGCAGAGTCATCCACTTCTGCAAAACAAGTGACCAGTGAATCTACTCCGACTGGACTGTCACTGACATCTGGATCATCTACATCAGCAGAATCATTCTCTAGTGAATCTTCTTCAACTGTAGAGTCAGTGACATCTGGATCATCGATAACATCTGAACCAATTACCGGTGAATCCTTTGCAACTGTAGATTCAGTAACAGAACTAGTCACCAGTGAGTCCTCGGTGACTGCAGATTCATCCACAACGGCAGAACCAGTGACCAGTGAATCTTCAACGACTGGACAGACACTGACATCTGAATCATCTACATCACCTGAATCATTCTCTAGTGAATCTTCTTCAACTGTAGAGTCAGTGACATCTGGATCATCGATATCATCTGAACCAATTACCAGTGAATCCTCTGCAACTGTAAATTCAGTAACAGAATCAGTCACCATTCAGTCCTCGGTTACTGCAGAGTCATCCACTTCTGCAGAACCAGTGACCAGTGAATCATCTCCAACTGGACAGTCACTGACATCTGGATCATCTACATCAGCAGAATCATTCACCAGTGAATCTTCTTCAACTGTAGAGTCAGTGACATCTGGATCATCGATATCATCTGAACCAATTACCAGTGAATCTACTGCAACTGTAGATTTAGTAACAGAATCAGTCACCAGTGAGTCCTCGGTGACTGCAGAGTCATCCACTTCTGCAAAACCAGTGACCAGTGAATCTACTCCGACTGGACTGTCACTGACATCTGGATCATCTACATCAGCAGAATCATTCTCTAGTGAATCTTCTTCAACTGTAGAGTCAGTGACATCTGGATCATCGATAACATCTGAACCAATTACCGGTGAATCCTTTGCAACTGTAGATTCAATAACAGAATCAGTCACCAGTAAGTCCTGGGTGACAGCAGAGTCATCCACTTCTGCAGAACCAGTGACGAGTGAATCTTCTCCGACTGGACAATCATTGACATCTGGTTCATCTACATCACCAGAATCATTCACCAGTGAATCTTCTTCAACTGTAGAGTCATTTACATCTGGATCATCGATATCATCTGAACCAATTACCAGTGAATCCTCTGCAACTGTAGATTCAGTAACAGAATCAGTCACAAGTGAGTCCTCGGTGACTACAGAGTCATCCACTTCTGCAGAATTAGTGACCAGTGAATCTTCTCCGACAGTAGAGACAGTGACATCTGGATCATCTATATCATCTGAACCAATTACCAGTGATTCTACTTCAACTGTAGAGTCAGTGACATCTGGATCATCGATATCATCTGAACCAATTACCAGTGAATTCTCTACAACTGTACATTCAGTAGCAGAATCAGTCACCAGTGAGTCCTCGTTGACTGCAGAGTCATCCACTTCTGCAGAACCAGTGACCAGTGAATCTTCTCCGACTGGACAGTCATTGACATTTGAATCATCTACATCAGCAGAATCATTCACCAGTGAATCTTCTTCAACTGGAGAGTTAGTGACATTTGGATCATCCACTTTTGCAGAACTAGCCACTAGTGAATCTTCTGCGACTGCTGAGACAGTTACATCTGGATCATTCACTTCTATAGACATAGTCTCTAGTAATTCTTCTCCAACTGAAGTTTCAGTGACATCTGGATTATCCACTTCTGCAGAACTAGTTGCTAGCGAATCTTCTGAAACTGTAGAGTCATTAACATCAAGGTCATCAACATCAACAGAACCAGTCACCAGTGAGTCCACTGAAACTTTAGAGTCAGTATCATCTAGATCATTCACTTCTGCACAAACAGTCACTAGTGAATCTTCTCCGACTGAAGAGTCAGTGGCATCTGGATCATCCTCATCAGCAGTATCAGTCACCAATGGATCTTCTGCAACTGTAGAGCCATTAACATCAAGACTATCAACAGAACCAGTTACCAGTGAATCCTTTGCAACGGTAGAGTCATTAACATCAAGAGCATACACATCAACTGAATCATTGGACGGTGATTCCTCTGCAACTTTAGAGACAGTGACATTTGGATCATCCACTTCTGTAGAACCAGTCACTAGTGAATCTTCTCCAACTGAAGAGTCAGTGACATCTGGATCATCCACTTCTGCTGAACCAGTTGCTAGTGAATCTTCTGCAACTGTAGAGTCATTATCATCTAGATCATCCACATCAATACAGCCGGTCAACAGTGAGTCCTCTGCAACTCTAGTATCAGAAACATCTAGATCATCTTCTTCTGCAGAACCAGTTACCAGTGAATCCTTTGCAACTGTAGAGTCATTAACATCAAGAGCATACACATCAACAGAATCATTAAACGGTGATTCCTCTGCAACTGTAGAATCAGTGACATTTGGATCATCCACTTCTGCAGAACCAGCCACTAGCGAATCTTTTCCACCTGAAGCATCAGATACATCTGGATCATTCACATCAGCAGTACCAGTGACCCGTGAATCTTCTGCAACTGTAGAGTCATTAACATCAGGAACATCCATATCAACAGAACCAGTCACCAGTGAGTCCTCTGCAACTCTAGAGTCAGTACCATCTAGATCATCCGCTTCCGCAAAACCAGTCACAAGTGAATCTTCTCCAACTGAAGCATCAGAGACATCTGGATCATCCACATCAGCTGTAACAGTCATCAGTAAATCTTCTGCAACAGTAGAATCATTACCATCAATGTCATCCACATCAACAAAACCAGTTACCAGTGAGTCCTCTGCATCTCTAGAGTCAGTAACGTCTGGATCATCCACTTCTGCAGAACTAGTCACCAGTGAATCCTTTAAAACTGTAGAGTCATTAACTTCAAGAGCATACACATCAACAGATTCATTAGACGGTGATTCCTCTGCAACTGTAGGGACAGTGACATTTGGATCATCCACTGCTGTAGAACCAGTCACTAGTGAATCTTCTCCAACTAAAGAGTCAGTGACATCTGGAGCACCCACTTCTGCAGAACCAGTCGCTAGTGACTCTTCTGCAACTGTAGAGTCATTTTCATCAAGATCCTCCACATCAACAGAACCGGTCACCACTGAGTCCTCTGCAACTCTAGAGGTAGTAACATCTAGATCATCCACTTCTGCAGAACCAGTCACTAGTGAATCTTCTCCAACGGAAGCGTCAGAGACATCTGTATCATCCACATCAGCAGTACCAGTTACCAGTGAATCTTCTGGAACTGTAGAGTCATTAACATCAAGATCATCCACATCAACAAAACCAGTTACCAGTGAGTCCTCTGCATCTCTAGAGTCAGTATCATCTGGATCATCCACATCAGCAGTACCAGTCACCAGTGAATCTTATGCAACTGTAGAGTCATTAACATCTAGATCATCCATATCAACAGAACCAGTCACCAGTAAATCCTCTGCAACTCTAGACACAGTAACATCTGGATCATCTACTTCTGCACAAACAGTCACTAGTGAATCATTTCCAACTGAAGAGTCAGCGACATCTGGACCATCCACATCAGCAGTACCAGTCACCACAGGATCTTCTGCAACTGTAGAGTCATTAACATCAAGACCATCAACAGAACCAGTCACCAGTGAGTCATCTGCAACTCTAGAGTCATTGACACTTGGATCATCCACTTCTGCAAAACCAGTCACTAGTATGTCTTCTCCCGCTGAAGAGCTAGTGACATCTGGATCATCCACTTCAGCTGTACCAGTCACAAGTGGAACTACTGCAACTGTAGAGTCATTAACATCAAGAGCATAAACATCAACAGAATCATTAGACAGTGATTCCTCTGCAACTGTAGAGACAGTGACATTAGGATCATCCACTTCTGTAGAACCAGTCACCAGTGAATCTTCTCTAACTGAAAAGTCAGTGACATCTGGATCATCCACTTCTGCAGAACCAGTCGCTAGTGAATCTTCTGCAACTGTAGAGTCATTAACATCAAGATCATCCACATCAACAGAACCAGTCACCAGTGAATCCTCTGCAACTCTAGAGTCAGTAACTTCTGGAACATCCACTTCTGCAAAATTAGTCACTAGTGAATCTTCTCCAACGGAAGCATCAAATACATCTGGATCATCCACATCAGCAGTACCAGTCACCAGTGAATCTTCTGCAACTGTAGAGTCATTAACATCAAGATCATCCACATCAACAGAACCAGTCACCAGTGAATCCTCTGCAACTGTTGATTCCCTAACATTCAGATCATCCACATCAGTAGAAATAGTCACCAGTGAGTCCTCAGCAACTCTCGAGTTAATGACATATGTATCATCCACATCAGCAGTACCAGTCACTAGTGAATCCTTTGCAACTGCAGAGTCAATAACATCAAGAGCATACACATCAACAGAATCATTAGACGGTTACTCCTCTGCGACTGTAGAATCAGTGACATTTGGATTATCTACTTCTGCAGAACCAGTTACTAGTAAGTCTTCTCCAACTGAAGAGCCAGTGACATCTGGATCATCCATATCAGCAGTACCAGTCACAAGTGGATCTTCTGCAGCTGTAGAGTCATTAACATCAAGATCATCAACAGAACCAGTCACCAGTGAGTCCTCTGCAACTCTAGAGTCAGTAACATCTGGATCATCCACTTCTGCAGAACTAGTCACCAGTGAATCTCCTTCAACTGTCGAGTCAGTGACACTTGGATCATCCACTTCTGCAGAACCAGTTACTAGTAAGTCTTCTAACGCTGAAGAGTCAGTGACATCTGGATCATCTACATCAACAGTACCAGTCACCAGAGGATCTTCTGCAACTGTAGAGTCATTAACATCAAGACCATCAAAAGAACCAATCACCAGTGAGTCCTCTGCAACTCTAGAGTCATTGACACTTGGATCATCCACTTCTGCAGAACCAGTCACTAGTAAGTCTTCTCCCGCTGAAGAGCCAGTGACATCTGGATCATCCACATCAGCTGTACCAGTCACAAATGGATCTTCTGCAACTGTAGAGTCAGTGACATTTGGATCATCTACTTCTGCAGAACAAGTTACTAGTGAATCTTCTCCAACTGAAGAGTCAGTGACATCTGGATCATCCACATCAGGAGTACCAGTCACCATGGTATCTACTGCAACTGTAGAGTCATTAACATCAAGTTCATCCACATTAACAGAACAAGTCACTAGTGAGTCCTCTGCAACTCTAGAGTCAGTAACATCTAGATCATCCACTTCTGTAGAACCAGTCACTAGTGAATCTTCTCCAACGGAAGCGTCAGAGACATCTGGATCATCCACATCAGCAGTACCAGTCATTAGTAAATCTTCTGCAACTGTAGAGTCATTAACATCAAGATCATCCACATCAACAGAACCAGTCACCAGTGAATCCTCTGCAACTCTAGACACAGTAACATCTGGATCATCTACTTCTGCACAAACAGTTACTAGTGAATCATCTCCAACTGAAGAGTCAGCGACATCTGGATCATCCACATCAGCAGTACCAGTCACCAGAGGATCTTCTGCAACTGTAGAGTCATTAACATCAAGACCATCAACAGAACCAGTCACCAGTGAGTCCTCTGCAACTCTAGAGTCATTGACACTTGGATCATCCACTTCTGCAGAACCAGTCACTAGTATGTCTTCTCCCACTGAAGAGCCAGTGACATCTGGATCATCCACATCAGCTGTACCAGTCATAAGTGAAACTACTGCAACTGTAGAGTCATTAACATCAAGAGCATACACATTATCAGAATCATTAGACAGTGATTCCTCTGCGACTGTAGAGACAGTGACATTAGGATTATCCACTTCTGTAGAACCAGTCACCAGTGAATCTTCTCTAACTGAAGAGTCAGTGACATCTGGATCATCCACTTCTGCAGAACCAGTCGACAGTGAATCTTTTGCAACTGTAGAGTCATTAACATCAAGATCATCCACATCAACAGAACCAATCACCAGTGAATCCTCTGCAACTCTAGAGTCAGTAACTTCTAGATCATCCACTTCTGCAAAATTAGTCACTAATGAATCTTCTCCAACGGAAGCATCAGAGACATCTGGATCATCCACATCAGCAGTACCAGTGACCCGTGAATCTTCTGCAACTGTAGAGTCATTAATATCAAGATCATCGATATCAACAGAACCAGTCACCAGTGAATCCTCTGCAACTGTTGATTCCCTAACATTCAGATCATCCACATCAGCAGAAATAGTCACCAGTGAGTCCTCAGCAACTCTCGAGTCAATGACATCTGTATCATCCACATCAGCAGTACCAGTCACTAGTGAATCCTTTGCAACTGCAGAGTCAATAACATCAAGAGCATACACATCAACAGAATCATTAAACGGTTACTCCTCTGCGACTGTAGAATCAGTGACATTTGGATTATCTACTTCTGCAGAACCAGTTACTAGTAAGTCTTCTCCAACTGAAGAGCCAGTGACATCTGGATCATCCATATCAGCAGTACCAGTCACAAGTGGATCTTCTGCAGCTGTAGAGTCATTAACATCAAGATCATCCTCATCAACAGAACCGGTCACCAGTGAGTCCTCTGCAACTCTAGAGTCAGTAACATCTGGATCATCCACTTCTGCAGAACTAGTCACCAGTGAATCTCCTTCAACTGTCGAGTCAGTGACACTTGGATCATCCACTTCTGCAGAACCAGTTACTAGTAAGTCTTCTAACGCTGAAGAGTCAGTGACATCTGGATCATCTACATCAACAGTACCAGTCACCAGAGGATCTTCTGCAACTGCAGAGTCATTAACATCAAGACCATCAAAAGAACCAGTCACCAGTGAGTCCTCTGCAACTCTAGAGTCATTGACACTTGGATCATCCACTTCTGCAGAACCAGTCACTAGTAAGTCTTCTCCCACTGAAGAGCCAGTGACATCTGGATCATCCACATCAGCTGTACCAGTCACAAATGGATCTTCTGCAACTGTAGAGTCAGTGACATTTGGATCATCTACTTCTGCAGAACAAGTTACTAGTGAATCTTCTCCAACTGAAGAGTCAGTGACATCTGGATCATCCACATCAGGAGTACCAGTCACCATGGTATCTACTGCAACTGTAGAGTCATTAACATCAAGTTCATCCACATTAACAGAACAAGTCACTAGTGAGTCCTCTGCAACTCTAGAGTCAGTAACATCTAGATCATCCACTTCTGCAGAACCAGTCACCAGTGAATCTTCTCCAACTGGTGAGTCAGTAACGTTTGGATCATCCACTTCAGCAGAACTAGTTACTAGTGAATTGTCTCTAATTGTAGAGCCATCAACATCAAAATCATATACTTCGAGAGAATCAGTCACTAGTGAGTCCTCTTCAACTGTAAAGTCAGAAACTTCTGGATCATACACTTCTGCAGAAACAGTCACCAGTAAATCTTCTCTAACTGTAGAGTTAGTAACATCTGGATCATCTATATCAAAAGAACCATTCACCAGTGAGTCCTCTGAAACTCTTGAGTCACTGACATCTAAATCATCCACGTCAGCAGTTTTTCTCACCAGTGAAACATCTGCAACTGAGGTGCCATTCACTTCTAGATCATCCACTTCTGCAAGACCAGCCTCCAGTGACTCTTTTCCAACTAGAGAGCAACTGACATCTGAATCATCCACATCTGCATTATTAGCCACCAGTCAATCCTCTGTGTCTGTAGAGTCTGTAACATCAGGATCATCAACTCCTTCAGTATCATTCATCAGTGAATCTTTTCCAACTGTAGAGTCAGTAACACCTATATCATCCACATCAGCAGTATCAGACACCAGTAAATCCTCGGCAACTGTAGAGTCAGTACCATCTGATATTACATCAACAAAAGCCTCAACAATTCTAAATACAGTATCTGAACCAACAGCAGTATCTTATTTAACTAAAGGAACATCTCCAGAACTTGGGATTACAACAGCAGAAACATCATCTTTGCCGTATCCAACACCCAAGACATCTACACCGTCTTACATCCCTACTGATACTAAAGTAACTAAAACAGCATCAGTTTCAGATACAACATTGAAAGCAACTTTAACTTCAAAATCTGCTTCCGATCGAACGATAGGAGAAACTTCTTTAGAACCTGAAACTACAGGTGTAGTACTAGAAACAACTCAAATAACTGATAAGTTAAAAACTTCTTTGGCAACTGTAGAAACTTCTACTGAAATAGTGACCCAAACATTTTCTGAACCTGATATAACACAACACGAAACAAGTCAAATAGCTTATACAACAACAGACACATCTTTAGTATCCGAAACAAAACCAGCATTAGAATCTCTAGCCACTGGTAACACAAAATTGGAAACATCTACAGAACCTCAAAGAACGTCTTTAGCTACTGACCTCATATCCAAAAATACTTCCCCGGATACAACAGAAAACAAGTCTTCATCATCAACTGTTACATCTTCCTCTATAACAAAAGTGGAAACATATACTCCAGGAATAAGAACGACTATAGAACCAGTGTCTTCTTCTCGTCAAGTCTCTGAAAAAACATCTGCAGTTCCAGAAACATTGCCTTCTTCTGATAAAACAACCCGGCAATCATCTTCATTGACTACTTCAATTGTATCAGAAACATCTTCTGAAATAGTTACAGGAACAGCAATAGGAGAAACATTAACAACCAAAATAGAGTCATCTGTAACTCATACAGAAGCAGAAACATCTCCAGATAAAGCCATCACATCCACATATCCAATAACTTTAACAACAAATGTAGAAACATTGGTATCAAAATCATATTCGCCTACAGTGATGCCCTCAAATAAATTGGAATCATCTACAGTAACAAGGGTTGAAGTGACTACTCTCAGTGAAACATCAAAAACAGAAATACCTCATTCAACTGATGTAACGCGAGCAGAAACATCTCCAACTAAAGATGAGTCAAACCCAGCTACATATCCAGTAACAAGTCCACTAGCTGTTTCTGAAATGACAGCTTCCTCGGTACCTGAAACAAGAACAACAATAGCTACAAGGGGGGAATCATCACATGTTGTTTCTACCATAGCTTCTACCATTATTACTACTGTAGAATCTGCTCATGTTCCTGATGCAACAACTGAACAATTTTTACCAATAACTCTCACAACAAACTTAGAAACATCTATAACTGACAAAACAACACAAACAACTCCGGAAACAATTAAGACAACTGGAGAAGAATTGTCCTCCACTGAGGCAACAAGTCTAACAATATCTCCCCTGCACACCACAAAACAATTTGACAAATCTTCAGAATTTCCTTTTACAGGAATACAACCAACTTCTAAAACCGATGTGGAAACAGAAACAGCATCACTGGAAACATCATCCATAACTATGACTAAAAGAGAAGAAACCTCAGAAGTAGCTGCTACAACAAAACATGATTCACCTCTGGTGACTCGCACAACACTTGCAGAAACAACTCTTGCGACTGATGTAACAAATTACCAAACATCACCAGTAACTTTGGCAACAGCACCAGAAACTACTATAATTGACAAGACAACAAAGACAACTATAGATACAAGTAAGACAACTACAGAAACATTGTCCTCTACTGAGGCAAAACTAACCTCATCTTTACAAACTACAATACAATTACACAAATCTTCTGAAGTCCCTATAACAGGAATACAACCAACTTCTGTAACTGATATAAAATCAAAAGAAACAACATCAGTGAGCACATCACCTATAACTACAGGTGAAGAAACATCAGAGGAAGCTTCTACAGCAAAACCTGGCTCAACTCTAGTTACTCAGACAATACGTGCAGAAACAGCTTTAGTGACTGATGGAAAAACATCAGCAGTAACTTTGGCAACAGCTCCTGAAACCACTATAACTGATAAAACAATAACAAAAACAACAACTCCAGAAACAGATCAGTCAACAGCAGGAACATTGTCCCCTACTGAGGCAACAACACTACCAACAACAGCTTTACTCTCCACAATACCTACAGACAAATCTTCAGAAATCCCTACAACAGGAATACAAAAAACTTCTACAACTGATGTGGCAACAAAAGGAACGTCAATAACTTTCATTACGAGAGCAGAAACTTTGGCAACAAGTTTAGAAACAACAGCAAAACCAACTTCAACAACGAGTAAGACAATTCCTGAAATGTTCTCTTCTACCAGTGAAACAATGACACACATGTCTTCAAGTACCACCACAAAGTCTGAAACTATTTCAGAGACCACAGCAACAAAAATACAGCCAACGACTGTAAAAGATTTGGAAACAGCAGAAGTTACACCATTACCTGGAGCAACAACTTTGGGAACATCACCTGTAACTGTTTCCACCAGAGGAGTAACTTCTCCAGCAATTTCTACAACAAAACATGAATCTTCTTTAGTAACTCATACAACACATGCCCAAACAGCTCTTGTGACCGATAAAACAACTAAAATAACAGTGCCGGTAATTTTGCCAACAAGTTTGGAAACAACAGCAACGACTGACAAAACAACAGCAAAACCAAATCCAACATCCAGTGAGACCACTCCAGAAATGTTGTCTTCTACCAGTCTACTGAAGTCATCTACAGCAGCTTCAACAATTTCAACGAGAGGTAAAACATCATCTGTAGCTTCTACCACAGAA
This sequence comes from Rhinoderma darwinii, assembly GCF_050947455.1. Taxonomy (NCBI): domain Eukaryota; kingdom Metazoa; phylum Chordata; class Amphibia; order Anura; family Rhinodermatidae; genus Rhinoderma; species Rhinoderma darwinii. Next base: position 404,563,589 of record NC_134689.1, read on the forward strand.
GATCAATCACAAACAACTCTACTGACAGATGTAACAACTAAACAAACCTCATTACCAACAAGTTTGAAAGTAACAACTGTAATAGACACAACAACTGTAGAAACGTCAACTTTAGATACATCACCCGTAACTGTTTCTACAACGAGGATTCCTCCAATAGCCCCCACCACAAGAAACCAATCTTCTTCTTCAACTCGTACAACACGTGCCCAAACAGCTCTTGTGACTGATATCACAACTGGAAATACTCTGCCGGGAACATTACCAACAAGTTTGGAAACAACAGTTTTAACTGCTGAAATAACAGAAAAGCCAACTCCAGCAACCAGTAGTACAACTACAAAAACTTTACTGTCTACTGGGGTAACAAGTACACAACCATCTTTAGTTACCACATATCACTCAAAAACAACTTTAGCAATCATTACAACCACAATAAAGCCAACAATAAAAACAGCAGGAACAACATCAGCAATCAGAACGTTGGAAACATCACCATTAATAGTTACAACTAGAAGAGAAACATCACATGCAGCTTCTACCTCAAAACATGGGTCATCTCTTGTAACTCCAACAGCACATGAACAAACAGCACTTGTGACTGATGCAGAAACTAAAAAAACATCCCAGCCAACAGCAAAAACTTCAGCAACTACCAGATCATCTACAGAAGCACTGTCACCTACTGACCCAACAAGTACTCCATTAGTTTCCACAAAACCACCTTTGGAAATCATTACAACAAAAGCAGAAACTACCCAAGTGCCAACTACCAAAGTGGCAGAAACTACAGCCGCTAAAATAACTACAATTAAAGCAACAATTCCATCTACTACTACAACACCGGGCAACCATGCAGGTAATTGTACTTCTCATTGGTTTCCTGTAGCTCTAGATTCTATAAGGTCATGGGGCAAATGCACATTCAAAAATGCTCATTTTTGCCATTCAGAAGATATGTGAACTTTCGAATTTCCAGGTGTTGCCTCTTTTAATCCTTAATTATTATATTCCTTTTGTTAACCCACTCCTGAACCTCACCATAATAATACGGTGTGGAGAGCAGGTACTTTCCGCATAATTACTATGCTGTCATGGTGCGAGCACAAGAACTGTGTCTGCACCATCAAGCAGAAGGTGTCAACTATATTATCCAGCCAACATCCTGCTGCAACTAAAAATAACTCAGATCATGAAAATTTAACCCCTTAGATGCAGCGGTCAACAACAACTGCGACACCTAAATGGTTTTACAGGGGGAGGTGGGTTACCTATATCAGCCCATCTAGTTGTCATGGCAGCCTTTCTAATGCAGAGCCTATTCGACTATCTGTTAGGGTATGTTCACACGGCAGCGTCCGTTATGGCTGAAATTACGGGGCTGTTTTCAGGAGAAAACAGCTCCGTAATTTCAGCCGTAATGGCATGTTGAGGCGCTTTTCGCTGTGTCCATTACGGACGTAAATGGAGCTGTTTTTCCATGGAGTCAATGGAAAACGGCTCCATTTACATCTGAAGAAGTGACAGGTACTTCTTTGACGCGGGCGTCTTTTTTACGCCCCGCCTTTTGACAGCGGGGCGTAAAAAAAATGACCGTCGGAACAGAACATCGTAAGACCCATTCAAATGAATGGGCATATGTTTGCCGACGCTATTGAGCCGCATTTTTGGACGTAATTCGGGGCTAAAACGCCCGAATTACGTCCGTAAATAGTGTGTGTGAACCCAGCCTTAGTGTAACATTGACAGAAATAATACAGTGCAATTCAGGAGTATTAGAAAAATGATCAAAACTTCACAAGTTTATCAAAACTTTATTAACTTTTGTTTATTAAAAAAAAATAAAAAAATTCCCTAAAAATGTTTTAATTGGAAAAAAAAATAGAAAAAAAATAGAAGTTAAGAAAATGCATAATTGGTATTGACACATTTATAACGTCTCTCATTTTAGTTTCATGAATTAGATTTAGATCTAAGGAAGAGAAATTTATGATTTTGTTTCTTTTTTTATGTTACAGCTATTTTTTTATTTATTTTTAATAGCTTATTGAAGATGCACCCGTTCTTTCTGTATTATTTATATAGACAGTGTAGCTTTATGGCTGCTGAAGAGAATGACAGTCAAATGACAGTGAAATGTCATAGATTATTACAGCTCCAATCCCCCAGAGACTAGGGAGTGACAGGAGAGTAGCATACAGAGCCTTAGCTGTATGTATAATGTTACTATCTTGCCTTAATCGTCCTCCAGCAGTACAATATAGTTGTCATTAAATCATATTAATGAGATAACTCTGCTGACCCTGTTCCAGTCTATACAAAAAGACAAGAGAGCTGCAGAAAGCAGGAAGTATCAGCCTATTATGTCTGCTCTAGTGGCCAGTAAGTTTTGTAATCTGAATTACATTATAAATCTGATTATGCATGAACTCTAATTCTAATTTTAATAATATTTTTTTTTTTAACAGTTGACTGCAAAAATGGAGGTACTTATGATGGAAATAAGTGTCTTTGTCAAAACATGTTCTATGGTCCTCTTTGTGAGACTGTCATAGATAGAGTTGAACCTGGTAAGTGAATATCAATTTTGCTTTAGTTTCTAAGTTATTGAGGTATTCATGAGATGTGTCCATCTGGACCTGCGAGATCTGATTAGTGACTTCACTATGCACAGTATGTTGCTACGTCTACATAGTAAAGTCAGTAATTATATTATATATTATATTAAATTAAATCTATATTAAATTATATTAATATATTATATTAAATCTGGAAGCCTGCAGACCTTTCTATATTCCATTAGGGCATATGGACGTAATAGAGGGGGTATATGAGCAGTGGCTTCCACTGTGGTGGACTCAAGCCATCCGTGTATTACATGAACGGCCATTCACCTAAATGGCCACCATGTAGGGCTACATTGAGCGGATGGTAAATAATATATATTATATTAAAAAGGCTGCTTGCCGGGGGTCTTGTCAGCTGCTCGGCATCGAGGCTCTAAGATAAAAAGGGTTATCGGTGATAAAAAAAAAAAAAAAAAACGTTTACTTTTACTGCGCATTAAGAGTCTTATACTTTTGTATCAAGAACTTATTAGCTTAAAACTCAAACAAAAAAATGAGTTTGTATTTTAACTACAGGCATATCAATTCAGCGGGATGTCTCATTAAGACAAACCCTATCGATAAACCGTATTACAGCATTTTGACATCATAGAGGGAGCTTTTCATCTGATGACTACTTCTATGAGCCAGATTAGAGGCTCACTGCCAACAGCTGCTCTCACTCTAGCAGATCTGGCTCGTCCATTTATGACATGCATGGCCATTAATTTGATGTATTATTAAGGCCAGCCTGAGCTTTCCCCCGTGATGATATCTGTTCACCAGGTGTTCCTAAGGCTGATCGCCGGACTAACTTCAGTATAAAAAGGGTTTGACATGATGAGAAGACCCCGCGAAGTATGAAAAAATGTCATGCTGGAAATCTGTTCATATAGACTTTGATTACATTTGGAGGGGGTATATTGGAAGTACATATGTTGGTTGAGCTGCAGTCTACAAAAGATGTCAATGAAGACATGGTCTGACAAAAGCTTCCTCAAATGCAGTACAGCTCTGAGAAGACCTTGATTAGAACATTGATGGAGTTATGAAAATTTCAGTTGTTTTCCGACGTTTGCTTTATGAGTAACAGGAAGAAGTAGGGTTAAAAAATTGCTCTTGACACAATGCTAATGTTCATAGAGAATGCTTTGGGTCAACTGGAGAAGACTTTTATTAACTTCTGAAAGGTTTCTTATAACCTGTAAAGAGTCAGTTCCACAGCTTCCTCTTATTCTCTCCTGTAGAAAAGACTGTGCATACTACTGTGAAGGTGGAGTTGAAGATCAACAATAAGATATATGATGAGACTCTGAATAACACTCATTCAGTAGAATATAAACAATTTGAAAAGGAGTTTAAAGATGAGGTGAGAGAGAAAAAAGTCTAAGCCTGAATTTTAATTACACCTTCTTCCATCATAAACTATAATCTTTGTTCTTTGTGTCGATACAGATGAGAGACGTCTATAGTAAAGTTGACGGATACATAGATGTCGAAATTTTGTCAATAAAGTAAGTTTCTTGTGGTAAACCATTTTTGGTTAGAAATCGGAGAGCACTCAGATTATAAACAAATATAACCCCAATGTTGGCCCTTCAACTCAAGCCAAGGGCACAGGCCACAATCGAGAATCTATGTAAATAGTAATTAGATGTTTTTTTTAGATGGTCAACAGCTATTCCTACTCTATGGAGATTTCTCTTGAAATGCAAGTGCCGGTTATAATCTAGTAATACCTTAATTGGTTCTTCGGCTCCACCAAATACCGCAAGTCCTTCTATCAACTTAAAAGTTTCATATATTCAATAGAGCAATGGGGTCATTCAAATTGTTCTTGCATGGTACAGTACTTTTCTAATGTTAATTATTGTTGTCTCCATCAATCAGAGGACCACCCTGCCCAATAAACTCTACATAGCAAATTCCTGCCCATATAACCTACTATTTCATATGAAGATCATAATGTGGAGTTTCTCCTTTCAAGCTAGAATGGAGACTGGCAACAAAGACTTTCAGTCACTCGTAAACTCAACGTTACATACTCCCTTTCAGTGAAATAGGCACCGTATAAGGTGTAGGTGTCCACAACTTCCCCTGGCAATAACAATTGATCATCAGGGGTTTCAGCAGCTGTGCCCCCAGAAATGAGAATTTATATTTAAAATTAGGAGTGAGCTGTGGGAATTTCTTCTATTATAAGCAGGCCTTGCTGTGTATTGTAGTTATTTTTGTTGCTGCCACCACCTCCCACCCTCAACTTTTAGGCTAACTTAACCCAGAGGATTGCAAATGCAACATGAACAAACTGGACTATTGAGTCATGTGGCCGTAACAAAAATGTCAAACTTCAACAAGCATCAGTAAATGGTATGGCTGGCCCTGCTCCGTTACAACATTGCGACTTAATTCTAATTTAGGTCAACATCTAGACGTAGTTTTCATATTCCCCTCCATGTTAATGTGGGTGCATTATGGGAAAATAGTTTTTACCCACAAACTTCAATTAAAATGACCTTATCCGAAATAGTGCTCCATTCTTTTTACTGATGTTCAAAATGGAAAGTGACCTCATCGATATGTCATAAAACACTATTTGAAGAACACCTCCCGGTATGAAACTGATCTTTACATGTAAGGGTGTTTATTAAATAGAAGGAATTTGCTGTCTGGACTGCTGGTTGGACATATATAAATGACCATGTATTCATCATTTCTGTATTACTTTGGCAGGAATGGAAGTGTCATAGTGGACCATACCGTTATTGTGGAAATTGAATACAAAGAAAATGTGAATATAACAGAAAAATACTCGCAAATCATAGAGCAAGTCAAGCATGAAGTGGTGTTGATAAAGGAAAATATCTGCACAGAGAACAGTAAGTGCATCAAAGTCTTTATTACTGTGGTTAAATTCCATTGAACACGTGTCAAATATCTGAAGATGTTCTGCACCTAAATTTTACTTTTGGAAAATTAGATTACTACTACAGCTTGAGAACAGCTGAGTCATATCTGATAGTCTGGTTGCTAGGAATACACTATCTGCCTAACAACCACAGTCTTATTAACTAAGTCCCTAGAACCCAGTCTGTCTGATAATTCAGGTCTTCTGCTCAAGGATGAATTGTAATCTAATTGAAGAAAGAAAACTGTGATGAGAGCTTGGAAGGACCTAACTTAGGTCTCTCTCTATCTTAACCATATCATTTTTTTTTTTAAATAGTTGTTTTTTTTGGAGTCTAACACTTAGTTGAAACAACAATTTTAGGATGTAGGATTTTTCAGTCTGCCTGTTTAAAGGGTAACTATACGTTTGACAAACTTCTGACAAGTCACAGTGACATGTCAGAAGTTTTGATTGGTGGGGGTCCAAGCACTGAGACCCCCACCAATCGCTAAAACGAAGCGGCGCAGAAATGCTCGTGTGAGCGCTTAGCCGCTTTGTGTCTGTTCAGCTTTTTCCGGAAATCAATGTATCGGAGTACGGGCTCAATAGAAAGTTTATGAGCCCATACACTGCTTGTAAAGGATCTGCCAGACACAGCTTCTGTGTCGACGCCCGTGGTTAATCAGTCTGCATCTGCTCCTAGGTCTGATAGAGTGACTCGATCTGCTACCACTCAGGCTGGTAGGCAGAGGAGTGGGAGAACCTATCACAGCCTGGCCAGACGGAGCTAGCTCCCGCCCTCGGTCTATTTATACCTTCATCTCCTGCTCTTCCTTTGCCTGTGATTGTGTCTGGTTTCCTGGCTCTGCTGCTCCTGCTAGTACTATTGACCTCTGCTTCAAATTGACCCTGGCTTTACTGACTACGCTCCTGCTCTGCGTTTGGTACCTCGTACACTCCTGGTTTGACTCGGCTCGTTCACTTTTCTTGTTGCTCATGGTGTTGCCGTGGGCAACTGCCCCATTTCCCTTAACTTCTGTGTACCTTTGTCTGTTTGTCTGTCGTGCACTTATTGAGCGTAGGGACCGTCGCCCAGTTGTACGCCGTTGCCTAGGATGGGCCGTGCAAGTAGGCAGGGATTGAGTGGCTGAGGGCTCACCTGTCTGTCTCCCTACCTCGACATTACACCGCTACATCGGCTTTCCGCTTCATTTTAGCCATTAGTGGGGGTCTCAGTGTTCGGACCCCCAAGTATCAAGTATATCAATCAAGTATATCAATAAAGCTACATTTCGATGCTGCTGCACCCTTTCTCAATGCTTGAAAAAGGCTCCTGCGGAGTCGAAACGTAGCTTTATTGATATACTTGGGATGTGTTAATAAAGGTAGCTGCTGTCAGCCAGAATTGTATTTATTAGCTGTATGCCTGTGTGGATGGAAGAAGAGAATGAGAAAAACATCTATACAGATATAATATCAAATAAATCAGCACAGAAATTTGGACTTATTTAGAGTTAAAAAAATATTGGTTTAAAAACTTTAATAAAATTCTGACTGCTTATAGTCACCTCTAGAGGGAGCTTTGGTGCTTACTGCATACAGATTTATAATTTAGTTCAATGGAAGCTGTGTAACTCTGTCTTGAATAAGATCCCCCTTGTGGTGGCTGCAGGCAGCCAGAATGTTATCATCTATTGTACATGGCTATGTGCAGGAAAGCATGGGATTTGAAGCTCTGTATTAAAAAATTAGAGCTCCGACTCCTATAAGGCTATAAAACCACATCTTAAGCCAACTTAGCTTCTTGCAATGTAACACCAGCTTTTAATACCCCATTTTGTCCTTATTCCCACAGGTTCATTATGTTTTGATTCAGATTATGGAAATGTCACGAACATGGAAATACCAAATATTGGTAAGTTTTAAAAAAACTCCTTCGCCTTTGAACTTTTTGCTGTTTTTTGCTTGATATAAACTTTTTTTTTAATGTTACTTGCCTCAACAGATTATTGTGACAATAAGGTTAATCCCGACATTCGACAGTTTTACACCCAAATGATCTCTTCTGAAGGCCTGACCTGCGTATCTCACTGTGATGCTTCATCGCCCAAACACCAAGACTGTAACAGTGGTCGATGTGTGATACAGAAGGAGACAGGTCTCCAGTGCTTGTGAGTATGCAGCTCACCTCATAGTTTTGTGTTAGAAAATATGAATTTTCGATTATTGTACAGTACGAAAAAAACATCTTTAGTGAAAGTGAGAGCTTTTACGAAGGTTTTTGTCCATCTAGAAGCTACTCTTCAGAATCTTACTCTAAGTTATCGAAAACTTAAAAGGGTTGTCTCATGAGGACAATTTCTGTCCATATAACCTATTAGGGTACAAGACGTCATAAAGGGGAGTCTACAAGAGCGGCTCACCTAAATAGATGATAAGTAATTGTACATTTGCCCTATAGCAGCCAAAGCAGGGGAAATGTCTGGCCAGATAAGGCAAAATTAGCTGTTTGCCGGCGGTGGTGGGAGCCAGATCTGGCACAATCCTTTTAAAGGATCACTGTAGTCTTTCCCAACTTCTGGTATGTTATACAGTAAGTTGGGACAGGTAGGGGTCCATACACTGAGAGGCTCACCACCAATCTCTTGAATGAAGGATTGCCCTACTAGGGCATATGAAAAGGGATTGTCTAAGGCACAAAATGGCATTAAACGACCACTTACCGTGTCCGGCATCATCTTTCCTCCAGTGATCGGCATTCAGTACTGCATGCTGGAGCTCTCTCAAGTGGTCGAAATGTAGTATTACATGTCGGAGCTCCCATTAGTAGTAAATGTGTGGTACAACTTCCAAATTAGAAGACCTCCCTCTGTGCCACATGATTCAATTGAACTGCCTTTATAAGCCCCTTTCTGCACTGTAACAGTTGCCAGAGTATTATTTCCCCTCCTGACTTTAGCACTCTTGTGATTGACTATTCAAACATCTGATCTTAGCTAGTGACTCCGTAACTGAACCATTGTTGTAAGCCGGACCTCAGATTTGTCTCACTATCGTCTTGCATCCCGATTTTTCACTGCATCGTCATACAGTCATCTGCCTGTCTCGAATAAGCCATATTAAAGGGGCAGTTAGAGGACTGTGACATGCATGTCCTTGTCAGCTAAGTCCATACACCTTGTAGTGGTTTCTGGAGAAAACTGTGTGGCTTGTTAGACTACGCGACTTGACAATGCCAGCGTTAACCCTAAACTAGCAAAAATGAACACTGTATGTCCAGCCAGATTCATGACATTAGAGCGCTGTTGATTCAAGAAAAGTTTAGGAATATTGGAGACCTACAGCTTAGTTTAGCTTATCCCCGGTACATTGGATTGGTGGGAGGTAAGGATTTAATAGATACTTACAAAAATGATACAATGTTATACCTAGATATATAACCTAAAGAAAAAGATGCCAGTAGACTAGAAGTATAAGAAAATGAAAAAATACTTTATTGAGGACAACATGTAAACATACTATGATAAAAAGAGAATCCATAAACCAACAGGTTAAAAAGACATACAAGCCATGCAGCTCATGAGGTGAACAGGTTGTATAAACGAGGAATGAATGAATAATAAATGCCTGGTTGTATAAACTATCACTGTATGGGTATGTTCACACGGCGGGGGTCCGTAACGGCTGAAATTACGGGGATGTTTCAGCCTGAAAACATCCCCGTAATTTCAGCCGTACCGGCATGTGCAGGCGCTTGAACGCCGCGTCAATTACGGCCGTAATTAGCGCTGCTATTCATTGGAGTCAATGAATAGCGGCTCCAATTACGGCCAAAGAAGTGACAGGTCACTTCTTCTACGCGGGGCGTCTATTTACGCGCCGTCATTTGACAGCGGCGCGTAAATATACGCCTCGTGTGAACAGACAAACGTCTGCCCATTGCTTTCAATGGGCAGATGTTTGTCAGCGCTATTGAGGCGCTATTTTCAGACGTAATTCGGGGCAAAAACGCCCTAATTACGTCCGTAAATAGGCCGTGTGAACATACCCTATGTGTTAACACGCTAAATCCTGCCCACAAAGGTTTAAAACAACATTAAATAGACATGTGCCATGTAAAGTAATTAAAGTAGATAACACTTTATTTTCTGCCATCTTCATACATATTTTGTTATCTACTTTAATTACTTTACATGGCACATGTCTATTTAATGTTGTTTTAAACCTTTGTGGGCAGGATTTAGCGTGTTAACACATACAGTGATAGTTTATACAACCAGGCATTTATTATTCATTCATTCCTCGTTTATACAACCTGTTCACCTCATGAGCTGCATGGCTTGTATGTCTTTTTAACCTGTTGGTTTATGGATTCTCTTTTTATCATAGTATGTTTACATGTTATCCTCAATAAAGTATTTTTTCATTTTCTTATACTTCTAGTCTACTGGCATCTTTTTCTTTAGGTTATATATTTATGCTTTGGATGCTTTTGTGCGTACACGCCCCAAGATCTAGCTCACACCTAATTACATGTTTGCTGACAGCTGCATTGCATTTCTCTTGGGCTGATCAGATCCATGCTGTGCTTTTCGGTTATAATGTTATACCTAGAGTTGAATCTTCGAGGAAGCCTCAGCAACTTTATTGACCTACTGAGCACTAAAGAATTGGCAATTTCTTGGCATAAGTAAATCTTCTTGTGTTCACAAGCTCATGATATTATGTCTTGTCTTCATCAATATTAGCCATACTGTAGGTATAATTTCTAAAATGTTCTACTTTGTCCCCATACAGTTGTCCAAGGACAGATCTATACATTTACACAGGCCTTAAATGCACAGGCAGAATACTTAAATCAGGAGTGTATGGAGGTGTCGGAGCAGCCATTGCGATCCTATTTATCATTATTGCCACTGTGGTATTTTTCTTATTCAATGAAAAGAAGACAAGCTTGTGAGTTCTGCTATAGAATAGTATCTAATAAGTGGGAGGTCACATCACTGATACTTATTGTTTTAGTCAAATGAGAAGAAGAAATTATTATAGAGAAATATAAGCCATACTTTAGTATTAGTCCTTGGTGGACTCTTCCTAAACTCAACCACAGAAATTCACTTCTCTTTTCCATAATTTTAAGTTTTATTGCCATACTTGCTTGTAAAGGGTAACAACAGGAAGAAACTTATCAATTACAAGCAAGTGGCAGGGAAGAGCAACATGAAGCCTAGGATGCTAAGTTATAAAACTCCCCTGATTTACACTGCTGAGTCTCCAGTGTATCCTATGAGATGTTGCTTCAACCACTCTCCCCTGCCTCCTGCTTGTGATTGAGAGAAATGCAGTGGAAGCTGATCTCTAGAGCATGTAGAACATTTAACATGTCGATGAGGAAATATCTTAAGTTGGAATGCCCCAAATGTGGTTGGAAAAGGGTGGATCTGATCTACTCCTTCCAAATTTGACCCCATTTCCATGGCATATTGAAATCGCTAAGATATTTAGAATAGAGGGCGTTGGATGAAAGGGGAAAAGAAGTAGAAGAGTGGGAAACAAATGGAGGTTTAAATGAATGGTTAATAAGTTGTTACCAGAAATGGAAATCAGAGAACTATATATGTATTGAAAGATATTAAACTTTTCCAAAAAGATTGTGGGTGAAAGGACGGCAGACCCAGGGAATGGGAGGGAGGAGGGAAGGTGCGATATAGATATTACTACAATATTGAAACATAACAAGAAAAAAAGAAGAATATGTAATAATAATAAAAGGAATAATAAACAAATATAATAACAATAATAATAATGATAAAACTGTACAATAGCAAAAATAAAATAATACAAGAAATTAAGAAAAATAAAATATATACAATTATATGTACTAAAATAATTATGCAATTAATTATAGTTATTTATAATTATTATTATTATTATTATTAAATTGAAAAAAACTGTAGCCATAGTAAAAAATAATTATATTTAACAATAGAGAATGATTATAAGATAATGCAAAAATAAATAAAAAATAAATATAGAATTATAAATCTTTAAATAATAACATAATGATAATAATAATAATAATAATAATAATAATAATAATAATAATAAATATAAATATATAATAATAGAAATACAATAAGTAAATATTAATAATAAATTATAATTCTGAAACAAATATATAATACAAATATTAATGCTAAAAGTAAATAATACAAATTTATAATAATAATAATAATAATAACAATAATAATAGTAATAGTAACATTGTTCAGTGGGACACCTTTTCGATTATATAAGTTGCATGTAAATGTAGAATAAGGGTATGGCTTCATCATTACTATATTATTTCTTGGTGGAGCTTTTCAATTGGTTAACCGCTTATATTTAATTTTTTAGGGACACGCATGTCAAAGATGACAAAGATAAATGGTACAATGATCAAGAAGATGAATGGAATATTGATCGTGGCTTTACCAACCTTAACATGCAGGAAGAAAATAATGAGGAAGGTGTGTATAACATGACGTCATCACGTAATAATATTAGTGTGATTTAAAGGGTGCAATACATTATATGTTCAGTTGAGATATTTCCTAGTACATACTTCCCAACAGTCCCATTTTACCACCAACTAGACCAGTTCCCCACCAACTAGACCACTAAATGAGAAGGGTTTGTGTGAATTGGCATTAAAATCAGGCTTCCTGGCTAATTTGGTGGTGTTTCTGGGCTTACAAATGTACTGTGATTTGGCTTGCTAGGTATAATAATACTGTCCTAAAGTAGTCTTGTAGCTTTTGTCTTTCTTCATACCTCACTGTTCCTTTCTTCATTTTTTCAGGTTCATCTGTGAAAAGTCAGTCCAGTATAGAGAAATTCAAGCCTAGACTGGAAAGAGTGGACACAACACTTCAGGTACTTATATATATTGTAATAGTTTGGACTTTTACAGACGCAGCAATACCAGTTGGTTTATATTTTTTTAACATTACTTTTTGTACATTAAAAAAACCTTTTATTTAAAATATTTATATTTTTGTACATTAAAAAAATGACATCTTAGGGGTTAAACGGGCGAAATTATAAGTATCTTTGATTTTGCCCCTTGCAATTAGGTGTTGGCTGTATTATACAGCTAACATCCGCGGAGTATGGAGCGCGCTCAGCCCGTGGGCCTGCTCCATACTTCCCCCTGACAGCTGCCACGTACATGTACATGGCATGTCGTTAAGTGGTTTGGTGGACATTAAATATATCATGTCAATAAAAGCCATGCTTGAAAACATTGACACCTACTGTTGTGATTGAAGCAAACAGCACCAAACTTTTTGTTTAGCTACTCTTAGCCACCATAACCATTTTTTATTTGTAATGACAATTTGTTATCAAATATCATAGGGGAAGTGAATAACATTAAAGGGGATGTGCACTACCGGACAACTGATGACCTAGCCAACGGATAGGTCATTAGTTTATGACCGGTGCGGGTCCGACTCCCGGACCCCGCATTGATAAGCTTCTCCGGCTGCCTCCAGGCACCAGACATCCATGCCGTACTGCAGCTCTGTTCCTATTTAAGTGAATAGGAGCAGAGCGACAGTTTGGCAGCATGGCCGTTATGCAATGTATGGAGCCAAATGCCTCCGGTTCCTTACATTGCATACTGTGCATTGACATCGGCCGGTGCCCGCAGGCTGCTGAAGCAGCTGATCTGTGCAGTGTCCTGGCGTCGGACCTGCACCGATGATATACTGATGACCTATCTGGTGGATAGGTGATCAATTGTCTGGTAGTGGAAAACCCCTTTAATGATCTGGTACCAATGGTGCCTGACAAAGGTTGGGATATATTAGGAAACAAGTGAACAGTTCTTGGAGTTGATGTGATGGAAGCCGGAAAAACGGGCAAATATAAGGATCTCAGTGACTTTAACAAGGGCTCAATTGTGATGGCCCAAAACATATCTAAAATGGCCAGTCTTGTGGGGTGTCCCTGGTATACAGTGTTTAGGACATTCCAAAAATGGCCCAAAAAAGGACAACCGCTAAATCAGCTACAGGGTCATGGGTTCACAAGGTCTTACTTATGCGGAGCGAAACCTAGCCCATCTGGTCCAATCCAGAAAAGCTACTGGAGCACAAATTGCTGGAAAAGGTGATGCTGACTATTTTACAAAGGTTTTAGAACACACTGTGCATTGCAACTTGCTGCGTTTGGGGCAGCATAGCTGCAGTCCAGTCAAAGTGCCCATGCTGACCCTGTCCACTGCTGAAAGCACCTAGAATGCGAGCATCAGTACTAAACCATGGAGCAATGGAAAAAGCTTGCCTTGCCTGATGAATCACATTTTCTGTTACATCATGTGGATGGCCGGGTGTGTGTGTGTGTCGCTTACCTGGGGAAAATATGGCACCCTAATGCCCCATGGGAAGAAGACAAGCCGGCAGTGTGATGCTCCGAGCAATGCTCTGCTGGAAAAAATTTGGATACTGCCATTCATATGGATGGTACATTTGCACGTATCACCTACTTTACCTACCGTAGACATGGTTGCAGACTGAGTACACCCCTTCATGGCAGCAACATTTCTTAATGGCAGTGGCCTCTTTCTTCAGAATAATGCACCCTACCACACTGAAAAAAATTGTTTAGGCATGGGTTAAGGAACATCAAAGCGTTCAAACTCCCCAGATCTCAATCTGATCGATCATCTTTGGGATGTGCTGGAAAAAAAGTCTGATCCATGGAGGCCGCACCTCACAACTTATAGGACTTTAAGGATCTGCTACTAAAATCTTGATACCTGATACCACGGAATACCTTCAGACGTCTTGTGTAGTCCATGCAGGTCAGAGCTGTAAGACAGGTGGATTTAATGTTAGTGATGGTCAGTGTAGATATACTCTACATAAAAAGTTAAGTCACTTATTATACTCCAGAGCTGCATTTACAATTCTGCAGGCTTCAGAGTTATAATTCCATAGCATTTTCTGTTTCAGTGTCTGCACAGAATTTCCTCTGATAATTTAAATTATGTGAAACGTTGTCTTTAAACCATGCTTCATACAGTCATCTGATGTAGGGATAACTAAGGGCCTGTTCACATCTGCATTACAGTCTCCGTTAGGGGAGATCCAGCTGATAATACCAGAAATAATAGCACAGCATGCCGCGCCATTATTTCCGATAAAACCATGGACACCCTGACGGTAGTCCAACAAAACCCATTAAAGTCAATTGGCTCAATTGTGCGCTAATGGTGACCGCCATACAAGGAAATCAGCACTTCTGGTATTTTCCTTGTTCTGCTCCTCTGATGGGGCAGAACAACGAAAACACTAACGCAGGAGAGAACAGGCCCTAACTGTTAGTGTGTCTTTCCACAAGCTTTCTAACTATTTTTAATAACCAGCAGAATTGTGATTGAAGCTCTGGAGTATAATACAGGCTGTAACTCAATATCAGTACATGATAAATAATATCATGTATTTACAAAAATAAAAATACCCATTCAATTCTGGTGATGACTATTGGGTTCAGTTGGTGTGAATGTCACAATTCTAAGGCCTTTTGCTTGGACGCCACTGAGAGGTGAGAAAGTCTTACGAGTAGTTGGGTGTATAAATCTATAAAATAAATTGTTATTGTGGTTCGAATTTGCGCAACTCTGAATGCAGAAATGTTTTTCTGGATTTCATGTTGTATTCTCTGTTCTAACAAATGTATGTTTTTCTGTTGCTTTTTTTTCTTATATAGATAAAAATCCAGAGACCCAAAATCTCTTATGCATGATACATCAACAATACTAAAAGGGAAGTGAGCAGAGAATACTTGGAGAGAAGTGGTCCACAAAACCAAAAAGAGATGTAGACATACCAGCCTGGTCTAATGGGCCTGGAGAAGAAGTTTAGAGCTAGGAAACATCTGCCTTATAAGTTGGTGAAGCTCAACTCAACTGGTTATAGCAGAAGGGAACAGTCTAAAAAAAAATACCACAAAGAAAAAGTTTGATGGATTTGGTGAGGAATTTGGGTTTTGGTGTTCAGAAATCTCCCATTGGAATCTTATCTCCAATAGTATTGTCCACTCTACTTCCTACCCATTTACTACATCATTTAAGGATGTGCAGTCCAACTAGAGCTATCTACATTCGAAAGACTGTTTTTTTCCCAACTCAAAAAATCTAGGTGTTCTACTTTATTGTGGTGTCCACGAAATACAAAGGACTTGATATCATGCACAATATATATATATATATATATATATATATATATATATATATATATACATATATATATATATATATATATATATATATACATATATATATATATATATATATATATATATATATATATATACATATATATATATATATCATGCACAACATATATAAACCACACAGGCAACATACTATATATTAAGAGAAAACCATAAGTAATTGATGGCCTTGTGTACATCCTGCGACTGTCACCTTGTCAATCATTTTGTATACCAAACTTTTTGGAATTTGAACAATGCAAAATTGTATATAATGTTCTAAACATAAGTGTGAACTATTAAATTATTATTGTTAATAAAATAAGTTTGTTTTGGTTATTAAATCGACATTGATTTATGAGGTCGAAGAAAACTGATTTATGTCGATTTAGAAATTAGTCAATATGTAGATTTAGAGCCCAGTTAATAGTTATCACATTCAATAGAAAGAATCCAAAAATATTATGTGATTATTTTAAATGTGTAAAATGATAATAATCAGTAAAGAGAAACGAACGTAATTTTATTTTGGCTGATAATAAAATAACATATTGCATGAGAATGACCGGGATGTATCTCATCAATACTATCTTCTCACTTTTTACTAGACAACAACAGTGCTAACTTTATATTATGCGTGTTCCTTGAGTATTTATTAGAACATCCTAATTCAAGGACATCTGTAACATATAGGCAGTTCACGAGGCTCAAATAAGGTCCCTTGAGAGAGTGGACTCATTCTAAGAGGTGTTAAGAATTAGCATAGGTATGTTGTGCCTTCAGGTGCTACAATATTTTCAAACGAATTAGAGAAAGTACTCAAGTCATGAATATGAGATGGGGCACCATGACTTCCAGTTGAGGGTGGTTAGGAATGTGGTGGTTTCAAGCTACACTGAAAGGGGCCTAATATTTGCTATGGGGGCTTTTATCATCCACCATTGTCCTAATCCTAAAAAAATACTCATCCAAGTTGAGATGATTCATGCCATGTATAGCTCATTCTCACCACAACCGCAAGGTACTTTTAATGATGGGGTAGGGAGACAGATAGGTGAGCCCTAATCTACCCGCCACTCAGTCCCTGCCTACATGCACGACCTGTCCTAGGTGACGGCGTACAACTAGGCGACGGTCCCGACGCTCAATACGTGCACAACAGACAAACAGACAACGGTACACAGAAGCTAAGGAAAATGGGACAGTTGCCCACGGCAACACCGTAAGCAACAAGAGTAGTGAACGAGCCGAGTCAAACCAGGAGTGTACGAGGTACCAAACGCAGAGCAGGAGCAGGAGCGTAGTCAGATAGGACAATAGTACTAGCAGGAACAGCAGAGCCAGGAAACAAGACAGAATCACAGGCAAAGGAGGAGCAGGAAATAAAGGTATAAATAGACCGAGGGCGGGAGTTAGCTCCGTCTGGCCAGGCTGTGATAGGTTCCCCCACTCCTCAGACTACCAGCCTGAGTGGTAGCAGATCGAGTCACTCTATCAGACCTAGGAGCAGATGCAGACTGATTAACCACCGTCGTCGACACAGAAGCTGTGTCTGGCAAATCCTGTACAGTACCCCCCCCCCCTTTTATGAGGGGCCACTGGACCCTTCCTAGGTGGACCTGGCTTATTGGGGAACCAAAGATGGAACCTCCTAAGCAATACCCCAGCGTAAACATCCCGGGCGGGTACCCAAGTCCTCTCCTCAGGCCCGTATCCTCTCCAATGGACCAGGTACTGGAGGAAGCCTTGGACCATCCTGCTGTTGAATCTGGTAAAAAATAACGCCAAACGAGCTTGTCTCGGGTTTAGCCTCCGGGCAGATTCTAAGAAAACCAGATCCTTGTGGTCGTTAAGGACCGTTACCTGGTGCCTATCCCCCTCCAAGAAGTGGCGCCACTCTTCAAATGCCCATTTAATGGCTAAGAGTTTGCGGTTGCCCATGTCATAGTTACTCTCAGTGGGCGAGAACTTCCTGGAGAAGTAGGCACAGGGACAGAGATGGGTGAGGGACCTGGTACCCTGGGACAAGACAGCACCCACACCCACCTCGGAGGCGTCAACCTCAACGATGAATGGCTCCATTTGGTTAGGCTGAATCAGCACTGGGGTAGAGATAAAGCACTTCTTAAGGATCTCAAAAGCCTGGACCGCCTCCGGAGGCCAGTGGAGGAGATCAGCACCTTTGCGAGTAAGATCCGTAAGAGGCTTAGCGATGACCGAGAAGTTATCAATAAATCTCCTGTAATAATTAGCAAACCCCAGGAAGCACTGTAACGCCTTCAGGGAGGCAGGTTGGACCCATTCAGTCACAGCCTGAACCTTGGCAGGGTCCATGCAGAATTCATTAGGAGTTAGAATTTGACCCAAAAATGGTATCTCCTGCACCCCAAATACACATTTTTCGGATTTAGCAAAGAGTTTCTTTTCCCGAAGTGCCTGGAGCACCTTCCTGACATGCTCAATGTGGGAGGACCAGTCCTTGTAAAACACAAGTATGTCATCAAGGTACATGTAATGATGGGGGTAGGGAAACAGACAAGTGAGCCCTAATCTACCCGCCACTCTGTCCCTGCCTACTTGCAACGACCTGCCCTAAGCGACGGGGTACAACTGGGCGACAGTCCCTACGCTCAATAAGTGCTTGACGGACAAACAGACAAGGGTACACTGAAGCTAAGGGAAATTGGGCAGTTGCCCACGGCAACACCGTGAGCAACAAGAGTGGTGAACGAGCCGAGTCAAACCAGGAGTGTACGAGGTACCAAACGCAGAGCAGGAGAGTAGTCAGTAAGCCAGGGTCAGTATGAAGCAGGGACAAAAGTACAAGAAGCTGCAGCAGGGCCAGGAAACCAAACGAGAAGAATCACAAGCAAGGAGGAACAGGAAAGGCAGGTATAAATAGACAGAGGGCGGGAGCTAGCTCACTCTGGCCAGGCTGTGATAGGCTCTCCCACTCCTAAGCCTGCCATCCTGAGTGATGGAAGATGGAGTCAGTCTCATAGAAATAGAAGCAGGTGCAGACTGATTACCTATGGGCGTTGACACAGAAGCTGCGCCTCACAGATCCTTTACAGTACCCCCCCTTTTATGAGGGGCCACCGGACCCTTTCTAGGTGGACCTGGTTTATTGGGGAAACGAAGTTGGAACCTCCTGACCAATACCCCAACGTGAACATCCCGGTTGGGGTACCCAAGTCCTCTCCTCCGGCCCGTATCCTCTCCAATGGACCAGGTACTGGAGGGAGCCTTGGACCATCTTGCTGTCCACAATCTTGGCCACCTCGAATTCTACCCCCTCAGGGGTGAGAACGGGGACAGGAGGTTTCCTCGAGAAAGCCAAGGACGGGGAGCAACGTTTAAGGAGGGAGGCATGAAACACGTCGTGTACTCGAAAAGATGGGGGCAACTCCAGTCGGAAGGAGACAGGATTGAGGACTTCAATGACCTTGTACGGCCCTATAAACCGGGGAGCAAACTTCTTGGACGGGACTTTAAGGCACAAGTTCTTAGACGAGCCACACCAGATCCCCGACCATAAACAAGGGGTTAACAGAACTTCTTCTATCTGCCTGAGTTTTTTGTATGCTCTGGGACGCCTCTAGGTTCTTCTGAACCTGGGCCCAGACTGTGCACAGTTCCCGATGAACGACCTCTACCTCGGGATTGTTGGAACTACCAGGTGAAATGGAGGAGAACTGTGGATTAAACCCAAAATTTCAAAAAAGGGGGAGACCCCTGATGAGTTACTGACCCGGTTATTAAGGGAAAATTCGGCAAGGGGAAAGTAGTAAGCTCGCTGGTCGGGACCTGGGAGTCTTGGACCTAGCACAAACTTCACAAGCGTCGACGTAGGCCTTAACGTCTTTAGGCAACCCAGGCCACCAATAGTTTCTGGCAATGAGGTGCTTGGTACCCAGGATGCCTGGATGACCAGATAGTGCGGAGTCATGATTTTCCCAAAGTACCCTTAGCCGGAATTGCAGGGGAACAAACAGCTTGTTCTCAGGAAGGTTCCTGGGAGCTGAACCTTGATCAGCCGCAATTTCGGAGACTAAATCAGAATCAATAGAGGAAATGATTATACCTGGAGGCAAAATACAAGCAGGATCTTGCTCCGAAGGAGGGCTGGCCATGAAGCTACGCGACAGTGCATCAGCCTTAATATTTTTAGACCCAGCCCTATAGGTAACAAAAAAGTTGAATCTGGTAAAAAATAACGCCCATCGAGCTTGTCTCGGGTTTAGCCTCCGGGCAGATTCTAGGAAAACCAGATTCTTGTGGTCGGTAAGGACCGTTACCTGGTGCCTAGCCCCCTCCAGTAAGTGGCGCCACTCTTCAAATGCCCATTTAATGGCTAAGAGTTTGCGGTTGCCAATATCATAGTTACTCTCAGTGGGCGAAAACTTCCTGGAGAAGTAGGCACAGGGACGGAGATGGGTGAGGGACCAGGTACCCTGGGACAAGACAGCCCCCACTCCCACCTTGGACGCGTCAACCTCCACGATAAATGGCTCCATTTGGTTGTGCTGAACCAGCACCGGGGCAGAGATAAAGCACTTTTTAAGGATCTCAAAAGCCTTGACAGCCTCAGGAGGCCAGTGGAGGAGATCAGCACCTTTGCGAGTGAGATCTGTAAGAGGCTTAGCGATGACCGAGAAGTTAGCGATAAATCTCCTGTAATAATTAGCGAACCCCAGAAGCACTGTAACGCCTTCAGGAAGGCAGGTTCGACCCATTCCGTCACAGCCTGGACCTTGGCGGGGTCCATGCAGAATTCATGAGGAGTGAGGATTTGACCCAAAAATGGTATCTCCTGCACCCCAAACACACATTTTTTGGTCTTCGCAAACAGTTTGTTTTCCCGAAGGACCTGGAGCACCTTCCTGACGTGCTCAATGTGGGAGGACCAGTGTAATGACAGGGGTGGGGAGACAGACAGGTGAGCCCTAATCTACCCACCACTCTGTCCCTGCCTACTTGCAACGACCCCCCCCAGGCGACGGGGTACAACTGGGCGACGGTCCCTACGCTCAATAAGTGCACGACAGACAAACAGACAAGGGTACACAGAGCTAAGGGGAGAAAGGGCAGTTGCCCACGGCAACACCGTGAGCAACAAGAGAAGTGAACAAGCCGAGTCAAACCAGGAGAGTACGAGGTGCCAAACGCAGAGCAGAAGAGTAGTAAACAAGCCGAGTCAAAACAGGAGTGTACGAGGTACCAAACGCAGAGCAGGAGAGTAGTCAGCAAGCCGGGGTCAATAAGAAGCAAGGACAATGGTACAAGAAGCTGCAGCAGGGCCAGGAAACCAAACGAGAAGAATCACAAGCAAAGGAGGAACAGGAAAGGCAGGTATAAATAGACAGAGGGCGGGAGCTAGCTCCGTCTGGCCAGGCTGTGATAGGTTCTCCCACTCCTAAGCCTGCCAGCCTGAGTGGTGGAAGATGGAGTCAGTCTCACAGACATAGAAGCAGGTGCAGACTGATTATCTATGGGCGTTAACCCCGAAGCTGTGCCTGGCAGGTCCTTTACAGAACCCCCCCTTTTATGAGGGGCCACCGGACCCTTTCTAAGTGGACCTGGTTTACTGGGGAAACGAAGGTGAAACCTCCTGACCAATATCCCAGCGTGAACTGATCAAGGGAGTCAGAAGAGGGATAGCTAACTAGCAGGTCTTTCAGGGCATTCGACAGACCCAACCTAAACTGGCACCTTAAGGCAGGGTCATTCCACCGAGAAGCTACGCACCACTTCCTAAAGTCAGAACAATACTCCTCAACACGTCTCTTACCCTGACGTAAGGTCACCAGCTGACTCTCGGCAAAGGCAGTCTTGTCAGTCTCGTAATAAATGAGTCCGATAGCAGAAAAGAAAAGATCAACAGAGGAAAGTTCAGGGGCGTCAGGAGCCAAGGAGAAGGCCCATTCTTAGGGCCCGTCCTGGAGCCGGGACATAATTATACCCACCCGCTGGCTCTCAGAACCTGAGGAGTGGGGTTTTAAGCGAAAATAGAGCCTACGACTTTCCCGAAAGGAGAGAAAAGTCTTCCGGTCCCCTGAGAACAGGTCAGGCAACTTGAGGTGGGGTTTAAGAGGTGAGGTGAGGGGCACTACCATAGTAGCATCAGGCTGGTTGACCCTCTGAGCCAGGGCCTGGACCTGTAGGGAGAGACCCTGCATTTGCTGAGCCAGGGTCTCAAGGGGGTCCATAGTAGTGTCAGGGACCAGGGTAGACTAGGTATATGGGCTTGAGATTATGTAATGATGGGGGTAGGGAAACAGACAAGTGAGCCCTAATCTACTCGCCACTCTGTCCCTGCCTACTTGCAATGACCCGCCCTAAGCGACGGGGTAAAACTGGGCGACAGTTCCTACGCTAAATAAGTGCACGATGGACAACCAGACAAGGGTACACAGAAGCTAGGGGAAATGGGGCAGTTGCCCACGGCAACACCGTGAGCAACAAGAGTGGTGAACAAGCCGATTCAAACCAGGAGTGTACGAGGTACCAAACTCAGAGCAGGAGAGTAGTGAACAAGCCGAGTCAAACCAGGAGTGTGCGAGGTATCAAACACAGAGCAGGAGAGTAGTCAGTAAGCCAGGGTCAGTATGAAGCAGGGACAAAAGTACAAGAAGCTGCAGCAGGGCCAGGAAACCAAACGAGAAGAATCACAAGCAAGGAGGAACAGGAAAGGCAGGTATAAATAGACAGAGGGCAGGAGCTAGCTCAGTCTGGCCAGGCTGTGATAGGCTCTCCCACTCCTAAGCCTGCCATCCTGAGTGGTGGAAGATGGAGTCTGTCTCACAGACATAGAAGCAGGTGCAGACTGATTACCTATGGGCGTTGACACAGAAGCTGTGCCTGGCAGATCCTTTACAGTACACTACAAGAAATACCCCCAGGTAGTCTCTTAAAATCTCATTTATGAAATTCAGGAAGACCGCGGGAGCATTACACAACCCAAAGGGCATGACGAGGTATTCGAAATGACTTATAAGCAGTCTTCCACTCATCCCCTTCTCTGACTCCGATAAGGTTATAAGCCCCCCGAAGATCAAACTTAGAGAACCAATGGGCCCCCTGAACCTGTTTGAAGAGATCAGGAATCAAAGGAAGGGGATACTTATTCAAGTTTCGGTAATCGATGCACAGCCTAAGACCACCATCCTTCTTCCCTACGAAGAAAGCCTTGGCCAGGTTTTCCTGGATACATTCTCTCATGGCCTCACGTTTTGGACAAGAGAGATTAAATATCCTACCCTTAGGGAGCTTAGCTCCTGGTACCAAATCGATTGCACAATCATATTCTCTATGAGGAGGTAACACTTTGGAGGCCTTTTTAGAAAAAACATCAGCGAAGTCCTGAATAAACTCAGGTAGAGTGTTCACCTCCTCAGGGAGAGAAATAAAATTAACAGAAAAACAGGAAGTCATGCATTCATTACCCTATTTGGTAAGATCCCCAGTATTCCAGTTAAATGTGGGATTATGCATCTGCAACCAGGGAAGGCCTAAAACCAAATCGGACGATAATCCCTGCATCACCAGTACAGAACACTGCTCCAAATGAATGGAGCCAACAATGAGTTCAAAAACAGGGGTATGCTGCGTAAAATAACCATTAGCATTTGGGGTGGAGTCTATACCCACTTCCGGGAGAGGTTTAGGCAAATCAATCAATGGCATAGCTAGAGACATAGCAAATGAAACAGACATAATATTAGCAGAAGACCCTGAATCCACGAAGGCACTGCCGGTGGCAGACCTACACTCAAAAGAGACCTGAAAGGGAAGCAAGATCTTATTAGGTTTCATCTTTACGAGAAATACCTGTGCTCCTAAGCGACCTCCCCGATGGTCACTTACGTGCAGAAGTTTTCCGGCTGGAGTATTCTTACACCTAGGACAGTCGTTCACTTGATGCTTGTCATCCCCACAGTAGAAGCAGAGATCATTCTTCCTGCGGAGCGCTCTAAGTTGTTGGGGAGACACAGAGGCCCCGAGTTGCATTGGTTCATCCGAGTTTTCCGTGGTAGAACGAAGCAACAGAACCTCGGGAGCCATCATGGGGAGCCAGAGGAGAAGGCACAAAAACGTTCAAGTCGTCGTTCCCTGAGACGTCGGTCAAGATGTACCGCTAAAGCCATAACCTGATCTAGAGAGTCAGTAGAGGGATAGCTAACTAATAGGTCTTTCAGGGCGTTTGACAGACCCAATCTAAACTGGCACCTCAAGGCAGGGTCATTCCAGCGAGAAGCTACACACCACTTCCTAAAGTCAGAACAGTACTCTTCAACTGGTCTCTTACCCTGACAAAAGGTCACCAGCTGACTCTCGGCAAAGGCAGTCTTGTCAGTCTCGTCATAGATGAGCCCGAGAGCGGAAAAAAAAAAGGTCAACAGAGGAAAGTTCAGGGGCATCAGGAGCCAAGGAGAAGACCCATTCTTGGGGGCTGTCCTGGAGCCGGGAGACAATAACACCCACTTGCTAGCTCTCAGAACCTGAGGGGTGGGGCCTTAGACGGAAATAGAGTTTACAACTCTCCCGAAAGGAGAAAAAAGTCTTCCGGTCCCCTGAGAATTGGTCAGGCAACTTGAGATGGGGTTCAAGAGGTGAGGTGGAAGGCACTAGCTGGTTAGCATCACGCTGGTCGCACCTCTCAGCCAGGGCTTGGACCTGTAGTGAGAGACCCTGCATTTGATGAGCCAGGTTCTCAAGGGGCTCCATAGTAGTAGGAACCAGGGTAGAAAAGGTATATGGGCCTGTGATTATGTAATGACGGGGTAGGGAGACAGACAGGTGAGCCCTAATCTAACCGCCACTCAGTCCCTGCCTACTTGTACGACCCATCCTAAGCGACGGCGTACAACTGGGCGACGGTCCCTATTCTCAATACGTGCACAACAGACAAACAGACAAGGGTACACAGAAGCTAAGTGAAATGGGGCAGTTGCCCACGGCAACACCGTGAGCAACAAGAGTAGTGAACGAGTCGAGTCAAACCAGGAGTGTACGAGGTACCAAACGCAGAGCAGGAGCGTAGTCGGTAAAGCCAGGGTCAATTTGAAGCAGAGGACAATAGTACTAGCAGGAAAAGCGGAGCCAGGAAACAAGACAGAATCACAGGCAAAGCAGGAGCAGGAAATGCAGGTATTAATAGACCGAGGGTGGGAGCCAGCTCCGTCTGGCCAGGCTGTGATAGCTTCTCCCACTCCTCAGCCTACCAGCCTGAGTGGTAGCAGATCGAGTCACTCTATCAGACCTAGGAGCAGATGCAGACTGATTAACCACGGGCGTTGACACAGAAGCTGTGTCTGGAAAATCCTTTACAGTACTCTAACGCACTCTAACCTCTTGACATACACGCTAAACGTGTTCATAGACCTCCATTGTCAGATGGAAGTCAAAACTGTACTTGAGGCCTTTGTCCAGTGCGGGTTTAAGCTTGTTTTCCAAGTGATTGGGGAGCTGAATGTTGGGTGCTCGGCAGTCAGAGACAGCCAGGGACCCTGGAGAGAAGACAGAAGTGGTTTTCAATGAGTGCTGTGTATAGAATAGAGGCAGCAGCAGCTATTGGTCCTGGTGACCATGTCACATGATCACCGGGATGCCGTTAGTAGGAGGCTGCTGCTGGGTCTAACCAGATAATTTTCCCGGTAACTGGGACTGCTGTCTAGCGCTGGTTACACAGGAAAAGTATAATGTAAAAAAAAAGTACTGATCATTTCTGACCTTTGAGAGACAGGCCATAATAATAAAAAAAAAGTAAATGTAAAGAAAAAATAAATAAATAAAAGAATATATATATATAATAAAAATGGTGCATAAAATACCCCATCAACAAAAAAAAAAATGCTCATCATTGTCGTAACGCTAGCCCTGACCCAATTATCCTAAAATAGACATATAATATATCAAAATTTAAGGTAGACAATAACGATCCCACATAAAAAGTATTTTTTGGGTAGCACTATATTATTGGCAGAAAAAAAAATATCTAAATGTAAAAAAGTATCTTTTTTTTACTATTTTTTCAAACTATCGGCCTATGAATGCCAAAAAAGCAAAAATGTTGTAGATACAAATGCTAAGAAATGGAACGTGCGTTGATTAAAAAAAATAAAAATAAAATCATGTTGCTATCTGTTTAACTAACGCGTGCTAAAAGAGGCTAAACGGTGCCTGGTCCAGAAGCGGTGAAATCATGACCACATATAAAAGGTTAAAAAAATATACACATAGTTCAGCTAATGAAACAGGCCATGAATAATACAGGATATTTATTGTTGTAATGGTTACACCAAATAATATTACGTCCATACAGTATATCCTTGGAGGAGACACCTCATAAAATAGTGCCAAGTATGAATGACCCAGCTCTTTATGTCTTGGATCTGGTATATGTTTGGGTTGACGCCACCAAGGAAAAGGACTTTAGGGGTCCTAGTCAATATTTAATTGCTTCAAATACAACTAATGAACATAAAAAAAATGAGTTCCATATCTGCTCTGAAGTAATAGTATTAGTTACGACTTGTTCCACCACATAGAATAGAATAGATGACCAAGTTTCTTTTGTCCTATTGGTTTTCATTGGTGCTTTGTGTTGTTTGAATATAATACATCATTTATTCTCTTATCTCAGCTAAGAATACAGAGGCCAGAGGTGTCCTATTCATGACCAGGACTAATGGAAGATATACCATAAACATGGACACTTGGAACCACGGGTTTGGACTATCTCTTTTACTACATCTGTAGAGACTATATAATCAAATGGAGGGGCATGTAAAAAGATTTTGAGGCTTGAAATGAACCATTGAATCTTACAACGCCATTATTGATCTAAAGGATATGGGTAAATAGAAGATCCCGCAACCAAATGACCTTCTCCAAGGTCAATCGGAAATGTCATTGGGAAGAAAATAATTAACTATATGTTTCAAGTTGATTTTTAACATAAGTTATGAGGTTGCACTTGAAAGACTTGCGTCTTTTTTTTTAAAGCTTTTGAGCCAGAAGACTATGCATCTCTCCTACATGTCGATCTCTCCATGTCACTGTATAAGAACATTATTTTCATTAATTTATAGCCTTTTTATTATCTAAAAAATATATATTTCATGTATCTACTGTATAAAACATTAAAAAAAAGAATATGATTATTAAATTGGAGAGTGTGGGCCTTTTGGAAGTTATGTACAATGCATTATACACTTGATATATAGGTGCAACAAAACCAAAAAAGTTGTAATCCTATAGCGCAATCCCATAATCCCATGGAGTAGAATAAAGTAGTAAAAAAACGTAGTACTAATTATTGAATGCATTTATACATTCATTAGAATGAATTATAATTAAAGTGTTTCCGTCAGACCTTCTATCTGAGGGCAGCGTAAAATAGAGTGGGAGGGGCTGAGCTCGAATATTTATAGTTGTTATAATTTGATTTAATTCAGATTTGATTCAGTATCTTCATGCAAAATGTTGTTTAAATGCTTCTAGGACTCATAGAGAAAGCCTATGAGTCCTGCTTCCCCACTCATAGAGAAAGCTTTTGAGTCTTGCTTTCCTGTCCACTCATAGAAAGAGCCTGTGAGTCCTGCTTACCCCATCCACTCATAGAAAAAGCCTGTGAGTCCTGCTTGCCCCACCCATTCATAAAGAAAGCCTATGAGTCCTGCTTCCCCTCTCCCACTGTTGATTGACAGCTCTCCCTGTAAAAAAAAAAAAAAAAAAAGATGCAAGAAAAGGTGTAAATCACTCTGTATGGGCACAGGTTTTCTCTAAGAGTCTAGACAGCATTAAAATTGCAGCCATTATTTATTGTTTCAAGGCATCTAAAAAAAACATCAACTTTGTAAATAGCCTTGATTGAAAATCCCCTGTGTTTTTTGTGTACAGCTCCTATGCAAACCTATGTGTCTCCATGGTTACAGACTACACACAAACCCTGTGTAGTCTGATCCTGCAGTCACGGGTTACTACACTCCCTCTTTCGCCTCTTCTCGATAAGCCACAGACAGTAGAATAGAGGGGCAGAAGGAAAGAAGGAAGGGAGTAGAGATGGTTTTACACGGGCTGCGACCATCAACAATACAGTATGTCAATCGGTGCTTGTTTACTCCATTAAAACAGAGCAATGGTTGCAGGTATGGGGACAAGCAATCGCTAATGGGACAATTAGTCCACATGCATATGCCTCTTGTTCGCAGCACTTCCCCTGTTTACACGGAGAGAGGTGCTGTCAACAATCGACCATTTTTGTGGCCGCATAAAAAATGCGATTGGATGATCGCTGCCCAATCGTTTGCCCGATCATTAACCCGTGTTAAAGGGTCTTAAGGCTAAATTCCCACTGTATTTAGGCATTATATTGCATTATACAGCCCCCAGGGCTGTCTACTTTTAGTGATTGTTAGGGCATACCTTACTACCTGTGCATGTAAAATAACTTACTGGTAATAACCTATAATTTCTATATGTTATGGAAAATTCATATAAATTAAATGCTACCATGTAAGTTCCCTAAAAATAATTCCTTAAAAATATATGACAAGGCCTCCTATAGCTACGTAGTCCTAAAAAGAAACGTGCAGAGGTTTTGGTGTAGTCTGTAACTATGGAGACACATAGATTTGCATGGGAGCTGTATACACAAAACAGTAAGAGAATTGTTTTTATGAAACCCATTTACACAGTTGTTTCATTTTTTTAGGCGCTTTTAACATCACATTACACCATATAGCATACACTTAAGACTTAACAAAGTATTTTTCACAAGATTCAAGTTGGAAATAAATTTATAAAATCAAGAAAAAAGTTTTCAAAAATGTCGTAAATTCTACCATTTGCAGCCTACAGTGTAAACGACACTACTGATAGATGATGTACTTACCAGCAGAAGAGGAAATAAATCCATAATCTTATCTGTAAAAGTCAATGTACACCAACAAGATATCCATTTATGATGACCGCATTACTTGTAAATAGGATAGTAAATGATCTCAAGAACAGATGCCTTCTAACAAGGGCGTTCATAAAACAGAGGAGCTGCAGGGGTCCATCAGAAGGGGGACCCAGCTCAGGGGACCCTCTTTCCTCTGGACAGTGTGAATCTTTTCAGCAACATTAGAAAACAGGGTGGGGGGAGGGTGAGAGCATAATGCCACCCTCCTCTCCTTCAATGGATGTGAAAAGGGCAAAGAAGGGCTCCTGGGAACAGAGTCTTGGAATTAATTTTTCACAGCGTTCAACAGGGCACTGACAAAAGTGGTTCAAGGGTTTCCTCGCCAAAAATAAGCACCTCGGTCAGTACCTGGTGTTGCCTAGTAACAGGCATGCATGATAAATCTCAAGCATAGGCCCCCATGAATGCTGAGTCTTTGTGCCAGTTGGTCAACCTTTTAGAAGCCACGTTCTTCTGCCTCAGCTGTGGCAGGAGGTGGCCCTGGAATAGACTCCCTTAATATAGGTGCTCAGGTGAGCTTATGGGTAGTCTTTGGTATTCAGAAATGGGACTTGAGTCCCACCTGCTGGTGTTCACTCACAGACTCGAGAACACCCTGGTAGTACAAGGGGATGTCCAAGTTGTATGGGTAAGATTTGTGCCACTTGTTTAACGGAAATAAATTTGCAAAAAACTGGAAAAAAAGGCGCTGCTTGTATAGAATAACGGTTTAATAAATAAATACAGGGGATGCTAAGCGTTTCGACGCCGGACCGGCATCTTCATCAGGCATCAGGCTGCCTGATGAAGACGCCGGTGCGGCGTCGAAACGCATAGCATCCCCTGTATTTATTTATTAAACCGTTATTCTATACAAGCAGCGCCTTTTTTTCCCGTTTTTTGCAATTTTATTTCTATCACATTGGCATCTCCATGGGAGTTTGCGTTGGGATTGGCAGCAGCTTTTTTCATACAAATTACATGCCGGTAATTTGCAACCTTGCAGGTGAGCATTTATGTACCGTTTTTGCTCCCTTATCTATTGATTCCGCTACTTTTGGCGCCGTGTCTTTTTTGCTCTCTCTTTTTTTAGTACTTGTTTAACAGGACATGGACCACCCGTTAAGTTATGTTTAGTTGTTGCGGGCACAGACATATACAAAAGAGGTGCTGAGGAAAGTGGGAATGTTGGGGACTTATTCCTACACTTGCGGGGGTCCTTGCACTTAATGTCTGTAACAGGGTCTTCCTGAAAATGACAGAATGATGGAAACCGCATCAGAAAACGCAACAACAAAAGTCCGAAAATGATTTCAATGAGAGGCAGAATCGGTTTTTTACCGCGAGCAGTAAAACCGGCTCGCGGGAATAAGAAGCGACACGCCCTATATTCGGCCGTTTACTACTCTGACCTCCCATTGACATCAATGGGAGGCAGAGAAAGAGTTTTTCGCTGCGTTTTTGCCCACGGCGCTCAATGGCCACAGGCCAAAACCCCACGATATATGCCGCTAGAAATGCATCAATGATCAAAGAATTTTCTGCCTGCAAAAAACTCTGTGTGAACAGGGCATAAGACAGTCCTGGTAATGGGGAGCCCATGCTTGCGCTGTGTATTGAAGCACAGGCAAGTTCTCACTATGCAGTACATTCCCCTCAACGGTAAGCTGTCTGAGGGTCCACAGACCAATTTTTTTTACTTTGGTCAAGCAATTTTGCCAAGTCTTTAGGTCCACTCTTTCCTTCCTGAACCAGATTAGATGGGGGCAGATGAAGTCATAACTCTCTACGCATAGAGCATAGCCTCCGACTTCCCATAGTTGACCTCAGGGGCGTAGCTAAAGGCTCATGGGCCCCGATGCAAAAATTCTTACTGGGCCCCACCCCCGAAAACTTCTCATGGCCGACGGTCCGCAGCTTTCAGCTGCATCGCTGGGTCTCCTAAGTGACCCAACAATGCAGCACTAGCAGCCGGGGGCGTCACTAAGGCTGGGTTCACACACACTATTTACGGACGTAATTCGGGCGGTTTAGCATTGAATTACGTCCGAAAATGCGGCTCAAAAGCGTTGGCAAACATCTGCCCATTCATTTGAATGGGTCTTACGATGTTCTGTGCCGACGGTCATTTTTTTTTTACGCGCCGCTGTCAAAAGGCGGCGCGTAAAAAAGACGCCCGCGTCAAAGAAGTGCCTGTCACTTCTTCAGACGTAAATGGAGCCGTTTTACATGGACTCCATAGAAAAACAGCTCCAATTACGTCCGTAATGGACGCAGCGAAAGACGCCTGCACTTGCCATTACGTCTGAAATTACGGTGCTGTTTTCTCCTGAACAGACGCTGCCGTGTGAACATACCCTCAGGGCTTAAAATGTCAGGGGAAATAGCCCCAATACATATGTGTCCGCCCAAAAAAAAGTGTGTATATGAGACAGCATAGCATATCTATAGCACTATGACCCTATAAACTATGGATAGGATTAGATACAGTGGCTCAGCAGACAGTATCACACATGATAGGATTAGATACAGTGGTTCAGCAGACAGTATCACACATGATAGGATTAGATACAGTGGCTCAGAAGGCAGTATCACACATAATAGGATTAGATACAGTGGCTCAGCAGACAGTATCACACATGATAGGATTAGATACAGTGGCTCAGCAGACAGTACCACACATGATAGGATTAGATACAGTGGCTCAGCAGACAGTACCACACATGATAGGATTAGATACAGTGGCTCAGAAGGCAGTATCACACATGATAGGATTAGATACAGTGGCTCAGCAGACAGTACCACACATGATAGGATTAGATACAGTGGCTCAGCAGACAGTACCACACATGATAGGATTAGATACAGTGGCTCAGCAGACAGTACCACACATGATAGAATTAGATACAGTGGCTCAGAAGGCAGTATCACACATGATAGGATTAGATACAGTGGCTCAGCAGACAGTATCACACATGATCGGATTAGATATAGGGCCCAGCAGATAGTATCACACATGATAGGATTAGATACAGGGCCCAGCAGACAGTATCACACATGATACGATTAGATACAGGGCCCAGCAGACAGTATCACACATGATTGGATTAGATACAGGGCCCAGCTCGCTGACATTGCGTCTCCAGCGCTGGACCCAGGATAGGTAAGAATAATAATTTTGCTTCTTTATGTGTTACTGATTATTTTTGTGTGTTTGTGTTTTTTTACAGGTTCGGTTGTTGGACTTCGGATTCGAGGACTTCAATGACGCCGTTTTTTTTATTCTCAATAAAATGGTTAATGAGGGTTGTGTTTTTTTATTTAAATAAAAAAAAATTTCTATGTGCTTGTATCTTTTTAAACTTTATTATCACCGCCTTAGTAATGGCTGCTGGCTGATTGACAACCTCCATTATTAAGGCGGGGCTTAATGTTAGCAGGTGCAGAGGCTACACTAACCCCCATTATTACCCCGGTACCCACCGCCACCAGGAGTGCTGGGAAGAGCCAGGTACGAACCAGTACCCGACCATCTGTAGTGACGGGCAGGCACCGGGGCGGCCAGGCTGGTAGTATTAGGCTGGGGAAGGCCAAAAACAGTGGCCCTTCCCACCCTGGTAATGCTGCCTGCTGCTGCTGTGTTCTATCTGGCTGGTTATGAAAATTGGGGGGACCCGACATCGTTCTTTCCAATTATTTTTTTTAAAATGACATGGGGCCCCCCCCATTTTTCATAACCAGCCAGATACAATAAATCAGCAGCAGCAGCCTAGCATTACCAGGGTGGGAAGGGCCACTGTTTTTGGCCTTTCCGCTCCTGATAATACCAGCCTGCGGCCACCCCAGTGGCCGACCATCACTACAGATGGTCAGGTACTGGATCGTACCCGGCTCTTCCCAGCACCCCTGGTGGCGGTGGGTACCGGGGTAATAAAGGGGGTTAGTGTTGGCCTCTGCATCGGCTAACACTAAGCCCCGCCTTAGCAATGGACGCTGTCAATCAGCCGGCGGCCATTACTAAGGCAGTAGTAATATAGTTTAAAAAAAAACACAAAGACATAGAAAAAATATTTTATTGAAATAAAAAAAAAAACACACAACCCTCATTAACCATTTTATTGATAATAAAAAAAAAAGCCGTCATCGAAGTAGTCCTGGAATCCGACGTAGTCCAACGACCGAACCTGTAAGAAAACACACAAAAAATGATTAGTAACACATGTGTTAGGCTTAGATACAGGGCCCATGTGTGATACTGTCTGTGGGACCCTGTATCTAAGCCTACCACAAGGTAGGCTTAGATACAGGGTCCAGCAGACTGTAATCTTATACAGTATAAGATTACTGTGTGCTGGGGCCCTGTATCTAAACCTACAGTGTGGTAGGCTTATATACAGGGCCCATCAGACAGGATCACACATGGGCCATGTATCTAAGCCTACCATGTGATTGGCTTAGATACAGGGCCCAGCAGACAGGATCACGCATGGGCCATGTATCTAAGCCTACCATGTGATTGGCTTATATACAGGGCCCAGCAGACAGGATCACACATGGGCCATGTATCTAAGCCTACCATGTGATTGGCTTAGATACAGGGCCCAGCAGACAGGATCACACATGGGCCATGTATCTAAGCCTACCATGTGATTGGCTTAGATACAGGGCCCAGCAGACAGGATCACGCATGGACCATGTATCTAAGCCTACCATGTGATTGGCTTAGATACAGGGCCCAGCAGACAGGATCACGCATGGGCCATGTATCTAAGCCTACCATGTAATTGGCTTAGATACAGGGCCCAGCAGACAGGATCAGGCATGGGCCATGTATCTAAGCCTACCATGTGATTGGCTTAGATACAGGGCCCAGCAGACAGGATCACACATTCTGTGATCCTGTCTCATGGGCCCCCTAAGCCTGCTACATCGTAGGCTTAGGGGTTGTGCAGTCCCTAAACATTGATGGCCTATCCTCAGGATAGGCCATCAATAGCTGATGTGTCTCTCGGGACCCGCAAATCAGCTGTTTTGAAGGGGCCGCAGCACTCGTACGAGAGCTGCTTCCCCTTCATTTCACTACTCGCTCACACACTGTGAATCGCCGACACGGATTCACAGTGTGACCGGAATGAAAAGGAGCAGCTCTCGTACGAGTGCTGCGGCCCATTCAAAACAGCTGATTTGCGGGTCCCGGGAGTCGGACCCCGCCAGTCAGGGCTAACCTTACCTTCCTCTTCGGCCGCGGCGGTAGTTCTGTCGTCTCGATGCTGTGCGCGGCGCACAGCGCTGTTACGTCATGCGCTGCGCACAGCGCTTGACGTCAGGACCTCCGCTGCGATCCGGAACCAGGAAGGTAAGTAAAGTATGTTACTATAGTAACAGGGGCCCGTGGCCCGAGTTACTATAGTAACTTTTTATTGATGTGGTGTGGGGGGCCGTGGGCCCCCCTGGCTTCGGGGCCCGGTCGCAATTGCGACCGCTGCGACCCCTATAGCTACGCCAGTGGTTGACCTTATCCCCCGAAGCTCGAAGTATTGCAGCTCGCCCCCATTCACAACCCATGGACAAGAGTAGTGCTGTTTCTGGAAAAAAAGCAAACCCTTTTTTGTAATCCTAGACAACCCCTTTAAAACAATATTACAATTTTAGGCGTAAGAATGTTTGTATACTATGAAAAACGTGTCAATAAAAAACATTTGATTTAAAAATAAAAATAAATTATAGGTGTAAACACTTCTATGATGCCCATATCTATGTCAAAATCAAAATTAAACAAGCAAGCCACTTTATAATGTTAAACATATACAGAATACTTTAAAGTTCAGACCCCTGGAAAAAAAAGTACCTGGCTGACCAACACATGATCCCCTCAAGTCCAAGAAATAATATGTATTACATACAAGATATTCCTATTGTTTAAACGCACTGCAGACTGTGTTAAAATCTACGATGAATCCTCTAACCTTAAAATATATTGACAGATCCCTTGATCCACTTATTAAATGGCCAGACAAGTTGGGTTTTTACCTGTCTGTCATTGACTATATTTTCCTGTATTCCTTTATCTTATCTGGTCAATCACATTTATGTGCGTACATGAAGATGGAACAAAGGTTGAGTTATGCACTTACCTGATGTGATATCGATAGTTCAGTATTTAATACACTTTATATGGCATATGTATATAGTTTATATAAACTTCAACTCAGGGTGAGGAATGTGAGTCCAAAGACAAAAAATAGACAACAAGCACTAGAAATGCCTATAGAGACACTAGGCCTACAATATATAATCTTTCTAGATCTCCACTTTTTGAAAAAACATGGCTCTCCTGATGGCTGTCCGTTGATTCTACCCAACCGAGAAAATGTGGAAAGGTGGGCACACATCTGTGTGGCTCACTTTTGTGAAGTCTAAGCTATGTTTATACTTGCTTAGTGGCTTCAGATTATAAAAGGAAGTATCAGCGCTCTGCCGGATCTGTCATGTCATGGATACCTCTGCTCTGGATAGGCCCTATTGACCTTTAATAGGATCTGTGCAGTGCTATTTTTACCATCAAATATGACAAAATCTGCGAAAGAAGCTCGAATTAGAGCGTTCATCGAATATTTCAACAGAGCCGATGTGAGTCGCTGGTTCAGTTGTTTTTATAAATCCCAAAAACTTGAGTGGAGAGAGAATGGGAATGTATATGAGGATGCATATGACTAATAATAACATCAATGGACAATGATTAAGTGCTAATGCTGTTGGAAAGCAATCCAGAACATTGTTTTCCATTTTTGGATCTGTTGTGTGTGGATCCGGATGTTCTAAAGACAGATTATTAGTGTATGGGGCCACACTTGCTGACAATGCTATGGACAGATATTGGGAGCGAAGTTATATTTTCTTTGACAATGACTTCTCATATTGGCTGAAGGCATCTAGAGATCTTCAACAAACCATAGAAGGGCCAGAAGTATAGATACAAATTAATATTATCCTCAAAAATAAGGACAAGCAATTGGTTTCACAGGCACACACCTGATGATCCTGTCAGCAGAGGAATATTCATGTTTGCTTTCAATAAGCACTAATTGGATGGAAAGAGAAAATTACCAAGATGGAAAATGGTTAATTTTGCCAAATATTGGAAAAAAAAATTACTTCCAAAAAAAACTATTAAAATAACTGAATCTAATAGGCTGATCCAGCATGGGAAGAATATAATTTTTGGGAATGTTTGTAGAATATCATATAAAATAGACGACTGAGAAATTAGGAACCTCAGACCAAATTTTGCTGAGAAGAAACATTTATAAAGGAATAAAATGTAAGAATCTTCTACGGATCTTCTTATTAGACGGTCCACATGGTCACCTGAAAAGTGAAAGCCAAGCAGACCTTCAATGCTCTTCAAGTGTTTCAAAGTATTCAGTGTACTAATCGTACATGTTATAAAGAATATTTTTTTATATTTTCCTTTGTTTTATGCTTGTTTTATGATGAATATTAGTCGATTCACATATTTTATTAGTAAAACAAAAGAAAGTCAATAGGTCGGAACTACTCACAGGCTTCGCTTTATCTCAGGAGCGGGTATGTCTCTGGGGGGGTGTTTACATAACAGGTCACAGTGGTGCTCAGCTGAAGAATAAGTATATGGATATCCATCAATCCAAAAGCATAAAAGAATTTTAAAAAAAGCGGCAACTCACCATCCTGCATAGAAATCCTTTTTACTTCAGCTCATATAATGCCCATAGACAAGGGGTGAGGATGATCCCAGTGGGCAACAGCCTGTTTCGGGTAACAACACTTCCTCTGGCCCGATCACGACAACTACATTGACCTGCCCATAAATCAAGGCACGTCATACGTCGTATATGTTAGGTATCTCTAACTATCTGTGTTGTGAACAGGTCCAGGCAAGCGCCTGATTGCAGAGGAATAATGAATTCGGACTTAATTCCACCTGTGAAGATCCTATATTTAATTGATGAATCAACATAATCAGTAGTATCCTCGGGCAATCCTGCTAAAGAAGATATACATTCTCTTTCCTCATTGATCAAACCCAAGGGACCCACCACAGATGGTATTTCCCCTTCTTTTTTTATCTATTTTTTCAATGCTTATATAAATGTATCTTTCAAACAGTCTTATAGAGATCTACTTCACATTCTGTCATATCAAAGCTTTCAGGCACACAAATACGTTCAGGTTTTAGACTGGGCGATTATCGGGCAGACAAGTGTTCATATAACGCTGGTTTCCGACAATTGTCCTGTGTAAACAGGGGAGCGATCAGCAGATGAACGAGCAAACCTTAGATCATCTGCTGGTCGTATCGTTTTAAAAAAGTAAAAGGTTATCGTTGTCGGCAGCACATCTCCTTTGTGCTGCCTACATAATAATTATGTATGGGGACGAGGGATCAGAGTAGCGACCACTCGTACCCATCCATAGCTCCGGGTGACAGGAGCAAACGAGTGGCGATCAACGATGTCTCGTCGATCATCGACTGGTGTGAAAGGGCCTTTAGGCAGTAGAGAGAGACAATCAGTGTCCAACACCAAATTAGTCTTGTTAATCACATTAGTACAGCTAGTATCCTGATATTCTTCCTTATCTTGAGCCTGTAAGCAAACTCCCTCATTTAACCCGTTAGTGACCGCCAATACACCTTTTCACAGCGTTGCATCAGAATAAATAAACAGAGCAGAGAGCCATTAAATCTCCTTGCTCTCAGCTACCAGAGGAACCTGAGGGCTGGGGGCGTCCCTGCTGGAACTGGTGAGATCGATATAAGTATCGATCTCACCCGTTTAACCCCTCAGATGCGGCACTCAAAAGCGAGCGCCGCATGCGAGTGGTTTTGGAGAGAGGGAGGGAGCTCCATCCCATCCCACTGACACCCGGCGATAAGATCGATGAGTGTCTGTGTCTCCGATGGCAGCTGGGGGCCTAATAAAGGCCCCCAGGTCTACCTGTAGTGAATGTCTGCTACAAGTCGTCTTGCAAAATAAAAGCCCCCATACAACTGCATCGGCGGAACAATAAAAAAGTTATGGCTCTTCAAATATGAAGACACAAAAACAAATAATTTTGAAAAAAAAGCAGCTTTTTACTGTGTAAAAGTAGTAAAACATACCAAATCTATACAAATTTGGTATTGTTGCAATTGTAACAACCCGCTGAATAAAGTTATTTTGATATTTATACCACACGGTAAACGACATAGATTTAGTATGCAAAAAAGTGTGGCAAAATTTCAGGTTTTTTTCAATTCCCCCCCAAAATAAAATTAATAAAAGTTAATCAATAAATTGTATGTACTCCAAAATGGTGCTATTAAAAAATACAACTTGTCCCGCAAAAAACAAGACGTTATAAGCTATGTCAATGCAAAAATAAAAAAGTTATAGCTCTTGGAATGTGACGATGGAAAATCGTAAAAAATACCTTGGTCATTAAGATTTAAAATAGGCTGGTCATTAAGGGGTTAATGTCTCCAGGACACTTGTTATCTTTTCACTCCAAACTTGGGATTTTTTCTTATGACCTCGCCCTCTTATTGTTGATTTTCTAAAGGGACTTTTGCTGCGTTATTATTACTTCCGCCATTAGATGTTTGCTGTGAGGTCTTTGTACTCTGATCGTCAGATGCACTGGATTCAGAATCTGTTGTCCAGTAGTCAAGATTCTAACGATTTCTCAGTCTTCTCTTGCTTATTTTCCGTTCATTCCAATTGAATATTCTATTTAATATAATAACTGGCTTGAGAAATGTGTCCCATAGGGAAACTTCAGCTGCGGACAGTGTCATTTCTGCATGTATAAATCTCAGGAAAAACTAGTCAATATGGGGACTGTCACCTGTAGAGTTAAACAGTTTATCAATTGTAAGTCACAATATGTTGTCTTCGTCATTCACTGTGGGCGCTTCTATATTGGCAAGACTATCAGACAATTATTTTTCAGGTTCAGAGAACATTTTAGATCTATTAGTACCAGTGGCGTAACTACCGCTATAGCAGCTGTAGCGGCTGCTACGGGGCTCGCAGCATGAGGGGGCCCGTGCCATCCACCGACACGTGCCCCCCCTCCGATGGCCAGAGACTCCGCTAGCAGCAGCTATGGCTGCTACAGCGTGACACCACTGAAGGGGTTGTTCCTACAAAAGACATGCATCCCCTATCCACAGAATAGGGGATACATGTGGGATCGCTGGGACGCCCAGCGATAAGGAGAACGGGGGACCGAAAGTCCCTCGAAGTTCACCATGACAAACCTCGGACTTCCGCGGTCTGTCGGCAGCTCCATTGAAATTACTTGTGCACAGATCGCACTTGTGCGCATGCGTGACCAGCGCTCCTTTCATTTTTATTGAACTGCGCAGACCCCGGAAGTCCGTGGTTTGTCATGGAGAACTTCGGGGGACTTTCGGTCCCCCGTTCTCCCTATCGCTGCCAGCGATCACACATGTATCCCCTATTCTGTCGATAGGGGATACATCTCTTTTATAGGACAAACTATAGGCCGTTTTTTGTGTGGGTGGGGGTCTATATGGTGTTATCTACAGGGAGGCTGTATGGTGTTATCTACAGGGGGGGCGTATAACGTAATCTACAGGGGGGCTGTATGGCGTTATCTACAGGGGGGTCTGTATGGTGTTATCTACAGGGGGGACGGAAGGTGTTATCTACAGGGAGGGCTGTATGGTATTATCTACAGGGGGGGCTGTATAGCATAATCTACAGGGGGGCTGTATGGCATAATCTACAGGGGGGGCTGTATGGTGTAATCTACAGGGGGGTCTGTATGGCGTTATCTACAGGGGGGTTGTATGGCGTTATCTACAGGGGGTCTGTATAGCATTATCTACAGGGGGGTTGTATGGCATTATCTACAGGGGAGGTTGTATGGCGTTATCTACAGGGGGGTTGTATGGCGTTATCTACAGGGAGGTTGTATGGCGTTATCTATGGGGGGGCTGTATGGCATTATCTACAGGGGGGTTGTATGGCGTTATCTACAGGGGGGTCTGTATGGCGTTATCTACAGGGGGTTGTATGGCGTTATCTACAGGGGCGGCTGTATGACGTTATCTACAGTGGGATGTATATGGCGCTATCTACAGTGGGCTGTATGGTGCTATCTATAGGGGGCGCTGTGTTTTTTCGGAATCTATAGGGAGGCACTATCTACAAGGGGGGGTTGTTTG
Organism: Rhinoderma darwinii; assembly: GCF_050947455.1. Lineage (NCBI taxonomy): Eukaryota > Metazoa > Chordata > Amphibia > Anura > Rhinodermatidae > Rhinoderma > Rhinoderma darwinii. Next base: position 404,603,509 of record NC_134689.1, read on the forward strand.
ATACCCAGGGGAGGGTGGCCCCCAGTTTAAAGTTTGCTATGGGGCCCAGTGTTTCCTAGTTACACCCCTGATTAGTACCGATCTAGGGTCACCACGATTAATACAACACATTAAAGTAGTTTATAGTGGAGATGTGTCAGTATTGCGGTTTGCAGGGCTTGAAATAGTTAAAATGAACAGTGCAGGAGATAGACATTCAGAGCTCCCTAGAAGAGAAGCAAGTTAGATTGTGCGTTCAGAGGCTACGGATGCTTTAGGTCTAAATGACCGGAAGGAATTTAATGTGTTTTTATAATATGTAACTTCAGGGTAAGGCCACATGGAGCGGCCCTGACACAGTCGCGATACGGCCAACATCCGCGCTAGCACTATGTTAGGTGCGGCTGTGAAGTACCTTGTTAAGGGGTGTTCCGGTTAGAATTTACCCCCTATCCATAAGGTAAGGGGTAACTTGCTGATCGGCGGGTGTCTGACAACTCGGACCTCCACCGTCTTCGAGAACCCCAAAGTTGCCTGAACCCCAAGTTTGAACCGATCGGCAGGTCGCTCATGCGCATTGTCGCTCCATTCATTCTCTATGGTAGCGCCGGAGATAGCCAAGTGCAGTGTTCGGCTTTTTCCGGTGCTGCAATAGAGAACGAATGGATCGACAGTGCGCATGACTGACCTGCCGCTCTGTTCAAACTTGGAATTCGGGCAATTTCAGGCTCCCCGTTACCCTACGGATAGGGGGTAAATTGTTGTAACCTGAAAAATTGTGCGGCCATAAAGAGTGTATTAATTCATGGCCGCAATATTTTGCAAATAAAGGGATGGTTTACCTGCATTAACGTGCGGTCACTAACAGGCAATTTCATAGACGCACTGAACATTGTGCCGGCGCGGTTGTTGGACGCGTTTCGACCGTATCAGGACCGCTCCATGTGGCCTTATTCTAAGTGTTTGCTAAAAGTTACCACTGTGTAATTAATGTGTTTGTTTTCACCATGGCAATGGCGTATGGCATGCGTTGATTTATGGGCAGGTCATTGTAGTTGTCGTGTGATCGGGCCAGAGGAAGTGTTGTTACACGAAACAGGCTGTTGCCCGTTGGGATCATCCTCCCACACACTTTGTCTATGGACATTTTATGAGCAGAAATAAAAAGGATTTTTATGCAGGATGGTGAGTTGACATATTTTATTGGTGTTAGGTTCCAAGTCGATGGCATTGCAGCATGCATGGATATTAGATGTTTTGCCATATGGTGCACCTTATTCTCGGGGTGTCCTACTACAGTGACCCCAAGCAATCAGATGTATTCCACAAAGACACCTGGTAGCAATTGTTTAGTTCCTCTCCAGCACCACCATAAGTGAAATGAAGAATTAAATGGTGGTCATTGAAAACAATAGGCTGTCTGTCATAGGCCAGATCCTCCAGGAAGAGAGTTGCTCTTTGTAGCCGCTCTCCGCTCCAGTTACTTTATGCAGGTCCTAAATATGCATACAGTTTTGGTAAAATAGTTTATTGCTGCTGCAATAGAAAAACAAATACAAATACTTTACTAATGCTGGCCCATATTACCCCAGTGGCCTTCCCACCACGCACCACTAACAAAGTAATAGGCAGCAGTCACGTCCAAAAAAATAGGACAAAAAAAGTATTGTGCGCGACCCGATTAAAGTTAAAGTTATCATACTTTTTTGCATCGTGACTGTTGTCTATTATTTCATTGGTGGATGTTGTGCCGGAGCCCTAGTTTTTGACATGCACCACTCATGCTATAGGCACTTTGGTTTTGGATGCTGTCTTTTTGGTTGTTTTTGCACCCCTTTTTTTTTAACAAAAAGTTTAAATTCCTTAAAAGTAGTAAAATATAAAAAAAAAACGATATATGTTTGGTATCACCGCAATCGTATTGAGCTACAGAATAAAGTTAAGTTGTTGTTTTTACCGCACGGATAAAGCCGTAAAAGCGAAACCCAAAAAACAATTGAGGAATCACAGTTTTTTCCCAATTTCAGCCCGCAAAGAATTTATTTTTTGGTTTCCCGGTACATTATATGCTACCAATAGAAACTACAACTCCTCCCGCAAAAAAAATAAGCCCTCACACTACGCTATTGATGGAAAATCAGAAAAACGGCTGCGACGGGAAGGGGTTATTTGTGGAATAGAAAAAGATAATAAAACTTTCAAGGTCATAGAATATAAAAGTATGAAATAGGGAATTTACCTGTAATCCCTACAATGATCCTCGCTGCTTGGTAGGTTACCATATATATTTTTTTCTTTCATATCCTTCTTGATTTTGCTGATTAGAAGAAACAGTAAAAAATTCTTGTGCTATAGCTCAACAAGATAACTGCTCAGGTACTCCCATCCTCCGTCATTGATAATCAGTGCTATACTATGTCACTCAGATAGCCTTAACTTTATGGTGTCAAAGGTGACAACTATATAAGGCAAGATTCTGCATTTTTGCTCATTTTTAGCTTTTGTGACTGGTCTTAATATTGAATGGTGAATGCATTGGGATTTACAGACGTAATACAAGCATGGCAGTGGTGGTCACCCTGCTCTTGGCTTTACTACTTTTCATAGGTAAGAAATAACTGGCAAATGTACTAAATCTTATAAAGTATGTATTTTTTTTTCCTTAACTTGAAGTCTCCAAATATGTCAGGAAAGAACAAAATATCTTATCAAAGGGAACTATACAAATCGAAGACAAGTAATGTGAATGTAGGAGGTCAAGGGACACATGTTCGCAAATTAAAGTATTTTTGTGGGTAAAGAAGATTTCAAATATTAAGTAAAAAGTTATAACAAATTGATTTATGTTTTTTTTTTTTTTAAAGTAGCACAGGACATTTTCAAGGTGGAGAATATTTAGGGTAACGTGTCACTGAACATCATTAACAATCGCAAACAAAAATTTTGCCAACATTTTTTTGTCCTGCTTTTTATCATTGGTCTAAGAAAAGTATGGAGTAGATGACTTAGTAAAGATAAAGCTGAGCCATATTCTTTGTCAATATTTGTTCAGAACTTTTTCTTGATGTAAGAATTAAGAGCAGATTGTTTCTTTAAGACCCTATGAATTCCTATGAAATCAATATTGGGTCTATGGTTCTTGACTGGACAGCAAAAGTCCCATTTGTCATTGGTGCAGAGCCAAACTATGGATGGTGTTATAGAACTGATCATATACAGTAGTGGGATAAGAAAGTAGGGTTGTCAGGGATAAAGAAATGATGGTGGGCTGTGAATGGGAAAGAGTTACAAGCCAAGGAAAGGAGCTTCGTACAACTGCTCCATATCATAGGCCACCTAATCTTGGCCCCCTAGGGGTGGTTTGGGGCTTCAAATGTTAAACAACCATTGTTATATGGGAAATAATTACCAAGTATGTCATGCCTAAAAATAAGATATCTTTTTTTTTCAACTTTTTTTGCAACCAATCTACTTAGAGGATTCTTGTTTTGTATTGTAAGGGAATAGAAGAAGGGTTGCATAGAACAAATTTGGATTTATAGGCAGGGAACCCTGTCTCAACGGAGAAATCTCCCCTAAAACGGTATTTAAAAATGGAGGGGAAAACAAAAAAAGCATATCCTTTTAAACAATATTATAAAGATATTCTTATTCAGCTTAGATAAGGAATTACTTCATTGCATTGACTTTGTATGGAATCTTGGCTCGAATATGTCTTTAAAGAGGTGGTCTTAGAAAGAGGGTCTTCAATATATTGGACTCAATGTCAGGGTAGGATAATAGACATCAAAATATAACATGGGTTATATATTATATTTAATGGTGGATGATAGTAGGGAATCTTGGCGGCCTTTGTCATCATTCATGACAGCAAGTAATCCCTATTCCTCCAATAAAATGTATGTTTGCTTTGACAAAGTTGGTTTGACAAAGATGATTGGACACCTATTATGTTTTGGTGGTAAAAATTATATAAAATCTAAGTTTCCCGACTCATGGTTCTATTGGTGACAATGTGGTTCACTGAAGTAACAATAAAGTAAAAAATACCTTTTATTTAGTAACTAGTTAAAAACAGGGGTAACACACCACTGTAAACATAAGCCCCACCGTGATTGTTAAAAAACGTATTAAACAGAAAACACTGAGTCATTGTAATACATCTAACTCGGTGTTTTTTAGATATTTTGTCTGAAACCAGCATATATCCAGGGCACATCAATAGTACACTCCCCAAATGAAGCACAGGTGTCCGAAATAATCGGTTCTCCTAGTGCTGGGTGTAACTCAATATGACTATCCCCAATGCAACCATTCCATAAACAATGCAACGACCCTACGCGTTTCAGGTACTCATCCTCAGGGGTCCGTATAATGGTAACTCTGGCCTTCACACCAGCGATAGAATCCTTTGAACAGCAGGTATCCTGCTGTAAGTCACGGCAAAGATGCGCGTATCGATGTCAACGGCATGCCGTTGACATCGATACGCGCATCTTTGCCGTGACTTACAGCAGGATACCTGCTGTTCAAAGGATTCTATCGCTGGTGTGAAGGCCAGAGTTACCATTATACGGACCCCTGAGGATGAGTACCTGAAACGCGTAGGGTCGTTGCATTGTTTATGGAATGGTTGCATTGGGGATAGTCATATTGAGTTACACCCAGCACTAGGAGAACCGATTATTTCGGACACCTGTGCTTCATTTGGGGAGTGTACTATTGATGTGCCCTGGATATATGCTGGTTTCAGACAAAATATCTAAAAAACACCGAGTTAGATGTATTACAATGACTCAGTGTTTTCTGTTTAATACGTTTTTTAACAATCACGGTGGGGCTTATGTTTACAGTGGTGTGTTACCCCTGTTTTTAACTAGTTACTAAATAAAAGGTATTTTTTACTTTATTGTTACTTCAGTGAACCATATAATATAATTTACTCATATTGTGGGAGCACAATTTAATTTTCTATCTAACTAGACAGTGAAATTCTATTGGTGACAACCTTCGGATGAGGGTCCACCAGATCCCATAGACATTAGTTAGCTGTCAGATCACAATGGGAAATATCTAAAGTTTACGAGGCTCTTTGGATGTTTGATACGTTAGTTCAAAGAGGTGGAAATAGTTTATATCAATTGAAAGTTTGCACTTAGATGGTTTTACGTCCTTCTATTATTATTCTTTATAGACTTTACAGTGTATGAACCATTGACTACAACTCCCTGGATATAGTGCCTGAGCCAGCGTACAAGTTGGGGGTACAAATAGAGGGTGCAGAGTCAGCAGTTGCACCTTGTCTTTTGGCTTCTACACCTAGGGACTCAGTATTATAAATGGCAGATGATTTTTGTATGGAGTTGTAATAGGGTTGCGATAGGTGTATGGGGCCTCTACAGTTCCTCTGTATGCCTCTATTTTCATATGAAAGGTCAAGAAAGAACAGCAGAATATTCCAGGGCGCAACCGTGAGGTATTTACTCCGTTGTCGTGTCGGTACGGTGTTAGACGATGAAAAGCGAAATCAGATAAGGTTCAAAGGTAATTTATTTGCACAGGTAAAAACTACGCGTTTCAAAAAAATATTTTTGTACCTTACCTGATGAAGAGGCGAGTTCAGCCTTGAAACGCGTAGTTTTTACCTGTGCAAATAAATTACCTTTGAACCTTATCTGATTTCGCTTTTCATCGCCTAACACCGTACCGACATGACAAGGGAGTTAATACCTCACCGCCGCGCCGTGGAATATTCCGCTGTTCTTTCTTGACCTCTAATATATATATTGAGGCTGCTATGGCTCTCGGATCGGAATTTGGGCTGCAACCTTATCCAAACTATTCTGCCCCGGTGGACTACTGGAGTATACTCTATTGGATGTTATGCTCCTAGAATAACCACACCAGGCCAGGATATTTGACCACCGTTCCTCACACTTACTGTGTTTTTTACTGGTTCATGCACTGTGTACGCTTTGTTCTTTTTTTCTTTTCCTCTTTAGCTATTTTCATATTACGGCATATGGAGGTGTTTTTGGTTGATGGATTTCACATAAAGGAATTGTGGTTTGCTCCATTAGACTCCATATGTACATTGGTTTAAGGAAGCATCACTTCTAGGGGAGAGTATCTCAGTACATATAAAGTCTGGGGAGTAGTGCGCGGTGACTGTACGGCTCTGTACTTCAGTGTCCATGAACTGTGTCATCATAGATAATAAAGTGTTCTTGTCTTGGTAGATAAAATCTTTATTAGTCGCGTTATGTAAATTTTCTCCGCTGCTTACCCAATATAATATATCTTTGACAGTACAGTACATACTTTTTTTTTTTGTCTCGGGAAAAAGTACGAGGAAGTTCGGTTCACAGTTTTGATTAATTTTTTTTTTTAAAGCCGTGTGTGAATAATAAAAACAAAAAGGAAACATATTGCTTCTCACTTTCGTATTAATTTCTATGTTTGTCTCAAAAAAACTGCATCAGAGTCTTCAACAAAAAAATGTATCAAATACTGCATCTGTGAATCCAGTCTTAGGGTATGTTCAGACGTGGCGGAATTGCTGTGGAATTTCGCTGTGGACATTCTGCAGTGGAAATCCGCAGCAGACTTTTTTTTTCCATTACTTTCTATGGTTTTTTAGGTAACTTAGTTCGGACGTTGCGGAAAAAAATGTTGCGGAAAATAGGCTACGGTGAAGAAGTTTCATTCCGCAGCATGCATGGCCGCCAGCTGAGAAGCAGCAGAATTTTCCCTGCTGTTTTGTATTCACTCTTAGTTTTGGCTAAAAAAAAATTAAAAAATAATAAAACATAAATACCATAAACTGCATCAAAAATTGCAGCCTAAAATTGCTACAACACTGCAAGAGATAGGGCAATAAAACAAATCTGCAGAATGCAATTACCAACAAACGACTAAGGCCCCATGGACACGACCCGAAAATCGCCCATACTTACAGTCCGTAATTACGGGCACATTCATTACTATGGCCGACGGACACCTTCCCATATGTCTACGGGAAAGTGTCAATGCCGTAGAAACCTGCTGAAAGAATTAGGATTTTTTTTTATTTTACGGACCGTGCTCCTATAATTTATAATGGGAACACGGCCCGTAAGAACGTCCGGCTGTCCGCGGCCATCCGTGCTGTAATTATGGGTCGTAACTACGGGCACGGTCATGTGCATGAAGCCTAAGCAATGGCAAATTATGTTTACTGTATGTATGGAAGTTATTGTGCTGTTCTAATATTACCGATGTTCTTATATAATGTTATCCTAATACCAAAGCCAGAGGTGGATGATAAGAGGTAAATAAGCAAACAAGTCTATTCAGCCTAAAAAAAAAAAAATTAACTTCACAAAACTTGCCACAACTTGCACTGTGTGAATTTGGGCTTAGGCTATTTTCACGCAATTGGGTGTTAAATCGGCCGTGAAAAGTCGGCCTTATTTACACCCGTTTTCAAGGATCCCCCATAGACTTATAGAGGCATCCGGGAAACCGGTCAAAAATAGGACATGTCCTATTTTCTCCCATCCGTTCACGCGGTCCATTAAAAAAAAAAAAACGGGCGTGTGAATAGCCACATAAACATGCATTCATTTTAATGCAGCCGTCAAAAAAAAAATGTTGTCTAAATAAAGCCTTACTGTAGGTTGCGTAGCATTAGTCTAGTTTTTAGATGTTTTTGTTTAGCCAAAACTGGGATTCAATATAAGATCGGGTTCACCGAAGGTTTATTTTATTAACTTAAAACTGCATAATAGGAGCTTTTCTATACATTTGGATTGGCTTCTCTGGGTTTCTTTATCTTCTTTTTCGGTTTAGAATTGTTAAGTGTGCTTACGTCTTTTTTAAGAATATTTAAGAAAGAATTAAAAAAAAAAAAATGAAAGAAAATATTTAAACTGCATAAAAATCGATGTAAAAAATACCTAAAGTTGTAGGTTTTAGTAGCGTTTTTAGCATGGTGTTTTTTTGAAAATGTATGTCTTTTTGTACATACATTTTTTATGAATTGTTTAAGACATTTTTAAAAAACAATCTATTCAAGTCTATGAAACAAACAGTAGGAAAAATGTGATAATCAGAACAAAATACATTTAAAAAAAAAAAAAAAAAAACGCCACCAGCTACAAAAACGCCCACAAACACCACTATGCAAAACAAAGTATTGGATAGAATATTTATATTTTCATATAAATTATAAGCAAACATCTGGCAACAATGCCCTTCTCCCCCCAAAAATAGAAAAACACCCCCAAAACTGCTATGAAAAATGCAACTGTGTGTGTAAAAAAACCCTACCTTTTCATTTCAGCATTGCAGATGCAAGACCTAGATCCCCCCCCCACAAACACTGTTCTACTGAACCAAATTTATCTCAACTCATAACTCTATGGTGGAGTTTGATCCAGTTTGGAGTTTGGAGTTCTAGATCTTACAACCATGTGGTTTTATACAAAAAATTGTATCTAAAATACTCAAAACTTAATATTTTTTGTTAAATGCATACATGCCTTATTCATTTCTATCAGTGTGTTTTACTACTTGCATTTTTTTACGTGGCGTTTTTGATATTGCAAATCATGTAATTGAAAGGCATGAAGATCCCTCTTTGAAAGACATAATTTATTCTATAAAAAAGAAACTCCACAAAATACCATAAAAAAAATGCAACACACATTGACACTTTTTTGTAGAGGAATTTTTTTTTATGGAGGTCTGTTGGAGGAAAAACACCTCTAAATGTTGGAAAAACACCAACCCCAGCCTTGCTGTGATGTTGTAGAAATGCCACTGAGCCAAAAACATTTTAAAGGTTGTAAAAATAAATAAAATGGTCATTTCTTGAATTTGCAGCATCAGGAGGTCATATTTACAGAAATCAAAAGCTCTTTAAATAAAAAAAAACTTAGCAGGCCAAGTTACATGTTAACATAGGACCCCTTCTTTGATATCACCTTCACAATTCTTGTATCCATTGAATTTGTGAGTATTTGGACAGTTTCTGCTTGAATATCTTTGCAAGATGTCAGAATAACCTCCCAGAGCTTCTGTTTTGATGTGAACTGCCTCCCACCTTCATAGATATTTTGCTTGAGGATGCTCCAAAGGTTCTCAATAGGGTTGAGGTCAGGGGAACCTGTGTCATTTGCCCATAGCAGCCAATGACACAGAGGTGTTCTTTGCGTCATGAGATGGTGCATTGTCATGCATGAAGATAATTTTGCTACGGAAGGCACGGTTATTCTTTTTGTACCACGGAAGAAAGTGGTCAGTCATAAACTCTACGTCCTTTGCAGAGGTCATTTTCACACCGTCAGGGACCCTAAAGGGGCCTACCAACTCTCTCCCCATGATTCCAGCCCAAAACATGACTCCACCACCTCCTTGTTGACGTCGCAGCCTTGTTGGGACATGGTGGCCATTCACCAACCATCCACTACTCCATCCATCTGGACCATCCAGGGTAGCACGGCACTCATTGTTTAGGGGTGGCCGAATAATAGCTTTATGCACACTTGCAAACCTCTGGAGGATGCTACACCTTGAGGTTCGCGGGACTCCAGAGGCACCAGCGGCTTCAAATACCTGTTTGCTGTTTTGCAATGGCATTTTAGCAGCTGCTCTCCTAATCCTATTAATTTGTCTGGCAGAAACCTTCCTCATTATGCCTTTATCTGAACGAACCCATATGTGCTCTGAATCAGCTACAAATCTTTTCACAGTACGATGATCACGCTTAAGTTTTCTTGAAATATCCAATGTTTTCATACCTTGTCCAATGTATTGCACTATTTCACGCTTTTCGGCAGCAGAGAGATCCTTTTTCTTTCCCATATTGCTTGAAACCTGTGGCCTGCTTAACAATGTGGAACGTTCTTCTTAAGTAGTTTTCCTTTGATTGGGCACACCTGGCAAACTAATTATCACAGGTGTCTGAGATTGATTACAATGATCCAAAGAGCACTAAGACACAATACCAGCCATGAGTTTCATTGAAAAACTAATAATTAAATGTTTATGACACTTAAATCCAATGTGCATAATAATTTGGAACACGGTGTATATGAGTTACCCAACCTATTACACCAATACTACAGAAAGAAAGATGTCCCGAAACTCCATCATACAACAAAGGAGACTGAAAACACAAAGGAACAAATATTGTGCATGTGCTTTTATATTATATCAGAGGCGTAGCTAGGTTCTCCTGCACCCGGGGCAAAGATTCAGATTGGCATCTCCCCACAACTTATTTCCCCACATCTCCTTTCCCCTCGCCATGTTTGCTTTCTCTACCAATCAATGAGGTGTAATTTTTTTTCTCAATTTTTTTTTATGTAACTCGAGCATAAAAGCATTTCTACACTTTTCAAGCGATATAGTCATAGAACGTAGTTAACATAAAAATAAATTAAAAGAAAATATATTAAAGAGGCCACACACAGCCCCCTGTAGATAGCGCCACACACAGCCCCTTTGTAGTTAACGCCACAAAGCCCCCCTGTTGTAGATAGTGCCACACAGCCCCCCTTGTAGATAGCGCCACACACATCCCCCTGTAGATAACGCCACACATATCCCCCGTAGATAGCGCCACACAGCCGCCCTGTAGATAGTGACACACATATCCCCCCGTAGATAGCGCCACACACAGCCCCCTGTAGATAGTGACACACATATCCCCCCGTAGATAGCGCCACACACAGCCCCCTGTAGATAGTGACACACATATCCCCCCATAGATAGCACCACACACAGCCCCCTTGTAGATAGCACCACACATATCCCCCTGTAGATAGCGCCACACACATCCCCCTGTAGATAGCGACACACACACAGAGCCCTGTAGATAGTGCCACACACAGCCCCCTGTAGATAGTGACACACATATCCCCCCGTAGATAGCACCACACACAGCCCCCTTGTAGATAGCACCACACATATCCCCCTGTAGATAGCGCCACACATATCCCCCTGTAGATAGCGCCACACACATCCCCTGTAGATAGCGACACACACAGAGCCCTGTAGATACCGCCACACACAGCCCCCTGTAGATAGCGCCACAAATAGCCTCTTGTTGATATTCTTACTGTGTACTGTAGACCACCCATTCCATTTATTACTTTAGTTGTCCACCTTTGCACTCACTACAGCTCTGCTATGATCATCTTGTGCAAAGCTGTGCACAATAGTCCATGTGCGGTCTTACTAGTGATTTGTAAAAGTTATAATTATTATTATTGTTATTATTATTATATTTGTTATCAGCATATTTTTATATTTATAGTAATGATTTTGCAATAATGATAATAATTTTTGCAGAAATATAATGTTGCTCAATTTTATTATTAGGCTGGGTTCACACACACTATTTACATACGTAATTCGGGCATTTTAGCCCCGAATTACGTCCGAAAATGCGGCTCATAAGCGTCAGCAAACATCTGCCCATTCATTTGAATGGGTCTTACGATGTTCTGTGCCGACGGTCATTTTTTTTATGCGCCGCTCTCAAAAGGCGGCGCGTAAAAAAGACGCCCGCGTCAAAGAAATGCCTGTCACTTCTTCAGACGTAAATGGAGCCGTTTTCCATGGACTCCATGGAAAAACAGTTCTAATTACGTCCGTAATGGACGCAGCGAAAAGCGCCTGCACATGTCATTATGGCTGAAATTACGGTGCTGTTTTCTCCTGAAAACAGCACCGTAATTTCAGCCGTAACGGACGCTGCCGTGTGAACATACCCTTATTATTTATATTATTGATTTTAGTCTAATAATAGTCTTTCTTCCACATGCAATGGATGTCCCCTGGTCCTTTGTAGAGTCCTTGGAAGGAACAGATGATGTGCTAGTTCTTTGTATTCTATACCAATATGGAGAACAACCAAAATTCCCTTATCCATATGATGAAAATAAACCCATATAATCAGTATATAACATATTGGGGGGGAGGGCACAAAGGCCCATAATGTACATGGTGGTGACGGTGTCGAAACCTGCTATTGAAAGCAACAACCCAAAAATTCGGAGTCTGACACACCAAATTATTAAAAAGGTATACATTTATTAATGACAATGAGACAACAAACAAGTTAAAATATAGAGATGATTACCACAGTACAGATGGACACCAAACAGTGACACACAGGATGAGACTATTGACTGGAGAGAGCAAATCAATGTGGAGTAGGTCAAGCTGAACAAGCTCAATTTCTCTATCCTTTCATTGTAAGCGACACCTCCCAGCACATTTAATAATCTCGTTGCCCGTCTTTGAACCCTCTCCAGTTCTCCTATGTCCTCTTTACAATGTGGAGCCCAAAACGGAATTCCATATTCTAGATATGGCAATACAAGATATTTATAGACGGGTAATATTACATTTGTAATCACTGGGTTTTTATCTCTCTTTTTATACCCCCTAAAATCCTACTTGCTTTTGCAGCTGCTGCCTGACATTGAGTGCTGCTGCTTAGATTATTTGTTACCAGAATACCCAGGTCCTTCTCTTGTTGCATTCCCCCCAGGTTCTATTCCATTTAATGTATATGAATTAATGCTATTATTGCATCCTAAGTGCATTACTTTACATTTATCAACATTAATCTGCCATGTTTTTGCCCATGCTGCCAGCTTATCTAGGTCTTTCTGTAAAATGTTATAGTCAAGCTGAATTTTAAGTATCCTACAAAGTTTTATATCGTCAGCAAAAACTGACACCTTGCTATCAATCCCATCCACAAGGTCATTAATAAAGAGATTGCATTTTAATAATAAATATTAGACGCAATATTAATACTATAAATAGTAACTACAATATTATATTATTATAAATGGAGCTTGGCATAACTACTATGCATAGATTAATATAAAAATTGTAAATATATATTCTTATATATTATTATTATTATTAAGTGCCATTTTCACAAATACAACACAAGAAAAACATGACATAAAATGTGAATAAAACAGAGATAAAGCATTCATATACATCGGATCACATGATAGTCCAGGGAGGAAATAAGTGATTTTATTGCATGGTTAAGGGCCGTACTCATAGATAGTTTATCTCTATAAATGTTGTTTATAGATGTAAAATATCTATATCAAAGTTCACCACTACTTAAACCTGGACTTGAAGGCAGCAGCTCAGAATATTTCATACATTTGTCCCTTTTCTTGTCTTATTTGTTTAATGTAATTCAATTGAATCTGGGTTTGCTATACAAATATATCCTTACATTTTTTTCATTACTATTTGTTATTACTTTTTTACAATTGTATATTATTTATTTATTATTATTATTATTATTTTTTAATTATGGTTTATATATTTTTCTATTATTATTAATAACAATAAAAAAATCTTAAACACAGTTTTATAAACACAGAAAACTAAAAATGTTCACCCCCTTCATGACGCCTTACTTTTTGCCTCCGAACATTATTCTGATCTTGTCGGGCCTTGTATTTTGTAATATGAGTTTTATAAAAAGGTCTTTGGCACCTTCTGACGGGACATATAAGCTTGCCTTTAGGTTGGGTTCTCACAGTGCAGATTTGCGGCAGATTTGCATGTGTTTTTTTTTTTTTTGCCAAAACCAGGATTGGAACCTAAACAGAATAATTTTGTCTTGTTTAGCTATCAGCTATTTTTAAGCCAGATGGATAGATGGGTTGCAGAACTGTTCCCTTTAAGCTGCAGCCTCGTGTATGGAATAATAACCCCGTCTCTCTCCTACACCACCAGGGATCCAGTTATTATAGGGGTTGTCCAAAGGGTTTCCAGATGCTGGGACCCCAGTGATTAACTGTAATCTGTGAGGGAATCCAGCACCAAGTATTAACTTCTCCTGAAGCATCATCACAGTGAAGAATTACCTGGCGCCATTAAAATCAAAGGGGCTTCCGGTGCACTTCTCTGAATTTTCTTGCCTTTTATAGAGAATTTCTTTGTATTTCCATTTTGGCTATAAGATGAGGGTCTTGAAAGGAAGACCATCTCTATTGAAAGGCTTTTTTCTGGAAAGCTGATCTCCAGGCAAGCTTATATTGAGAAAAGGATCATCATAAGACCACCCTTTAAAGAAAAAGTTTAGATGAGAGAACAAAAATTATATGTAAATCAGTTCTTATAGGTGCTGCTTAAGGGGGTTGTTTCATGATGGACATTTATGGAATAGTCACACAGGATATGCCAGAAATGTCTGATACATGCGGGTCCCAATTCTGCCTGTTTGGCAGATAGGTGCAGGTCCCAGAGGTGGGCTTTGCATCTATCGGACATCTTTGGCATATACTGTGGGTATGCTATAAATGTCTTAGGACACAACCCCTTTATCTACCATTCATTTTCTTTAGCGGTTGCGGTCTGACTGCTTTTTAGTTCAGCTTTTTTTAGGGCAGAGCTGTGCTCTGTGACCTCGGTTTAGCTGGAGTCTGAGGTAGTCTAAGATACACCTTCTGTCTCATCTTTGGTTTCCGATTGTTGTTCTATCCCTCCCCACTGCAGAAGAGGGTACATGGCTGGTGCCAAGTCCTGGGTTTGTGGGGTCAGCCATGTGCATCATTATGACTTGATTGTCCGCAGTGACATTAAGCAGCATATTACCTTTGAACAAGAAAACTACATTTGAGTTTTCAGTATGGCAGGAGTATGGTGATCATCATCCTGTCAGAGAATAATGGGTGTTGCATTTCATTACGTACTACCAAAATGTCATGAGCATAATCAGTATGAAGAGTGACTCTTCAGGATATTTACAGATATCTAGAGACCTGTCACTACAGTTTACTTGCTACAATTCCTAATGCTAATAATGGTCTGGACACAATTGGGTCACTACTTAATGAACATCAAAGACCAAAAGAGTTTAACCCGTTAGTGACCGCCAATACGCCTTTTCATGACCGGGCTTTATTCTGGTGCATACGCCTTTTCACGGTGCTGCATCAGAATAAAGTTGAGCCATCGGGAGCAGTTACAACTCCCTGTTCTCAGCTAGAACTTGGGGCAGCGCTGCTTGAGTCCCAAGATGTGGCGCTCCCTCTCTCACCCCACCGGCACCCTGCTATGAGATCGCAGGGTGCCAGTGTTTTCTATGGCAGCCAGGGACCTGATAAAGGCCCCCAGGTCTGCCTGTAGTGAATGCCTGTAGGCCATGTCTCTGGCATGGCCTAGCAGATGTCTGTCTGTTTTACAGATGCCTGTCAGAATTATTGCAGTGTATTATAAAAGTGATTGGACGATCACATAGTAAAGTCCCCCAGTGGGACTAGTAAAAAAGTTAAAAAAAAGTTTAAGTTATTAATAATTAAATAAGTAAAAAAAAAATAAAAAAAACACTTATTCCCCATGAAAAATAAGTAAAAAAGATACACATATTTGGTATCGCCGCGTCTGTAACGACCACCCAACTATAAACCTATTATGTTATTTAACCCGCTCGGCGAACGCTGTAAAAAATAAAATAAACAACAATGCCCGAATTTCTGTTTTCTGTTCATCCTGCGTTCAAAAAAATTTGATAAAAAATGATAAAAAAGTTGCATGTACTCCAAAATTGTACTAATAGAAATAACAAGTTGTTCCGCAAAAAAAAAAAAAAAAGCCCTCATACAGCGGCATCGGCGGAAAAATAAAAAAAGTTATGGTTCTTCAAATATGGAGACACAAAAACACATCATCTTGAAAAGAAAAGTGTTTTTACTGTGTAAAAGTAGTAAAACATAAGAAAACCATATGAATTTGGCATCGTCGCAGTCGTAACGACCCGCTGAATAAAGTTATTATGTTATTTATATCACAAAATTGCTGGGGTTTTTTCTATAACGCCCAGAAAAAAGTTATTAAAAATTTATCAATAAATTACATCTACTCCAAAATGGTGCTATTAAAAAAATACAACTTGTCCCACAAAAAACAAGTCCTTATACAACTATGTAGTCGCAAAAAGAAAAAAATTATAGCTCTTTGAATGCGATGAAGCGATGATGCAAGGTTTAAAACAGGCTGATCACTAAGGGGTTAAAGGATTGAATCTCTAATAAATACAATAGGGTTTTGTTTTTTTTAATTACTTGTTCAGCTGTAAAAATATTCTTAAAGAAGAAAAAATAATTATTATAATATAAAGGAAAATAAAATTATGCACATAATAGTATTACAATTACCCTTTTTTATTATATTTTATAGAGTCAGCGACAACTGGATCCACCACATGTGTATCATCGGTCACCAGTGAATCTTCTCCAACTGGAGAGTCAGTGACATCTGTATCATCCACATCAGAATTATCAACCACCATTGATCCTTGTGTTATTACCTCAATACCTGGATCGTCATTAATAACTGAATTATCTATATCAACAGAGTCAGTTACCAGTAAGTCCTCTGAAATTCCGCAGTCATTAACATCTGGATTATCCACATCAGAAGACTCATTCACCACTGAATCTTCTCCAACTGAAGAGTTATCAACGTCACAATTATACACTTCAACAGAATCAGTCACCAGTGAGTCCTCGGGGACTGCAGAGTCATCCACTTCTGCAGAACCAGTGACCAGTAAATCTTCGCCGACTGGACAGTCACTGACATCTGGATCATCTACTTCAGCAGAATCATTCACCAGTGAATCATCTTCAACTGAAAAGTCAGTGACATCTGGATCATCTACATCAGCAGAATCATTCACCAGTGAATCTTCTTCAACTGTAGAGTCAGTGACATCTGGATCATCGACATCATCTGAACCAATAACCAGTGAATCCTTTGCCACTGTAGATTCAGTAACAGAATCAGTCACCAGTGAGTCCTCGGTAACTGCAGAGTCATCCACTTCTGCAGAATCAGTGACCAGTGAATCTTCTCCGACTGGACAGTCACTGACATCTGGATCATCTACATCAGCAGAATCATTCTCTAGTGAATCTTCTTCAACTGTAGAGTCAGTGACATCTGGATCATCGATACCATCTGAACCAATTACCGGTGAATCCTCTGCAACTGTAGATTCAGTAACAGAATCAGTCACCAGTGAGTCCTCGGTAACTGCAGAGTCATCCACTTCTGCAGAACCAGTGACCAGTGAATCTTCTCCGACTGGACAGTCACAGACATCTGGATCATCTACATCAGCAGAATCATTCACCAGTGAATGTTCTTCAACTGTAGAGTCAGTGACATCTATATCATCGATATCATCTGAAACAATTACTAGTGAATCCTCTGCAACTCTAGATTCAGTAACAGAATCAGTCACCAGTGAGTCCTCGGTGACTGCAGAGCCATCCACTTCTGCAGAACCAGTGACCAGTGAATCTTCTCCGACTGGACAGTCACTGACATCTGGATCATCTACATCAGCAGAATCTTTTACCAGTGAATCTTCTTCAACTATAGAGTCAGTGACATCTGGATTATCAATATCATCTGAACCAATTACCAGTGAATCCTCTGCAACTGTAGATTCAGTGACAGAATCAGTCACCAGTGAGTCCTCGGTGACTGCAGAGTCATCCACTTCTGCGGAGCCAGTGACCAGTGAATCTTCTCCAACTGGACAGTCACTGACATCTGGATCATCTACATCAGCAGAATTATTCTCTAGTGAATCTTCTTCAACTGTAGAGTCAGTGACATCTGGACCATCAATATCATCTGAACCAATTACCAGTGAATCCTCTGCAACTGTAGATTCAGTAACAGAATCAGTCACCAGTGAGTCCTCGGTGACTGCAGAGTCATCCACTTCTGCGGAGCCAGTGACCAGTGAATCTTCTCCAACTGGACAGTCACTGACATCTGGATCATCTACATCAGCAGAATCATTCACCAGTGAATCTTCTTCAACTGTAAAGTCATTGACATCTGGATCATCGACATCATCTGAACCAATAACCAGTGAATCCTCTGCAACTGTAGATTCAGTAACAGAATCAGTCACCAGTGAGTCCTCGTTAACTGCAGAGTCATCCACTTCTGCAGAATCAGTGACCAGTGAATCATCTCCGACTGGACAGTCACAGACATCTGGATCATCTACATCAGCAGAATTATTCTCTAGTGAATCTTCTTCAACTGTAGAGTCAGTGACATCTGGATCATCGATATCATCTGAACCAATTACCAGTGAATCCTCTGCAACTGTAGATTCAGTAACAGAATCAGTCACCAGTGAGTCCTCGGTGACTGCAGAGTCATCCACTTCTGCAGAACCAGTGACCAGTGAAACTTCTCCGACTGGACAGTCACTGACATCTGGATCATCTACATCAGCAGAATCATTCTCTAGTGAATCTTCTTCAACTGTAGAGCC
The DNA here is from genome assembly GCF_050947455.1 of Rhinoderma darwinii. Taxonomy (NCBI): domain Eukaryota; kingdom Metazoa; phylum Chordata; class Amphibia; order Anura; family Rhinodermatidae; genus Rhinoderma; species Rhinoderma darwinii. The sequence goes on from NC_134689.1 coordinate 404,621,825, forward strand.
AGTGACATCTGGATCATCAATATCATCTAAAACAATTACCAATGAATCCTCTCCAACTGTAGATTCAGTAACAGAATCAGTCACCAGTGAGTCCTCAGTGACTGCAGAGTCATCCACTTCTGCAGATCCAGTGACCAGTGAATCTTCTCCAACTGCACAGTCACTGACATCTGGATCATCAACATCAGCAGAATCATTCACCAGTGAATCTTCTTCAACTGTAGAGTCAGTGACATCTGGACCATCGATTTCATCTGAACCAATTACCAGTGAATCCTCTGCAACTGTAGATTCAGTAACAGAATCAGTCACCAGTGAGTCCTTGGTGACTGCAGAGTCATCCACTTCTGCAGAACCAGTGACCAGTGAAACTTCTCCAACTGGACAGTTACTGACATCTGGATCATCTTCATCAGCAGAATCATTCACCAGTGAATCTTCTTCAACTGTAGAGTCAGCGACATCTGGATCATCTATATCATCTGAACCTATTATCAGTGAATCCTCTGCAACTGTAGATTTAGTAACAGAATCAGTCACCAGTGAGTCCTCGGTGACTGCAGAGTCATCCACTTCTGCAGAATCAGTGACCAGTGAATCTTTTCCGTCTGGACAGTCACTGACATCTGTATCATCTACATCAGCAGAATCATTCACCAGTGAATCTTCTTCAACTGTAGAGTCAGTGACATCTGGATCATCAATATCATCTGAACCAATTACCAGTGAATCCTCTGCAACTGTAGATTCAGTAACAGAATCAGTCACCAGTGAGTCCTTGGTGACTGCAGAGTCATCCACTTCTGCAGAACCAGTGACCAGTGAAACTTCTCCAACTGGACAGTTACTGACATCTGGATCATCTTCATCAGCAGAATCTTTCACCAGTGAATCTTCTTCAACTGTAGAGTCAGCGACATCTGGATCATCTATATCATCTGAACCTATTATCAGTGAATCCTCTGCAACTGTAGATTTAGTAACAGAATCAGTCACCAGTGAGTCCTCGGTGACTGCAGAGTCATCCACTTCTGCAGAATCAGTGACCAGTGAATCTTCTCCGTCTGGACAGTCACTGACATCTGTATCATCTACATCAGCAGAATCATTCACCAGTGAATCTTCTTCAACTGTAGAGTCAGTGACATCTGGATCATCAATATCATCTGAACCAATTACCAGTGAATCCTCTGCAACTGTAGATTCAGTAACAGAATCAGTCACCAGTGAGTCCTTGGTGACTGCAGAGTCATCCATTTCTGCAGAACCAGTAACCAGTGAATCTTCTCCGACAGGACAGTCTCTGACATCTGTATCATCTACATCAGCAGAATCATTCACCAGTGAATCTTCTTCAACTGTAGAGTCAGTGACATCTGGATCATCAATATCATCTGAACCAATTACCAGTGAATCCTCTGCAACTGTAGATTCAGTAACAGAATCAGTCACCAGTGAGTCCTTGGTGACTGCAGAGTCATCCACTTCTGCAGAACCAGTGACCAGTGAAACTTCTCCGACTGGACAGTCACTTACGTCTGGATCATCTACATCAGCAGAATCATTCACCAGTGAATCTTCTTCAACTGTAGAGTCAGTGACATCTGGATCATCAATATCATCTAAAACAATTACCAGTGAATCCTCTGCAACTGTAGATTCAGTAACAGAATCAGTCACCAGTGAGTCCTCAGTGACTGCAGAGTCATCCACTTCTGCAGATCCAGTGACCAGTGAATCTTCTCCAACTGCACAGTCACTGACATCTGGATCATCTACATCAGCAGAATCATTCACCAGTGAATCTTCTTTAACTGTAGAGTCAGTGACATCTGGATCATCAAAATCATCTGAACCAATTACCAGTGAATCCTCTGCAACTGTAGATTCAGTAACAGAATCAGTCATCAGTGAGTCCTCGGTGACTGCAGAGTCATCCACTTCTGCAGAACCAGTGACCAGTGAAACTTCTCCAACTGGACAGTCACTGACATCTGGATCATCTACATCAGCAGAATTATTCACCAGTGAATCTTCTTCAACTGTAGAGTCAGTGACATCTGGACCATCGATTTCATTTGAACCAATTACCAGTGAATCCTCTGCAACTGTAGATTCAGTAACAGAATCAGTCACCAGTGAGTCCTTGGTGACTGCAGAGTCATCCACTTCTGCAGAACCAGTGACCAGTGAAACTTCTCCAACTGGACAGTTACTGACATCTGGATCATCTAAATCAGCAGAATCATTCACCAGTGAATCTTCTTCAACTGTAAAGTCAGTGACATCTGGATCATCGATATCATCTGAACCAATTACCAGTGAATCCTCTGCAACTGTAGATTCAGTAACAGAATCAGTCACCAGTGAGTCCTCTGTGACTGCAGAGTCATCCATTTCTGCAGAACCAGTAACCAGTGAATCTTCTCCGACTGGACATTCTCTGACATCTGGATCATCTACATCAGCAGAAATATTCACCAGTGAATCTTCTTCAACTGTAGAGTCAGTGACATCTGGACCATCGATATCATCTGAACCAATTACCAGTGAATCCTCTGCAACTGTAGATTCAGTAACAGAATCTGTCACCAGTGAGTCCTCGGTGACTGCAGAGTCATCCACTTCTGCAGAACCAGTGACCAGTGAAACTTCTCCAACTGGACAGTCACTGACATCTGGATCATCTTCATCAGCAGAATCATTCACCAGTGAATCTTCTTCAACTGTAGAGTCAGTCACATCTGGATCATCGATATCATCTGAACCAATTACCAGTGAATCCTCTGCAACTAAAGATTCAGTAACAGAATCAGTCACCAGTGAGTCCTCTGTGACTGCAGAGTCATCCACTTCTGCAGAACCAGTAACCAGTGAATCTTCTCCGACTGGACAGTCTCTGACATCTGGATCATCTACATCAGCAGAAATATTCACCAGTGAATCTTCTTCAACTGTAGAGTCAGTGACATCTGGACCATCGATATCATCTGAACCAATTACCAGTGAATCCTCTGCAACTGTAGATTCAGTAACAGAATCAGTCACCAGTGAGTCCTCGGTGACTGCAGAGTCATCCACTTCTGCAGAACCAGTGACCAGTGAAACTTCTCCAACTGGACAGTCACTGACATCTGGATCATCTTCATCAGCAGAATCATTCACCAGTGAATCTTCTTCAACTGTAGAGTCAGTGACATCTGGATCATCGATATCATCTGAACCAATTACCAGTGAATCATCTGCAACTGTAGATTCAGTAACAGAATCTGCAACCAGTGAGTCCTTGGTGACTGCAGAGTCATCCACTTCTGCAGAAACAGTTAGCAGTGAATCTTCTCCGACTGGACAGTCACTGACATCTGGATCATCTACTTCAGCAGAATCATTCACCACTGAATCATCTTCAACTGTAGAGTCAGTGACATCTGGATCATCAAAATCAGCTGAGCCAATTACCAGTGAATCCTCTGCAACTGTAGATTCAGTAACAGAATCAGTCACCAGTGAGTCCTCGGTGACTGCAGAGTCATCCACTTCTGCAGAACCAGTGACCAGTGAAACTTCTCCAACTGGACAGTCACTGACATCTAAATCATCTACATCAGCAGAATCTTTCACCAGTGAATCTTCTTCAACTGTAGAGTCACTGACATCTGGATCATCGATATCATCTAAACCAATTACCAGGGGATCATCTGCAACTGTAGATTTTGTAACAGAATCAGTAACCAGTGAGTCATTGGTGACTGCAGAGTCATCTACTTTTGCAGAACCAGTGACCAGTGAATCTTCTCCAACTGGACAGTCACTGACGTCTGGATCATCTACATCAGCAGAATCATTCACCAGTGAATCTTCTTCAACTGTAGATTCAGTAACAGAATCTGCAACCAGTGAGTCCTTGGTGACTGCAGAGTCATCCACTTCTGCAGAAACAGTGAGCAGTGAATCTTCTCCGACTGGACAGTCACTGACATCTGGATCATCTGCATCAGCAGAATCATTCACCAGTGAATCTTCTTCAACTGTAGAGTCAGTGACATCTGGATCATCAAAATCATCTGAACCAATTACCAGTGAATCCTCTGCAACTGTAGATTCAGTAACAGAATCAGTCACCAGTGAGTCATCGGTGACTGCAGAGTCATCCACTTCTGCAGAACCAGTGACCAGTGAAACTTCTCCAACTGGACAGTCACTGACATCTGGATCATTTACATTTGCAGAATCTTTCACCAGTGAATCTTCTTCAACTGTAGAGTCAGTGGCATCTGGATCATCGATATCATCTGAACCAATTACCAGTGAATCATCTGCAACTGTAGATTCAGTAACAGAATCAGTCACCAGTGAGTCCTCGGTGACTGCAGAATCATCCACTTCTGCAGAACCAGTGACCAGTGAATCTTCTCCGACTGGGCAGTCACTGACATCTGGATCATCTACATCAGAAGAATCATTCACCAGTGAATTGTCTTCAACAGTAGAGTCAGCGACATCTGGATCATCTATATCATCTGAACCAATTACCAGTGAATCCTCTGCAACTGTAGATTCAGTAACAGAATCAGTCACCAGTGAGTCCTCGGTGACTGCAGAGTCATCCACTTCTGCAGAACCAGTGACCAGTGAAACTTCTCCAACAGGACAGTCACTGACATCTGGATCATCTACATCAGCAGAATCTTTCACCAGTGAATCTTCTTCAACTGTAGAGTCAGTGACATCTGGATCATCGATATCATCTGAACCAATTACCAGTGAATCATCTGCAACTGTAGATTCAGTAACAGAATCAGTAACTAGTGAGTCCTTGGTGACTACAGAGTCATCTACTTCTGCAGAACCAGTGACCAGTGAATCTTCTCCAACTGGACAGTCACTGACGTCTGGATCATCTACATCAGCAGAATCATTCACCAGTGAATCTTCTTCAACTGTAGAGTCAGTGACATCTGGATCATCAATATCATCTGAACCAATTATCAGTGAATCATCTGCAACTGTAGATTCAGTAACAGAATCTGCAACCAGTGTTTCCTTGGTGACTGCAGGGTCATCCACTTCTGCAGAAACAGTGAGCAGTGAATCTTCTCCGACTGGACAGTCACTGACATCTGGATCATCTACATCAGCAGAATCATTCACCAGTGAATCTTCTTCAACTGTAGAGTCAGTGACATCTGGATCATCAAAATCATCTGAACCAATTACCAGTGAATCCTCTGCAACTGTAGATTCAGTAACAGAATCAGTCACCAGTGAGTCCTCGGTGACTGCAGAGTCATCCACTTCTGCAGAACCAGTTACCAGTGAAACTTCTCCAACTGGACAGTCACTGACATCTGGATCATCTACATCAGCAGAATCTTTCACCAGTGAATCTTCTTCAACTGTAGAGTCAGTGACATCTGTATCATCGATATCATCTGAACCAATTACCAGTGAATCATCTGCAACTGTAGATTCAGTAACAGAATCAGTAACCAGTGAGTCCTTGGTGACTGCAGAGTCATCCACTTCTGCAGAACCAGTGACCAGTGAATCTTCTCCAACTGGACAGTCACTGACATCTGGATCATCTACATCAGCAGAATCTTTCACCAGTGAATCTTCTTCAACTGTAGAGTCAGTGACATCTGGATCATCGATATCATCTGAACCAATTACCAGTGAATCATCTGCAACTGTAGATTCAGTAACAGAATCAGTAACCAGTGAGTCCTTGGTGACTGCAGATTCATCTACTTCTGCAGAACCAGTAACCAGTGAATCTTCTCCAACTGGACAGTCACTGACGTCTGGATCATCTACATCAGCAGAATCATTCACCAGTGAATCTTCTTCAACTGTAGAGTCAGCAACATCTGGATTATCTGAAACAATTACCAGTGAATCCTCTACAACTGTAGATTCAGTAACAGAATCAGTCACCAGTGAGCCCTCTGTGACTGCAGAGTCATCCACTTCTGCTGAACCAGTGACCAGTGAATCTTCTCCGACTGGGCAGTCACTGACATCTGGATCATCTACATCAGCAGAATCATTCACCAGTGAATCTTCTTCAACTGTAGAGTCAGCAACATCTGGATTATCTGAAACAATTACCAGTGAATCCTCTACAACTGTAGATTCAGTAACAGAATCAGTCACCAGTGAGCCCTCTGTGACTGCAGAGTCATCCACTTCTGCTGAACCAGTGACCAGTGAATCTTCTCCGACTGGGCAGTCACTGACATCTGGATCATCTACATCAGCAGAATCATTCACCAGTGAATCTTCTTCAACTGTAAAGTCAGTGACATCTGGATCATCGATATCATCTGAACCAATTACCAGTAAATCCTCTGCAACTGCAGATTCAGTAACAGAATTAGTAACCAGTGAGTCCTTGGTGACTGCAGAGTCAACCACTTCTGCAGAACCAGCAACCAGTGAGTCTTCTCCGACTGGACAGTCACAGACATCTAGATCATCTACATCAGCAGAATCATTCACTAGTGAATCTTCTTCAACTGTAGAGTCAGCGACATCTGGATCATCTATATCATCTGAACAAATTACCAGTGAATCCTCTGCAACTGTAGATTTAGTAACAGAATCAGTCACCAGTGAGTCCTCGGTGACTGCAGAGTCATCCACTTCTGCAGAACCCATGACCAGTGAAACTTCTCCGACTGGACAGTCACTGACATCTGGATCATCTACATCAGCAGAATCATTCACCAGTGAATCTTCTTCAACTGTAGAGTCAGCGACATCTGGATCATCGATATCATCTGAAACAATTACCAGTGAATCCTTGGCAACTGTAGATTCAGTAACAGAATCAGTCACCAGTGAGTCCTCGGTGACGGCAGAGTCATCCGCTTCTGCAGAACCATTGACGAGTGAATCTTCTCCGACTGGACAGTCACTGACATCTGGATCATCTACATCAGAAGAATCATTCCCCAGTGAATCTTCTTCAACTGTAAAGTTAGTGACATCTGGATCGTCGATAACATCTGAACCATTTACCAGTAAATCCTCTGCAACTGTAGATTCAGTAACAGAATCAGTCACCAGTGAGCCCTCGGTGACTGCAGAGTCATCCACTTCTGCAGAACCAGTGACCAGTGAATCTTCTCCGACTGGACAGTCACAGACATCTGGATCATCTACATCAGCAGAATCATTCACCAGTGAATCATCTTCAACTGAAAAGTCAGCGACATCTGGATCATCTACATCAGCAGAATCATTCACCAGTGAATCTTCTTCAACTGTAGAGTCAGTGACATCTATATCATCGATATCATCTGAAACAATTACTAGTGAATCCTCTGCAACTCTAGATTCAGTAACAGAATCAGTCACCAGTGAGTCCTCGGTGACTGCAGAGCCATCCACTTCTGCAGAACCAGTGACCAGTGAATCTTCTCCGACTGGACAGTCACTGACATCTGGATCATCTACATCAGCAGAATCTTTTACCAGTGAATCTTCTTCAACTATAGAGTCAGTGACATCTGGATTATCAATATCATCTGAACCAATTACCAGTGAATCCTCTGCAACTGTAGATTCAGTAACGGAATCAGTCACCAGTGAGTCCTCGGTGACTGCAGAGTCATTTACTTCTGCAGAACCAGTGACCAGTGAATCTTCACCGACTGCACAGTCACTGACATCTGGATCATCTACATCAGCACAATCATTCACCAGTGAATCTTCTTCAACTGTAGACTCAGTAACATCTGAATCATCCACTTCTGCAGAACCAGTCACCAGTGAATCCTTTGCAACTGTAGAGTCATTAACATCAAGAGCATACACATCAACAGAATCATTAGACGGTGATTCCTCTGCAACTGTAGAGACAGTGACATTAGGATCATCCACTTCTGTAGAACCAGTCACTAGTGAATCTTCTCTAACTGAAGAGTCAGTGACATCTGGATCATCCACTTCTGCAGAACCAGTTGCTAGTGAATCTTCTGCAACTGTAGAGTCATTAACATCAAGATCATCCCCATCAAAAGAACCAGTCACCAGTGAGTCCTCTTCAACTCTAGAGTCAGTAACTTCTAGATCATCCACTTCTGCAGAACCAGTCACTAGTGAATCTTCTCCAACGGAAACATCAGAGACATCTGGATCATCCATATCAGCAGTACCAGTCACCAGTGGATCTTCTGCAGCTGTAGAGTCATTAACATCAAGATCATCCACATCAACAGATCCGGTCACCAGTGAGTCCTCTGCAACTCTAGAGTCAGTAACATCTGGAACATCCACTTCTGCAGAACTAGTCACCAGTGAATCTCCTTCAACTGGAAAGTCAGTGACACTTGGATCATCCACTTCTGCAGAACCAGTCACTACTACGTTTTCTACCATTGAAGAGCCAGTAACATCTGGATCATCCACATCAGCTGCACCAGTCACAAGTGGATCTTCTGCAACTGTAGAGTCAGTTGCATTTGGACCATCTACTTCTGCAGAACAAGTCACTAGTGAATCTTCTTCAACTGAAGAGTCAGTGACATCTGGATCATCCACATCAGGAGTACCAGTCACCAGGGGATCTACTGCAACTGTAGAGTCATTAACATCGAGTTCATCCACATTAACAGAACAAGTCACTAGTGAGTCCTCTGCAACTGTAGAGTCAGTAACATCTGGATCATCCACTTCTGCAGAACTAGTCACCAGTGAATCTCCTTCAACTGGAGAGTCAGTGACACTTGGATCATCCACTTCTGCAGAACCAGTCACTAGTGAATCTTCTCTAACTGTAGAGCCATCAACATCAAAATTATATACTTCAAGAGAATCAGTCACTAGTGAGTCCTCTTCAACTGTAAAGTCAGAAACTTCTGGATCATACACTTCTGCAGAAACAGTCACCAGCAAATCTTCTCTAACTGTAGAGTTAGTAACATCTGGATCATCTACATCAAAAGAACCATTCACCAGTGAGTCCTCTGAAACTCTCGAGTCACTGACATCTGGATCATCCACATCAGCAGTTTTTGTCACCAGTGAATCATCTGCAACTGAGGTGTCATTCACTTCTAGATTGCCCACTTCTGTAAGACCAGCCTCCAGTGAATCTTTTCCAACTAGAGAGCAACTGAAATCTGAACCATACACATCTGCATTATCAGCCACCAGTGAATCCTCTGTATCTGTAGAGTTTGTAACATCAGGATCATCCACTCCTTCAAAAACTTCTTCAGAACCTGAAACTACAGATGTAGTACTAGAAACAACTCAAATAACTGATAAGGTAAAAACTTCTTTGGCAACTGTAGAAACTTCTACTGAAATAGTGACCCAAACATTTTCTGAACCTGATATAACACAACACGAAACAAGTCAAATAGTTTATACAACAACAGACACGTCTTTAGTATCCAAAACAAAACCAGCATTAGAATCTCTAGCCACTGGTACCACAAAATTGGAAACATCTACAGAACCTCAAAGAACATCTTTAGTTACTGACCTCATATCCAAAAATACTTTCCCAGATACAACAGAAGACAAGTCTTCCTCATCAACTGTTACATCTTCCTCTATAACAAAAGCGGAAACATATACTCCAGGAATAAGAACGACTACTGAACCAGTGTCTTCTTCTGGTCAAGTCTCTGAAAAAACATCTGCAGTTCCAGAAACATTGCCTTCTTCTGATAAAACAACACGGCAATCATCTTCATTGACTACTTCAATTGTATCAGAAACATCTTCTGAAGTAGTTACAGGAACAGCAATAGGAGACACATTAACAACCAAAATAGAGTCATCTTTAACTCATACAGAAACAGAAACATCTCCAGATAAAGCCATCACATCCACATATCCAATAACTTTAACAACAAATTTAGAAACATTGGTATCAAAATCATATTCGCCTACAGTGATGCCCTCAACTAAATTGGAATCATCTACATTAACAAGGGTTGAAGTGACTACTCTCAGTGAAACATCAAAACCAGAAATACCTCATTCAACTGATGTAACGCGAGCGGAAACATCTCCAACTAAAGATGAGTCAAACCCAGCTACATATCCAGTAACAAGTCCACTAGCTTCCTTAGTACCTGAAATAAGAACAACAATAGCTACAAGGGGGGAAACATCACACGTTGTTTCTACCATAGCTACTACCATTACTGTAGAATCTGCTCATGTTCCTGATGTAACCACTGAACAATTTTTACCAATAACTCTCACAACAAACTTAGAAACATCTATAACTGACAAAACAACACAAACAACTCCAGAAACAATTAAGACAACTGGAGAAGCATTGTCCTCCACTGAGGCAATAAGTCTAACAATATCTCCCCTGCACACCACAAAACAATTAGACAAATCTTCAGAATTTCCTATTACAGGAATACAACCAACTTCTAAAACTGATGTGGAAACAGAAACAGCATCACTGGAAACATCGTCCATAACTATGACTAAAAGAGAAGAAACCTCAGAAGTAGCTGCTACAACAAAACATGACTCACCTCTGGTGACTCGCACAACACTTGCAGAAACAACACTTGCGACTGATGTAACAAACTACCAAACATCACCAGTAACTTTGGCAACAGCACCAGAAACTACTATAATTGACAAGACAACACAGACAACTGTAGATACAAGTAAGACAACTACAGAAACATTGTCCTCTTCTGAGGCAACAACGCAAACAACATCATCTTTACAAACTACAATACAATTACACAAATCTTCTGAAGTCCCTATAACAGGAACACAACCAACTTCTGTAACTGATATAAAATCAAAAGAAACAACATCAGTGAGCACATCACCTATAACTACAGGTGAAGAAACATCAGAGGAAGCTTCTACAGCAAAACCTGGCTCAACTCTAGTTACTCAGACAACACGTGCAGAAACAGCTTTTGTGACTGATGGAGAAACATCACCAGTAACTTTGGCAACAGCTCCTGAAACCACTATAACTGATCAAACAATAACAAAAACAACAACTCCAGAAACAGATCAGACAACAGCAGGAACATTGTCCCCTACTGAGGCAACAACACTACCAACAACACCTTTACTCTCCACAATACCTACAGACAAATCTTCCGAAATCCCTACAACAGGAATACAAAAAACTTCTACAACTGATGTGGCAACAAAAGGAACGTCAATAACTTTCATTACGAGAGCAGAAACTTTGGCAACAAGTTTAGAAACAACAGCAAATCCAACTTCAACAACGAGTAAGACAACTCCAGAAGTATTCTCTTCTACCAGTGAAACAATGACACACATGTCTTCAAGTACCACCACAAAGTCTGAAACTACTTCAGAGACCACTACAACAAAAATACAGCCAACGACTGTAAAAGATTTGGAAACAGCAGAAGTTACATCATTACCTGGAGCAACAACTTTGGGAACATCACCAGTAACTGTTTCCACCAGAGGAGAAACTTCTCCAGCAATTTCTACAACAAAACATGAATCTTCTTTAGTAACTCATACAACACATGCCCAAACAGCTCTTGTGACCGATAAAACAACTAAAATAACAGTGCCGGTAATTTTGCCAACAAGTTTGGAAACAACAGCAACGACTGACAAAACAACAGCAAAACCATATCCAACATCCAGTGAGACCACTCCAGAAATGTTGTCTTCTACGAGTCTACTGAAGTCATCTACATCAGCTTCAACAATTTCAACGAGAGGTAAAACATCACCTGTAGCTTCTACCACAGAAGATCAATCGCAAACAACTCTACTGACAGATGTAACAACTAAACAAACCTCATTACCAACAAGTTTGAAAGTAACATCTGTAATAGACACAACAACTGTAGAAACGTCAACTTTAGATACATCACCTGTAACTGTTTCTACAACGAGGATTCCTCCAATAGAACCCACCACAAGAAACCAATCTTCTTCTTCAACTTATACAACACGTGCCCAAACAGCTCTTGTGACTGATATCACAACTGGAAATACGCTGCCGGGAACATTGCCAACAAGTTTGGAAACAACAGTTTTAACTGCTGAAATAACAGAAAAGCCAACTCCAGCAACCAGTAGGACATCTGCAAACACATTACCGTCTACTGGGGTAACGAGTACACAACCGTCTTTAGTTACCACATATCACTCAGAAACAACTTTAGCAATCATTACAACCACAATAAAGCCAACAATAAAAACAGCTGGAACAACATCAGCAATCAGAACGTTGGAAACATCACCATTAATAGTTACAACTAGAAGAGAAACATCACATGCAGCTTCTACCTCAAAACATGGGTCATCTCTTGTAACTCCAACAGCACATGAACAAACAGCACTTGTGACTGATTCAGAAACTAAAAAAACATCACCTCCAACAGCAAAAACTTCAGCAACTACCAGACCATCTACAGAAGCACTGTCACCTACTGACCCAACAAGTACTCCATTAGTTTCCACAAAACCAACTTTAGAAACCATTACAACAAAAGCAGAAACTACCCAAGTGCCAACTACTAAAGTGGCAGAAACTACAGCCGCTAAAATAACTACAATTAAAGCAACAATTCCATCTACTACTACAACACCGGGCAACCATGCAGGTAATTGTACTTCTCATTGGTTTCCTGTAGCTCTAGATTCTATAAGGACATGGGGCAAATGCACATTCAAAAATGCTAATTTTTGCCATTCAGTGAGTCTGTGAACTTTCGAATTTCCAGGTGTTGCCTCTTTTAATCCTTAGTTATTATATTCCTTTTGTTAACCCACTCCTGAGCCACACCATAATAGTACGGTGTGCAGATCAGATACTTTCCGCATAATTACTATGCTGTCATGGTGCGAGCACAAGAACTGTGTCTGCACCATCAAGCAGAAGGTGTCAACTATATTATACAGCCAACATCCCGCTGCAACGTTCAAAATTAAAAATAAATCCAATCATGAGAATTTAACCCCTTAGATGCAGCGGTCAACAACAACTGCGGAACCTAAATGGTTTTACAGAGGGAGGTGGGTTACCTATATCAGCCCATCGAGTTGTCATCAGCCTCCCTAACGCAGAGCCTTTTCGACTACATGTCAGTGTAACATTGACAGAAATAATACAGTGCAATTCAGGAGTATTAGAAAAGTGATCAAAATATCACAAGTTTACGTGGGACCAAAATTTATAAAGTTTATCAAAACTTTATTAACTTTTGTTTATTAAAGAAGTTAAGTTAAGAAAATGCATAATTGGTATTGACACATTTATAACATCTCTCATTTTAGTTTCATGAATTAGATTTAAATCTAAGGAAGAGAAATTTATGATTTTGTTTGTTTTTTTATGTTACAGCTATTTTTTAAATTTATTTTTAATAGCCTATTGAAGATGCACCCGTTCTTTCTGTATTATTTATATAGACAGTGTAGCTTTATGGCTGCTGAAGAGAATGAAAGTCAAATGACAGTGAAATGTCATAGATTATTACAGCTCCAATCCCCCAGAGACCAGGGAGGGACAGGAGAGTAGCATACAGAGCCTTAGCTGTATGTATAATGTTACTATCTTGCCTTAATCGTCCTCCAGCAGTACAATATAGTTGTCATTAAATCATATCAATGAGATAACTCTGCTGACCCTGTTCCAGTCTATACAAAAAGACAAGTGAGCTGCAGAAAGCAGGAAGTATCAGCCTATTATGTCTGCTCTAGTGGCCAGTAAGTTTTGTAATCCGAGTTACATTATAAATCTGATTATGCATGAACTCTAATTCTAATTTTCCTAATATATATATATTTTTTTTAACAGTTGACTGCAAAAATGGAGGTACTTATGATGGAAATAAGTGTCGTTGTCAAACCATGTTCTATGGTCCTCTTTGTGAGACTGTCATAGATAGAGTTGAACCTGGTAAGTCAATATCAATTTTGCTTTAGTTTCTAAGTTATTGAGGTATTCATGAGATGTGTCCATCTGGACCTGCGAGATCTGATTAGTGACTTCACTATGCACAGTATGTTGCTACGTCTACATAGTAAAGTCAGTAATTATATTATATATTATATTAAATTAAATCTATATTAAATTATATTAATATATTATATTAAATCTGGAAGCCTGCAGACCTTTCTATCTTCCATTAGGGCATATGGACGTAATAGAGGGGGTTTATGAGCAGTGGCTCCCACTGTGGTGGACTCAAGCCATCCGTGTATTACATGAACGGCCATTCACCTAAATGGCCACCATGTAGGGCTTCATTCAGCGGGTGGTAAATAATATATATAATATTTAAAAGGCTGCTTGCCGGGGGTCTTGTCAGCTGCTCGGCATCGAGGCTCTAAGATAAAAAGGGATATCGGTGATAAAAAAAAACAAAAAACTTTTACTGCGCATTAAGAGTCTTATACTTTTGTATTATTAGCTTAAAACGCAAACAAAAAAATGAGTTTGTATTTTAACTACCGGCATATCAATTCAATGGGATGTCTCATTAAGACAAACCCAATCGATAAACCGTATTACAGCATTTTGACATCATAGAGGGAGCTTTTCATCTGATGACTACTTCTATGAGCCAGATTAGAGGCTCACTGCCAACAGTTGCTCTCACTCTAGCAGATCTGGCTCGTCCATTTATGACATGCATGGCCATTAATTTGATATATTATTAAGGCCAGCCTGAGCTTTCCCCGGTGATGATATCTGTTCACCAGGTGTTCCTAAGGCCCGACTCATGGTGATCAGCTGATCGCCGGACTAACTTCAGTATAAAAAGGTTTTGTCATGATGAGAAGACCCCACGAAGTATGAAAAAATGTCATGCTGGAAATCTGTTCATATAGACTTTGATTACATTTGGAGGGGGTATATTGGAAGTACACATGTTGGTTGAGCTGCAGTCTACAAAAGATGTCAATCAAGACATGGTCTGACAAAAGCTTCCTCAAATGCAGTACAGCTCTGAGAAGACCTCGATAAGAACGTTGATGGAGTAACAGGAAGACGTAGGGTTAAAAAATTGCTCTTGACACAATGCGAATGTTCATAGAGAAGGCTTTGGGTCAACTGGAAAAGACTTTTATTAACTTCTGAAAGGTTTCTTATAACCTGTAAAGAGTCAGTTCCACAGCTTCCTCTTATTCTCTCCTATAGAAAAGACTGTGAATACTACTGTGAAGGTGGAGTTGAAGATCAACAATAAGATATATGATGAGACTCTGAATAACACTCAATCAGTAGAATATAAACAATTTGAAAAGGAGTTTAAAGATGAGGTGAGAGAGCAAAAAGTCTAAGCCTGAAATTTAATTACACCTTCTTCCATCATAAACTATAATCTTTGTTCTTTGTGTCTATACAGATGAGAGACGTCTATAGTAAAGTTGACGGATACATAGATGTCGAAATTTTGTCAATAAAGTAAGTTTCTTGTGGTAAACCATTTTTGGTTTGAAATTGGAGAGCACTCAGATTATAAACAAATATAACCCCAATGTTCGCCCTTCAACTCAAGCCAAGGGCACAGGCCACAATCGAGAATCTATGTAAATAGTAATTAGATGTTTTTTTAGATGGTCAACAGCTATTCCTACTCTATGGAGATTTCTCTTGAAATGCAAGTGCCGGTTATAATCTAGTAATACCTTAATTGGTTCTTCGGCTCCACCAAATAACGCAAGTCCTTCTATCAACAAAAAAGTTTCATCTATTCAATAGAGCAATGGGGTCATTCAAATTGTTCTTGCATGGTACAGTACTTTTCTAATGTTAATTATTGTTGTCTCCATCAATCAGAGGACCACCCTGCCCAATAAACTCTACATAGCCAATTCCTGCCCATATAACCTACTATTTCATATGAAGATCATAATGTGGAGTTTCTCCTTTCAAGCTAGAATGGAGACTGGCAACAAAGACTTTCAGTCACTCGTAAACTCAACGTTACATACTCCCTTTCAGTGAAATAGGCACCGTATAAGGTGTAGGTGTCCACAACTTCCCCTGGCAATAACAATTGATCATCAGGGGTTTCAGCAGCTGCGCCCCCAGAAATAAGATCTTCATAAATAAAGTTAGGAGTGCGCTGTGGGAATTTCTTCTATTATAAGCAGGCCTTGCTGTGTATTGTAGTTATTTTTGTTGTCACACCCTCTACTTTTAGGCTAACCTAACCCAGAGGATTGCAAATGCAACATGAACAAACTGGACTATTGAGTCATGTGGCCATAAATGTTGCAACATATTGCTTTGGAGATTATTTGAAAATTACTGTTATTGGCACTGGCTACTGATCAGTAAACTCCAAAATTAAGATATAGGGTTTGTGAGCCCTGACTGATGGATTTTGTAAAAAAATTCAAACTTCTATCATTATCACAACAAGCATCAGTAAATGGTATGACTGGTCCAGCTCCGTTAGAAAATTGTGACTAAATTCGAATTCAGGTCAACATCTACACGTAGTTTTCATTCCCCCCCCCCCATGTTAATGTGGGTGCATTATGGGAAAAAAGTTTTTAGCCATAAACTTCAATTAAAATGACCTTATCCAAAATAGTGCTCCATTCTTTTTACTGATGTTCAAAATGGAAAGTGACCTCATTGTGGATGATCGGGGGGCCATAACCTCATTGATATGTTATGAAATACTATTTGAAGAACACCTCCCGGTATGAAACTGATCTTTACATGTAAGGGTGTTTATTAAATAAATGGAATTCGCTGTCCGGACTGCTGGTTGGACATATATAAATGACCATGTATTCATCATTTCTGTATTACTTTGGCAGGAATGGAAGTGTCATAGTGGACCATACTGTAATTGTGGAAATTGAATACAAAGAAAATGTGAATATAACAGAAAAATACTCGCAAATCATAGAGCAAGTCAAGCAAGAAGTGGTGTTGATAAAGGAAAATATCTGCACAGAGAACAGTAAGTGCATCAAAGTCTTTATTACTGTGGTTAAATTAGATGTTCGTAAATGCGAAAGGGGGAAAGAATGTGGTCTATAGGTTAATTAATATTTAACTTTTATTAATATGCATTAAGATAAAGAGTTAAAAGTCCAATGGTGCAACCTGGTATGTGTGAGTGACCACCAAGCTCACATACCTGTTGGCCATATGTTGTATAGTAGAATAATGTTATGAGTAATTGTGCTGTCAGTATTGCTCAAGTGAAAAACACATAGATTTCTGAGCGGTCTAGATGCCAAATTGCAGGTCAGATTAAATTAGGCCAGTGGGCTGTAATATATGACAATCAGTCGATCTCTAGACAGCAAAATTCAGGCTTAGATTATCGTTACTGCACTGTTAAAATTGACAGGCAGCACAGTTGGAGTGATTCACACCTGCCTTGCATTAAGTATTGATGTCAAGTTGTGGCAGTGCGGTGAATGGAGGCAAACTATGCCAAACGTACTGCCATGCGATGTTGCTGCGGCACAGTGTGAACAGTTAGTTGTACAAGAAACTGGAGGACGGCTTTCTTACACCGCCTCTTGGTTGACAGCTGAGCGCGGCTATAGCACACATTGCGGCTGCTCCCCACGCTGCTGCTCTGATCGCAGGGACACCGGCGTGCAGTTGTACAACTAACTGTTCACACTGTGCCGCAGCAACATCGCATGGCAGTAAGTTTGGCATAGTTTGCCTCCATTCACCGCACTGCCACAACTTGACATCAATACTTAATGCAAGGCAGGTGTGAATCACTCCAACTGTGCTGCCTGTCAATTTTAACAGTGCAGTAACGATAATCTAAGCCTGAATTTTGCTGTCTAGAGATCGACTGATTGTCATATATTACAGCCCACTGGCCTAATTTAATCTGACCTGCAATTTGGCATCTAGACAGCTCAGAAATCTATGTGTTTTTCACTTGAGCAATACTGACAGCACAATTACTCATAACATTATTCTACTATACAACATATGGCCAACAGGTATGTGAGCTTGGTGGTCACTCACACATACCAGGTTGCACCATTGGACTTTTAACTCTTTATCTTAATGCATATTAATAAAAGTTAAATATTAATTAACCTATAGACCACATTCTTTCCCCCTTTCCCATTTCCTGACCCATTACTGCTTAACTTGGTGGTGTACACCAATGTGGTCTTCTTGACACAATACATCCTTGTGTGATAGGCGATCTTTACCAATCACAAAATTAGATGTTCTCCACCTAAATTTTACATTTGGAAAATTAGATTACTACTACAGCTTGAGAACAGCTGAGTCATATCTGATAGTCTGGTTGCTAGGGATACACTGTCTGCCTAACAACCACAGTGTTATTAACTAAGTCCCTAGCAACCAGTCTGTCTCAGATAATTCAGGTATTCTGCTCAAGGATGAATTGTAATCTACTTGAAGAAAGAAAACTGTCATGAGAGCTTGGAAGGACCTAACCTAGGTCTCCCTCTATCTTAAGCATATCATTTTTTTTTTAATTCAGAAGTTTTGATTGGTGGGGGTCCAAGACCCCCACCAATCGCTAAAACGAAGTGGCAGAAAATCTCGTGTGAGCGCTCAGCCGCTTTGTGTCTGTTCAGCTTTTTCCGGAAATCAATGTATCGGAGTACGGGCTCGATAGAAAGTTTATGAGCCCATACACCGCTACATCGGCATTCCGGAAAAAGCCGAAAAGAAGCTAAGTTGCTCACGAAGTGCTTCTGCAGCTTCGTTTTAGCCATTAGTGGGGGTATCAGTGTTCGAACCCCCACCAATCAAAACTTCTGACATGTTACTATGACATTGTAGAAAATATTCCACAGCACTCACTTGATCAGATTCTTTCCACTTCAATTTTGAAAAAGCAAATTCCATATCCAGAAATCCCATCCGACAGATAACTAGTGTACAAAACTTGAGGACAGCATCGATATGGCAAAAATATAATAATGTTTATTAACACATCCCAAGTATATCAATAAAGTTAAGTTTCGACGCAGCTGGACACTTTCTCAATGCTTGAGAAAGGCTCCTGCAGAGCACTTGGGATGTGTTAATAAACACAATTGTATTTTTGCCATATTGATGCTGTCCTCAAGTTTTGTACACATGTTACTATGCATGTGAGAAGTTTGTTAAACGTTTAGTTACCCTTTAAGGATCAATAAAGTGTCCAAATATGAACAATAATTAGTTTTTAGGTTCGGAATTCTGTGATATGATAAACTTTTGGCTTCCTGAAGCCGCCACTAGGGATAATTGACTGCATACAGATTTACTGTCGGGTACAATAGGAGCTGTATTAATCCATATGAAATTATTTCCGCCTAAAGGTAGCTGCTGTCAGCCAGAATTTTATTTATTATCTCTAAGCCTGTGTGGAGGGAAGAAGAGGATGAGAAAAACACCTATACAGATATAATATCAAATAAATCAGCACAGAAATTTGGACATATTTAGAGTTAAAAAAATATTCGTTTAAAAACTTTAATAAAATTCTGACTGCTTATAGTCACCTCTAGAGGGAGCTTTGGTGCATACAGATTTATAATTTAGTTCAATGGAAGCTGTGTAACTCTGTCTTGAATAAGATCCCCCTTGTGGTGGCTGCAGGCAGACAGATTGTTATCATCTATTGTACATGGCTATGTGCAGGAAAGCATGGGATTTGAAGCTCTGTATTAAAAAATTAGAGCTCCGACTACTATAAGGATATAAAACCACATCTTAAGCCAACTTAGGTTCTTGCAATGTAACACCAGCTTTTAATACCCCATTTTGTCCTTATTCCCACAGGTTCATTATGTTTTGATTCAGATTATGGAAATGTCACAAACATGGAAATACCAAATATTGGTAAGTTAAAGAAAAACTCCTTCGCCTTTGAACTTTTTGCTGTTTTTTGCTTGATAGAAACTTTTTTTTTATGCTACTTGCCTCAACAGATTATTGTGACAATAAGGTTAATCCCGACATTCGACAGTTTTACACACAAATGATCTCTTCTGAAGGCCTGACCTGCGTATCTCACTGTGATGTTTCATCACCCAAACACCAAGACTGTAACAGTGGTCGATGTGTGATACAGAAGGAGACAGGTCTCCAGTGCTTGTGAGTATGCAGCTCACCTCATAGTTTTGTGTTAGAAAATATGAATTTTCGATTATTGTACAGTACGAAAAAAATATCTTTAGTGAAAGTGAGAGCTTTTATGAAGGTTTTTGTCCATCTAGAAGCTACTCTTCAGAATCTTACTCTAAGTTATCGAAAACTTAAAAGGGTTGTCTCATGAGAACAATTTCTGTCCATATAACCTGTTAGGGTATGTTCACACGCACTATTTACGGACGTAATTCAGGCATTTTACGCCTGGAATTATGGCCGAAAATACTGCTTGAAAGCGTCGGCAAACATCTGCCCATTCATTTGAATGGGTTTTACGATGTACTGTGCAGACGGTCATTTTTTTTACGCGCCACTGTCAGAAGACGGCATAAAAAAGACGCCCGCGCTAAAGAAGTGCATTTCACTTCATGGGACGTAATTGGAGCCGTTTTCCATTGACTCCATAGAAAACAGCTACAATTACGTCCGTAATGGACGCTGCGAAAAACGACCGCACATGCCATTACGTCTGATATTCAGGAGCTGTTTTTGCCTGAAAACAGCTCCGTAATTTCAGACGTATTGGACGTGCAAGTGTGAACATACCCATAGGGTACAAGACGTCATAAAGGGGAGTCTACAAGAGCGGCTCACCTAAATAGCCGCTAAGTAATTGTACATTTGCCCTATAGCAGCCAAAGCAGGGGAAATGTCTGGCCAGATAAGGCAAAATTAGCTGTCTGCCGGCGGTGGTGGGAGCCAGATCTGGCACAATCCTTTTAAAGGATCACTGTTGCCTTGCTCAACTTCTGGTATGTCATACAGTAAGTTGGGACAGGTAGGGCTCCATACATTGAGAGGCTCACCACCAATCACTTGAATGAAGGAACTGTACCGTACTAGGGCTTATGAAAAGGGGTTGTCTAAGGCACAAAATGGCATTAAACGCCTACTTACCGTGTCCGGCATCATCATTCCTCCAGTTATCGGCATTCAGTACTACATGCTGGAGCTCTCTCAAGTGATCGAAATGTAGTACTACATGTTGGAGCTCCCATTAGTGGTCAATGTGTGGTACAACCTCCAAATTAGAAGATCTCCCTCTGTGTCACATGAAACTGCCTTTATAAGCCCCTTTCTGCACTATAACAGTTGCCAGAGTATTATTTCCCCTCCTGACTTTAGCACTCTTGTGATTGACTATTCACACATCTGATCTAAGCTAGTGACTCTGTAATTGAACCATTGTTGTGAGCCGGATCTCAGCTTAGTCAGACTATCGTCTTGCATCTCGATTTTTCACTGCATCGTCATCTGCCTGTCTCCATTAAGCCATATTAAAGGGGCAGTTAGAGGACTGTAACGTACTGGTCCTTGTCAGCAAAGTCCATACACCTTGTAGTGGTTTCTGGAGAAAACTGTGTGGCTTGTTAGACTATGCGACTCGACAATGCCAGCGTTAACCCTAAACTAGCAAAAATGAACACTGAATGTCCAGCCAGATTCATGACATTAGAGTGCTGTTGATTCAAGAAAAGTTTAGGAATATTTGAGACCTACAGCTTAGCTTAGCTTATCCCCGGTACATTGGATTGGTGGGAGGTAAGGGTATAATAGATACTTACAAAAATGATACAATGTTATACCTAGAGTTGAATCTTCGAGGAAGCCTTAGCAACTTTACTGACCTACTGAGCACTAAAATATTGGCAAGTTCTTGGCATAAGTAAATCTTCTTGTGTTCACAAGCTCATGATATTATGTTTTGTCTTCATCAATATTAGCCATACTGTAGGTATAATTTCTAAAATGTTCTACTTTGTCCCCATACAGTTGTCCAAGGACAGATCTATACATTTACACAGGCCTTAAATGCACAGGCAGAATACTTAAATCAGGAGTGTATGGAGGTGTCGGAGCAGCCATTGCGATCCTATTTATCATTATTGCCACTGTGGTATTTTTCTTATTCAATGAAAAGAAGACAAGCTTGTGAGTTCTGCTATGGAATAGTATCTAATAAGTGGGAGGTCACGTCATTGATACTTGTTGTTCGAGTCAAATGAGAAGAAATTATTATAGAGAAATATAAGCCATACTTTAGTATTAGTCCTTGGTGGACTCTTCCTAAACTCAACCACAGAAATTCACTTCTCTTTTCCATAATTTTAAGTTTTATTGCCATACTTGCTTGTAAAAGGTAACAACAGGAAGAAACTTATCAATTACAAGCAAGTGTCAGGGAAGAGCAACATGAAGCCTAGGATGCTAAGTTATAAAACTCCCCTGATTTACACTGCTGAGTCTCCAGTGTATCCTATGAGATGTTGCTTCAACCACTCTCCCCTGCCTCCTGCTTGTGATTGAGAGAAATGCAGTGGAAGCTGATCTCTAGAGCATGTAGAACATTTAACATGTCGATGGGGAAATATTTTAAGTTGGAATGCCCCAAATGTGGTTGGAAAAGGGCGGATCTGATCCACTTCTTCTGGAAGTGTCCAGGAATTAGATAGTATTGGGATTAAATTCTGACATATATATGTAGGTTAATAAAAAAAAAAGTAAGGTGTGGGGAGTGGACGTATTTATTACATAATATTTGAATTTTTAAAGATAAATTCCTAAAACAGTTCATACACTTGACCTTATTGGCAGCAAAATAAGTTTTACTCTTAAAAGCCCCGCTGTTCCAAATTTGACCCCCTTCCATGGCATATTGAATTCGCTAAGATATTTAAAATAGAGAGCATTGGAGGAAAGGGGAAAAGAAGTAGAAGAGTGGGAAACAAATGGAGGTTAAAATGAATGGTTAATAAGTTGTTACCAGAAACTGAAATCAGAGAACTATATATGTATTGAAAGATATTAAACTTTTCCAAAAAGATTGTGGGTGAAAGGGCGGCAGACCTAGGGAATGGGAGGGAGGAGGGAAGGTGCGATATAGATATTACTACAATATTGAAACAAAACAAGAAAAAAAGAAGAATATGTAATAATAATAAAAGGAATAATAAACAATATAATAATAATAATAATAATAATAATAATAATAATAATAATAATAATAATAATGATGATAAAACATAATACAAGAAATTAAGAAAAATAAAATATATACAATTATACATTGAAGGAAATAAGTATTTGATCCCTTGCTGATTTTGTAAAGTTTGTCCACTGTCAAAGACATGAACAGTCTAGAATTTTTAGGCTAGGTTAATTTTACCAGTGAGAGATAGATTATATAAAAAAAAAACTGAAAATCACATTGTCAAAATTAGATATATTTATTTGCATTGTGCACAGAGAAATAAGTATTTGATCCTTTGGCAAACAAGACTTAATACTTGGTGGCAAAACCCTTGTTGGCAAACACAGCAGTCAGACGTTTTTTGTAGTTGATGATGAGGTTTGCACACATGTTAGATGGAATTTTGGCCCACTCCTCTTTGCAGATCATCTGTAAATCATTAAGATTTTGAGGCTGCCGCTTGGCAACTCGGATCTTCAGATTTTAATCCATTACGGCGTAATGTGTTACCAATGGTTTTCTTGGTAACTGTGGTCCCAGCTGCCTTGAGATCATTAACAAGTTCCCCCCGTGTAGTTTTCGACTGAGCTCTCACCTTCCTCAGGATCAAGGATACCCCACGAGGTGAGATTTTGCATGGAGCCCCAGATCGATGTCGATTGACAGTCATTTTGTATGTCTTCCATTTTCTTACTATTGCACCAACAGTTGTCTCCTTCTCACCCAGCATCTTACTTATGGTTTTGTAGCCCATTCCAACCTTGTGCAGGTCTATGATCTTGTCCCTGACATCCTTAGAAAGCTCTTTGGTCTTGCCCATGTTGTAGAGGTTAGAGTCAGACTGATTAATTGAGTCTGTGGACAGGAGTCTTTTATACAGGTGACCATGTAAGAGCTGTCTATAATGCAGGCACCAAGTTGAATTGGAGCGTGTAACTGGTCTGGAGGAGGCTGAACTCTTAATGGTTGGTAGGGCATCAAATACTTATTTCTCTGTGCACAATGCAAATAAATATATATAATTTTGACAATGTGATTTTCAGTTTTGTTTTTAATATAATCTATCTCTCACTGGTAAAATTAACCTAGCCTGAAAATTCTAGACTGTTCATGTCTTTGACAGTGGGCAAACTTACAAAATCAGCAAGGGATCAAATACTTATTTCCTTCACTGTATGTACTAATATAATTATGCAATTAATTATAGTTATTTATAATTATTATTATTATTAAATTGAAAAAACTGTAGCTATAATACAAATTAATCATATTTAACAATAGAGAACGATTATAAGATAATGCAAAAATAAATAAAAAATAAATATAGAATATAGAATTATAAATCTTTAAATAATAACATAATGATAATAATAATAATAAATAGAAATATATAATAATAGAAATACAATAAGTAAATATTAATAATAAATTATAATTCTGAAACAAATATATAATACAAATATTAATGCTTAAAAGTAAATAATCCAAATTTATAATAATAATAATAATAATAATAATAATAATAATAATAATAATAGTAATAGTAACATTATTCAGTGGGACACCTTTTAGATTATATAAGTTGCATGTAAATGTAGAATAAGGGTATTGCTTCATCATTATTATATTATTTCTTGGTGGAGCTTTTCAATTGGTTGACCGCTTATATTTCATTTTTTTAGAGACACGCATGTCAAAGATGCCAATGATAAATGGTACAATGATAAAGAAGATGAATGGAATATCGATCGTGGCTTTACCAACCTTAATATGCAGGAAGAAAATAATGAGGAAGGTGTGTATAACATGACGTCATCACGTAATAATATTAGTGTGATTTAAAGGGTGCAATACATTATATGTTCAGTTGAGATATTTTCCTAGTATATACTTGTCAACAGTCCCATTTTACCACCAACTAGACCACTTCCCCACCAACTAGACCACTAAATGAGAAGGGTTTGTGTGAATTGGCATTAAAATCAGGCTTCCTGGCTAATTTGGTGTTTTTTCTGGGCTTACAAATGTACTGTGATTTGGCTTGCTAGGTATAATAATACTGTCCTAAAGTAGTTTTGTAGCTTTTGTCTTTCTTCGTACCTCACTGTTCCTTTCTTCAATTTTTCAGGTTCTTCTGTGGGAAGTCAGTCCAGTATAGAGAAATTCAAGCCTAGACTGGAAAGAGTGGACACAACACTTCAGGTACTTATATATATTGTAATAGTTTGGACTTTTACAGACGCAGCAATACCAGTTGGTTTATATTTGTCTAACATTACTTTAAGGAAAAAAATTGAAATTTTAATACTTTTTTTTTCTTGTACATTAAAAAAAACTTTTACTTAAAATATTTATATTTTTTGTACATTAAAAAAATGGCATCTTAGGGTTTAAACGGGAAAAATCAAAAATATCTTTGATTTTGCCCCTTGCAGTTAGATGTCGGCTGTATTATACAGCTAACACCCGCGGAGTATGGAGCGTTCTCAGCCCATGGTCCTGCTCCATACTTTCCCCTGACAGCTGCCACGTACATGTACATGGCATGTCGTTAAGGGGTTTAATGGACATTAAATATATCATGTCAATAAAAGCCATGCTTGAAAACATCGACACCTACTGTTGTGATTGAAGCAAACAGCACCAACCTTTTTGTTTAGCTACTCTTAGCCACCATAACCATTTTTTTTTGTAATGACAGTTTGTTATCAAATATGACAGGTGAAGTGAATAACATTAAAGGGGATGTATGACCGGTGCGGGTTCGACTCCCGGACCCCGCACCGATCTGCTTCTACGGCTGCCTTCGGGCACCAGACGTACATACCGGTGCCCGCAAGCAGCTGATCGGTGCAGGGTTCTGGTGTCGGACCCGCACCGATGATATACTGGTGACCTATCTGGTGGATAGGTCATCAGTTGTCTGGTAGCGGAAAGCCCCTTTAACGATCTGGTACCAATGGCGCCTGACAAGGGTTGGGATATATTAGGAAGCAAGTGAACAGTCAGTTCTTGGAGTTAATGTGATGGAAGCAGGAAAAAGGGGCAAATATAAGGATCTCAGCAACCTTAACAAGGGCTCAATTGTGATGGCCCAAAACATATCTAAAACAGCCAGTCTTGTGGGGTGTCCCTGGAATACCGTGTTTAGGACCTTCCAAAAATGGCCCAAAAAAGGACAACCGCTAAATCGGCTACAGGGTCATGGGTTCCCAAGGTCTTACTTATGCGGAGCGAAACCTAGCCCGTCAGGTCCTATCCGGAAAAGCTACTGGAGCACAAATTGCTGGAAAAGGTGATGCTGACTATTTTACAAAGGTTTTAGAACACACTGTGCATTGCAACTTGCTGCGTTTGGGGCAGCATAGCTGCAGTCCGGTCAAATTGCCCATGCTGACCCCTGTCCACTGCTGAAAGCACCTAGAATGCGAGCATCAGTACTAAACCATGGAGCAATGGAAGAAGGTGGCCTTGTCTGATGAATCACGCTTTCTTTTACATCATGTGGACGGCCGGGTGCGTGTGTGTCGCTTACCTCGGGAAGAATTGGCACCCTAATGCCCCATGGGAAAAAGATAAGCCGTCTGAGGCAGTGTGATGCTCTGAGAAATGCTTTGCTGGAAAAAATTTGGATCCTGACATTCATACGGATGGTACTTTTGCACGTACCACCTACTATACCTAAACATGGTTGCAGACTGAGTACACCCCTTCATGGCAGCAACATTTCTTAATGGCAGTGGCCTCTTTCTTCAGAATAATGCACCCTACCACACTGAAAAAAATTGTTTAGGCATGGTTTAAGGAACATCAAAGCGTTCAAACTCCCCAGATCTCAATCTGATCGATCATCTTTGGGATGTGCTGGAAAAAAGTCTGATCCATGGAGGCCGCACCTCACAACTTACAGGACTTTAACCCCTTCCCGCCGGATCATGTACAGTAACGTCATTAAAACTGGTGTCTTACCGGATTTTCACGTTACTGTATGCGATGGAGATGAAGCTGGCTCAGGAGCTGAGCCAGCGACATCACCGCCGGGTGACAGCTGTATGTTACAGCTGGCACCCTGAGGTATCGGCCAGGACCGGACCTAGCCTCCGATCCAACCGATTAACCCCTCACATGCTGCGTTCAATAGAGATCGCAGCATGTGAGGAGTTTATAGCCACCGGCACCCCAGCAACGGGATCGCTGGGTTGCCAGTGGCTGCAAAGGTGATCGGAGGGCTAATGCTTACCTCCCGGTCTGCCAGTAACGGAATCCTCCTATGCCCCGTCGTCGGCGGGGCCCAGGAGGCTTCTGGTACCATCGGCAAGATGGCGCCGTCTCAGCTTCCGGCTCAGAAGCTGAGCCGGCGTCATCAGCAGTGGGTGTCCTCTGTATGTTACAGCGGACACCCCGATCTATTGCCAGGAACCGGAACTAGCTCCGATTCCTGGCATTAACCCCTTCGATGCAGCGATCCATTGTGATCGCTGCATCCTAGAGGTTTGTAGAAAATCGGCAGCCTTGCCATGCGATGGCAAGGCTGGCGACTGTTACTATGGCAGCAGGAGCCCTAACAATGGACTCCTGTCTGCCATTACGTAAGCTGATTAGGCCCCACCTAGAGGCGGAGCCTAATCGGCTTGCTGTCAGTGAACAACTGACAGTTCCAATACATTGCACTACATAGGTAGTGCAATGTATTAGAACATCAAACAAACAGTTGGACACTCAAGTCCTCTTTTGGGACTAAAGAAAAGAGTAATAAAAAAGTGTAAAAAAAGTAAAAATAAAAGTTGTAAAACATACAATAAACGTTTCAAGTGATAAAATAAAACACAATCGCCCTTTTTCACTTATCAAGTCATTTATTATAGAAAAAAATAATAAAGGCACACATATTTGGTATCACAGCGACCGTAACGACCTGAACTATAAAAATATTATGTTATTTATCCAGCGCAGTGAACGCCGTAAAAAAAAAAACCTCAAAAACACTGCCATAATTACTGTTTTTTGGTCACTGTCTTCCAAAAATGTAAATAAAAAGTGATCAAAAAGTCGCATGTATCCAAAAATAGTACCTATAAAATCTATACCTCGTCTCGCAAAAAACAAGCCCTCACACAGCTCCATAGACCAAAAAATGTAAAAGTTATGGCTCTCACAACTTGGCGACAGAAAAAATACATTCTCTTTCCAAAAGTAATGTTATTGTGCAAAAAGTTATAAAAAAGTTCTATAAATTAGGTATCGCCGGAATCGTACTGACCCGCAGAATAAAGGTAACATGTAGTTTATAACGCATGGTGAACGCTGTATAAAAATAAAACAACTAAAAAACTATGGCAGAATTGCTGTTTTTTTGTCACCTTGCCTCCAAAAAAAAGGATAACAAGTGATCAAAAAGTCACATGTACCCCAATATGGTACCAATAAAAGCTACAGCTCGTCCCGGAAAAAAAAGAGCCCTCACACCACTACGTCTATGAAAAAATAAAATAAGTTAAGGCTCCAATAATTCAGGAAAGAAAAATATCCAGTTGTGAAGGCCCGTGGGGAATATTTCTTCTGTTTTAAAAGGCGATGTATCAAGGCACTAAAATTAGGGAACCAGGAAGGGGAGGGCGCCCGTATTATACCAGGACAACACTTTCCCGGCAAAATTCCCCAAACTGCAAAGGTGCGGAGTGTGGACCAAAATGGGGCTAAGGAAGGACATTTATCAGTACGACACCGGCCCGTGCAGAAAGGATCGTTCACAGTGTAACACACATCTATGGATCATTTTATTATTTTTTTTACCTTATTATTATACCATCTGACTATGCCCCTGATATACTCTGCCCAGCTCAGATATGCCCCACATTATAAACGGAAACAACAGTGATACTCCAAACAAAACTATTACCAAGCAAATTCCACGCTCCAAAACCCAAATGGCGCTCCCACCCATCTGAGCCCTACAGTGTGCCCAAACAGCAGTTCACTTCCACATATATGGCATCACCATACCCGGGAGAACCCTTTTAACAATTTTTGGGTGTGTGTCTCCAGTGGCACAAGCTGGGCACGACATATTTGACACTGAATTGGCATATCTAGGGAAAATTTTTAATTTGTACCCTCCGCAGCGCAATCATTTATGGAAAATACACGTGGAGTGAAAATACTCACTACACCTCTTAATAAATGCCTTGAGGGGTGCAGTTTCCAAAATGGGGTCACTTCTCAGGGGTTTCTTTTATTATTTCATATCAAAGCCTCTGCAATTGTGAACCAATACTTTATATGTCGCCAAATTAGGCCTCAATTTTACATGGTACTCTTTCACTCCTGAGCCCTGTCGAATGTCCAGGCAAAAGATTAGGGCCACATGTAGGGTGATTCTAAAACAGGGAAACACCGCATAATAATTAGGGAGCTGTCTTGTTATGGTGGCACAAGCTGGGCACCACATATTGGCGTATCTAAGGAAAAATTCCCATTTTCATTCTCCCACATCGTGTGCACACGAATTTCTGCAAAACACCTGTGGGGTTAACATGCTCACTACACCCCTAGGTGAATACCTTGAGGGTGTTGTTTCCAAAATGGGGTCACTTCTGGGGGGGATCCACTATTTTGGTCCCACAGGGACTTTGAAAATGCAACATAGCGACCAGAAACCAAATGCAGCAAAATCTGTACACCAAAAGCAAATGGCGCTCCTTCCCTTCTGAGCCCTGCCGTGTGCCCAAACAGCAGTTTATGACCACGTGTGGAGTATTGCCGTACTCCAGAGAAGTTGCTTTACAAATGTTGGGGTTCTTTTTTTCCTTTATTTGTTGAGGAAATTAAAAATTTGGAGCTAAAGCTATGTCTTATTGAAGAAAAAGGATTTTTTTTATTTTCACTGCCCTATTCTAATAAAATCTATGAAACACCTGTGGGGGCAAAATGCTCACTACACCCCTAGATGGATTCCTCAAGGGGTGTAGTTTTCTCAATGGAGTCACTTTTTTGGCGTTTTCACTGTTTTGTCCCCTCAGGGGCTTTGCAAATGTGACCTGGCCTGCGCAAACCATTCCTGCTAAATTTGAGCTTCAAAAGCCAAATAGCGCTCTTTCCCTTCTAAGCTCCGCCGTGTGTCCAAACATCCGTTTATAACCACATGTGGGGTATTGTTTTACTCGGGAGAAATTGCTTTACAAATGTTGTGGTGCTTTTTCTCCTTTAGTCCTCGTGGAAATTAGAAAAAATTTGCTAAACCTACATTTTCTTTGACAGAATGACGATTTTCATTTTCACGGCCTACTTCTAATAATTTCTTCAAAAAATCTGCGGGGTCAAAATGCTCACTATACCCCTAGATAATTTCCTCAAGGGGTGTAGTTTCCAAAATGGGGTCACTTTTGGTGGATTTCTACTGTTTTGGCACCGAAAGAGCCCTTGAAACCTGACATGGTGCCTAAAATATTTTCGAAAAAAAAGGAGGCCCAAAATCCACTAGGTGCTCCTTTGCTTCTGAGGCCGGTGCTTCAGTCCATTACCACACTAGGGCCGCATATGGGATATTTCTGAAAACTGCAGAATCTGGGCAATAAATATTAAGTTGCGTTTCTCTGGTAAAAACTTCTGTGTTACAAAAAAAATAGATTAAAAATTAATTTCTGCAACAAAAAAAAAATTCAATTTGAAAATTTCACCTCTACGTTGCTTTAATTTCTGTGAAACGTTTAAAGGGTTAAGAAACTTTCTAAATGCTGTTTTGAATACTTTCAGGGGTGAAGATTTTAAAATGGGGTGACTTTTTGGCGGTTTCTAATATATAAGGCCCTAAAAGCCGCTTCACAACTGAACTGGCCCCTGTAAAAATAGCTTTTTGAAATTTTCTTGAAAATTAGAGAAATTGCTGCTAAAGTTCTAAGCCTTGTGACGTCATAGAAAAATAAAAGGACGTTCAAAAAACGATGCCAATCTAAAGTAGACATATGGGGGATGTTAATTAGCAACAATTTTGTGTGGTATAACTGCCTGTCTTACAAGCAGATACATATACATTTAGAAAAATGCTAAT
The DNA here is from genome assembly GCF_050947455.1 of Rhinoderma darwinii. Taxonomy (NCBI): domain Eukaryota; kingdom Metazoa; phylum Chordata; class Amphibia; order Anura; family Rhinodermatidae; genus Rhinoderma; species Rhinoderma darwinii. Next base: position 404,652,968 of record NC_134689.1, read on the forward strand.
TTTTGCAATTTTTCACAAAATTTTGGTGTTTTTCACTGGTAAATATTGAATTTATCGACTACATTTTTCCACTATCATAAAGTACAATGTGTCGCGAGAAAACAATCTCAGAATCGCTTTGATAGGTAAAAGCATTCCGGAGTTATTACCACATAAAGTGAAATATGTCAGATTTGAAAAAATGGGTCTGGTCCTGAAGGCCAAAATGAGCTTGGTCCTGAAGGGGTTAAGGATCTGCTACTAAAATTCTGATACCTGATACCACAGAATACCTTCAAACGTCTTGTGTAGTTCATGCAGGTCAGAGCTGTAAAACAGGTGGATTTAATGTTAGTGATGGTTAGTGTAGATATAATCTACATAAAAAGTTAAGTCGCTTATTATACTCCAGAGCTGCATTTACAATTCTGCAGGCTTCAGAGTTGTATTTCCATAGCATTTTCTGTTTCAGTGTCTGCACATAAGTGTCACTGATAATTTGAATTATGTGAAGCGTTGTCTTTAAACCATGCATTATACAGTCATCTAATGCAGGAATAACTAAGGGCCTATTCACATCTGCATTACAGTCTCCGTTAGGGAAGATCCAGCTCATAATACCAGAAATAGTAGCACAGCATGCCGCACCATTGTTTCCGGTACAGCCATGGACACCCTGACGGAAGTCCAACAGAACCCATTAAAGTCAATTGGCTCCATTGTGCGGTAATGGTGACCGTCATACAAGGGAATCAGCACTTCTGGTATTTTCCTTGTTCTGCTCCTCTAACGGGGCTGAACAACGAAAACACTAACGCAGGAGAGAACAGGCTTTCCACAAGCTTTCTAACTATTTCTAATAACAAGCAGAATTGTGATTGAAGCTCTGGAGTATAATACAGGCTGTAACTCAAGATCAGTACATGATAAATAATATCATGTATTTACAAAGATAAAAATACCCCTTAAATTCTGGTGCTGACTATTGAGTACAGTCTAAGGCCTTTTGCTTGGACGCCACTGAGAGGTCAGAAAGTCTTACGAGTAGTTGGGTGTATAAATCTATAAAATAAATTGTTATTGTGGTTCTAGTTTGTGCCACTCTGAATGCAGAAATGTTTTTCTGGATTTCATGTTGTATTCTCTGTTCTAACAAATGTTGTATGTTTTTCTGTTGCTTCTTTTTTCTTATATAGGTTAAAATCCAGAGACCCAAAATCTCTTATGCATGATACATCAACAATACTAAAAGGAAAGTGAGCAGAGAATACTTGGAGAGAAGGGGTCCACGAAACCAAAAAGAGATGTAGACATACCAGCCTGGTCTAATGGGCCTAGACATGAAATTTACAGCTAGGCAACATCTGCCTTATAAGTTGGTCAAGCTCAACTCAACTGGTTATAGCAGAAGGGAACAGTCTAAAAAATACCACAAAAACAAAGTTTGATGGATTTTGGTGAGGAATTTGGGTTTTGGTGTTCAGACATCTCCCATTGGAATCTTATGTCCAATAGTATTGTCCACTCTATTTCCTACCCATTGACTACCTCATTTAAGGATGTGCAGTCCAACTAGAGCTATCTACATTCGAAAGATTATCTTTTTTCCCAACTCAAATATTCCTGGTGTTCTACTTTATTGTGGTGTCCCCGAAATACAAAGGACTTGATATCATGCACAACATATATAAACCACACAGGCAACATACTATATATTAAGAGAAAATCAAAAGTAATTGATGGCCTTGTGTTCATCCTGCGACTGTCACTTTGTCAATCATTTTGTATACCAAACTTTTTGGAATTTGAACAATGCAAAATTGTATATAATGTTCTAAACATAAATGTGAACTATTAAATTATTATTGTTAATAAAATAAGTTTGTTTTGGTTATTAAATTGACATTGATTTATGAGGTCGAAGAAAACTGATTTACGTCGATTTAGAAATTAGTCAATATGTAGATTTAGAGCCCAGTTAATAGTTAGCACATTCAATAGAAAGAATCCAAAAATATTATGTGATTATTTTAAATGTGTAAAATGATAATAATCAGTAAAAAGAAACGTACATCATTTTTTTGGGCTGATAATAAAATAACATATTGCATGAGAATGACCGAGATGTATCTCATCAATGCTATCTTTTCACTTTTTACTAGACAACAACAGTGCTAACTTTATATTATGCGTGTTCCTTGAGTATTTATTAGAACATCCTAATTCAAGGACATCTGTAACATATAGGCAGTTCACGAGGGTCAAATAAGGTCCCTTGAGAGAGTGGACCCATTCTAAGAGGTGTTAAGAATTAGCATAGGTATGTTGTGCCTTCAGGTGCTACAATTTTGCAAACAAATTAGAGAAAGTACTCAAGTCATGAATATGAGATGGGGCACCATGACCTCCAGTTGAGGATGGTTAAGAATGGGGTGGTGTCAAGCTACACTGAAAGGGGCCTAATATTTGCTATGGGGGCCCTTATGATCCACCATTGTTCTAATCCTAAAAAAATACTCATCGAAGTTGAGATGACTCATGCAAAGTATAGCTCATTCTCACCACATCCGCAAGGTACTCTAACGCACTCTAACCTCCCGACATACACGTTAAACGTGTTCATAGACCTCCATTGACAGACGGAGGTCAAAACTGTACTTGTGGCCTTTGTCTGGCTGGTATATGTCAGTATACACCACAAAAGTACTAGACCACGATTTTCCATCTCGCAGAGTCCAGGAAAAGAACGTATACATTTAACAGATATGTTTTTTTTGTAACATGATATCCTACGATTGACAGATACTACTGTATGGCATTCGTCACAGGAATTCGTTAATTGGGTATGTCTTGAGCATTTCATGGCGTATCCGTTAAACAGATGCAATTATAGTCTATGGGTGACGGAAACATTAAACGGATGACCAACAGTGGTGATTTATAAAGCATTCCCACCAAAAAATATTACTGTTTGAGCTGCGTGCCCCATTTTCTGATAAAAGTTACCCAAGTGGGCATGGTTGTTGGTGGAGTTACTTTTAATCCATATTCATGAAATGCAACTTTTTAAGAAAAAAAGTGATATCTGCACATCACAAGCGGGCTGTCAAAAACTGTGAGCCACAAAACTCAACCAAAAGAACCACAATGTAAATGCAACACGTTTAACAAATGGCGTGAACGATTAAACAATAAATTAGTCACAAACTAAAGAAAAAAATAGCCCCAAAAAATTAAAACTGACATAGAATTGATGCGTAGCGATAGTTTTGTTCCTACATAGTAAAAGTAACATTCTGATCGCAGTGTTTTTGCTTTTAAAAACACCCAAAAAAATAAAGAAGCAAAAAATGTACCTAAATTTTGGAAGTGATTTTGGCACACCAGTTCCGTACAAAAATGGGAGACTTTTCTCTATTTTACTCTGGTTTCTCCTCTTTTCTAAAAATTTGGCAAGGATTAGCAGTGGGGGCGAGGCCACCCACAGCCTGACAAATTGACTATACTTTACGCCACAAATGGTCGTAAATTATAGCGGAAATTTATGCCAGCTCATATCTGCACAGAAACCCCAAGATGCGACAAATTTATTAAGAAGTCTGCCCCTCTTCATAAACTTAGCGCATGCTACTCCAGTGGGCATCTGTTTAAGACTGCCGTATGAAACGCCAGTTTTATTAAATTCCCCCGATTGTGTGTGAATAATGGATAAAACCCTGTACATGCCACAGTAGCTTCATGGCAAATCTAATAGCAACCCAGTAAGTCCACCTCCAAGGGTATGACAAGTACTACAGTTTTTTTTTTAAAAACAAAACTTTTTTTAATTTATTATAACCCATGTGAAAAAGAAAATTAAAAAAAAAAAATATATCTTATTTTTCAGCCACCATTTCCTGATATATCACTTCCCCTGAAATTAAATTATATTACCCTTGATGTCATGAATTATTGTTATCAAGCAGGTACCAAAGATCAATGTCATATAAAGCAGCATGATGGCAAAATCCCTCATTCCGAAGCTGCAGACTCTGGGATTACTGCCCATTTGGGACTTAACCCCTTAAGGACGCAGCCTAGTTTGGGCCTTAAGGCTCAGAGCCCATTTTTCAAATCTGACATATTTCACTTTATGTGGTAATAACGTCGGAATGCTTAAACCTATCCAAGCGATTCTGAGATTGTTTTCTCGTGACACTTTGGGCTTCATGTTCGTGGTAAAATTTGGTCGATATATTCAGTGTTTATTGGTGAAAAATTGCAAAATTTAGAGAAAATTTTGAAAAAATTGCATTTTTCAGAATTTAAATGCATCTGCTTGTAAAACAGACGGTTATACCACCCAAAATAGTTACTAGTTCACATTTCCCATATGTCTACTTTAGATTGGCATCGTTTTTTTAACATTCTTTTATTTTTCTTGGACGTTACAAGGCTTAGAACATAAACAGCAATTTCTCATATTTTTAAGAAAATTTCAAAAGCCTTTTTTTTAAGGTACCTCTTGAGTTCTGAAGTGGCTTTGAGGGGCCTATGTATTAGAAACCCCCATAAAACACCCCATTTTAAAAACTAGACCCCTCAAAGTATTCAAAACAGCATTTAGAAAGTTTTTTAACCCTTCAGGCATTTCACAGGAATTAAAGCAATGTGGAGGTGAAATTTGCAAATTTCATTTTTCTTGCTGAATTTCAATATTATTCCATTTTTTTCTGTAACACAGAAGATTTTACCAGAGAAATACTACTAAATATGTATTGTCCAGATTCTGCAGTTTTTAGAAATGTCCCACATGTGGCTCTAGTGCGCTCGTGGAATAAAACACAAGCCTCAGAAACAAAGGAGCACCTAGTGCATTTTGAGGCCTCTTTTTTATTAGAATATATTTTAGGCAGCATGCCAGGTTTGAAGAGGTGTTGAGGTATGAAAGCAATGGAAACCCACCAGAAGTGACCCCATTTTGGAAACTAGACCCCTCAAGGAATTCATTTATGGTTGTTGTTATCATTTTGACCACACCGTTTTTTCACAGCACCTATTTGAATTGGGCTGTGAATTAAAAAAATGATATTTTTTTCCATTAAGATGTAATTTTTGTTCAAAATTTCTTATTTTCACAAGGAATAAAACACCCCATTTTGTTGCCCAATTTGTCCTGAGTGCGGCAATACCCCATTTGTGGTGATAAACTGATGTTTGGGCCCATGGCAGGACTCAGAAGGAAAGGACCACCATTTGGCCTACTGGAGCTTTTCTTGTGCTAAGTCATGTATGCAGAAGCCCCTGAGGTACCAGTACAGTTAAAACCCCCGAGAAGTGACCCCATTTTAAAAACTACACCCCTTAAGACATTCATCTAGTGGTGTAGTGAGCATTTTGACCCCACAGTTATTGTGTAAAAGGTAATGCGCAGCAGATGGTGCAAAGTGAGATTTGCAATTTCCTATGCATATATGCCATTTCAGTGTCTGATATATTGTGCCCAGCATGTGCCACTGGAGACATACACCCCATAAATTGTAATGTGGGTTCTCCCGGGTACGGCAATACCCTACATGTGGCTGTTATTAGCTGCCTGGGCACACGACAGGGCTCAGAAGGGAAGGACCACCATTTAGCCTACTGGAGCTTTTCTGGTGCTAAGTCATGTAGGCAGAACCCCTGAGGTACCAGTACAGTTGAAACCCCCGAGAAGTGACCCCATTTTAAAAACTACACCCCTTAAGACATTCATCTAGTGGTGTAGTGAGCATTTTGACCCCACAGTTATTGTGTAAAAGGTAATGCGCAGCAGATGGTGCAAAGTGAGATTTGCAATTTCCTATGCATATATGCCATTTCAGTGTCTGATATATTGTGCCCAGCATGTGCCACTGGAGACATACACCCCATAAATTGTAATGTGGGTTCTCCCGGGTACGGCAATACCCTACATGTGGCTGTTATTAGCTGCCTGGGCACACGACAGGGCTCAGAAGGGAAGGACCACCATTTAGCCTACTGGAGCTTTTCTGGTGCTAAGTCATGTAGGCAGAACCCCTGAGGTACCAGTACAGTTGAAACCCCCGAGAAGTGACCCCATTTTAAAAACTACACCCCTTAAGACATTCATCTAGTGGTGTAGTGAGCATTTTGACCCCACAGTTATTGTGTAAAAGGTAATGCGCAGCAGATGGTGCAAAGTGAGATTTGCAATTTCCTATGCATATATGCCATTTCAGTGTCTGATATATTGTGCCCAGCATGTGCCACTGGAGACATACACCCCATAAATTGTAATGTGGGTTCTCCCGGGTACGGCAATACCCTACATGTGGCTGTTATTAGCTGCCTGGGCACACGACAGGGCTCAGAAGGGAAGGACCACCATTTGGCCTACTGGAGCTTTTCTGGTGCTAAGTCATGTAGGCAGAACCCCTGAGGTACCAGTACAGTTGAAACCCCCGAGAAGTGACCCCATTTTAAAAACTACACCCCTTAAGACATTCATCTAGTGGTGTAGTGAGCATTTTGACCCCACAGTTATTGTGTAAAAGGTAATGCGCAGCAGATGGTGCAAAGTGAGATTTGCAATTTCCTATGCATATATGCCATTTCAGTGTCTGATATATTGTGCCCAGCATGTGCCACTGGAGACATACACCCCATAAATTGTAATGTGGGTTCTCCCGGGTACGGCAATACCCTACATGTGGCTGTTATTAGCTGCCTGGGCACACGACAGGGCTCAGAAGGGAAGGACCACCATTTGGCCTACTGGAGCTTTTCTGGTGCTAAGTCATGTAGGCAGAACCCCTGAGGTACCAGTACAGTTGAAACCCCCGAGAAGTGACCCCATTTTAAAAACTACACCCCTTAAGACATTCATCTAGTGGTGTAGTGAGCATTTTGACCCCACAGTTATTGTGTAAAAGGTAATGCGCAGCAGATGGTGCAAAGTGAGATTTGCAATTTCCTATGCATATATGCCATTTCAGTGTCTGATATATTGTGCCCAGCATGTGCCACTGGAGACATACACCCCATAAATTGTAATGTGGGTTCTCCCGGGTACGGCAATACCCTACATGTGGCTGTTATTAGCTGCCTGGGCACACGACAGGGCTCAGAAGGGAAGGACCACCATTTGGCCTACTGGAGCTTTTCTGGTGCTAAGTCATGTAGGCAGAACCCCTGAGGTACCAGTACAGTTGAAACCCCCGAGAAGTGACCCCATTTTAAAAACTACACCCCTTAAGACATTCATCTAGTGGTGTAGTGAGCATTTTGACCCCACAGTTATTGTGTAAAAGGTAATGCGCAGCAGATGGTGCAAAGTGAGATTTGCAATTTCCTATGCATATATGCCATTTCAGTGTCTGATATATTGTGCCCAGCATGTGCCACTGGAGACATACACCCCATAAATTGTAATGTGGGTTCTCCCGGGTACGGCAATACCCTACATGTGGCTGTTATTAGCTGCCTGGGCACACGACAGGGCTCAGAAGGGAAGGACCACCATTTAGCCTACTGGAGCTTTTCTGGTGCTAAGTCATGTAGGCAGAACCCCTGAGGTACCAGTACAGTTGAAACCCCCGAGAAGTGACCCCATTTTAAAAACTACACCCCTTAAGACATTCATCTAGTGGTGTAGTGAGCATTTTGACCCCACAGTTATTGTGTAAAAGGTAATGCGCAGCAGATGGTGCAAAGTGAGATTTGCAATTTCCTATGCATATATGCCATTTCAGTGTCTGATATATTGTGCCCAGCATGTGCCACTGGAGACATACACCCCATAAATTGTAATGTGGGTTCTCCCGGGTACGGCAATACCCTACATGTGGCTGTTATTAGCTGCCTGGGCACACGACAGGGCTCAGAAGGGAAGGACCACCATTTGGCCTACTGGAGCTTTTCTGGTGCTAAGTCATGTAGGCAGAACCCTTGAGGTACCAGTACAGTTGAAACCCCCGAGAAGTGACCCCATTTTAAAAACTACACCCCTTAAGACATTCATCTAGTGGTGTAGTGAGCATTTTGACCCCACAGTTATTGTGTAAAAGGTAATGCGCAGCAGATGGTGCAAAGTGAGATTTGCAATTTCCTATGCATATATGCCATTTCAGTGTCTGATATATTGTGCCCAGCATGTGCCACTGGAGACATACACCCCATAAATTGTAATGTGGGTTCTCCCGGGTACGGCAATACCCTACATGTGGCTGTTATTAGCTGCCTGGGCACACGACAGGGCTCAGAAGGGAAGGACCACCATTTGGCCTACTGGAGCTTTTCTGGTGCTAAGTCATGTAGGCAGAACCCCTGAGGTACCAGTACAGTTGAAACCCCCGAGAAGTGACCCCATTTTAAAAACTACACCCCTTAAGACATTCATCTAGTGGTGTAGTGAGCATTTTGACCCCACAGTTATTGTGTAAAAGGTAATGCGCAGCAGATGGTGCAAAGTGAGATTTGCAATTTCCTATGCATATATGCCATTTCAGTGTCTGATATATTGTGCCCAGCATGTGCCACTGGAGACATACACCCCATAAATTGTAATGTGGGTTCTCCCGGGTACGGCAATACCCTACATGTGGCTGTTATTTGCTGCTTGGGCACATGGCAGGGCTCAAAAGGGAAAGATGAGGGGGATAAGCTGTGCGGAGTGCATCAGGGTAAATTAAAAATCAATGGATGTATGGTAAATTTTAAAACAATCTTTCATACAGAGCCCTGGTTTTTCGGGACACGTGTCGCATTGGTATGTTGTGTCCTTCCTTATCCCCCTCTTATAGCACACTTTGCACCTCTTTTGACTTTTTCCCTTCTTGCCAGTTTGGGGAACTTCTCCTGGAAAGTGTTGCCCTGGTACGATGCGTGTGGCCTCGCTTCCAGAAGTACTGGGTGCCCCTCCTTCCTGGTCGCCAAAAATTAGGTTCTTTATAACCACCTCTTGAAATTCCAGGAAAGTTCCCCTCTGGCCTGCACATCGACGTAGCACGTACGCATTGTACAATGCCATCTGTATGATGTGCACGGCCAGCTTCTTATACCACACCCTCGATTTCCGCGTAGCGCTGTAGGGCTTCAGGACTTGATCTGACAAGTCCACCCCTCCCATGTACCTATTGTAGTCCAGGATGCAATCTGGTTTGGGGGTCTCTGTACTGGTACCTCGTACAGGTACATGGGTACTGGTGTGGCCATGTATTGTTGTCAATACAAGGACATCTCTCTTGTCCTTGTACTTGACACACAATATGTTGCTACTAGAATGTGCCCTGCTCTCACCCCTTCTGAGTGTTTGCCCAAGCAGTGTTTTAGGGAGGCCTCTAAGATTTTTTCTAGCAGTGCCGCATGCCGCAGTCCTTCTGGAAGCGAGGCACTTGAAGAGCGGGACGCTGGTATAAAAATTATCCAGGTAGAGGTGGTAACCCTGGTCCAGCAGTGGGTGCACCAAATCCCACACAATTTTTGCGTTAATTCCCAGTAAGGGGGGGCATTCTGGGGGCTGAATACTGCTGTCCTTCCCTTCATATATCCTGAATTTATATGTATACCCTGATGCACTCTCGCACAGCTTATACAACTTCACGCCATACCTTGCCCTCTTACTTGGCAGGTATTGGCGGAATTGAAGCCTCCCTTTAAAATGTACCAGGGACTCATCAATGGAAATACACTTCTCGGGGGTGTATGCTTGGGCAAACCGGGCACTGAAATGGTCTAATAGGGGTCTCAGTTTATATAAACGGTCAAAACTGGGGTCATCTCGGGGTGGGCACTGCTCATTATCGGCATAATGTAGGAAGCGAAGTATTGCCTCATAACGCATCCTGGACATGGCCATACGGTACATCGGGGTGTGGTATAGGATGTCCGTGCTCCAGTAGGTCCTAATGGATGGCTTTTTTAGAAGCCCCATGTTCAAGAGCAGTCCCCAGAACTTGCCCAACTCTGCTGCGTTTACAGGAGTCCACCTCTGGGATTGGGCATAAAATGAGTTGGGGTTCTTGGTGATATACTGTTGGGCATATAAATTAGTCTGGGTGACCATTAGCTCTATAAAGTTATCAGTGAAGAAGAACTTGAAAAAGTCCATCTCACTGAACCCTGCCGTGTTAAATTTGATGCCTGGGCTGCCCGTGTACTCAGGGATTTGGGGTTCATAATGGTCTGGTGTGGGTGTCCAAATGGGGTCACTTCGCTCAGGGGTATCACTTGTTGTGGGGTCACTTCTCTCAGGGATTTCTACTATGGTGGTGGTCCTGGGGCGTCTCCTAGGGGGTCCCTCCTCTTCATCGCTGGATGAGGAGGTAGACAAATAAAATACTGTATCGCCATCCGACGAGTCTGTGTCGGAGGCCAGAAATGCATACGCCTCTTCAGCAGTAAATGTCCGTTGGGACATGCTTGTTGTGCGAAGACAAAATTTATATACTGCAAAAAAATAAATCCCTAACTGGGAGCAATAGGATAGCACAACTAGCACAAATGTGTGTTTTGTTTTTAGAGAGCAAGTGGACTTCCCTGACACTAAAGCTAACTAGGGCGAGGGTTCCTAACACTAAACCTAACTAAATTTTATGTGGACTTCCCTAACGCTAAACCTAACTACGGCGACGATTCCCTGACACTAAACCTATCTAGATTATTTCAAGCTTCCCTGACACTAAACCTAACTACGGTGACGGGTGCCTGACACTAAACCTATCTAATTATTCCGAGCTTCCCTGACGCTAAACCTAACTACGGTGATGGATCCCTAACGCTAAGCCTATCTACGGTGACCGATTCCTGACGCTAAATTCCCTGACACTATACCTAACTACGCTTTTTGACGGTTCCCTGACACTAACTAACCCTAATACTAAACTAACCAGTTAAATTTTCAAAATTGGCTAAACTAACTATTTTTTTTTGTTTCTTTTTTTTCTTTTTATATTTTTTTTTTTGTTTTATGTTTTATATAGAAAAAAATGAAAAAAAAATCCCCAGGGACCAAGAAATGTGGTCCTGAAGACTGAAAAGTGGTCAGTGATAGGAGATCACTGACCCAAAAACGTGGGTAGAACTCAAAGAGGAAGGGAACAGGAGTGGGTAGTGGATGGGGTGGTGGGAAGCAAAAAAAACGTTGTTTTAGAAACTTTTTTTCACTTTTTTTCACTTCTTTTCTCTCTGACTCTCTGCTCACAACCGATCTCAACGCCTCGCTAACTCCAACAGGGCGTTCAGGGCGGTTGCAGCAGGATGTGAGGTCAGAGAGAGGAAGTGACGAGAATGATCGCTGCTATTGGCTAGTTACTCACTGACTAGCCAATAGCGGCGATCGGCGAGGCGGGACCATAGTAAATGGTCCCGGCCCATTATGCTGTGATAGCATGCTGTCAGAAACAGCAGCTATCACAGCTCAGGAACGCCGGGCTCGAGCACTGCTGTGCTGAATGAGACCGATCGCTGCTATTGGCTAGTTACTCACTGACTAGCCAATAGCGGCGATCGGCGAGGCGGGACCATAGTAAATGGTCCCGGCCCATTATGCTGTGATAGCATGCTGTCAGAAACAGCAGCTATCACAGCTCAGGAACGCCGGGCTCGAGCACTGCTGTGCTGAATGAGACCGATCGCTGCTATTGGCTAGTTACTCACTGACTAGCCAATAGCGGCGATCGGCGAGGCGGGACCATAGTAAATGGTCCCGTCCCATTATGCCGTGATAGCCTGCTGTCAGAAACAGCAGCTATCACAGCGCATGAACGCGCCGGGCGCGCGCACCGCTGTTCTAACTGCAAGACGTACTATTACGGCATGGAGCGCGAACGATAGAGCTGCCATGACGTAATAGTACGTCAAGGAGCGGGAAGGGGCTAATGCTGGTGGAAAAGAAGTATCTGAAGACATGGAGAGAGTAGTGGTCTTCTTATTGGTTACTATACCTCTTCTAAGGACAGGTAATAAACCTATAGCATCCGCCTGCCCTTCAGATTATCCAATTTTAACCATTTATTATGTTTCTGATTAGCACATTTTTGATTGTCAATTTTTTTTTTCTATAATTAGATATTTAAAGAGAAAACATTAAAAAATATAATGTGGTCAAATTTTTTAATATTGGATCAGGGGTGATCTGGGCTTTTGGGCATTAAAGGACATTGACCCCCTAATGAACTTCTATAGAGATTATATTTTTTTGAAGACCCTGCACTTAAATATTTGGGAGTGTTGTGATTGACAATGGAGTCGTAGGTCTTCTCTGGCTATGTGCTCTCGGCCACTGCCTTAATGCCCTTCTGGTCAGTCCAATCTTGAGACATATGCTCTTTTCCCTTTCCCAGATTTTGTAAAAATTCTCGAATTATCAAAAATTCTAGTGTTACACAACGTTTACTGTAGGAATGATTAAATATAAAAATGATGATCAATAATATATCAGTGGGGCTAGAGCCCATATTCAGATTTCTCCTGTCTTCAGTTCTACATATGAAGTCTCTTTAATTGGTGGCAGGTGTAATAATTATGTTTAAGCACGATTTTCTATCGGATACAGCATCAGGATACACTTTTGGTTGGCCCCGAAGTGTTGGACATTTGTGACAGTCACAAAGTCGCCCATAACTTTTTTTACATTGGAAAACACTGAGTTGGCAAAGTAGTAATGAAGTGATTTTTACCAACAGTTAGTGTGAAGCAGTAGGGGGTTTGTACAATTTTACAGTTATACATATAGGGTATGCACATTTTTCAAATATTTCCTATACACATATTTGTTATTCATTTTAAATTTTTTTTGTCAATATTTATTTATTTTTTTTAACAAGTTTTGAATTGGCTTTTATGAAAAAGATTTTATTACTTTTTGAGATACAGCTTCTATGTATTTTGGATACATAGAAGCTGTATCTTGTGGTCAAAGCCGAATCCGTCATGTCAGAGGGACTGACGGCTTCAGTGAATGCTGGTCATGCGTGTCTCTAACATGCAAGATCCAGCTATTATCGATCACATCTAAGTTCATCGTCAGTTGCCCTGAGCTATCAGATTCAGCTTTGACAGCAAGATACAGCTTCTATGTATCCAGAATACATAGAAGCTGTATCTGAAAAAGTAAAAAAATTTTTTACTAACACCCAATTCAGAACTTGTTAAAAAAAAAACATTCGATTTATTTAAAAAAAAAATTGCCATAAAAGGTTTACATATTTTAACAGTATTATGGTGGAAAAAATCCATGTTTTAAGTGGCATTTTTCCTGGTATTTCTTATTAGCTGCAAAAAAGATTGGCGGCCAGATGTAAGCTTGAAGTCAATGGTGAAATATGAAAAGATTTAGAAACATGAAGTTTTTTTAGGTGGCTTTTCTTTTATTTTAACATGCACTTTTCAGGTCAGTGGAGTTTTTCCAAAATCTCAGCAAGTGTGACTTTGTTGTTTTTTTTGCATCATTTAGTGCCATTTTTTTTCCCCAAAGACCACCATAGGTTTTTTTTCTCTTTAAAAAAAGCCGCAAGTGTCAATGTGTTTTACATTTTTTTATGGCGTTTTTGGTGGTTTTTAAAAAAAAAAAACAACAATGTGTTGCAAAGAGAAATCTTTGCATCCCATAATATTTGAATCACATGATTTGCCATGTTAAAAACACGACCTAGAAAAAAAAATGCTGGTAGTAATACACACTATAAGCAACAAAATAAAAAAAACGCCACAAAATGGCCAAGAAAAACAAATGTACCTTTTTACAAAAAAAAACAAAAACTGAGAAAAAGGGTTTCTGAAGTAGACCGTAGGCCTCATATGAAATAATGGGGCAGATTCCGGCAAGTGATGCGCCAGAATTTTGTTGCATTTTAAATTCACTGCATTTATTAAAACAGTGTTTTCCACAATTATTATTTATTACCTATAAATAGGATAGATAAAAAAAATGTAGGACAATATGGGCCCAACCACTAGGACCCCCACCAATCTTCTGACCCCTGTTCCTCTTTATTGCACGATCGCAGAGAGGATGATTTTGATTGGAGCGGTGGTCGCACATCTGCGCTGTCACTCTGTTGAGTGTATTTTGGGCTGATGGAAACAGCTAAGTGCTACACCCAGCTGACTTTGTCGGCCCCATGGACATAGAATGGAATGGCAGCGCATCAGAATATGTAGAAGCTGTATCTCAACAAGTCAAAATCATCCTCACTGCAAGATTGTGTAGTCATGAGGAACGGGGGTCCTGACCCCGTTCTAGAGATCGGAGGGGTTCCCAGTGGTGGGGCCCCCAGTGAACATACATTTATCACTGAATACTTATTTGCAACATGTCTGTGGATTTTTTCGAGTCGTGAAATGCTCCAGATTTATCACTGGTGTGTGTCAGTTTACTGGTCTAAAGTATACAATCCAATCAGTGGCATAAAGAAGGAAAAGATGCGCCAAACCTATCAAACAGCAGGTCATATTTATCAATAATTGCTTCAGGTGCCAGCTAGAGGTGCCAAGCTGAAGATGAGCTAAAGTTTTTAATGACGCACAAGTTGTTTGGTGAAATAAATGGATGACTCAAGTCCCCAAGATCGAGAGCCGTTCTTAGAGGGGGAGTCCCGAGATAATCTGTCCACTCCTCCCGTGACTATACCCTTTTTCCTTGATTTCATCTGGTTACTCAATTTATCAAATTCTAGTGTTGTAACCAGGACAAAGGTTAGTGTGGTGCAGTCCTTGTGAAAGTGCAATACGAGTTTAATTGGGAAATTAATTGCTTTGTTAGGATCAATAGAAACTGCAAAATGATAAAATTATCTGTAAACAAAGGAACAAAGGGCCAAAAAACATATTGTATACTGATTAACCAGTAACACTTTTATCAGATTAAAAACTCAATAAGGAAGATTTACTAAGCCAAACGAGACAAACGAGCAGCAAAGAAAAGGAGAACATGGCGTCACACAAAGAGGAAATATAAAATCTCGTAAAAATATGCGACATTTTTTGGTACAAAGTATTGATGTATATGTATATCAGCCATGAGTACTTTGGCTCAGTAGATTTTCTGCTGCTTAGATCACTAAAATACTCTACATACCAAAAATGCTTAAAAAACATGTCGACACCTGAACATCATGTCCACAAATATACATCCTCCTCACCATAAATATCAATATGGTTTTGCCCCACTGACAAGAAATATCAGCCTCCCCCTTCTCTGTAGACTTTTCACTACACTACTGCTCATTAATTTCAATAAACCCCCAGATTTGTCGATTTCTCTGTAAAAGATGAACGTGATACTTGTATTTTGCATAGAAATAGGTCTATCTACTGTTTTAGGAAGGAGTTATTCATTGAAAAAGGATAGGCTAAAGTCGCTTTGAGAAATGCAGGGCATAGTCTGCGGGAAATTGCTTGCCAGGAGAAGGTTTCTCTTGGTGGCGTGCAGTGTACCTGTAATGTCGGGGTAGGGAGACGGACAGGTGAGCCCTAATCTACCCGCCACTCAGTCCCTGCCTACTTGAACAGTCCATCCTAGGTGACGGCGTACAACTGGGCGACGGTCCCTACGCTCACTATGTGCACGACAAACAAAACAGACAAGGGAACACAGAAACAAGGACAGTTGCCCACGGAAACACCGTGAGCAAACAGAGTAGTGAACGAGCCGAGTCAAACCAGGAGAGAACGCGGTAACAAAAGCAGAACAGGAGAATAGTCAGTCAAGCAGGGTCAATATGAAACAGAGGTCAATGTTAATAGCAGGAACAGCAGAGCCAGGAAACACAAGAATCACAGGCAAAGGACAGGCAGCAAATGAAGATATAAATAGACCAAGGGCGGGAGCTAGAACAGTCTGGCCAGGCTGTGATAGGTTCTCCCACTCCTCAACCTACTAGCCTGAGTGGTAGCAGATAGAGTCACTCTATCAGACCTAGGGACAGATGCAGACTGATTAACCACGGGCGACGACACAGAAGCTGTGTCTGGCAGATCCTTTACAGTACCCCCCCCCCTTTCATGAGGGGCCACTGGACCCTTCCTAGGTGGACCTGGCTTTTTGGGGAACCAAAGATGGAACCTCCTGAGCAATAACCCAGCGTGAACATCCCGGGCGGGTACCCAAGTCCTCTTCTCAGGCCTGTATCCTCTCCAATGGACCAGGTACTGGAGGGAGCCTTGGACCATCCTGCTGTCCACAATCTTGGCCACCTCGAATTCTACCCCTTCAGGGGTGAGAACAGGGACCGGGGGTTTCCTCGAGGTAGCCAAGGACGGGGAGCAGCATTTCAGGTGGGAGGCATGAAACACGTTGTGCATTTGAAAGGACGGGGGTAACTCCAGCCGGAAGGATACAGGGATAAGGACCTCAATGACCTTGTACGGCCCTTTATACCGGGAAGCAAACTTTTTGGACGGAAGTTTTTTGAAGACAGCCACACCAGATCCCCGACCACAAACAAGGGGTTAGCAGAACGTCTTTTATCTGCCTGAGTCTTTTGTATGCTCTGGGACGCCTCAAGGTTCTACTGAACCTGGGCCCAGACTGTGCACAGTTCCCGATGAACGACATCTACCTCGGGATTGTTGGAGCCACCAGGTGAAATGGAGGAGAAACGTTGATTAAACCCAAAATTACAGAAAAAGGGGCAGACCCCTAACGAGTTACTGACCCGGTTATTAAGGGAAAATTCAGTGAGGGGAATGAAGGAGACCCAATCATATTGACAGTTAGAGATAAAATTTCTTAAATATTGTTCTAGAGACTGATTAGTCCTCTTAGTTTGGCCATTAGTTTCAGGATGGAAGGCCAAGGAGAAGGACAGATCAATCTCCAACTTCTTACAGAAAGCTCTCCAAAACAATGAAACAAATTGTACCCCTCTGTCAGAAACAATATTGACAGGAACCCCATGGAGACGCAGGATGTTTTTGACAAAGGTAGCTAACGTCTTGGCATTGGGTAGTTTCTTGAGGGGCACAAAGTGGCACATCTTACTGAAGCGGTCTACTACAACCCACACCACCGACTTGCCTTGGGATGGAGGTAGATCGGTGATAAAATCCATGGAGATATGAGTCCAAGGTCTCTGAGGAATGGGCAAAGAACATAGTAAGCCCGCTGGTCGGGACCTGGGAGTCTTGGACCTAGCACAAATTTCACAAGCGGCGACGTAGGCCTTAACGTCTTAAGGCAACCCAGGCCACCAATAGGCTCTAGAAATTAGGTGCTTGGTACCCAGGATGCCAGGATGGCCAGATAGTGCAGAGTCATGATTTCCCTGATTACCCTTAGCCGGAATTGCAGGGGAACAAACAGCTTGTTCTCAGGAAGGTTCCCGGGAGCTGAACCTTGATCAGCCGCAATTTCGGAGACTAAGTCAGAATCAACAGAGGATATGATTATACCTGGGGCAAAACACAAGCTGGATCCTCCTCCGAAGGAGGGCTGGCCATGAAGCTATGCGACAGTGCATCAGCTTTAATATTTTTAGACCCAGCCCTATAGGTGACCACGAAGTTGAATCTAGTAAAAAACAACGCCCATCGAGCTTGTCTCGGGTTTAGCCTCCGTGCAGATTCTAGGAAAACCAGATTCTTGTGGTCAGTAAGGACCGTTACCTGGTGCCTAGCCCCCTCCAAGAAGTGACGTCACTCTTCAAATGCCCATTTAATGGCTAAGAGTTCGCGGTTGCCAACGTTATAGTTGCTCTCAGTGGGTGAGAACTTCCTGGAGAAGTAGGCACAGGGACGGAGATGGGTGAGGGACCTGGTACCCTGGGACAAGACAGCACCCACTCCCACCTTGGAGGCGTCAACCTCCACGATGAATTTCCCTTTGGTTAGGCTGAATCAGCACTGGGGCAGAGATAAAGCACTTCTTAAGGATCTCAAAAGCCTGGACCGCCTCCGGAGGCCAGTGGAGGAGATCAGCACCCTTGCGAGTAAGATCCGGAAGAGGCTTAGCGATGACCGAGAAGTTAGCAATAAATCTCCTGTGGTAATTAGCAAACCCCAGGAAGCACTGTAACGCCTTCAGGGAGGCAGGTTGGAACCATTCAGCCACAGACTGAACTTTGGCAGGGTCCATGCGGAATTCATTAGGAGTGAAGATATGACCCAAAAATTGTATCTCCTGCACCCCAAACACACATTTTTCGGTTTTAGCAAAGAGTTTGTTTTCCCGAAGGGCCTGGAGCACCTTCCTGACATGCTCAATGTGGGAGGACCAGTCCTTGGAAAACACAAGTATATCATCAAGGTACACTACAAGAAATACCCCCAGGTAGTCTCTTAAAATCCCATTAATTAAATTCTGGAAGACCGCGGGAGCATTACAAAACCCAAAGGGCATGACGAGGTATTCGAAATGACCTTCGGGCATGTTAAACGCAGTCTTCCACTCATCCCCTTCTCTGATTCGGATAAGGTTATAAGCCCCCCGAAGATCAAACTTAGAGAACCATTGGGCCCCTTGAACCTGATTGAAGAGATCAGGAATCAAGGGAAGGGGATACTGGTTCCTTACAGTGACCTTATTCAAGTTTCGGTAATCGATGCACGGCCTAAGACCACCATCCTTCTTCCCTACGAAGAAGAAGCCAGCACCTACCGGAGAAGTAGAGGGGCGAATGTAACCCTTGGCCAGGCTTTCCTGGATATATTCTCTCATGGCTTCACGTTCGGGACAAGAGAGATTAAATATCCTACACTTAGGGAGCTTAGCTCCTGGTACCAAATCGATAGCGCAATCGTATTTTCTATGAGGAGGTAACTCTTCGGAGGCCTTTTTAGAAAAAACATCAGCGAAATCCTAAATGAACTCAGGTAGAGTGTTCACCTCCTCAGGGAGAGAAATAAAATTAATAGAAAGACAGGACGTCATGCATTCATTACCCCATTTAGTAAGATCCCCCGTATTCCAGTTAAATGTGGGATTATGCCTCTGCAACCAGGGAAGGCCTAAAACCAAATCGGACGATAATCCCTGCATCACCAGTACAGAACACTGCTCCAAATGAATGGAACCAACAAGGAGTTCAAAAACAGGGGTATGCTGCGTAAAATAACTATTTGCAAGTGGAGTGGAGTCGATACCCACTACCGGGACAGGTTCAGGTAAATCAATCAATGGCATAGCTAGAGACATAGCAAATTCCACAGACATAATATTAGCAGAAGACCCTGAATCCACGAAGGCACTGCCGGTGGCAGACCTACCCTCAAAAGAGACCTGAAAGGGAAGCAAGATCTTATTAGGTTTCATATTTACGGGAAACACCTGTGCGCCCAAGCGACCTACCCGATGGTCACTTAGGTGCAGAAGTTTTCCGGCTGGAGTATTCTTACGCCTAGGACAGTCGTTCACTTGATGCTTGTCATCCCCACAGTAGAAGCAGAGACCATTCTTCCTGCGGAGCTCTCTACGTTGTTGGGGAGACACGGAGGCCCCGATTTGCATTGGTTCATCCGAGTTTTCCATGGAAGAACGAAGCAACGGAACTTCGGGTTCCATCATAGGGGAGCCAGAGGAGAAGGTACAAAAACGTTCAAGTCGTCGTTCCCTGAGACGTCGGTCAAGACGTACCGCTAAAGCCATAACCTGATCTAGAGAGTCAGAAGAGGGATAGCTAACTAACAGGTCTTTCAGGGCGTTCAACAGACCCAATCTAAACTGGCACCTCAAGGCAGGGTCATTCCACCGAGAAGCTACACACCACTTCCTAAAGTCAGAACTGTACTCCTCAATGGGTCTCTTACCCTGACGTAAGGTCACCAGCTGACTCTCGGCAAAAGCAGTCTTGTCAGTCTCGTTATAGATGAGCCCGAGAGCAGAAAAAAAAAGGTCAACAGAGGAAAGTTCAGGGGGGTCAGGAGCCAAGGAGAAGGCCCATTCTTAGGGGCCGTCCTGGAGCCGGGACATAATTATACCCACTCGCTGGATCTTAGAACCTGAGGAGTGGGGCCTTAGACGGAAATAGAGCCTACAACTCTCCTGAAAGGATAAAAAAGTCTTCCGGTCCCCTGAGAACCGGTCAGGCAACTTGAGGTGGGATTCAAGAGGTGAGGTGGAGGGCACTACCTGGGTAGCATCACGCTGGTTGCACCTCTGAGCCAGGGCTTGGACCTGTAGGGAGAGACCCTGCATTTGCTGAGCCAGGGCCTCAAGGGGGTCCATAGTAGTGTAGGAACCAGGGTAGAAAAGGTATATAGGCCTGTGATTATGTAATGTCGGGGTAGGGAGAGGGACAGGTGAGCCCTAATCTACCCGCACAGTCCGTCCTAGGCGACGGCGTACAACTGGGCGATGTTCCCTACGCTCACTATGTGCACGACAAACAAAACAGACAAGGGAACACAGAAGCAAGGGAAGAGGAGCAGTTGCCCACGGAAACACTGTGAGCAACAGAGTAGTGAATGAGCTGAGTCAAACCAGGAGAGAACGCGGTAACGAAAGCAGAACAGGAGAATAGTCAGTCAAGCAGGGTCAATATGAAGCAGAGGTCAATGGTAATAGCAGGAACAGCAGAGCCAGGAAACACAAGAATCACAGGCAAAGGACAGGCAGCAAATGAAGGTATAAATAGACCAAGGGCGGGAGCTAGAACAGTCTGGCCAGGCTGTGATAGGTTCTCCCACTCCTCAACCTACCAGCCTGAGTGGTAGCAGATAGAGTCACTCTATCAGACCTAGGGACAGATGCAGACTGATTAACCACGGGCGTCGACACAGAAGCTGTGTCTGGCAGATCCTTTACACTACCCTCAAGAAATACGCTGAAAACAAGAGAATTTTTGTACGACCATGACCTAGACAACGTCGAGTGACCAGAAAACAGGAGGACAAATTTATCAGTGTTCCAATCGGGACTGATTCAAAACTGCTGGTCAGATATGTGCTGCTCTGATGGAAACACGGAAGAAAAATGTGTCAATTGCGGCTGCCTTGTAGCCCGTGGCTTGAAGCGATGTGTTGCAGCCTGAAAACCATTGTTTAGGCCCATTATTAAAAAAAAATAGGCTATTGTGGGCTAAAATGCACAGCTGGACCTCTGGTCAGTGGGAGAACGTTAAGGTTTTCGAGTCCAAGAGACTAAAGTTTGTTTGTCATGTGACAGGTAAGTGCATGTTTCAGGAGAGCATTCAGCCCACAGTCAGGCATGGAGGAGGTTTCATTATGGTCTGGGGAGGTTTTGGAAGTGGTGTGGTTGGTGACTTAGAAGGAATCATGGCCCCCAAGTGCTCCCACAACATCCTGATACCCCTTGCTATCCCTTCCGGTTGTGGTTTCACATTACCGCAAGATAACGACCCCAAAACATACCTCCTGACATTACAAAAAGTATATTCAGCCAAAAGAATGACAACAGATATTGAGGAACATGGTGTGGCTACCCCAGGGTCCCGATTGCAATCCAACTGAACTCCTTTGGGATAATCCGGAAAAGTGGGATCGAGATGTGCAAGTTATGGGTCAAAATCAACTTTGGGAGCTGCTACAAGAGAAGTGGCTTCAATCGGAGCTAAAGCTTTAGACACGTTAACCGACAGAATGCTCCGGGTTTATACTGCTGTGATCGCTGCTAAGGACGGATACTTTTTAGAGAGAACAATTTAGGGAAACCAAGACTCAATGTTCGTGAGTACAAAACATCTTTATTTGCCTAAATACATTACATCCATATTCATTACAAACTAGATTCTTTTTTCAATTCCCCCCCAAAAAATCGATGATTTAGGTGGTGTATTGAAATTAATGAGCAGTGGTGTATATCTTGGAAACTAACTGCTTTGATATTTGTCCATTCCAACCACAAGAACACTCTTTTTGTTGGGCACTGTTAGGTAATAAAACCTGGCTTTCAGCGGGGGCTCCAAGTAAACCCAGGTATTTGATGAGTTCGTTCAGAATTTTATGCAGTCAATAATTTTCAAAATAGATTAGATAAAACATTTTCAAACAAATTTGACATTAACCATTCTTCAATCATTGTCAGACCCAGTCTTATCCATTGAACCAGGGCTGGACAAATCCTACAAGCCAGGGAGCCAAAGAACCTAATAAAATGCAGAAGGCAACTACATATTTGAGGTTTTTTTCTGATGAAAGGAACTCTTAGTATCTGGCTAGAAAAAATAAATAAAAAAATTACCTGATTCCCAGATTGGTCTAACTGGTTATTGAATGTATAAAGTCACTATAGATGGTGAAGAGTAAACATCCCACCAAAGTCTTATTGTCGTGAGACAATTACTCCACTATGGCCAATATTTGGTTGGTCTGTGACTACTTGACCATGGAATCTCCAATCAAGAGTCGTATGCAAACATAAAACTACTCTACAAAATTGCCCATTGCTGCTCTGTACAGACAGGGGACTCAGGACCCCTGTACTATTGATTGATAGGGGTCCCAATAATTAAATGTTTATTACCTATCCTGTGGATAGGTGATAAATTGTTGTTTACCCCTTTAACTCCTGAATGTATTTTCACGTACATGCACGTCATAGAAAGGGTCTTTTTCCCACATTCTGACAAGCATGTAAATGATATTGACCACCGTTGCAATGACCGAGATCGGAGAGGCAGTTTGTTTCACCCCTTTAACCCTTTCCCGACATTTGTCGTAAGTATACGTCATGAAAATTGCTTCCCGCAATCAAAATTGATCACTGCATTTAAGGGGTTTGTAGCTCATCGGCACCCCAGCAATTAAATTGCCGGGGTGCTGGTGGCTGCAATGTCAACCGGATGCCTAATACTCCCGAGGCCTCTCAGCCTACCTAGTATGGAAGCCTTCCAGGCCCTGCCCAGAGGCGGGGCCTGAAAGACTTCCTTAGCTGATGGCAAGATGGTGTCAGCTCAGGAGCTGTGCCTCCGTCATCAGCTTTAGATGTATGTTACAGCTGACATCCACCTGTAATGGCAGGAACCAGAGTTAGCTCCGATCTCTGCCATTAACCCCTTTGATTCAGCGATCGAAAGTGATCGCTGCATCTTAGAGGTTGGCAGCAAGTCGGCAGCCCTTCATCCGATCGCAGGGCTGCCAACTGCTGCTATGGCAACAGAAGGCGGAACAATGGCCTCCTGCTCTGCCATTACGGAAGCCGATTAGGTCCTACCCACAGGCGAAGCCTAATCGGCCTGCTGTCAGTGAACACTGACAGATCTAATACACTGCACTACATAGTAGTGCAATGTAATAGAAAAAACAAATATCTGACCATTGGACCTTCAAGTCCCCTAGTGGCACTAAAAAGAAAGTTTAAAAAAAAGTGAAAAAATATTGTCAAAAATATAATAAATGTTTCAAGTAATAAAATTAAACACAATCGCCCTTTTCCCTTATCAAGTCCTTTATTATTGAAAAAAATAAATAAACCATACATATTTGGTATAGCAGCGTCTGTAACCGCCTGAACTATAAAAATATTATAATATTTGTTCCACGTGGTGTACGTTGTAAAAAAAAACTTAGAAACAATGCCACAATTTCTGGTTTTTGGTCACTTTGCCCTACAAAAATTGGAATAAAAAGTGATCAAAACGTTGCATGTATCCAAAAATGATACCAATACTAACTACAGCTTGTCCCGCAAAAAAACAAGCCCTCATACAGCTCCATTGAGGAAAAAATTAAAAAGTTATGGTTCTCAGAACATGGCGACAAAATATTTTTTTTTTTACAAAAGTAATTTTATTGTGGAAAAAGTTGTAAAACATAAAAAAGTGCTATAAATTTGGTATCGGCGGAATCGTACTGACCCGCAGAATAAAGTTAACATGTAGTTTATAATGCATAGTGAACGCTGAAAAAAAAAACAACTAAAAACCTATGCCAGAATTGCTGTTTTTTGTCAACTTGCCTCCCAAAAAATAGAATAAAAAGTGATCAAAAAGTCGCATGTACCCCAAAATGGTACCAATAATAACTACAGCTCGTCCCGCAAAAAAACAGCCCTCATACCACTACGTCATAGTGACATGTCAGAAGTTTGTATTGGTGGGGGTCTGAGCACTGAGACCCCACCAATCACTAGAACGAAGCAGCTGAAGCGCTCAGCCGCTTCGTTTCTGTTCGGCTTTTTCCGGAAAGCCAATATATCGGAGAACTGGCTCATAGGCTTTCTATTCATTCCGCACACCGATATATTCATTCCCTGAAAAAGCCGAACAGACACGAAGCGGCTGAGCGCTCACACGAGCGTTTCAGCTTCTTTGTTCTAGTGATTGGACCCCCACCAATCCAAACTTCTGACATGTCACTATGACATGTCAGAAATTTGTCAAACGTTTAGATACACTTAAAGGCTCCAATAAGTCAGGAAATAAAAATATGCAGTTGTGCCGGCCCGAGGGGAACATTTCTTCTGTTTCAAAAGGCCAATTTTCAAGGCCCTAAAATTAGGGAACCAGGAAGGGGAGGGCCCAAACATATCTGCCGGAAGCGAGGGCGCCCGTATTATACCAGGACAACACTTCCCAGCAAAATTCCCCAAACTGCAAAGGTGCGGAGTGTGGACCAAAAGGGGGATAAGGAAGGAAATTTATCAGTGCGACACCGGCCTGTGCAGAAAGGATTGTGTCACAGCATAACACACATCTATGGATTATTTTATTGTTTACCCCATTATTATACCACCTGACTATGCCCCTGATGTACTCTGCCCAACTTACATGTGCCCCACATTATAAACTGAAATACCAGTAAAACTTCGAACAAAACTATTACCAAGCAAAATCCATGCTCCAAAAGACAAATGGTGCTCCCTCCCTTTTGAGCCCTATAGTGTTCCCAAACAGCTGTTTACTTCTACATATATGGCATCGCCATACCATGAAGAACCCTTTTAACAATTTTTGGGGTGTGTGTCTCCAGTGGCACAAGCTGGGCATGACATAATTGCCTCTGAAATGGCATGTGTGAAATGGGTGTGGTTTTCAAAATGGGGTCACTTGTCAGGGGTTTCTTTTATTATTTCACATCAGAGCCCCTGCAATTGTGAACCAATACTTTATAAATTGCCAAATTAGGCCTCAACTTTGCATGGTATTCTTTCACTCCTGAGACCTGTCGAATGTCCAGGCAAAAGGTTAGGGCCACATGTAGGGTGATTCTAAAACCGGGAAACACAGCATAATAATTAGAGAGTCGTCTTGTTAATGTGGCACAAGCTGGGCACCATATATTGGCATATATATGGAAAAGTTCCCATTTTCATTTCGCAACATCGAGTGCACCCTAATTTCTGCAAAACACCTGCGGGGTTAACATGCTCACTACACCCCTAGGTGAATACCTTGAGGGGTGTAGTTTCGAAAATGGGGTCACTTCTGGGGTGTTTCCACTGTTTTGGTTCCACAGAGGCTCTGCAAATGCGACATAGCGACCGGAAACCAATCCAGCAAAATCTGCACTAAAAAAGCCAAATGGCACTCCTTCCCTTCTGAGCCCTACTGTGTGCCCAAACAGCAGTTTATAACCACATATGGGGTATTTCCATACTCGTAAGAAATTGCTTTACAAATACTGGGGTGCTTTTTCTCCTTTATTTGTTGAGAAAATGAAAAATTTTGAGCTAAAGCTACGTCTTATTGGAAAAAAATATATATTTTGATTTTCACTGCCCAATTCAAATAAAATCTATGAAACACCTGTGGGGTCAAAATGCTCACTACACCCCTAGATTAATTGGTTTCGTAAATGGAGTTACATTTGGGTAGTTTCCATTGTACTGGTACCTTAGGGGCTTTGTGAAAGCGACATGGTGCCAAGAAACCAATCCAGCAAAATCTTTGCTCCAAAAGCGAAATGGCGCTCCTTCTCTTCTGAGCCCTGCCGTGTGCGCACACCTCAGTTTCTGACCAGATATGGGGTATTTCCGTACTCCAGAGTTGCTTTACAAATGTTAGGGTTACTTTTTCTTCTTTATTCCTTGTGGACATTGTTTTATTTTTCGCTAAATCTACATCTTATTGGAAAAAAATTTAATTTTTCATTTTAACGTTCATATTTTAATAAAATCTATGAAACACCTGTGGGGTCAAAATACTCACTACACCACTAGATGAATTCCTTGTGGAGGTGAGCATCACATCCTATGACAAGCGACCATATACATCAGCACGTGGAGATGCATAATGAACAGAAGCATTGCACAAAAATAAAATAGAGACCTGATATCTCATTCTCCAAAAACTGCAGAATATTGGCAATACATATTGAGTGGCGTTTCTCTGGTCAAAACCTTCTGTGTTACAGAAAAAAATTATTAATCGTGAATTTCTGCAAGAAAAAAATTAATTGACAAATTTCACGTCTACTTTGCTTTAATTCTTGTGAAATGCCAAAAGGGTTTAGAAACTTTCTAAATGCTGTTTTGAATACTTTTAGGGTGCAGTTTTTTAAATGGTGTGATTTATGGGAGTTTGTATTGCATGGGCCTCTCAAAGCCACTTCAGAACTGAACTGGTCCCTGTAAAAATAGCCTTTTGAAATTTTCTTGAAAAGAAGAGAAATTTCTGCTAAAGTTCTAAGCCTTGTAATGTCCTAGAAAAATTAAAAGATGTTCAAAAAACAAAGCCAATCTATAGCAGACATATGGGAACTGTTAATTAGCAAGTATTTTGTGTGGTAATACTATCTGTCTTATAAGCAGATGCATTTAAATTGAGAAAAATGCTAATTTTAGAAGTTTTTCACAATTAAACACTGAATGTATCGACCAAATTTTACCACTAACTTAAAGTACAATGTGTCACTAGAAAACAATCTCAGAATCGCTTGGAAAGGTAAAAGTATTCTAAAGTTCTTACCACATAAAGTGACACGTCAGTTTTGAAAAATAAGGCTCTGTCAGTAAGGTCAAAAAAGGCTGCAGCTGAAAGAAGATAATGCCCCAGGCAATAGTGACTGCAACATTTAAGTGGTTTGATAGAGTCAGGGTGGCTCCCTCTGACACCCATTGGGGGCCCGCGAACGCGATTACCGAATGCTGCTGGGTTGCCATAGTAGGCGGAGGCCTGCTTTACAAAGTATACTAAAGCATTGTGTTAGCAAGCAGAAGATTGCAATGTGAAGACCCATAGTGGTACAAAAAAAAAAAAAAGATAATAGTTGATTGTATCTTTACTATAAACTATGACCATAACTGAAAATTTAAAACACTTAAACTAATTTATTTGTTTTTCCAGGGACAACATATACTGTAACTGATACATCACAGACAATAACATCTCCTGTAACTGATACATCACAGACAATAACATCTCCTGTAACTGATACATCACAGACAATAACGTCTCCTGTAACTGATACATCACAGACAATAACGTCTCCTGTAACTGATACATCACATACAATAACATCTCCTGTAACTGATACATCACATACAATAACATCTCCTGTAACTGATACATCACATATAATAACATCTCCTGTAACTGATACATCACATATAATAACATCTCCTGTACCTGATACATCACATATAATAACATCTCCTGTAACTGATACATCACAGACAATAACATCTCCTGTAACTGATACATCACAGACAATAACATCTCCTGTAACTGATACATCACAGACAATAACGTCTCCTGTAACTGATACATCACAGACAATAACGTCTCCTGTAACTGATACATCACATACAATAACATCTCCTGTAACTGATACATCACAGACAATAACATCTCCAGTAACTGATACATCACATATAATAACATCTCCTGTAACTGATACATCACAGACAATAACATCTCCTGTAACTGATACATCACATATAATAACATCTCCTGTACCTGATACATCACATATAATAACATCTCCTGTAACTGATACATCACATAGAATAACATCTCCTGTAACTGATACATCACATATAATAACATCTCCTGTAACTGATACATCACATATAATAACATCTCCTGTAACTGATACATCACATATAATAACATCTCCTGAACCTGATACATCACATATAATAACATCTCCTGTAACTGATACATC
Organism: Rhinoderma darwinii; assembly: GCF_050947455.1. NCBI lineage: Eukaryota > Metazoa > Chordata > Amphibia > Anura > Rhinodermatidae > Rhinoderma > Rhinoderma darwinii. Next base: position 404,680,928 of record NC_134689.1, read on the forward strand.
ACATATAATAACATCTCCTGTAACTGATACATCACATATAATAACATCTCCTGTAACTGATACATCACATATAATAACATCTCCTGTAACTGATACATCACATATAATAACGTATCCTGCACCTGATACATCACAGACAATAACATCTCCTGTACCTGATACATCACATATAATAACATCTCCTGTAACTGATACATCACATATAATAACATCTCCTGTAACTGATACATCACGTATAATAACATATCCTGTACCTGATACATCACGTATAATAACATATCCTGTAACTGATACATCACATATAATAACATCTCCTGTAACTGATACATCACATATAATAACATCTCCTGTAACTGATACATCACGTATAATAACATCTCCTGTACCTGATACATCACATATAATAACATCTCCTGTAACTGATACATCACATACAATAACATCTCCTGTAACTGGTACATCACATATAATAACATCTCCTGTAACTGATACATCACATATAATAACGTCTCCTGCACCTGATACATCACAGACAATAACATCTCCTGTACCTGATACATCACATATAATAACATCTCCTGTAACTGATACATCACATATAATAACATCTCCTGTACCTGATACATCACAGACAATAACATCTCCTGTAACTGATACATCACATATAATAACATCTCCTGTACCTGATACATCACATATAATAACATCTCCTGTACCTGATACATCACAGACAATAACATCTCCTGTACCTGATACAACACATATAATAACATCTCCTGTACCTGATACATCACAGACAATAACATCTCCTGTAACTGATACATCACATATAATAACATCTCCTGTAACTGATACATCACAGACAATAACATCTCCTGTAGCTGATACATCACATATAATAACATCTCCTGTAACTGATACATCACATATAATAACATTTCCTGTACCTGATACATCACATATAATAACATCTCATGTAACTGATACATCACATATAATAACATCTCCTGTAACTGATACATCACATATAATAACATCACCTGTAACTGATACATCACATATAATAACATCTCCTGTAACTGGTACATCACATATAATAACATCTCCTGTACCTGATACATCACATATAATAACATCTCATGTAACTGATACATCACATATAATAACATCTCCTGTAACTGATACATCACAAATAATAACATCTCCTGTAACTGATACATCACATATAATAACATCTCCTGTAACTGATACATCACATATAATAACATCTCCTGTAACTGATACATCACATATAATAACATCTCCTGTACCTGATACATCACATATAATAACATCTCCTGTAACTGATACATCACATATAATAACATCTCCTGTACCTGATACATCACATGTAATAACATCTTCTGTAACTGATACATCACATATAATAACATCTCCTGTACCTGATACATCACATATAATAACATCTCCTGTAACTGATACATCACATATAATAACATCTTCTGTAACTGATACATCACAGACAATAACATCTCCTGTAACTGATACATCACATATAATAACATCTCCTGTAACTGATACATCACATATAATAACATCTCCTGTAACTGATACATCACATATAATAACATCTCCTGTACCTGATACATCACATATAATAACATCTCCTGTAACTGATACATCACATATAATAACATCTTCTGTAACTGATACATCACATATAATAACATCTCCTGTAACTGATACATCACATATAATAACATCTCCTGTACCTGATACATCACATATAATAACATCTCCTGTAACTGATAAATCACATATAATAACATCTCCTGTAACTGATAAATCACATATAATAACATCTCCTGTAACTGATACATCAGATATAATAACATCTCCTGTACCTGATACATTACAGACAATAACGACTCCTGTACCTGATACATCACAGACACTAACGTCTCCTGTACCTGATACATCACATATAATAACATCTCCTGTAACTGATACATCACATATAATAACATCTCCTGTACCTGATACATCACAGTCAGAAACATCTTCTGTAACTGATACATCACATATAATAACATCTCCGGTACCTGATACATCACATAAAACATCTCCAGTAACTGATACATCATATATAATAACATCTCCTGTACCTGATACATCACAAATAATAACATCTCCTGTAACTGATACATCACAGACAATAACATCTCCTGTAACTGATACATCACATATAATAACATCTCCTGTAACTGATACATCACATATAATAACATCTCCTGTAACTGATACATCACATATAATAACATCTCCTGTAACTGATACATCACATATAATAACATCTCCTGTAACTGATACATCAAATATAATAACATCTCCTGTAACTGATACATCACATATAATAACATCTCCTGTAACTGATACATCACATATAATAACATCTCCTGTAACTGATACATCACATATAATAACATCTCCTGTAACTGATACATCACATATAATAACATCTCCTGTAACTGATACATCACATATAATAACATCTCCTGTAACTGATACATCAAATATAATAACATCTCCTGTAACTGATACATCACAGACAATAACGACTCCTGTACCTGATACATCACATATAATAACATCTCCTGTACCTGATACATCACATACAATAACATCTCATGTACCTGATACATTACAGACAATAACATCTCCTGAACCTGATACATTACAGACAATAACGTCTCCTGTACCTGATACATCACAGACAATAACGTCTCCTATACCTAATACATCACAGACAATAACATCTCCTGTACCTGATACATCACATATAATAACATCTCCTGTCACTGATACATCACATATAATAACATCTCCTGTAACTGATACATCACATATAATAACATCTCCTGTACCTGATACATCACGGACAATAACGTCTCCTGTACCTGATACATCACATATAATAATATCTCCAGTAACTGATACATCACATATAATAACATCTCCTGTAACTGATACATCACAGTCAATAACATCTCCTGTACCTGATACATCACAGACAATAACATCTCCAGTAACTGATACATCACATATAATAACATCTCCTGTACCTGATACATCACAAATAATAACATCTCCTGTAACTGATACATCACAGACAATAACATCTCCTGTAACTGATACATCACATATAATAACATCTCCTGTAACTGATACATCACATATAATAACTTCTCCTGTAACTGATACATCACATATAATAACATCTCCTGTAACTGATACATCACATATAATAACATCTCCTGTAACTGATACATCACATATAATAACATCTCCTGTAACTGATACATCACATATAATAACATCTCCTGTACCTGATACATTACAGACAATAACGTCTCCTGTACCTGATACATCACAGACAATAACGTCTCCTATACCTAATACATCACAGACAATAACATCTCCTGTACCTGATACATCACATATAATAACATCTCCTGTAACTGATACATCACATATAATAACATCTTCTGTAACTGATACATCACATATAATAACATCTCCGGTACCTGATACATCACATATAATAACATCTCCTGTAACTGATACATCACATATAACATCTCCAGTAACTGATACATCACATATAATAACATCTCCTGTACCTGATACATCACAAATAATAACATCTCCTGTAACTGATACATCACAGACAATAACATCTCCTGTAACTGATACATCACATATAATAACATCTCCTGTACCTGATACATCACATATAATAACATCTCCTGTACCTGATACATCACATATAATAACGTCTCCTGTAACTGATACATCACATATAATAATATCTCCAGTACCTGATACATCACATATAATAACATCTCCTGTAACTGATACATCACATATAATAACGTCTCCTGTAACTGATATATCACATATAATAACATCTCCAGTACCTGATACATCACATATAAGAACATCTCCTGTACCTGATACATCACATACAATAACATCTCCTGTAACTGATACATCACATATAATAACATCTCCTGTAACTGATACATCACATATAATAACGTCTCCTGTAACTGATACATCACATATAAGAACATCTCCTGTAACTGATACATCACATATAATAACATCTCCTGTAACTGATACATCACAGACAATAACATCTCCTGTACCTGATACATCACATATAATAACATCTCCTGTACCTGATACATCACATATAATAACGTCTCCTGTAACTGATACATCACATATAATAACATCTCCTGTACCTGATACATCACATATAATAACGTCTCCTGTAACTTATACATCACATATAATAACATCTCCTGTACCTGATACATCACATATAATAACATCTCCTGTACCTGATACATCACAGACAATAACATCTCCTGTAACTGATACATCACATATAATAACATCTCCTGTAACTGATACATCACATATAATAACATCTCCTGTACCTGATACATTACAGACAATAACGTCTATCGTACCTGATACATCACAGACAATAACGTCTCCTATACCTAATACATCACAGACAATAACATCTCCTGTACCTGATACATCACATATAATAACATCTCCTGTCACTGATACATCACATATAATAACATCTCCTGTAACTGATACATCACATATAATAACATCTCCAGTAACTGATACATCACATATAATAACATCTCCTGTAACTGATACATCACATATAATAACATCTCCAGTAACTGATACATCACATATAATAACATCTCCTGAACCTGATACATCACAGACAATAACATCTCCTGTAAATGATACATCACATATAATAACAACTCCTGTAATTGATACATCACATATAATAACATCTCCTGTAACTGATACATCACAGACAATAACATCTCCTGTAACTGATACATCACATATAATAACATCTCCTGTACCTGATACATCACATATAATAACGTCTCCTGTAACTGATATATCACATATAATAATATCTCCAGTACCTGATACATCACAGACAATAACATCTCCTGTACCTGATACATCACAAATAATAACATCTCCTGTAACTGATACATCACATACAATAACATCTCCTGTAACTGATACATAACATATAATAACATCTCCTGTACCTGATACATCACATATAATAACGTCTCCTGTAACTGATTCATCACAGACAATAACATCTCCTGTATCTGATACATCACATATAATAACATCTCCAGTAACTGATACATCACATATAATAACATCTCCTGTACCTGATACATCACAAATAATAACATCTCCTGTAACTGATACATCACATACAATAACATCTCCTGTAACTGATACATCACATATAATAACGTCTCCTGTAACTGATACATCACATATAATAACATCTCCAGTACCTGATACATCACAGACAATAACATCTTCTGTAACTGATACATCACATATAATAACATCTCCTGTAACTAATACATCACATATAATAACGTCTCCTGTAACTGATACATCACAGACAATAACATCTCATGTACCTGATACAGCACATATAATAACATCTCCTGTAACTTATACATCACATATAATAACATCTCCTGTACCTGATACATCACATATAATAACATCTCCTGTACCTGTTACATCACAGACAATAACATCTCCTGTAACTGATACATCACATATAATAACATCTCCTGTAACTGATACATCACATATAATAACATCTCCTGTAACTGATACATCACATATAATAACATCTCCTGTACCTGATACATCACATATAATAACGTCTCCTGTAACTGATACATCACATATAATAACATCTCCTGTAACTGATACATCACATATAATAACATCTCCTGTAACTGATACATCACAGACAATAACGTTTCCTGTAACTGATACATCACATATAATAACATCTCCTGTAACTGATACATCACATATAATAACATCTCCTGTACCTGATACATCATATTTAATAACATCTCCTGTAACTGATACATCACAGACAATAACATCTCCTGTAACTGATACATCACAGACAATAACATCTCCTGTAACTGATACATCACATATAATAACATCTCCTGTAACTGATACATCACATATAATAACATCTCCTGTAACTGATACATCACATATAATAACATCTCCTGTACCTGATACATTACAGACAATAACGTCTCCTGTACCTGATACATCACAGACAATAACGTCTCCTGTACCTGATACATCACAGACAATAACATCTCCTGTAAATGATACATCACATATAATAACAACTCCTGTAATTGATACATCACATATAATAACATCTCCTGTAACTGATACATCACATATAATAACATCTCCTGTAACTGATACATCACATATAATAACGTCTCCTGTACCTGATACATCACATATAATAACATCTCCTGTAACTGATACATCACAGATAATAACATCTCCTGTAACTGATACATCACATATAATAACATCTCCTGTAACTGATACATCACAGACAGTAATATCTCCTGTACCTGATACATCACAGACAGTAATATCTCCTGTACCTGATACATCACATATAACATCTCCTGTACCTGATACATCACAGACAATAACATCTCCTGTAACTGATACATCACATATAATAACATCTCCTGTGACTGATACATCACAGACAATAACATTTCCTGTAACTGATACATCACATATAATAACATCTCCAGTAACTGATACATCACAGACAATAACGTCTCCTGTAACTGATTCATCACATATAATAACATCTCCTGTAACTGATACATCACATATAAGAACATCTCCTGTACCTGATACATCACAGACAATAATATCTCCTGTAACTGATACATCACATATAATAACATCTCCTGTAACTGATACATCACAGACAATAACATCTCATGTACCTGATACATCACATATAATAACATCTCCTGTAACTGATACATCACATATAATAACATCTCCTGTACCTGATACATTACAGACAATAACATCTCATGTATCTGATACATCACATATAATAACATCTCCTGTAACTGATACATCACAGACAATAACATCTCATGTACCTGATATATCACATATAATAACATCTCCTGTACCTGATACATTACAGACAATAACATCTCATGTACCTGATACATCACATATAATAACATCTCCTGTACCTGATACATCACACATAATAACATCTCCTGTAACTGATACATCACATATAATAACATCTCCTGTACCTGATACATCACAGACAATAACATCTCCTGTAACTGATACATCACAGACAATAACATCTCCTGTAACTGATACATCACATATAATAACATCTCCTGTAACTGATACATCACAGACAATAACATCTCCTGTAACTGATACATCACATATAATAACGTCTCCTGTAACTGATAAAGCACATATAATAACATCTACTGTAACTGATACATCACATATAATAACATCTCCTGTAACTAATACATCACAGATAATAACATCTCCTGTAACTGATACATCACAGACAATAACATATCCTGTACCTGATACATTACAGACAATAACATCTCATGTATCTGATACATCACATATAATAACATCTCCAGTACCTGATACATCACAGACAATAACATCTCCTGTAACTGATACATCACATATAATAACATCTCCTGTAACTAATACATCACATATAATAACGTCTCCTGTAACTGATACATCACAGACAATAACATCTCCTGTAACTGATACATCACATATAATAACATCTCCTGTAACTGATACATCACATATAATAACATCTCCTGTAACTGATACATCACAGACAATAACATCTCCTGTAACTGATACATCACATATAATAACATCTCCTGTAACTGATACATCACATATAATAACATCTCCTGTAACTGATACATCACATATAATAACTTCTCCTGTAACTGATACATCACAGACAATAACATCTCCTGTAACTGATACATCACAGACAATAACATCTCCTGTAACTGATACATCACATATAATAACATCTCCTGTAACTGATACATCACAGACAATAACATCTCCTGTAACTGATACATCACAGACATTAACATCTCCTGTACCTGATACATCACATATAATAACATCTCCTGTAACTGATACATCACATATAATAACATCTCCTGTAACTGATACATCACAGACAATAACATCTCCTGTAACTGATACATCACATATAATAACATCTCCTGTAACTGATACATCACATATAATAACTTCTCCTGTAACTGATACATCACAGACAATAACATCTCCTGTAACTGATACATCACAGACAATAACATCTCCTGTAACTGATACATCACATATAATAACATCTCCTGTAACTGATACATCACAGACAATAACATCTCCTGTAACTGATACATCACAGACATTAACATCTCCTGTAACTGATACATCACATATAATAACACCTCCTGTAACTGATACATCACATATAATAACATCTCCTGTAACTGATACATCACATATAATAACTTCTCCTGTAACTGATACATCACAGACAATAACATCTCCTGTACCTGATACATCACATATAATAACATCTCCTGTACCTGATACATCACATATAATAACATCTCCTGTAACTGATACATCACATATAATAACATCTCCTGTAACTGATACATCACATATAATAACATCTCCAGTAACTGATACATCACATATAATAACATCTCCTGTACCTGATACATCACATATAATAACATCTCCTGTAACTGATACATCACATATAACATCTCCAGTAACTGATACATCACATATAATAACATCTCCTGTACCTGATACATCACATACAATAACATCTCATGTACCTGATACATCACATACAATAACGTCTCCTGTAACTGATACATCACATATAATAACTTCTCCTGTAACTGATACATCACAGACAATAACATCTCCTGTAACTGATACATCACAGACAATAACATCTCCTGTAACTGATACATCACATATAATAACATCTCCTGTAACTGATACATCACAGACAATAACATCTCCTGTAACTGATACATCACAGACATTAACATCTCCTGTACCTGATACATCACATATAATAACATCTCCTGTATCTGATACATCACATATAATAACATCTCCTGTAACTGATACATCACAGACAATAACATCTCCTGTAACTGATACATCACATATAATAACATCTCCTGTAACTGATACATCACAGACAGTAATATCTCCTGTACCTGATACATCACAGACAGTAATATCTCCTGTACCTGATACATCACATATAACATCTCCTGTACCTGATACATCACAGACAATAACATCTCCTGTAACTGATACATCACATATAATAACATCTCCTGTGACTGATACATCACATATAATAACATCTCCAGTAACTGATACATCACAGACAATAACGTCTCCTGTAACTGATTCATCACATATAATAACATCTCCTGTAACTGATACATCACATATAATAACATCTCCTGTAACTGATACATCACATACAATAACATCTCCTGTAACTGATACATCACATATAATAACAACTCCTGTAATTAATACATCACATATAATAACATCTCCTGTAACTGATACATCACATATAATAACATCTCCTGTAACTGATACATCACATATAATAACATCTCCTGTAACTGATACATCACATATAATAACATCTCCTGTACCTGATACATCACAGACAATAACTTCTCCTGTAACTGATACATCACATATAATAACATCTCATGTAACTGATACATCACAGATAAAATCATCTCCTGTACCTGATACATCACATATAATAACATCTCCTGCACCTGATACATCACATATAATAACATCTCCTGTAACTGATACATCACATATAATAACATCTCCTGTAACTGATACATCACATATAATAACTTTTCCTGTAACTGATACATCACAGACAATAACATCTCCTGTACCTGATACATCACATATAATAACATCTCCTGTAACTGATACATCACATATAAGAACATCTCCTGTACCTGATACATCACAGACAATAATATCTCCTGTAACTGATACATCACATATAATAACATCTCCTGTAACTGATACATCACAGACAATAACATCTCATGTACCTGATACATCACATATAATAACATCTCCTGTAACTGATACATCACATATAATAACATCTCCTGTACCTGATACATTACAGACAATAACATCTCATGTATCTGATACATCACATATAATAACATCTCCTGTAACTGATACATCACAGACAATAACATCTCATGTACCTGATATATCACATATAATAACATCTCCTGTACCTGATACATTACAGACAATAACATCTCATGTACCTGATACATCACATATAATAACATCTCCTGTACCTGATACATCACACATAATAACATCTCCTGTAACTGATACATCACATATAATAACATCTCCTGTACCTGATACATCACAGACAATAACATCTCCTGTAACTGATACATCACAGACAATAACATCTCCTGTAACTGATACATCACATATAATAACATCTCCTGTAACTGATACATCACAGACAATAACATCTCCTGTAACTGATACATCACATATAATAACGTCTCCTGTAACTGATACAGCACATATAATAACATCTACTGTAACTGATACATCACATATAATAACATCTCCTGTAACTAATACATCACAGATAATAACATCTCCTGTAACTGATACATCACAGACAATAACATATCCTGTACCTGATACATTACAGACAATAACATCTCATGTATCTGATACATCACATATAATAACATCTCCAGTACCTGATACATCACAGACAATAACATCTCCTGTAACTGATACATCACATATAATAACATCTCCTGTAACTAATACATCACATATAATAACGTCTCCTGTAACTGATACATCACAGACAATAACATCTCCTGTAACTGATACATCACATATAATAACATCTCCTGTAACTGATACATCACATATAATAACATCTCCTGTAACTGATACATCACAGACAATAACATCTCCTGTAACTGATACATCACATATAATAACATCTCCTGTAACTGATACATCACATATAATAACATCTCCTGTAACTGATACATCACATATAATAACTTCTCCTGTAACTGATACATCACAGACAATAACATCTCCTGTAACTGATACATCACAGACAATAACATCTCCTGTAACTGATACATCACATATAATAACATCTCCTGTAACTGATACATCACAGACAATAACATCTCCTGTAACTGATACATCACAGACATTAACATCTCTTGTACCTGATACATCACATATAATAACATCTCCTGTAACTGATACATCACATATAATAACATCTCCTGTAACTGATACATCACAGACAATAACATCTCCTGTAACTGATACATCACAGACATTAACATCTCCTGTAACTGATACATCACATATAATAACACCTCCTGTAACTGATACATCACATATAATAACATCTCCTGTAACTGATACATCACATATAATAACTTCTCCTGTAACTGATACATCACAGACAATAACATCTCCTGTACCTGATACATCACATATAATAACATCTCCTGTACCTGATACATCACATATAATAACATCTCCTGTAACTGATACATCACATATAATAACATCTCCTGTAACTGATACATCACATATAATAACATCTCCAGTAACTGATACATCACATATAATAACATCTCCTGTACCTGATACATCACATACAATAACATCTCATGTACCTGATACATCACATACAATAACGTCTCCTGTAACTGATACATCACATATAATAACTTCTCCTGTAACTGATACATCACAGACAATAACATCTCCTGTAACTGATACATCACAGACAATAACATCTCCTGTAACTGATACATCACATATAATAACATCTCCTGTAACTGATACATCACAGACAATAACATCTCCTGTAACTGATACATCACAGACATTAACATCTCCTGTACCTGATACATCACATATAATAACATCTCCTGTATCTGATACATCACATATAATAACATCTCCTGTAACTGATACATCACAGACAATAACATCTCCTGTAACTGATACATCACATATAATAACATCTCCTGTAACTGATACATCACATATAATAACACCTCCTGTAACTGATACATCACATATAATAACATCTCCTGTAACTGATACATCACATATAATAACTTCTCCTGTAACTGATACATCACAGACAATAACATCTCCTGTACCTGATACATCACATATAATAACATCTCCTGTACCTGATACATCACATATAATAACATCTCCTGTAACTGATACATCACATATAATAACATCTCCTGTAACTGATACATCACATATAATAACATCTCCAGTAACTGATACATCACATATAATAACATCTCCTGTACCTGATACATCACATACAATAACATCTCATGTACCTGATACATCACATACAATAACGTCTCCTGTAACTGATACATCACAGACATTAACATCTCCTGTAACTGATACATCACATATAATAACATCTCCTGTAACTGATACATCACATATAATAACGTCTCCTGTAACTGATATATCACATATAATAACATCTCATGTAACTGATACATCACATATAATAACATCTCCTGTAACTGATACATCAGATATAATAACATCTCCTGTAACTGATACATCACATATAATAACATCTCCTGTAACTGATATATCACATATAATAACATCTCCTGTAACTGATACATCACAGACAATAACGTCTCCTGTAACTGATTCATCACATATAATAATATCTCCTGTAACTGATACATCACATATAATAATATCTCCTGTAACTGATACATCACATATAATAACATCTCCTGTAACTGATACATCACATATAATAACATCTCCGGTAACCAACACAACACGTTCAGTAAAATCGACTATAAATTCTTCAACCCAAAGATTAACATCTAATGCTACATCATTCATCACAACTCCGACAACCAGCACTCCGAGTTCAACAACAATCAATATACCTACCCAGGAATCTAGTAAGTATCCACATATTTTGAATCTTTTTATCTTTTGCTAAGAAAAATTATTTATGTCAGCTTAAAGAAAATTTGTCACCTGATTTCGCAATACAAACTGTATACAGTACTTTATTAATTAGATCTCTTAGACCTGATGAGGCTTCGAAAATCTATGTCAGAATGGCTGGATAATCGTTATTGAAATTTGTCCTGCTTGATATTAAAATTAGTATTTTATGAGTCCAGCTCTACTCATAATATGCTTTTTTGAATATCAGATGGAAAAATTTGAAAAAGGTTTATACAGTCATTCAGACATGGATTTGCAAAGTAAACACACCAGCCTCATCAGGTCTAAGAGATTTAAATAATAAAGTACATTATGCAATTTGTATTGTAAAATCAGACGACAGCTCCACTTTAATAACATACTGTATCCCCCCAGATTTTAGAAGAACTGAGTTTTGTCTGTTTCCTTTCATGAAATGGAAAGTGGTTTAATTTGCCTTAATTTATTAGTGAAATAATCAAATATTTAACAAAGAAAAAAGATTTTAAAAAAACTGATATAAAAGAAGTAAAGTAGTATAAGTGTAGTGTAAGGATAAACTTGTAAACTGTACATGACATCCACATTCAAGAAATCAAAATATTATTTATGCATGGTCTATAGAACTATATACAAGAAGATGTATAACTTATACCAGCTGTACATATATAATTATATACAGAAGATACCCGGGTTATACCAGCATGCTCCATATCACTATATAGAAGAAGATGTATAACTTATACCAGCTGTACATATATAATTATATACAGAAGATACCCAGGTTATACCAGCATGCTCCATATCACTATATACAAGAAGATGCAAAACTTATACAAGCTTTACATATATAATTATATACAGAAGATGCCCAGGTTATATCAGCGTGCTCCATATCACTATATACAAGAAGATGTATAACTTATACCAGCTGCACATATATAATTATATACAGAAGATACCCGGGTTATACCAGCATGCTCCATATCACTATATAGAAGAAGATGTATAACTTATACCAGCTGTACATATATAATTATATACAGAAGATACCCAGGTTATACCAGCATGCTCCATATCACTATATACAAGAAGATGTATAACTTATACCAGCTGTACATATATAATTATATACAGAAGATGCCCAGGTTATACCAGCATGGTCCATATCACTATATACAAGAAGATGTATAACTTATACCAGCTGTACATATATAATTATATACAGAAGATGCCCAGGTTATACCAGCATGCTCCATATCACTATATACAAGAAGATGCAAAACTTATACAAGCTTTACATATATAATTATATACAGAAGATGCCCAGGTTATATCAGCGTGCTCCATATCACTATATACAAGAAGATGTATAACTTATACCAGCTGCACATATATAATTATATACAGGAGATACCCAGATTATACCAGCATGCTCCATATCACTATATACAAGAAGATGTATAACTTATACCAGCTGTACATATATAATTATATACAGAAGATGCCCAGGTTATACCAGCATGCTCCATATCACTATATACAAGAAGAAGTATAACTTATACCAGCTGTACATATATAATTATATACAGAAGATACCCAGGTTATACCAGCATTCTCCATATCACTATATACAAGAAGATGTATAACTTATACCAGCTGTACATATATAATTATGTACAGAAGATACCCAGGTTATACCAGCATGCTCCATATCACTATATACAAGAAGATGTATAACTTATACCAGCTGTACATATATAATTATATACAGAAGATGCCCAGGTTATATCAGCATGGTCCATATCACTATATGCAAGAAGATGTATAACTTATACCAGCTGTACATATATAATTATATACAGAAGATACCCGGGTTATACCAGCATGCTCCATATCACTATATACAAGATGTATAACTTATACCAGCTGTACATATATAATTATATACAGAAGATGCCCAGGTTATACCAGCATCCTCCATATCACTATATACAAGAAGTATAACTTATACCAGCTGTACATATATAGGTCCAAAAAGCTGAGATCTAAGAAGCAGTTTGAAGACGTCACCACACTGTAAAGGAGCAGCTCATGACTTATTGAAAATGTACTGCACTATATACATGTAGAATATCCTGTGTGTGTTGTGGCTTTCATTTGAAATCCAGAACTTTTTAAAATGTCAAATTGTACTTTTTTTTCTAGTTAAATGTGAGAACGGAGGAACCTATGATAAAAATAAATGCATTTGCACAGAGTTGTTCTATGGTCCTTTATGTGAGTTTATAATTGAAAGAATTCCTGCTGGTAAGTGTAAACTGAATTTTCTTCAGACTAGATTTTTGTTACTGTTCATTAACATTGTATCATATGGTAATAAGCACTGGGTAATGTTGAATAAATTTAGAATATCCCTTTAATATATACATTTTGTTGAGCATTATCTATGAAGTCTTCAGATGTTGCTGTTGCTTTTAAAACATAGTGCTGAACTATGTTCGGAGAGCACCATACTTTACCAATACCCAGTCATGTAATACCAATCAGTGCTCAGAGTGTGCCATACTTTACCAATACCCAGTCATGTAATACCAATCATTCCTCAGAGAGTGTCTTACTTTACCAATACCCAGTCATGTAATACCAATCAGTTCTCAGATAGTGTCATACTTTACCAATACCCAGTCATATAATACCAATTTGTGCTCAGAGAGTGGCATACTTAACCAATACACAGTCATATAATACCAATCTGTGCTCAGAGAGTGCCATACTTTACCAATACACAGTCATATAATACCAATCAGTGCTCAGAGAGTGACATACTTTACCAATACACAGTTATATAATACCAATCAGTCCTCAGAGAGTGCCATACTTTACCAATGCCATACTTTACCAATACAGTCATATAATACCAATTAGTCCTCAGAGAATGCCATACTTTTCCAATACACAGTCATATAATACCAATCAGTCCTCAGAGAGTGCCATACTTTACCAATACACAGTCATATAATTCCAATCAGTCCTTGGAGAGTGCCATACCTTACCAATACACAGTTATATAATACAAATCAGTCCTCAGAGAGTGCCATACTTTACCAATACACAGTCATATAATACCAATCAGTCCTCAGAGAGTGCCATACTTTATTAACAAACAGTCATACATGTATAGTGCCAAATAGTGCTCAGAGAGTGCCATATTTTACTAATAAACAGTCAGATAGTGCCAATTAGTGCTCAGAGAATGCCAAACTTTACCAACAAACAGTCATACATGTATAATGTCACAGTGCTCAGAGAGTGCCATACTTTACCAACAAATAGTCATAAATGTGTAGAGCCAAACAGTGCTCAGAGAGTGCCATACTTTACCAGTAAACAGTCATACATGTATAGTGCCAACTGTGTATAGAGTGCTCAGAGAATGCCAAACTTTATCAACAAACAGTCATACATGTATAATGTCACAGTGCTCAGAGAGTGCCATACTTTACCAACAAATAGTCATAAATGTGTAGAGCCAAACAGTGCTCAGAGAGTGCCATACTTTACCAATAAACATTCATACTGTACATGTATAGCGGCAAACAGTGCTCAAAGAGTGCCATACTTTACCAACAAATAGTCATAAATATGTAGAGCCAAACAGTTCTCAGAGAGTGCCATACTTTACTAATAAACAGTCATACATGTATAATGTCAAACAGTGCTCAGAGAGTGCCATAATTTACTAATAAACAGTCATACATGTATAATGTCAAACAGTGCTCAGAGAGTGCCATACTTGACCAATAAACAGCCATACATCTATAAGGCTAAACAATGCTCAGAGAGTGACATACTTTACCAACAAACAGTCATACATGTATAGAGCCAACAGTGCTCAGAGAGTGCCATACTTTATCAATAAACATTCATACTGTACATGTATAGTGCCAAACAGTGCTCAGAGAGTGCCATACTTTGCCAACAAACAGTCATACATGTGTAGAGCCAAACCATGCTCAGAGAGTGTCATACTTTAAGAATAAACAGTCATGCATGTAAAATGTCAAACAGTGCTCAGAGAGTGCCATACTTTACCAATAAACAATCATACAGGTATAATGCAAAACAGTTCTCAGAGAGCGCCATACTTTACCAATAAATAGTCATACATGTATAGTGCCAAACAGTTCTCAGAGAGTGCCATACTTTACCATTAAACAGTAATACATGTATAATGTCAAACAGTGTGTAAAGGGAGCTATACTTTATAAATAAACAGTCATATATGTATAATGCCAAATAGTGCTCAGAGAGTGGCATATTTTACCAATAAACAGTCATACATGTTTGATACCAAACAGTGCTCAAAGAGTGCCATACTTTACCAAAAAACAGCCATACATGTATAATGCCAAACAGTGCTCAGTGAGTGTCTTGCTTTACCAATAAACAATCATACATGTATAGTGCCTAAAAGTGCTTAGTGAGTGCCATACTTTGCAAAGACCTAAAAAGTACCCACATATTGCCCAGAAAGTGCCATACTTTGTCCTACTAGAACCAAAGCATGCTCACGTCATGCAAAACAGTGCCCAGAGAGTGTCATACATGTCCAGATAAATAGTATATTATAGTGTCCATTAAAGGGGTATTTCGGATTCAGTAAATAAAGCTTATTCTATTTTTGTAAGGCTTTATAAACATATTGTAAGAAGCTGTAATAGGGGTCTCATTCAAGTGCATGCGGCATTTACTGTACGTTGTCACGTCTCGAATTTCAAATGGAGACATATAGATGTTTTTCTGTCAGATTTCGTACAAGTCAGTCAGAATTTTTTTTAGCATGCGCCTCTGGATATCGTACGTATGGAAATTTTCTTCCATATAAGCATTTCTTCTAGGAGAGCATAGCTTCGTACATACGGCACCCGACGGAGCCAGGATGGCAGCACATGGAGGTTATATGGCTCTACACCAGGGAGCCCTACAACTGAACCACCTCCGTGCACTGTTGAACAGGCTCCATGCATCGGACTGTGCCTTGAGCTTGGTGCCTGACGAAAACTTATACAGTTTTTCATTATACTTTCTGTACCATTTACGCATGGTTTTCAAGATCTCTGCTTGCTGGAATTAATTGACACACAGTCATAAGAGTGATTACAGATACAGTATGTATCTTCTAAAGATATGAGCCACTTGTGCAATTATCACACGACCAGGACAGATTTTTATCTACTGAAACAAACAATGTTCCTATTAATAAATTAATGTTCCTATAACTACAGGCAGAGATCCTGAAATCCATGAGGAATTGATGAAGAAGGTAGACTGAAAAATGTTCTAACTTTTTATTATACCATAAATAACCCTTATTTGCTTAATCTGGAATACCCCTTTAAATTTTGACCATATTGCACCTGTCCTTTCTGCACCTCTGTCTCGTCTAAGCTCTTCGTATGTGCATACAGTGGTTGTGCACTCCACTCTGCTAAGGACCAGTTGTTGTCTTCATCCATAGCAACTGCCTTCAAATTAAAAAAAGCAAGTCTTCTCCTGTGCTGCTCCTCTTCTTTGGAGTGCTCTCGGTCATTTTAAAGGAATCTACCAGTGTAGAAAGCTTTAAGAGGGATGTACCTACCCAACTCTTCAAGGAAGCCTACCACAATACCTAGCTTATAAACGATACCAATCCGTTCTGTCTTGTAGCTGTGTCCATCTGCACCCATACCACTTCTGATAACAGAGAATCCCACTGGATGGAAGGGATATTAGGGGTTTAGCAATTCAACAAATACCCTTGTTGCTTTTCCATTATCCCCATTCCTTGTAGATGACTCTCCTTAGGTTTATATTATTATATTGCCTACAGCCCCACAGTCTTTCCCCCCTTTTACAAACCAGACACTTCTCATCTCTCCCTCATCCTTCGTCCTCATGGAAGCAGCCATATTTCGGCTGCGTTTTGTACAGAGCCATAATTGGACTCCCATAGATAATCATGGGCCTCTACCGTACCTCCATCAGCCTTTGATTTCAGACTCCGTATGTTTGAAAGTATACTCCCCTAGGTGCACTGCTTCTAGTGGAGCATATATCTGTACATATGGCACCCGACAGAGTCTGTATGGCAGCACATGGCGGTCATACGGCATCGTAATAGGGAGCCAGTGTGACAGCCAGTGTTTTCCGGCGCGATGAGGAGCGGGGCAACGGCTGTAAAACACAGTCGCAGCCCCGCTCTAACGGCGGAAAGAAGAGACACCTCTCCACCGTTAAGCCCTTGAATGCATGCGATCAAAGCTGTCCGCGGCATTCAAAGTGAAAATGAAATCGTGACAGGAAATCCCTGTGCCGCAATCGAGGCCTATAATTTGTATGGCCAGACAGCCCAGGGTCAATTGAAGGTACGTATGCCCTAACAACTGGCATATAGATACTTTACAGTATATGGCAGTACATTAAACTTAAAAAATAAAAATGAAAAATCCCTCTATGGGATTAAAAAAATAAAATATAAAAACAAAGGAATGTTAAATAAAAAATAAAAAATAGTAAAAATTACACAGAATTGCAAATTTTTTTTTACAATAAATAAATGTTACAAAATATAAGTCCCAAAACATGAAATAATATAGACATATTTGTTATCGCCACGACCATAACAACCTGTACAACAAATGTATAGCATTTTTTATGATGATCGGTGTATTGCGTAAAAAAATAAATATGAAAAATGCAACGGAACTGCTTTTTTTCTGCATTTTTGGCAAAATAAAAACTAAAATAAATTACCAAAAAATTGCACCTACATGAAGTACAACTCGTTTTGCAAAAAAACAATACAGCTACGCCGAACAAAAAAGAAAAAAGTTATGAGCGCCGGGATGCAAAGAGGGAAATATAAAAAAAATTGTTCTGGTCTTTAAGGCCAAAACTAGCCGTGTCCTTAAGGGGTTAACCTTACTAGTTATACTTCATTAATGAGACCTTCAGGACCTCTCAGTTGTCGGGACCTTCAGGACCTTTCAGTTGTCGGGACCTTCAGGACCTCTCAGTTGTCGGGACCTTCAGGACCCGGAAGGGGAGACACTTGGGAGGCATGACGTGTGTGTGTGTGTGTGTGTGTGGGGGGGGGGGGGGTTAACCTGTTCCGTCTGTCATTTATGTATGTACATGATATATATGTAGTAATATAAGCATGTTTCTTTATCTTCACAGTCAAGGGGGTTAACACTTCTGTGGATGTTGAAGTCAAATTTGATCTAAAATATACGGAAAGTCTAAACGACACCAACTCTCCTGATTACCAGAATTTTGAAATGGAGTTTCAAGTAAAGGTAAGACCAGATCGTATTCACGTACCCAATATATCTATGTGATCAGTAAATGGGCATTACATAAATTCCCTGTCTACAATCTCCATACAGATGAAATCGGTCTATCAAAATATCCCAGGCTACAAGGAGGTGAAAATACTGTCTATTCGGTAAGTGTCTGCTCTGTCCGCTAGACGCAGACGTCCACAACAACCTTGGGCACTCCATCTGTTGTGAAACTACAACTCTCAACGTGCCCTGACAGCCTTTGGTTGGAATAATAAAGTCTTTGGCTGTCAGTGCATGCTGGGAGTTGTAGTTTAACAATAGCGGGAGTGCCTAAGGTTGCTGACCCTTGCACTAGAGGACTATTAGGTATGTTTGTACTTTACAGAGAGAGAATGAAAAAGATTGCCTTAAAATTCACGCACATTATAGTATTAGGGCTCCTTACAACCGAGATTGTTTTACAACGGCTTCAAAGATTGTGCGAATAAATAGGTCCACACACAATGGCTAACTGGAAAGAGAGAGTTTACTTAAAAAGGACGTGTCACCAGTTCAGTAAAGCCCAATGTCACATCATAGGCGCATCATAATTTGTATCCCAATCCGTCTTTTACTTTCCAAGTTATGCGCCTTTTTCTTGTTATGCTAATTAGCCTGGGCTAGCCAAAGGGGCGGTAACGCTGAGGTTTCACTCGGGGGGCGGTGTCTGTGTTGTCTGTATGACACTGTCGTATCAGCATCATGCGGCTTCTCCCCTTCCCTGCACAGCTTGTATCGCGAGATCATGCTGTGAAGGGAACGGGAGAAGCTGTAAACAGCCAACACAGACACCGCCCCCCCCCAGTGAAACTTCAGCATTAACACCCCTTTGGCTAGCCCAGCCTAATTAGCATAAAAAGAAAATGGCTCATAATTTGAAATTAAAAGACAGATTAGGATACAAATTACACGGACATTATCAGCGTGACTGCGCCTATGATATGAGGTAGGAAATTGGGCTTTACTGAACTGGTGACAGGTCCTCTTTAAGTGCAAAACATATGCAAAGAAGTAAGTAAACAGATAAAACATATAAAAAAATATTCACCTGACTAAACTGGGGAGAGTCTGCTGTTGTATAACACCCAGAAGTGGCAAGAAACCCTAATGCACAAGACCGTGTGTGACACCCTAGTCCCGTCCGTGATCCGTGGATTCCACGGATCGGAGAGTTGGTCTGTTTTCAAGGACCCGATTCACCCACTAAACTGAATGTGTCACTCGGGTTGTGTGCAAAAAAGTGAGTGGCACTCGGTCATGTGCAAGAGGACTAAGAGTAGCGCAGGTGCCCTGGACACTTACATTTTAGATGAGCTCTGCTTTCTTTGTGTATCCAATGTTTTCTATTACCCTTACGGAAGCTAGCTTCTCCATACATAACCTATAGCAAATCCCCAGATTCTACAAGTTTCAAGAATACCCAACAATAATAAGTATAAATTCTTGCGCATGCGTGCTCTGAGCTCTTAGGAATTGGTAGCGTTCTTGTGTTACGGTCCTCACCCCGGACATCTTTCCAACAACGTGAACTTGAAGTGGTAGAAGCAAAAAAAAAAAATTACTTCTTGCTTACAAGTTGTACAGAGTCATAAAATGGTGCCCACCGAAATCTATAGAACCCTTCTGTACCTCCATATGGGTCTGATTTTAGGTAGAAGCATACAGAGGATTCCATCGGACACCATATTACACTTCTAGCGCAGAATAGCTCTGGAATACAGCGTTGTACAGATGTGCAATATGGCGGCACACAGAGTACAGCACCGTAGTGTGGTGCCTCAAAAGCCTCTAGCACATGGTTCTGCCATGCGCACGTAGGCTGAAAAAGTTCAATATCTGTGTGTAAGAGGGTATGGGTAAGATAATCGTCCATTTGTTATTGCTCGGCCTCTTTCTTGGCAATTCAAAAAAAAAATTTAAAGACCACTATAGATTACCACCAGCCCACCTCCAGGTACTTGGAGGTGGGCTGGTGGTATACACTGTAAATTTAAGGAAACCCCAGGATCATGGACAGGTGCATAACTATAAGGGGTGCAGAGGTCAAAGTCACCCTGGAGCCTGAGGGGGCACTAAGGTCCCCCTGCTTTACATGAGGACACCAGTATAATAAATGATCACAGAGGGAAGTTCTCAACAGATTCTGCATTGGGGCTAAAGAGCTTCAATTTAAGTCATTGTTCTACCACCCAAACTAAATGGCTACAAAAATGTACAGTTCATTTTTATTCATCAAGCAAACAGTATGACTACACCCCCCTCCCCCCAAAGAAAAATAATCACCAGTCTAGTCTAAATAATAGAAATTTCAGGGTTTTATCCCATGCATGTGTTATCATCCAGCAGTTTAGGAGGATAGTTCACGCTGTGTATTAAGGGCTTCATTATTTTGGGCTTATTCTGTATGTTTTTGGGTACAGGAAGTAGCTATCTGACTGCTACACCCTGTGAGCCATATTAGTGCTCATTGGGCTGTCCTTTCTGTCACCCAATCAACGTAAAATCCCCTCCCTCAGCTCTCCCTGGCAGTTGCTCACTTGAGGGATCCCTCCCCTTTATTTCCCTCCAGAACAGAGCCATCACCCTTATTTCTAGCCCATACGCTCACAAGGTTTGTAACACTTCGCCCACTTGATTTCCTTTTACCGACATTTCCATATCTTGTGCTCAGAACTTCTTGAATCTAACTCACAGGTCTGTCATGGGCAAACTTAAAGAGGTTCCCTAATACTCCAACACCCCCACTGAGCAGTTCAGGAGAAAACATAGTGTAAAAACATATTTTTGTTGCGACTAGGCGGAGCTCACTGCATACTGATCGATTATTGAGTTCCATGGGAGCAGTGTACATTTGTATGCAGCAAGCTCCCTCTATTGGCAGCTACAGACAGATAAAATGTTATTATTGAAAGGGTAACTAAACGTTTCAAAAAACTTCTGACGTTATAAATTTTGATCGGTGGGGTCTGAGCACTGAGACCCCCCACCGATCGCTAAAACGAAGCGGCAGAAATGCTTGGATGAGCAATGTGATGTTTCATTTCTGATCGGCTATCCTCGGAAAGCCGAACGAGTGGTGTACGGGCTCAGTAGAAAAGCTATGAGTCCGTACACGGTTTGCTCCAAAGAAAGCCGATCAGAAACGAAGCGGCATATTGCTCACCCGGGCACTTCTGCCGCTTCATTTTGGGGATCAGTGGGGATCTCTGTGCTCGGACTCCCACCAATCAAAACTTCTGACATGTCACTATAACATGTCAAAAGTTGTTTTAAACGTTTAGTTACCCTTTAACTGGATGGTTGTGTGAAGAGAAGCAGAAACTTATTAGAAAAAGGGAGCGCTGACCTCTAAAAGAATTTTGGATCTATTTAAATTAAATCAAATTACATAATAAGTATGATTTACCACCCTAGACCCCCACTATTAACCCTTTACCCGTCCTTAACTATATATAAACTCTAAACCTCCAGGAATACTACAGTAATAGTATCACTAAGCCATAGACTAACCCATAGACGTGTAGAAAGTTGGTAAAATCGTGGGGTGGGTTGTCATCTCTGCTGTGGGCACTAACTCGTTTAGAAACCCCCCTGGCCTGTGTATAAATGATTTTCCATTTTTCTGTTATAGAAATGGCAGCATTATTGTAGACCATAAGGTCATTGCAGAAGTGGAAATTAATGAAAATGTAAATGTGACTGTAGAGTTTGAGAAGATCTTTGAAGAAGTTCAGATCAGGCTGAAGGAGGATACAAAAAACTGCAGCGGTAAGAGTTGTCGTACATGTGAGAAAATGCGGTCATAATGTCACCCTTATGGGATTTCCCACATGGGCATTTAGAGGAACGTGCAGATGTAGCCAACTTTATCTTGACTGTGATAATTTGCTGCATCGTGATATCACACAACAAAAGCCATTGAAAAATCAAGTCAAAGTTTCCTGCCACTGTGTATTTAATGTGTTACGAGTCAAGATAAAGATGGCTACATATGATAAAAGTTAACAAAAGAGTTTCTTGTCCACAGTGTTTACTATTCTGTAAAACAACCAGCCTTCAGAATACAACTGTTAGCCCCTTCCCCCCGCAGCCATTTTTCGGATTTTCATGTTCGCTTTTGCCTCCCCACCTTGCAGGAGCAAAAATTGTTTCATTTTGCCATATGAGTGCTTGTTTTTTTGCGGTACAAGTTGGAGTTTTTCATGGCACCATTTATTGTTCCATATAATGTGCTGGAAAACCAGAAAAAAATTATTTGGAGGGGGGAGGGGGGGGATGAAAAAAAAAAAAAAAAAACATTCCTTCATTGTTTTTTTTTTTTTTTTGTGGTGTTAACCGAGTGGTAAAATTAACGTGTTGACTTTATTCCGCGGGTCAATACGATTACGGCGATACAAAATTTATATAGCTTCTAAAAGGGATCCCCCAGGGTAACTGGGAGGTTCCTGATGGTGGGGTCACTCTTATCAGGGCAGCAGTCCCGCTGCAGGTAGGGATCTTCCACAGTTAAGCTCGTTTTAGGGTTTGCCCTGCGTAATTTAGAGGTTGCTTACTGGGCAGTTCGCTCCAAGTTGGGCTGCACCTTTTTAAGTTTAACGGTACAGTGACTATTGCCTTCTGACCCCTTCATTTTAATACTTTCAGACAATGTAAGGAGTGGGGCTTTATTGAGGGGTAGGCTCATCATGCTCGTTCTCTTATAGCAGAACAGCGGTGAAGGGTTCATTCTACAGATAACGTTTTACAGGTAGAGACAGATGTGACATGAGGTTTTGAGGAGGAGGGAAAAAATGTTCGATCTTCGAGGACTCATGAGAACCGGGACTAGGAGGAGTCTGAAGGGAAACACAGTACGGCATGCCCACTCCGCTCCATTCAAAGGCCATGGCACTAATGAAAACAGTTAGGTCTCCTCGTTCTAGTGACCGACCTAACATTTATCACACAATTGGTGGCTTATTATTTACTAGTCTTGATAATACCATGCCAGAATATTTAGTTTTTTACTCCCATTGTAGAAATAGATTATGAATTTTCTAGAAATGGATACAAATTACAAGACATTGGACCTCGAATTACTCCACAAACTATTAACAACACTTTCTATTCTGTACTTTTACAGACAACTTCTGCATTTCTGAGGTTGTAGGTGTCAAGCCAGGACCACCTGTGACTATAGATGGTAAGCGAGTGGACACCCAATTGCTTATTATTAAATATTACTCTCATTACTGTTTTCCTAAAAATCCATAAACTTTATTTCTTTTTTTTCGAGCTCCAAGTTATTAGTGCTACCAAAGTTGGATTTATCTTTGGGTATAAACTATAGGGACTACAGCCCTCAACCATACCACATCGAGAGTGGTCATTCTTGAAGTAGCCACCATAGCATGTAATGTACTTTGGCTTTTTTCCATTGTTTTGCACCCCTCCTACCATCAGGGTGTTCCCGTTGCATGTTTATATTGCTACTAGAATGGGACCTTGGCGTGAACGACACACCAAGAGGTGGACTATGTCCTGTTCAATAATGGTGAGAAGATGCAGGGCATTAAGAAAATGGGAACAGATGAGGGACATATTTTGAAATAACAGTGAAGATTTCTGTGGCATTCAAGGTCTATGAGAAACTGAAGAACACTTAGGAGGACTATAATGGTGGCCATATTTTTAGGCCACCATCTGTTTGACCAAAGTTATTTAGGCTGGATGACTTATATTTTCACTTATTTTGTTATATTAGTGAATAATTTTTGATTAATTTATGATATAAAATTTTTATGAACGTCATTATTCCATAAACAAAGTCTATAATATTCTTCTCAGATTTTTGCAGCGAATCTCTCCCAGAAGGGTTCAGTGCTTTTTACACTTCTTTGATAACTTCAGAAGGCCTGGTGTGTGTGTCCTACTGTGAATCACAATCTCCAAAATATATGAACTGCTACATTGGTAAATGCAACATAAAGAAAGTTCAAGGGCCACACTGCTAGTAAGTATCCCATGGGGCTATCCCATTCTCCTTCTCAGATTCCAAGCTTGGATGTTTACATCAGCAAGATCCCTTGCTCTTCTCCCTTTGGGTTCACATATAGTCACCCCCTTCTGTTTTATATTGGGTGCAATAAGATTTCTACACCTTCAAGAAGAGCCCAGACTGTGTAGGACTTATCTCAGCCACACCAAGGATGGCAGGGAACTGTAGAACTAAGGTGATATAGTTGAGGAGAAAGGTCCTGGTGAAACCTTCTTTCCCCTAGACATAGTTGATTACTCTTTGTTATAGTTACACCCCTAGGTATAAAGAGATCATGAAAAAGAGCTCTGTACTGAACATTGATATGTTAAGACATAGGTATTAGTATAAGCTATCTTCCAAACGATGTACTGTAATTTTCATAATCTTTCTGGATACTGCAGTCCACCCATTCCATGTATTCCTTTGGTTGCCTTACTCTAAACCGGCCCATGAGGTGCCCAAAACTGTACACAATATTCCATGTTCGGTCTGACTAGTTATTAGTATAGAGGTAGATGTATGATCTTGTCATGTGCATCTAGGAGTGTTTTAAAGCACCCCATGATCTTATTTGCCTTTGCTGCAGCTACCTGACGCTGGTTGCTACAGTTCGGTTTGCTGTCCACTATCATCCACAAGTCTTTTTCCATGTCAGTTTTGCCTTTGTTTTCTCATTTAGTAAGTAATAGTGACATGTTTTTTCCCTTCTCAAGTGCATAATGTTATATTTATCATTAACCGGTTCCCGATCGCCGGCTGTGTATACATGTCTGCCGGTCAGGGCCCTTAAAATGTGGCTTTAGCTTGCTGCCCGAGCGATCGGGCAGCTGAATATCCAGTCCCCGGCAGGCAGTGACTCCCAGGGACCCTGAGGAGAAGATTGGTCTCTTCTACTCAGCGCTCAATGAGCACTGTGTATATGAATAGAGGCAGCGGCAGCTGTTGGTTCCCGGTGATCATGTGACTGGTCACATGATCGCCGGGTGCCGTTAGTGGCAGGCTGCTGCTGGGTCTTATTAGACCCAGCACAGCCCTTTTAGTGACAATAGTCACTATAAGAGGGCTGATTGCCTGTGTAACTGCAGCATTTACAGTGGAAAAACATGGTGTAAAAGAAGAAAAAAATAAAAATAAAGTCCCAAAAAAGGTCTTTTCTGACCTTTGAGGGACAAACCATAATAATAAAAAAAAAAAGTAAAATAAAGTGCAAAAATAATTAATAATAAATACACATAAAATACCCACCCCCAAAAAAACTTTCCCACCGCCAGTCATTGTCGTAAAGCTAGGACTGACCCAATTACCCTAAAATAGACATGTAATATATCCTAATTTAAGGCAGACAATGACAATGACAAATAAAAGGTCTATTTTAGGGTAAAACTAAATTATTACAATAAAAAAATAGCTAAAATTAAAAAAGCTAAATTTTTTACTATAATTTTCAAACTTTAAGCCTAGAAATTTAAAAATAGCAAAAAGAATTTGTGTAAAAATGATAAAAAAAGAAACGAAAAAAAACATCGCTAAAATCACATCGCTAGCCCAACAAAAAAAAAGT
The DNA here is from genome assembly GCF_050947455.1 of Rhinoderma darwinii. Lineage (NCBI taxonomy): Eukaryota > Metazoa > Chordata > Amphibia > Anura > Rhinodermatidae > Rhinoderma > Rhinoderma darwinii. Next base: position 404,709,021 of record NC_134689.1, read on the forward strand.
TATAGCCATTTAAACGGTGTCTGTTCCTGATCGCTCAAAATAGCCGGTTCCTGGACTGGTTAAGGAAAGTTGTTCTTCCCCCGTCAGATCGCCATCAACTTATTTGCTGTGGGGGTCCCTTAATCATCTTTGATACATTTGTTAAAATTAATTGTACCTTTTCAATTTGGCCCCATACAAACTCCACCAAAAACTAGGGCCCCTAGCCCAATTCCTGCTGTCATCTATCAGCAACAACATATTATCTGGAACCTTGTGACCATGGCAGCCATTTGTTGGTCACTGCGGTGACGTGTTTTCCATAGTGATACCGGAATTGACTGCCATAGTCACGTGTCACCCCCATTTTTTAGCCAGATTGAAGAGAAGCCATAAAGAGTGTAGGTAGTGCTGGACGACCCGGCACATCTGTGCATTACACCAACAGCCCACTAATTTCAATGAATATAATAATGTAATGCTTCATTTCCCCTGTGGTGGCGCCACAAGGGAATTGAACACTTGCTACTGAGTTCCTCCACAGCTTAGCACTTGTCACTGGGGTCCCAGTACCAGGAAACCATGTGATCAGCTTATCATTAGGAGACCCTTCAAACAAAAACTACAGTGCAACTCCCCCACAGAACAAAATTCAGAGCAGCCAAATGAAGAACTTGAGTGACATCTGACAGGGCTGTCCAAAAAAGTTATCGCAGGTAACAGGTCCATTTCATACCCGACGCTACTGAATTTTTTATTTTTATCCCATATCAAAAATCTAAATTTCAGATTCTAAAAATATATATAATAATATAATAAACATACAGCTTCACAACCAAATGTATGTATATGAAATAAAAAAAAATATTTCCCCCCCTATGTACAGTTGCCCAGACCCCGATGAATACTTCTATACATCGTCAGACTGCTCAGGAAGAATTTTAAAGTCCGGTGTCTATGGAGGGATTGGCACGGCCATTGCGGTTTTGGCCATAATTGCTATGACTGTGAGCGTGCTCCTGTTCAGAGAACGTAAGAAGAGGAAAGCAGGGTGAGTCAACAGAAGAGACAGAGCCCCATAACAAAGGTTGAAACGGGCCCACCATTATGGTGCCAGTATGGTGCCTGAGGGCTGAGGGGTCGGGTGATTTTATTTTTTTTCATGACCTAGGGGCTAATTTCCCACCCCTTGTTTGCTAACAATGCAGTTCTTTGGAGGGGAATTTAACCATCTATTAGCAAAGGGAATGGGACCAACCAGAGCTGGTTTCCTTCTCTCGAAGGGTCCCATAGCAGTGGCATGTCCTGCCTCTATGGTATGTACGCCCTTGAGTAGCCCTCCTGGCTTCTGCTATAGTGGTCAATCCTATGATCACCCTCTACAACTGTACCAAATTTGTAATGTCTGAACCACCTCAATCAAAAAGGACTATCTGTACCACGTTCTTTACTTCTATGATCTAAGACGCCTGAACACCACAAGATCGATGAGCTTCAGGCGGTCAGATGTGGCTTTTATGTTTTATTTCCGATTGTTTGAGGTTATGTGATCACTAAATGGTCAAAAGCTCTTAGGTGAAATTTATACAAAGTTTACATTATAGATGAGAGGAGTTTTCCGGGTATATTCCTGATGGCCTATCCTTAGGATAGACCATCAATGTGTGAACGGTGGAGGTCTGACTCCTGCCGTGCTGTAGTACCACACAGAGCCGTATGTAAGGACACGCCGCCGTGCTTGCAATGGCACTCCGACGGCTACCGGCGGTCAGACCTCCACTGATTCTCAGAATAGGGCATCAATGTGTAGTCCCGGAAGAAAAAACCTTTAGGCCCTGTTCACACTTTTTTGCAGGCGGAAAAATCTGCCCCAAAATTGCTTCAGGAATTTTGAGGCAGATTTTGACCTGCCTGCACTACCTTTGCCACATTTATTGCAGCGTTTTTCATGGTGTTTTTGGCCGTGCCCATTGAGGGCCGCGGGCAAAAAAAGCAGTGAAACGCTTTCTTTGCCACCCATTGATGTCAATGGCAGGTCAGAGACGGAAACGTCTGTAGAACAGGCATGACGCTCCGCCTTCCATTGAAATCAATGGAAGGCGTTTTCGGACATCTTTTGGCGCAGTTTTTGATGTGGTTTGCACATCAAAAACAGCGCCAAAAACTCTGTGTGAACGGGGTCTTAGAGTTCTTCCGTCTCATGGTGGTTTATATCATGACATTCTTCATCTCTGGATAGGAGAGCCTTGTGCTTGTTATCCCATTAAATCAGTTGTGTAACTAAATGTTATATTCTGCAGTACAAATTTCTGCCACTAGATGGTGCTTTAGAGTTTTGTACCTCAAAATCCTAAATGTAAGTGTTTTTTTAACAGCAGACCATGTGGCCAGGCATGGTATTGCAAGTTCAAGTAATCATTAAAGTTAAAAATAAACTTTTGTTGAAGCTGTAAAGTAGGAGGATAGGTAACACTCGGCATGGTTCATCCCTACCTTATTTAGGAATATTTATATCTCTGTGGAGCGTGATAACCCTGCAATGGTGTACACCAACCCCTGGGTGGAGGATATACACTCCCGAAAAGTTGCTGTCTTTTTTATATATATGTTCCTGAATATTAACAGGTTCAATAGGTTGAATTAATAGGTTTAATGCTATAGGCAACTTACAAACCTATATTGATATTGTATCCGTCAGGTCAGCGGCACTGACGGGTTCAATGACAGCGGGTTCTGTGTGTCTCTGACACGCAGGATTCACCTGTTATCGATCACATCTAAGTTATGAACGTAGATGTGATTAGTAACAGCTCGCTGTCAGCGCCGCTGACCTGACGGATTGAGGTCTCAGCACAAGATACAGCTGCTCTGTATACAAGATACAAAGCAGCTGTATCATAAAAAGTTAAAATAATTTTTAATAAAATGTAATTACAAATGTGAACCAATAACCCTGATAGACATTTTTATTTAAAAAAAAAACATTTTTTTCAAAAGGTGTTGCGTAGCCTTTCCTAGCCCCATGGACAAGGCATAGTATGGAAACGAAATTTCATTAATACCAATAACCACACAGTTCCCTGTAAAGTTTATAAAGCCAATGCCCAGGAAAAGTGTCAAAAGGTGCCCAACTTAATTTTGGCCAGATAGTGACATTGTTTTTTTTGTTTTGCATCTCCAGGGAGGGGTACGGTGGAAGCATATTGCGTAGTGCAGATGACAGGGACAACCAATATTCCTTCTGCAACCCAACAATTCATTCCGTTGAGGAAGGTAAGTCCAAAAACATATGAAAATAATTATATGAAGAATTTATGTCTTTTTCACCTTGCGGGAATGGGGGGGGGGGGGGATTCATAACTCCCATTGTGTTTATCAAAATGTCACCCTGTGGACTCATAGCTCCCCTTTTGTCTATGTCACGCTGCCACCCTACAGGGAAGGTTGACGACATCTAATATCTTTCTTTTTTGTACTGTTTCGCCTTACAGAATATCATAGACTAACCGTTCCCAAAATCACCAGTTTCAGGCCGAATCTGGACAAAGTAGACCTGTCAATGAAGGTAAATTTAATACGTATCATGAATTCATTCATTTAAATATCATTACCTTCACCTTCTCCCATTCTACACTGTATTTTGGGGCACCAATAAGCGAGCTTGCTTAGGTCGGATATATTAGTTATCTGAAACACCAGAAAATTCAGGTTTCGGGGGATTATAGAGAGTTTTCACCGTATAAAATGTAACATACTTGAAAATCATCACCACTGAGAAGCTGCTGCTGGCCCAACCTCCACTGGAAATGATGGGGAACCAGGTTTGTCACACCTGATGATTGTTCTCTTTCCCTGCTTTCAATAAATAGTTTAGCAATGTAGTAATCTCCTAAGCTCCCTCTAGTGGTGGCTACAGGTAGTCCAAATTTTATCATTTAAAGTATCTATAATAACCCGCATTCATGATGATCAGAGAACGATGGAAAAGTAAAACCGTTGAAAATGTTTTTGTTTTTTACGATTCAAAGCATTTTCGTCATAAAATACATTGAATGCTACAAACATGCTTCCTGAACAACACCTCACATGGCTACATTGGTGAAGAAATAAAAGAAGCCACGTCCAACCAAATGCGGGGGACGGGCTAACAATTTTAAGACTAAAGTCTGTAATATCTTTAAGAGGTTAAAATGTAATAAAGGGACCCGTATTATGTGGCAACTATGTTTACATAAGATATTAATTAACCCCTTCCCGCCGCAGCCCTTTTTCAGATTTTCATGTTCGTTTTTTCCTCCCCACCTTCCAGAAGCCATAACGTCTTTATTTTTCCGTTGATATAGTCCTATGAAGGCTTGATTTTTGCGGGACAAGTTGTAGTTTTCGTAGCACCATTTATTGTGCCATATAATGTACTAGGAAACTGGAAAAAAATTATTTGTGGGGTAGAAAATGAAAAAAAAGGCGATTCCTCCATTGTTTTTTGCGCGTAATTTTTACAGAATTCATTGTGCAATTAAAACAACATGTTAACTTTATTCTGTGGGTCAATACCATTACGGTGATACCAAATATATAGTTTTTCCTATATTTTACTACTAACCAAAGTGTAAAAAATAAAATGTATTTTGTGTCGCCAAATTCCGAGAACCATAACTTTTTTATTTTTCCGTTGATTAAGTGGTATGGGGGCTTATTTTTTGCGGGATAAACGGTAGTTTTTAATAATACCGTTTTGGTGTAAATGCGATGTTTTGATTAAAAAATAGAGATTCTGGCGTTTCATTTTGTATTTTTTTTTTACGCCGTTCACCGTGCGGGTTAAATAATGATATATTGTAACAGTTCAGACTTTTACGGACGCGGCGATACCAATTATGTTTATGTATTTATGTTTTTACTATGCTATAGGGGGAAAAGGGGGGTTTTTGAACTTTTAATTTTTATTATTTTTTTACATAAAAAAAAACCGTAATTTTACTAATTTTTTTTTTTTTTTTATTAGTCCCCCTAGGGGACTTCAACCAGCGATCGTTAGATCGATTGCACGATATACTGCAATACTCATGTATTGCAGTATATCGTGATTCTGATAATCTTCTATTAAGCCCTGCCGGAGGACAAAGATGGCGGACATGGGGGCCTTCATTAGGCCCCTATGCAGCCATAGCGATTGAGTTGCGGGGGGCGCGATGAGCTGTTAGACGGGATCGCCCCCCCCCCTATTTCTAATGATTTAAATGTTGCGGTCACTATTGACCGCGGCGTTTAACGATTTAAATGAGCGGGATCGTACAGTTGCGTCATAACCGGTGCAGAGAAGTAGCGGGCCCACGGGCTGAGCAGCTTCATACTTAGCGGGTGTCGGCTGCATGTTACTGCCAACATCCTACTGCCACGGCCTGGATCGGAGATAACTACGGTCTAGATACCACTGTCTATAGCGACCGCGGCATGTAAGCCATTAGAAAAAGGAGGGCTGACCCCTCCGTCAGCCCATCTTGCTGAGGGTTGTCATGGCAGCCTAGGGGTTTACTGAAGGCCCTCAGGTCTTTGTGCTCCTATTAAGCCCTGCCAGAGCCGGTACAATTCATACATTAGTATTGCAGTATATTGTGCAAGCGATCCAACGATCCGCTAGGGGGACTAATTAACAAAGTAAAAAACAGCTAAAGTTTTTGTGAATATGTACACAAAAAAAAATTAAAAGAAAATAAACATAATTGTTATGGCTGCGTCTGTAAAATTTCAAACTATTACAATACAACATTATTTAACCAGTACGGTGAACATCGTAAAAAAAAAAACAACGCCCAAATTGCTATTTTTTTGTCACCTCAAACAAAAAATTTAATAAAAATTAATAAAAAAAAGTCATATGCACCAACAAAAACTACAGCTCGCCCTGAAAAAAACAAGCCCTCACACCACTTAAAAACGTCATGCCTCTCAGAATATAGCGACACAAAATTATATTTTTTCAACAATAATTTTTTTCTTTGTAAAAAGTAAAACATAAAAAAGTATGAATTATTACCATAATCGTATTGACCTAAGCCGTTAGAATGAGGGGCGACCCCTTCTGACATCCCGTCACCCCCCGATGTTTGACGACGGTTGTCATGGCAGCCTGGGGGCCTAATTAAGGCTGCCATCTTTGTGCTCATATTAAAAGGGGTTGTCCAGGAAGGGGGGCGGTTTTTCATACTGATGACGTAGCCACAGGATAGGTCATCAGTATATGAACGGTGGGATTCCAGGCACCGATCAGCTGTTCCGGGAGCCGGAAGTTATCTAGTGGTCGGTGCCGGAAGCAGATGGCTCTGTACACAGTATAGCGGCATTGCTGCAGTAGTGCAGCTCTGATGTTATTCACTTGAATAGGAGCAGAGCTGCAGTGTAGCAGGATGGCCGCTATACAATTATTTTTTTCTTTGTAAAAGTAGTAGAACATTAAAAAATATATATAAATTTGGTATTTATATGGCTATATCAACGAAAAAATAAAAACGTTATGCCTTTTGGAATGAGGGGCGGATAAACAAACGTGTTAAACCAAAAAATGGCTGCGGTGGCAAGGGGTTAATGTGACTGTTAGAGGGTTAATCAACATAAAATGTTTTAAAAGGTGGATATTGACTTTGCTTGTGTGAGGGGACTCTTCATTATCTTTCGGGAACCCTGCATTAGATATTTTAACCACTAGATGTCGCTACAGCTTTTCGTACTACTAGTGATAAACGTGACTTGTGCTAAGTGCAGTTCATCGACATTTTCCCCTTTTCACAGCACACCTTGTGGTCACATGTGGTATTGCATGTAAAATATCACTTGAAGGGTTGAAATGAAGTGGCACAATCTTAGAATGTTTCGATTATATCATAAGTAAAAACGTTTTGGGTTATACCATTTGCGGGCTGCTGAGTAATCTGTTTCTCTTGACTATTTTTCCTCTTTTATACAGATTAACATTAGGAGACCAGAGCTGCTTCGTGTGCCAAGTTCATCACATGTCACATCTTATGCCTAACCATTGTGCATCATGGGAAAGGGGTTTTCCAGTGAAAATCATTTATGGCACGTTATAATGGGAAGAACGGATGAAACCTTCACCAAACTAGATAGTGAGAAGGTCCTATCTACTCTTATCGGTGGAGAGGTGGTCATGCATTTGTGGACAATTGTAATGCCCACTTTGATGAACGTTTAGGTCCTTCTTGGTCAATAATTTTAGTGGATGTGTTATTATATAATACATCATATGGATTGTGCCACAGGAGGACCCTACAGTAATGGACCAAGCACAACAGTGCCCAGCAGAAGACAACCTCATGTGACGTTGATCACAATCTGATTGGGTTTATTACTTTATATCCTACACATAACCCATCAATTCCTACTGAGGACACGATGGTAATAGAGTCTACTATGAAATTAAAGGGGAAATGCACATGCCCTGTATGCCTGGTAGGAGGGTCTACAGAACCTCCCCATTCCTCTCGTGGGCCCATGGGAGTCCAGTCTGATACAGTCCAGTTCTGCTGCTCTAGATGTCTAGTTGTATGAATTATTTATGCTGTGAATGACATGTTTCCATAGGTTGTGATCATTATTATATTGTTATACCATGTTATTACTATTGTATATAAACTCTTTGTTCTTTATATTGTTTTAGATTTTTTTCTTTCAAATTTTGTAAATGTTTGGCCTATGGCAGTCCATACCGATACTGTCCAGTTCTGCTGCTCTAGATGTCTAGTTGTATCAATTATTAAAGCTGTGAATGACATGTTTCTATAAGTTGTGATCATTATTATATTGTTATACTATGTTATTTCTATTGTATATAAACTCTCTTTGTTCTTCATATTGTTTTAGCTTTTGTCTTTCAAATTTTGTACATTTTATGTCTCAAAATCACCGTAACAAATACTGTCCATTATTAGAATGACTAATCCCAGGATTTAAAGGGTACTTATATTTTTATTTAACATTTTAGATATCATAAGATATCAGGTCGGAGCTTTATTTATTGTTTCTTACAGAGCTCCATTTCCCCCGCTTTCCACACAGTCATGTGTGGGGGGGATTATTAACCTTTCTACACTAGTTTTATGGTGGTAGAACCACATCGACCCGTCAAATTTATTATTATTTATAGTGGAATTGACACAAGCTTCTAACTGGCATAGATTTCACTCTGTGGGGCTGAGCAAGGTAGAGGCCTGTGCAAGCCCCCATATCGATCTAACCCCCCCTTTGGAAATTAAATCAAATAAAATAAAAATAATAAGCATTCATCACCGCTTCTCCTCTCCCCTCTGGATCCCTTCACCATTACATGGCTCATACAACGTACTGATGCCGGACAGCATCAGGACTTTGTATGTGAAGCAGCACTGATGGAGTAGAGTGCTACATCACATACAAGGCTCTGACACTGCCCGGTGTCAGGACCTTGTATGAGCCGCAGCATGCAGAGGGGAATCAGAGGGGAGAAGCGAAGAGGAGCGGTGAGGTGAGTATAGTTTTTTTTTTTTGCTTATGTCCGATTAGGAGGCGAAGGAATGATGCATAGCCTCGGTCGTTGTGTCACAATTATGGCGTATTGCTGAGGTCACGTCCAGCGGAAAGATGCTCCAGATTTATTAAGATACCTGTGCACCCAAATAAATCAGTGGCATCTAACTTTAGTCAAATACCAGTCTTAGTAAATCTACCCTATAGAGTTACATGATAACATTTTGTCTGCCTGCAGTTACCGCTAGGGGGAGCTTATGAGCTTACTGCATACTGATTTATCATTAATCTATTATTGATCTGACTTCAGTTCACCCTTGTGGTGGCTGCAGGAAGGTACACTTTAATGATTTGTCTTTGAGAAAGCCCTATCCATTTGTTAGTAATTACAATGTATGAGTGTGTGCAGGGCCGGATTATAGGGAGGACACAAGAAGCCTCCACCACCCACATTTTTTGCCCAGGCCGGTTCCCCCAATCCAGTTGCTAAAATCGCAACCAGATCAGGAGAACTTGTTGCCCTGTGGTGCAAGAAAGGTATTTATATGGGTTAAGTATACACCTTTAATCTAAGCGGTTGAGATGTGGCCACACATGTGTGGCACGCTCCATTGAAGTCTAAGGGACTTGCTGATTCCGTAATTCCCATAGACTTCCATTTTTTGTCCATAAAACTTAATGCGGCCCTGAGCATAGGCAATCCTGTTTGAGCTAAACAACACAACAGCAGCTCAGATTTCAAATCAGCTTTATTGGGGCCAAAAGGTGAAGGGGGACCCAGTGGTGAGGGGGGACCCAGATCATGTTAGACTCCGCCCATTACCAAAAAGGCAGCATGAACCTGTACAGGGCTCCCCTGTCCATAGGCATGTAAGCAAACCATGGCCCATGTCCTCTTGCTGTGTCTTACAATAAAGTTACCAGGATGTGTACTTAATATATACACATCCCTATGGTTTACATGGTGTGTAATATAGATGGTTGATACTGATGTAGTAAATCTGATCTGGCAATTGAAAGTTTCCTTGTGGAACACAAGCATCATTTTTCCAGAGCTTCACTCCCAGGCTGCTATAGTGCACTAGAGTCCATGTAAAAGGAATAGAAGGAGCCAAAAAAGAGAGAGCAGGAGCTACGCATTTTTTAAGAAGCTTGGATGACTCTGTGACTAAACAATAGCTCCACGGCTGCTGAAAATTATCACTTCCCGGACACAGAACTGGCGTAGATAGTGACAATACTCTCATATGATATAATAAGAAGAGGTCTCAGTACAGCTGTATAGTCTTGATATCTGTGGCTTAAAAATACTAGGAGGGAATCTGTGGCTGGATACTTGCGGAGGAAATCTGTGGCTGGACTCTTGCAGAGGGAACCTGTGGTTGTACTCTTTAGGAGAGCATATGAGGCTGAACTCTTGTTTATGGGCATCTGTGGTTGGTTTCTTGTGGTGGGAATCTGTGACTGGACTCTTGTGCGGATACAGGACACCGGAACTGTAGTCGTCATGGACAGTCGACTTGTCATGAACACAGAAAAGGATACAGAAGTCATCTTGGACACTTGACTTGACACGGACACGGATACTGGAGTCGACATGGACACATGACTTGACACAGACACCGGACACCAGACTTGGCATGGACACCAAACACTTGACTTGGCACGGACACCGGACACGTGACACCGAACAGGATACAGGATAATTCTAGAGAACCTTTGCAGACCAACACAGGGTTAGATACAATATTGCTCAGGCAAAGAGGTAGTGGGTGAAGTTCATTTTAAAGACCCGGGTGTGCTGGGATTTGTTAGGGGTGAAATTCCTGGTGCGCGTGCTGGCCCTTTAAGACTGGGTGCGCACACCCTATGGGCATCGGCCAGAGGAGACAGCAGTGTGTGCCGGCGTCTCAGGGAAAGGAGACGCCGGCAAGGCTTCAGAGTCCTGTGGTCGAGGCTGCCGGTATTTGGGGAATGTGGGCGGTCAGCAACCTCAGGCTTTACAGTACTCCTTACGCTCCCTCTTCTTAGATCCAGAGCTGGGGCATTAGCATTCTCTTTAGGCTCTTAGGACCTCTCCTCTGGACCAAAACTCTTCCAATTCACATGGTAGAAGGCCTTCCCTCCTACCTTCTTGAAGTCCAGGATCTCCTTACCTCGAAGACATCAGAAGAACCAGGAGATTTACTGTACCGGTTCAGGACCACATGCTTCAAGCGGGACACATGGAAGGAATTGGGAATCTTGAGTGTAGGGGGTAGCCGTAGCTTGGAAGACACAGGGTTGATTTGTTGCAGAACGCCAAAGGGACCAATAAATGTGGGAGAGAATTTGTAGGAGGGACTTTTCAGAGGAATATTTTTAGGAGACAACCAGACTTTGACTCCGGGAAGAAACTGAGGAGGAAGTCTTTTCTTCCTATCGTCATATTTCTTCATGTGATTCACTGCCTGCAGGATCGCGGACTTGGTTTGCTGCCAGACCTGAAAAAAGATGTAGCCGATACAGGAAGAGGAACACGTAAATGTTGGCTGTAAACAATAAAAAATAGAGAAGAAGCAGTAGATTAACTCGTGTGATTATTGTAAGAGAATTGGGCCCATGAAAGAAGATGCACCCAATTGTAAGTTTGACAGAAATAAAATGACGAAAATTATTTTCCAGCACTTGATTAATCCTTTTCAAGTTGGCCATTGGATGGTGGTTGATATGCAGAAGAAAAGTTCAATTTCACATCCAAGAGTTTACACAAGGCTCTCCAGGACTTAAGCGTGAATTGTACCCCCCGATCAGACACAATATGGAGGGGCAGTCCGTGTAAACTAAAAATACGTTGAACAAACAAATTTGTCAGGCGAGGAGCTGTGGGAAGGCCAGACAGAGGAACAAAATGTACCATCTTAGAAAAACGATCCACCACGACCCAGACAGTGGTACAACTAGCAGAAGGAGAAAGATCTGTAATATCTTGTCAGGGACCATCAGGAACAGGCAGAGGTTGGAGTAGACCCACAGGCTTGGAATGGGTAGCTTTGTTTTGGGCACAGTTGGTACATGAAAAGACATAGCCCACAACACCTTTGGGCAGCGTGGACCATCAGTATTCATGAGAAATAAAGTCCTGAGTCTTACAGATACCAGAGTCCCCTGCCACCTTGGAATTATGACCCCAGATGAGAATTTTCTTCCTGTCAGTAGGATGAACAAAAATTTTTCAAGGACGAATGTCTTTAATCTGCAAAGGGTTAACAGAAATAATCCTAGAAGTGTCAATGATGTGCTGAGGATCCTCTGCAGCATCATCTGTCTTTAACTAAAGAGACAGTGCATCAGCCTTTATATTTTTAGAGGCAGGACAGAAATTAAGTAGGAACTGGAATCTGGTAAAGAACAGCGACGATCTGGCTTTACTAGGGTTCAGTCGTTCAGAATGTAAATAAGTGATGTTCTTGTGATCAGTGTAGATGATAATAGGATGGGCAGCCCCCTCTAGCAAAATGCCTCTACTCTTCTAAGGCCAATATGCACGGTCCCCAATGGAGTAGTTTCATTCTGCAGTGGAGAAGAGCTTTGAGAAAAAGCCACAGGATACCACCTTATCCTTGGAGTTTCTTTGAAAGAGAAGTGCTCCAGTGTCAATGGAAGAAGCGTCAACTTCCAACGAGAATTGCCGAGACACATCAGGATGGTGAAGAACAGAAGCTGAAGTGAAGGCTCCCTTGAGGTTGGTGAATGCTCACTCTGCCTCAGGGGTCCAGACCTTAGCATTCACTCCCTTCTTGGTGAGAGCATAGACAGGAGCGGTAAGTGAAGAAAAGTTTGGAATGAGTTGGTGGTAGAAATTTGCGCAACCAAGACATCTCTGTATGGCATGGAGACCTGGAGAACGTAGCCACTCTAAGACGGACTTCAATTTCTCCGGGACTTCTGGAATCCACAATCTGAAATTATATAGCCCTGAAAGAACAAGGATTTATTTTTGCATACCCACTTTTCAAGTTTAGCGTAGAGGCTATTCTCCCTTAACCGCGACATGACTTGGCGAACATGCTTCCGGTGAGTCGTCAGATCTGGTGATTAATTTAAGATGTCGTACAGATATACCACCACACAGACATACAGTAGATCCAAATATTTTTTGTTTACGAATCCCTGGAACACAGCTGGAGCGTTACACAATCCAAAGGCCATCACGAGATATTCGAAGTGACCATCTCAGGTGTTGAATGCAATTTTCCATTCAACACCCGTTTTCTTTCACCTTTGCGGATACGGATCAAGTTTTAAGCCCCGCATAGATCCAGCTTTGTGAAAAACTTGGCCACACAAATTCTGTCGAAGAGCTCAGAGATTAACGGCAAGGGATATTTATTCTTGACAGTGATTTGGTTTAACCCATGCTAGGCGATATATGGCCGGAGAGATCCATCTTTCTTGTCTACAAAGAAAAATCCAGCTCCGGCTGGAGAAGCAGACTTCCTGATAAACCCCCTCTTGAGGTTCTCCTTGACGTATGCCGACATGGCTTGGGTTTCAGGCAAGGAGACAGGATAAACCCGTCTATGAGGAGGTGAAGCTTCAGGGAGTAAGTCGATTGGACAATCGTAAGGACAATGGGGAGGAAGGACCACAGCCGCCTTCTTGCTGAAGACATCTGAAAAACAGGTATATTGTGGAGGTGGACCAGAGAGTAACTGAGGTATCAGGGACTGGACAGGATGTACTTGAGACAGGCAGCTGTGAAGACATCGGGATCCCCACTGGAGTACCTCTCCGGAAATTCCAGTCGAGGGCAGGAGCTTGTTGGTGACACCATGGCAGTCCCAGCAGGATAGATGTAATAGCTTTTGGCAGAACATAAAAAGCTATTTGTCCCGAGTGAAGAACTCCCACTTGCAACTTCAGAGGTTCAGTAATGGAAAGAATTAGATGCGGCAGAGGTTGACCAATCACAGAAACGACTGCTAGAGGTTTCTCCAGAGTAGTCGTGGGCAAGTGGAGATGGTCTACTAAGGTCTGTTGGATGAAATTTGCAGATGCTCCAGAATCCAGAGTGCAAATCTTCACCAGAGGAGATTGTCACAGGTATCGACCATTTGGGAGCGAATTTTGCAGCAGGCGTCGATCCACCTAGGGTTGTGTCTCCTATCAACCCTAGGTGCTGGAGTTTCCCGGCTTCTGGGGACAATGACGCACAAAATTACCCTTATAGCTGCAATAGAAACTTAGTTCTGCTGAACGTCTGCACTGCCGCTCCTGGTCAGACAGTCTGAGCCTGTCCACCTGCATATGCTCTTAAGGGACAAGAACCGAAGGATGTAGCAGGGGTCACTGGAATGTAGGCGCCAGTCTGTAGGCCCTTTTTTCCCGACGAACTTCCTGGGCGCATTCGTGGAACCTCATGTCGATCCGTATAGCCAAAAGAATTAGGGCATCCATGGTAGACGGGAGATCACGAGCCGCCAGCTTATCTTTTATTTGAGGAGCTAATACTTGCCAGAAGGTTGCCACCAAGGCCACATTATTCCAGGCAAGCTCTGCTGCCAAAGAACAAAACTGGATGGTGTACTCTCCTACTGTCAATTCTCCTTGATGGAGAGTCAGAAGCGAAGCAGCTGCAGAAGACGTTTGGGCCGGTGCTTCAAACACTGTACGAAAAGTCTCCAAGAGTAATTGCAGGTTGGAATATTCCGGCCCTCTCACATTCCCAGATAGGGTTCACCCATGCCAGAGATTTGCCATAGAGAAGGGAGAAAACAAAGGCAACCTTGGTCAGATCAGAGGGGAAAAGATGTGCGTGCAACTGGAAGTGGATATTACACTGGTTTATAAAGCCTCTACAAGTTTTTGCATCTCCATTGCAACTAGGTGGTAGTGGCAATGAAATTCTGGACCCAGAACTGACTGGAGTGATAGTGGGTAGTGAAGTAGAAGGAGCAGCAACTGAAGCAAGATCCAAGCGTGTGGCAATAGCGTTAACCGCTTGTAGAAGCTGATCCTGGTGTGCTCGGAGGTCACGCATGTCCGCTTGCATTGCTGAGCAAACTGTCCCAGCTGTGGTGTATGTGGACCCACTGGATCCTCCACTGTAGCGTAGTATCAGCTGGTCAAACGAGAGTCAATAATAATCTCTGGAACAAGAGGACCTGGGTAGATGACTTGAGCTGGATGATCAGAAGCTCGCTTGAGCTGGATAATTGGAAGCAGGCTGGTGCTGGATGATTGGAAGCAGGCTTGTGCCGGATTATCGGAAGCTGACTTGTGCTGGATAACCAGACTTGTCTTGGATACAGGACACCGGAACTGTAGTCGTCACGGACACCGGACTTTGCATGAACACCAGACAAGAACACAGACCTCGTCTCGTACACTTGACTTAACACGGACACCAGACACGGATACTGGAGTCGACACGGACACTTGACGCGGACACCGGACACTTGACTTGGCACAGACACTGAACACTTGACTTGACATGGACACTGGAAGCTTGACTTGGTAAGGACACTGGACACTTGACTTGGCTCGGACACTAAACACTTGACATGGCACGGACACGGACACTTGACTTGATACCGAACACGATACAGGATAACGTTAGGGAACCTTTTGCAGACCAACACAGGATTAGATACAATATTGCTCAGGCAATGAGTAAGTGGGCAGAGTTCCTTTTAAAGTCCCGGGTCTGCTGGGATTGGTTAGGGGTGAAATTCCTGGTGCACCCTTTAAGACGGGGACAAGCACACACACGCACCCTACGGGCATCGGCCAGAAAAAGAGAGCAGTGTGTGCCGGTGTCTCAGGGAAGGAGACCATCTATCTATCTATCTATTCCGGGCGGTGTCCCGCTGTCCCGGGCGTTCGGTGGTATGTCCTGGTGTCAACTGTATCTGCGTCCTCAGGACACAGATAAAGTTGAACCCAATGATGAAGCAGGGAACCGTCAGCTCCCTGCTTCCGCATTAGTACAGAGCGGAAGAGCAGAGGGAGCTCCTCCACTCATCGAGGACTCCCCTGTCACAGGGCTACTCTAAGCGCTGAGCCCAGGGAAGCCCTTGACATCACTGTCCATATATGGACAGTGACGTCAGGGGCTACTCCTGGAGCGGAATCCCCGGTCACAGTGTGATCGATGCTCTGACTGGGTATTCCGCTCCTAGAGGGAGCCTCAATAGTACTTACTACAGGGGGTGTTACCTACATGGGCACTGTGGCACTATATGGGGGCACTATCTACAGGAGACACTGTGGTGCTATCTACAAAGGCACTGTGTGTGGCACTATCTACATGGACACTGTGGCACTAACTACATGGGCACTGGCACTATATATGTGGGCACTGGAACTAGGGGCAGCTAATGGGGCATTTTGCTGAATGGGGCAGCTAAAGGGGCACAATACTGTATGGGGCAGCTATGGGGTCCTTATACTGTATGGGGAAGCTATAGGGCATAATACTGTATGGGGCAGCTGTGGGGGCATTAAACTGTATGGTGGCAGCTAAGGGACCATTATACTGTAGGGTGGCAGCTAAGGGGGAATTATACTGTATGAGGCAGCTATGGGAGCATTATACTTTATAGGGAAAGCTATAGGGGCATTATACTGTATGGGGCAGTATACTGTATGGGGGCAGATATGGTTCATTATACTGTATAACGGCAGCTATGCGGCATTACACTGTATGGGACAGATATGGGGGTATTATGCTTTATGGGGGCAGCTATCGGGGCATTATACTGTATGGGAGCAGCTATGGGGGCATTATACAGTATGAGAGAAGATATGGGGACATTATACTGTATGGGGCAGATATGGCGGTATTATGCAGTATGGGGGTAGCTATTTGGGCATTATACTGTATGGGGGCAGCTATGGGGGCATTATACAGTATGGGAGAAGATATGGGAACATTATATGGTTTGGGGCAGCTATGGGGGCATTATACTTTATGGTGGTAGCTATGGGGGCATTATGCTGTATTGGGGCAGCTACGGGGCATTTTGCTGTATGGGGGAATTTGTTTGGCCATTATACTGCACGGGGGTATCTGTCGGCATTATACTGTATGGAGCATCTGTTTTGGCTTTATACTTTTTGGGTGCATCTATGGCGGCATTATACTGTATGTTGGCGACTATGGTGCATTAGACTTTGGGACCATAATACTGTGTGGGATGAACAGGTGTGTATAGGTAGGGATTGGGCCTGATTAGAGGCATTGCTTAAAAGGAAAAAAAAATTGCTGCACGCCACATCGGTTGTCCCTCTTTGCAATACTTGAAAGTTGGGAGGTATGTAGTTGTATTGTATAGAGCCTGCAATAATAAGATGAGCGGTCAGAATAGTGAACGTATGAGGAAATGTACATCAGGGAGAATGGAGATCATCACAGAGACGTCAACAAGATTAATAGTTAGATACAAAACAAGAGAAAGTCTATTATCATTTATTGTAATCTCATCCTTGTCTCAGATAAAAGATCAAGGGCATCAGTTCATAATCATCGATGACTTGTCAGATATATTAAAGTGTAAAGTTTCTTTTCCACGGGCAGATTTCCTGACCGGTAAACGAACACCGTTAAAAGGTACAGCACATCGATCGGCGCCTGTTTGTTCCATTTAAACGGAACAGTGATCGGAATGTATGGGGATGAACAATTGTAATTACGACCGTTTTCCCCCATACATTTGCCTCTTGTCGGCAATATTTCCTTTGTTTACACGGGAAGATAAGCTGTGGACAAGCGACCATTTATTGGGCCATATAAAAAATTAGATCAGCTTACAAATGTTTGCTTGTTTGTCAAACCATCGATGCCCTGCTTACATAGGGCAATGATCGGGAACCAGCATTTGTACGAGCACTCGTTTACATGATTATTGGCCCTTGTAAAAGAGACTTTAGGATCTTTTTACGAAGGAAGATTTTTTTTTTGCCTGTAACGAGAGCCGATTGACAATATAGCAAGTCGATTGAAATTCATTTAGCTCTATTTACATGGAGCAAGCATCGGTACTATATGTGCCCGATCATTAGTGCGATAGTCGGCACAAACAGTTTCATTATTGTCAGCAGCACATCCCTGTTAACACGGGGTGATGTGCTACCGACAACCATTGATTTTGATGCGCGCATAAAAGATCTGATCGCTGGCTATTGTTACACAGGGCAATGATCGGGAACGGACCCATTCACTTCAGTGGGTAAATCGGGTCAGTTTTCACTCTCCTGGAAAGATAGAACATGTCCTATCTTTTCACGTGTGCAAGAGCCCTTAGTCTGAAATTCCCTTGTCCCTTGTTGCCTGCCTCCACGGCCGGCCTTAGGTACGTGCAACCGGTTCGGTTGTAGGAGGGACCACCACTGTCGGTATGCAATGCAAGAGACACAACTTCTTTCGTTGAACTTCTTTACTGTAATGAACAGGTAACAGGAAATTCTCTTCTACGGAGCAGGCAGGAATCCTGAGGTTGAGGACTTTGATCCTGCTGAAAGTCCCCCGGAGAGAGGTTGTGCCTGACCCCACGTTGCCAGGCTTGGCTACGGTCACGCCGCTGTCAGTCACGGTGGGAGCTACCCACTACTGGCAGCCTACCCTAGGGTAAGAGTCACACTCCCGGCCCATGGGTCGCGTTGTGGGAATCAGTGAACTACCCGTACCTACTTGCACCGTCACGGGTCCTTGCGGAGCTATCCGCTACCTTTCGCGACAAACCCTCTCTCTCCTCAGTCGGCGGTCCGAACGTTGGACCCCCTAGGACGCAACTGAACAGGCGGGGTTGACGATAATGTTTACACAAAGTCCAGCTAATAGTCCAATAAAGTCCCGTCAACCCGACCGTTCCTTCTGTCTGCTCCTGATCCAACAAGGTTAATCAATAACAGTTCAATGCAATTATTACAGGTGGGGATTACAGTCATTTACACCCTGGAGGACACGCAGGGACACTGGCGTGGTTAATGAGGTAGCAAGCCTATTCTAGGCCTACTTCAGGCTAAATCATCTGAGGATTTCAGGGCTAGTCTTCAATGTACGCTGTGACCAGGATGAACGAGGGCCGTCACTTCTCTTGGAGAGTCAATGACTGTAATGCGGGTACTGGTACTGTCCCTGGGAAGGTCTTAGGGTCCTAGTTAGGGGAGCTACGGTGTGTGGCCGGTACCTGTAGCGGATGCTGATGCTCCAATCCGCTCCTGCTTCAGTCAGTCCTCTGCTTTTGTACACCCTCTGCTTTTGTCTCTGCTGCAGGGAGGCACGTTCCCCTCAGACAGTCCTCTGATGCTGCCACCCTGATTCCACTCCTGGCGGTCACTCATCCGTCAGTCTTCTGTCCTGCAGTACCATGCAGCCACGCTGTGGGTTTCTCCCTAGGCGTTCGTCTGCACCGGTCCTACCTGGCCTTGCTCTCCCTCTTGCTCCGTCACTCTCCTGCTCCTGCTTCCTCCTCTCTCACTTTCCCGCCGCTCTTTCCACTTCCGCCCGCCCTTTTTTCCTCTCTTCCTCATCCGGTCCTCTCCTTCGTCCAAGTCCCGGCATCGGGAGACTTCGCCCTGCTTCACCACTGGGGCGCATGCGTCATGGCTGTCGGCAGAGCGGCCGTCGCCATGACGCCCAAGACGCTCCTCCGCTCCGGAGCCGAACTCCCGAGCCACAGACAAGCCCGTGTCCCTGCGTTGGCCCCCGTATGCAGGTAAGTACAGGTACACCCTTACACGGTTGCATAGGGTGCCATCTGTCGCACTGTAAGGGGGGCACCACTGGGAGTGTGTGCCCCTCTCTGTGGCCACTACTCGAGGCACCAGCAGGTCAGGTGCCACTCACTAGCTGCACCGACCTCAATTCTGGCTGCCCCACGCCCTGGCCACCACTCAGCTGCTCACTCTTCCTGACCTGCATCCTGAATGACGAGACAGGCGTGATGACATAATTCAGGACGCAAGACAGGGAGGAGACACCGCGCCTATGCATTTCCTGGGCTGGTGGGGACACCAAGGAAACGTTTTCTCCAGTGCAGCTCCAGCTCCAGCAGGCAGTGGTTGTCAGAAGCCTAGTAAGTCAGGTCAGTCACTGACTGTGGGCTTTGGTTGAATGGGGGCACTGATGGGGGTCTAAAAAGGGCAATAATGGCAAATGGCCAGAGGATTCAGTGGCATCCTTGGTGCCCATTTGCCATGTACTGCCCCATTAATGTCCTTCTGTTCAGTGCCCGCTTGATGCCCATTTTCCATTTTGTTGCCCCTTTATTGTTCTTCTGTAACAAAAGGTGCTAAAGGGGCAGTAAATGGCAAATGGGCATTAAGGGGCCACCAAACAGAAGGACGCTAAAGGGGCAATAAGTGGCAAATAGGCACCATGGTTGAACTGAAAGACACTAAAGTGTTAATAAATGTCAAGTTGGTACAGTATTCAGTGCCTTAATAGTGCACATTTACTGTTTGTTGCCTTTTAAACCCTGTTCAGATTACGTTAAAAGCCATGTAAACTTTTGAAATCGTTATTTTTTTTTAAATAAAAATCTGTGTGTTTGGTGCAACTTTGTAATTACACTTTATTAAATTATTTTTACTTTTTGATATACAACTGCTTTGTATTCTGTATACAGAGCAGCCATATCTAGCGCTGAGACCTGAATCCGTCAGGTCAGCGGAACTGACGGGTTCAGTATCAGCGCGTCCTGCATGTCTCTGACACGCAGGATCCACCTGTTATCAATCACATCTAAGTTA
Organism: Rhinoderma darwinii; assembly: GCF_050947455.1. Classification (NCBI taxonomy): domain Eukaryota; kingdom Metazoa; phylum Chordata; class Amphibia; order Anura; family Rhinodermatidae; genus Rhinoderma; species Rhinoderma darwinii. The sequence continues at coordinate 404,729,256 of NC_134689.1, forward strand.
TGAACTGTCAGAGACACGCAGGACCCGCTGACACTGAACCGTCAGTCTCACTGACCTGACGGATTCAGGTCTCAGAGCTAGATACGGCTGCTCTGTATAAAGAATACAAAGCAGCTGTATCTCAATAAGTAAAAATAGTTTCTAACAAAAAGTATTTAAATAGTTGCATAAAATGTATTAAAAAAACAACAAAAAACTATTTCGAAGATGGCCTTAAACCCCTTTAGGACACAGCCTGTTTTGGCCTTGTGGACACAGATGATTTTTTCAAATCTGACATGTGTCACTTTATGTGGTAATAACTCCGGAATGCTTTTGCCTATCTAAGCTATTCTGAGACTGTTTTCTCGTGACATATTGTACTTTATGATAGTGAAAAAATGTGGTCGATAAATTCAATATTTATTTGTGAAAAACTTCAAATTTTAGCAAAAATTTGCAAAAATTTGCATTTTTCTAAATGAAAATGTATTTGCTTGTAAAACAAATAGTATTACCACACAAAATAGTTACTAGTTAACATCCCCCATATGTCTACTTTATGTTTGCATCGTTTTTTTTCATGTCCTTTTATTTTTCTAGGACGTTACAAGGCTTAGAACTTTAGCAGCAATTTCTCATATTTTCAAGAAAATGTAAATCTGCCATTTTTTCAGGGACCAGTTCAGTTCTGAAGTGGCTTTGAGGGCCTTATATATTAGAAGTCACCATAAATCACCCCATTTTGAAAACTGCACCCCTCAAGGTATTCAAAACCACATTCAGAAAGTATTTTAACCCTTTAGGCGTTTCACAGGAATTAAGGCAAAGTAGAGGTGAAATTTACAAATGTAATTATTGTTCCCGAAATTCATTTGTTATAAAAAAAAAATCTGTAACACAGAAGGTTTTACCAGAGAAACGCAACTCAATATTTATTGCCCAGATTCTGAAGATTTTAGAAATATCCAACATGTGGCCCTAGTGTCCTAATGGACTGAAACACCGGACTCCGAAGCCAAGGAGCACCTAGTGGATTTTGGGGCCTCCTTTTTTTAGGAATATATTTTAGCTACCATGTCAGGTTTAAATAGAGGTCTTATGGTAACTAAACAAAACCCCCCCTAAAATACCCCATTTTCTAAACTACACCCCTCAAGGCATTTTTCTAGGGGTATAGTTAGGATTTTGACCCCACTATTTTTTTTGCAGAATTTAGTGGCATTAGTCTGTGAAGATGAAAATCACCTTTTTTTCTGTGGATACATAGATTTTTTTCATTTTTAAAAGGAATAAAAAAGAAAAAGCCGCCCAACATTTGTAAGCAATTTCTCCCGATTACGGAAATACCCCATATGTGGTAATAAACTGCTGTTTGGACCCACACCAGGGCTCAGGAGGGAAGGAGCGCCTTTTGGATTTTGGAGCGCAGATTTTGCTGGATTGGTTTTCAGTGCCATGTCGGGTTTGCAACGCCCCGGAGGGACCAAAACAGTGGAAACACCCCAAAAGTGACCCTATTTTGGAAACTACACCCCTCAAGGAATTTTTCTAGTGGTATAGTGAGCATTTTGACCCCACAGGATCTTTTTTAGAGCTAAGGTGACCAAAAAACAGCGACTTTAAATTCTTTATTTATTACAGCGTTCACCGTGCGCAATAAAGTACGTTTCACTTTATTCTGCGTGTCGGTACGATTATGGCGATACCATATGAGTATAGTCTTTTTTAAGTTTTGTAGCGTTGGCGTAATAAAATTAAGTTTCTATGAAATAATTTATTTTCTGAGACACGCTATTCTGAGCCGTAACTTTTATATTTTTTAGTCAAAAAAGCTGTGGGAGGTCTTTTTTTTTGTAGTTTTTATTGGTACTATTTTGGGGTAAATGCGACTTTTTGATCACTTTTTATTCTATATCTTGGGAGGGGTGGTGACCAAAAAATAGCAAAAAAATGCTGACATCGTTTTCCGTTTATTTTGTTTGCGGCGTTCACCGTGCGGAAAAAATAACATTATAGTTTCATAGTTTGGGTCGTTACAAACACGGTGATACCAAATATGTGTACTTTTTTTAACGTTTTAATTTTTTTCCTATAATAAATGACTTATTATAGGAAAACAAAAACTTTTATTTTTACACTGTTATAAAAAAAAATTATTCACTTTTTACGCTTTCTTTTTTTGTTTATTAACTTTTTTTTCCTTTTTACGCTTTATTTTTTTTACCTGCAGCTCTGATCGCTGCTAGAATACATTACACTACACTACAGTCACTCTGACAGTAAGCTTCCATACATGGCAGATCCGGAGGCCGTTGCCTGGCCTTCGGATGCCATGACAAGCATCAGCAACCCCCACAATTGCATGGGGGCTGCTGATGTGCTACAAACCCCCTAAATATGCCGATCGCAATCGAGCACCACATTTAACGGGTTAATTGCCTAAATCAGCGGCGACGAGCAGCTGATCGGCAACACTGGAGTGTCAGCTGTCGGGGACAGCTGATCTCCCAGTTCCCGATGCACACCTTGTCGCCGACAGTGTGCATCGGGAACGACACAGTGACTTCCTGTCACTCTAACAGGAAGCCTATCAGGACCAGCTGAAGGTTGGTCCTGATGGGCTTCCATCCATGGCAGACACGGAAGCCATTGCTTGGCTTCCGTTTGCCATGCTATCGGCAAACCCCGCGATTTCGGACCGGGGTCTGCCGATATGCTAGAAACCCCTAAAATTCGGCGATTGCAACCGATCGTCGAATTTAAGGGGTTAATTTGCCAAAATCAGCGGCAAAGGACCGCTGGCCGGCAAGAGTGGCGTGTCAGCTGTCGGCGACAGCTGACCTCCCGGTTCCCGATGCACACTGTCGCCGACAGTGTGCACAGGAAACAACTCAGTAACTATACGTCCTCGTGCGGGAAGTAACCTCCCGTAACGACGTATAGTTACTTACTCGTGCGGGTAGGGGTTAAAGGGGTTGTCCGGAATAAAAAAACACCAACATTTTGTTGAAGCAGCAAGAGGAGTTAAGATAAAAATGCAGCCCATACTTACCTCTCTCCTCCCAGACATTCCTGCGCTGGGGGCTCCCTTCAGATCTGTTCTCTGTATACAGCGGTGACATCATGTTGACCGTGCACAACCGCTGCAGCTTATTAATAGCCTCAGCGGTGTTCAGCAGAGACCAGTAATAGGCTGTGGTGATGTACCAGCAAAGAACAGAGGAAAAACAGTGATTCAGCCCCAGGTAATTTAAAAGGAAACAGAGTTCGAATTTTATTTCAGGAATTCTTAAAAACTCCATATCCAAGGGTGGTTAGCAATAAGGGTTTTGCCTACGCGTTTCGGACAACGCTTGTGTCCATATTCATGGCTTATCATAAACAAGAGAAGTGCCGTTCCAAAGCCCGGAGTGCATGTATCACAGTATCAGGTAAGTGGAATATAAGAGTGCTGGAATATAGGCAAGAGTATGTGTTGCTGTATTAAGACAACAACGATGTTTGAGAATGTCGTGCTAATATAACTATATTTATATGTATTCATACCTACCGGATGTAAGCATAACAGTGAATATATGATCACAAGAAAAAGGGAAAAAATTACAATAAAATTAAAAACATTGAACATCTATTGGCCGGAACAGACAGCTGTGTACAATGCTGTTGTTATCGAAAAAAACACAATACTTTGTATCCAATACCTGCATTATTTGACCGCTAATCAAACATCAAAGAAATAATCGATGCTTGGTGTAAAGCTGCCATCAGTGGTAAGAGGAGATTGAGACCAACCATGTGCAAGACTCGGACCCCTGTGTCATTGTCCCTCAAAAATTCGGAGCAACAAAAGGTGCAAAGGTTCCTCTTGATTTAAATCAATAGATTCAGACCATGTGGATACCTGGTTTTGAGACCATAAATCCAAAAGGCCTCTCTGTCAAGTAGATTATGTCTCAAGTTGCCCCCTCGGACTGGACTATTGACTTTTTCTATAGGATATGTCCTAAGAGTTTTAACTGACCTGTTGTGATATGTAATAAAATGTCTGGCTACATTGGAGATATTGGTGATTGTGGGGTTCCTCACGTAACCAACATACACTTTTGTCTAGGAAGGAATACCATAACACTATTGAAATTACTCAAATGAGGCTTTATTTAAGTTTTCTAACATGGGTTGACACGAGGGTCGGACACAGCTTTATTATATATTTTTTTTTAGATTTTTTTCTTATTTTCTTATCATAATAAACAATTGCAAAACATATATATATCAACCATATTTTATTAGCCGAATGCCAGCCCACCTATGGAAGGGCATGTAGGTCAGACCTTTACCAAACACCGCCTGCTGTGACATGGAAATTGCAATACAGAAATTTGAAAACAGACAAAACAGTAAATATACAGACCAAATCGTCGAAGTACAAATACAATAAAAGAGGATGTACAGATATACCATTAGATCATATGTTATGTTTCGGATCTGGTCATTCCTTTTTTTTTTTTTTTTTTTGGTATTATGTACAGCAATATTATTTTCTTTGTTTTTTTTCTTTTCTTTTTTGATAATACGTCTATTCGTTATGTTTTTGGTTTTGCCATATTTGTATATATATATATAAAAAAAAAAAAGAAATCACGCGGATAAACAGTCAACAGTAGGGTGTGACAAGTGTTGGCCAAAAGAGGGAGATATCCTCCCGCCCTTGCCTTATAAACCCAGGCAGGGAGGAGGGGGTAAACCCGCCCATGCTCCTCCTAAGAACGCCCTCTAGGAGGGAACCCTATAGCCCTATAGGCCACCCCGCTAAAGAGGGAAAAGGGGGGGGGGGGTGAAGGACTAACTACACCTTGCCCTAGCCCTAATGGAGCCAGATTAACCCCCTACATGCAGTGGCGGATTAAGAAGACCATGGGCCCTGGGCTGTTACCCAAACTTGGGCCCCCCTTCTCCACCACCACCCTGCCGCGCCGTAACTATTGCTAACACTACCTAAACACTAGTACACAAAGTAGGCACATTATGCACAAAGTACACACAGTACACAAAGTAGGTACATTATGCACAAAGTACACAAAGTAGGCACATTATGCACAAAGTAGGCACATTATGCACAAAGTACGCACATTACACAAAGTACGCACATTATGCACAAAGTAGGCACATTATGCACAAAGTACGCACATTATGCACAAAGTACACAAAGTAGGCACATTATGCACAAAGTACGCACAATACACAAAGTACCACATTATGCACAAAGTACGCACATTATGCACAAAGTACGCACATTATGCACAAAGTACGCACAGTATAAAGTACGCACATTATGCCCAAAGTACGCACAGTACACAAAGTACACACATTATGCACAAAGTACACAAAGTAGGCACATTATACACAAAGTACGCACATTATACACAAAGTACACACAAGTATGCACATTATACACAAAGTACACCTTGTAAACACATGAATATGGACATTAAACATACATGAATATGGACATTAAACACACATGAATATACACATTAAACACACATGAATATGGACATTAAACACACATGAATATGGACATTAAACATACATGAATATGGACATTAAACATACATGAATATACACATTAAACACACATGAATATGGACATTAAACATACATGAATATGGACATTAAACACACATGAATATGGACATTAAACATACATGAATATGGACATTAAACACACATGAATATGGACATTAAACATACATGAATATGGACATTAAACATACATGAATATGGACATTAAACACACATGAATATGGATATTAAACATACATGAATATGGACATTAAACACACATGCACTTACCTTTTATGTCTTCACTGCAGCTCTTCTCCTGCTCACAGCACGACACAGAGCCCACCGACAGTCTCCCCTCCCCCATGTCCCGACAGCTAGCAGCAGAGGAGAGATGTTTAGAGCAGGGAAGGGGGGCTGGAGGGGGAGCTTCTAAAGCAGCACAGACCACGGCTGCTAAGTAGAAGCGAAGCTCCCCTCGCCTGACAGGTGCGGTCCTGGCACCGGGGCTCCCTCCGGTGCTAGCGACGCCACTGGGCATGAGGGGGTTCGGGCGGTCATGGGCCCCCTGGGAGCCTTGGGCCCCCTGGGAGCCTTGGGCCCCGGGCGACCGCCCGAAACGCCCTAATGATAATCCGCCACTGCCTACATGCCCACAGTCCTAGGCCCAATGGCCAATAAGCCTGAGGGCCTGCACAATCCTTGTTTTAAATTTTCTAATAGTACAGCCAACATACATCGAACTGCAATCAGTGCATTCAATGATATATACCACAGATTCACTGTTGCAGTTGATGTATGTTTTTATGGAAAAATTATTTGTACCTTCGGAATCATGGAAGGTTTTTGTGGGCTGGGCAAATAAGCATATTTTACAAGGGTTCGAGCCACATGTTTAGAAACCTCTGGGATGTAGCCATGTGGTTTTCGTCTCACAAGATGAAAACATGGAGGGAGAAAGTGAATTGCCTAAGGTCAGGGCCCTGCGCGACACTGTGCGGCACCCATGTTTCTTAATACTTTCTAATTGATCGTCCTCCATTAAGATAGGAAGATATTTCAATACGATATTCTTTATCTGGGTAAACTAATTACTGTATTGTAGGACTAATGTGGGTTTGTCTGAGCCGGGAACAGGTGGCGGTTTATCATCAAACAGTCAATTATTGCGAGATTTTAATGATACTATGGACTTTGCTCTGTTTAGGGTCCAATTGGCATAGCCTCTTTTTTGAAGCCTACGACAAATTTGTTGCTGTTCTAATTTAAAACAGTCGTCACTACTACAGTTTCTCCTTGCCCTGTACATTTCCCCTACTGGAATGGACGAGATTATTTGCTTAGGACGGTTACTCTTGGCATGAAGAATGGTATTTCCTGAGATGGACTTAGGGAATGTTTTAGAGCAAACTGTCTTTCTACCCATTAGTTCCAAATCCAGGAAACAAATTGTATCTTTATTAAAGGTATATGTAAATCTGAGGTTACACTCATCAGAAGTATTTAGAAAGTTGCACAAAACACACTGACTGATTATTAAAATATAAAATAACGATTTCAAAGGTGTACATAGCCTTTAAAAAGCAGCCCATACTTGCCTCTCTCCTACCAGACGTTCCTGCGCTGGGGGTTCCCGTCAGATCTGTTCTCTGTATACATCGGTGACATCATGTTGACCGTACACCACTGCGGCAGCCTATTAATAGCCTCAGCGGTGTTCAGCGGAGACCAGTAATAGGCTGCGGCGGTGATGTACTGTCTACGTGATTTCATTGCTGCAGCCGCTCTGTGTACGCACGGAACAAAGATGACAGAAGCCCCCAGCGCAGGAACGTCTGGGAGAGAGAGGTAAGTATGGGCTGCTTTTTTATTTGAAGCCCTCCTCTCCTGCTGCCACATAAAAGTTTAAACCTGAACAACCCCTTCAACCTCTTAACACCATGTATGTGCGGCGGATGTGCATTCCAACAATATTGCACGTGCCACTGACTGTGTGTTATCTGTGGTGTTACGTAGGACTGCAGGTAACACTAATACAGTATCTGTAATCAGAGAGTTATCCCTGTGTGATATCTGTGGTATTACATGGGACTGCAGGTAACACTAATACATTATCTGTACTCCGAGAGTTATCACTGTGTTATCTGTGGTGTTACATAGGACTGCAGGTAACATCTACTACCTTATCTGTACTCAGAGAGTTATCACTGTGTTTTATCTGTGGTGTTACATAGGACTGCAGGTAATACTAATACATTATCTGTAATCAGAGAGTTATCACTGTGTTATCTGTGGTGTTACGTAGGACTGCAGGTAACACTAATACAGTATCTGTAATCAGAGAGTTATCCCTGTGTGTTATCTGTGGTGTTACATAGGACTGCAGGTAACACTACTACATTATCTGTACTTAGAGAGTTATCACTGTGTGTTATCTGTGGTGTTACATAGGACTGCAGGTAACACTAATACATTATCTGTAATCAGAGAGTTATCACTGTGTTATCTGCGGTATTACATGGGACCGCAGGTAACACTAATACATTATCTGTAATCAGAGAGTTATCACTGTGTGTTATCTGTGGTGTTACATGGGACTGCAGGTAACACTACTACATTATCTGTTCTCAGAGAGTTATCACTGTGTGTTATCTGTGGTGTTACATAGGACTGCAGGTAACACTAATACATTATCTGTAATCAGAGAGTTATCCCTGTGTGATATCTGTGGTATTACATGGGACTGCAGGTAACACTAATACATTATCTGTACTCCGAGAGTTATCACTGTGTAATCTGTGGTGTTACATAGAACTGCAGGTAACATCTACTACCTTATCTGTACTCAGCGAGTTATCACTGTGTGTTATCTGTGGTGTTACATAGGACTGCAGGCAACATCTACATTATCTGTACTCAGAGAGTGATCACTGTTATCTGTGGTGTTACATAGAACTGCAGGTAACATCTACTACATTATCTGTACTGAGAGAGTTATCACTGTGTTATCAGCAGTGTTACATAGGACTGCAGGTAACATCTACTGCATTATCTGTACTCAGAGATTTATCACTGTGTTATCTGTGGTGTTATATAGGACTGCAATTAACACTACTACAATATCTGTATTCAGAGAGTTATCACTGTGTTATCAACGGTGTTACATAGGACTGACTGCATGTTACACTACTACATTATCTGTAGAGTTAGCACTGTGTGTTATCTATGGTATTGCATAGGACTGCAGGTAACATCTACATTATCTGTACTCATTGTTATCACTATGTTATCTGTGGTGTTACATAGGACTGCATGTGACATCTAATAGATTATCTGTAATCAGAGTTATCACGATATTATCCGTGGTATTACATAGGACTGCAGGTAACACTAATACATTATCTGTAATCAGAGTTATAATTGTGTTATCTGTGGTGTTACATAGGACTGCAGGTAGCATCTACTACATTATATGTACTCAGAGAGTTATCACTGTGTTATCTGTTGTGTTACATAGGACTGCAGGTAATATCTACTGCATTATCTGTACTCAAAGAGTTATCACTGTGTGTTATCGGTGGTGTTACACAGGACTGCAGGTAACATCTGCTGCTCTATTTGTACTGTGTGTATATATGTGCCTTTGTGGGTGTATATTGGTCTGTATGTCAATATATTTACTTTTATGTATTTGTATATGACCCACTATGAGTGTGTGTACATGCCTCGTGTTTGTGTGTCGGTATATATATATATATATATATATATATATATATATATATATATATATACTAGTACTTCTCAATGAATTAGAATATCATCAAAAAGTCAATTTATCTCAGTAATTCAATTCAAAAAGTGAAACTGATATATTCTATAGATTCATTACACACAGAGGGATCTATTTCCAGCATTTTTTCTTTTAATGTTGATGATTATGGTAACAGTTAATCAAAACCCAAAATTTTGTGTCTCAGAAAATTAGAATATTATATAAGCCCAATTTCAAAAATGATTTTTAATACCGAAATGCTGTCCTACTGAAAAGTATGTCCAGTATCTGCCCTCAATACTTCGTCCTCCTGCAGGAATTACTGCATCAATGCGGCGTAGCATGGAGGCGATCCGCCTGTGGCACTGCTGAGGTGTCATCAATGTGGCGTGGCATGGAGGCGATCAGCCTGTGGCACTGCTGAAGTGTTATCAATGCGGCGTCGCATGGAGGCGATCAGCCTGTGGCACTGCTGAGGTGTGATCAATGCGGCGTGGCATTAGGCGATCAGCCTGTGGCACTGCTGAGCTGTTATCAATGTGGCATGGCATAGAGGTGATCAGCCTGTGGCACTGCTGAGCTGTTATCAATGCGGAGTGGCATGGAGGCGATCAGCCTGTGGCACTGCTGAGGTGTTATCAATGCGGCGTGGCATGGAGGCGATCAGCCTGTGGCACTGCTGAGGTGTTATCAATGCTGCATGGCATGGAGGTGATCAGCCTGTGGCACTGCTGAGGTGTCATCAATGTGGCGTGGCATGGAGGCGATCAGCTGTGGCACTGCTGAAGTGTTATCAATGCGGCGTCGCATGGAGGCGATCAGCCTGTGGCACTGCTGAGGTGTGATCAATGCGGCGTGGCATGGAGGCGATCAGCTTGTGGCACTGCTGAGGTGTTCTCAATGTGGCGTGGCATTAGGTGATCAGCCTGTGGCACTGCTGAGCTGTTATCAATGCGGAGTGGCATGGAGGCGATCAGCCTGTGGCACTGCTGAGGTGTTATCAATGCGGAGTGGCATGGAGGTCATCAGCATGTGGCACTGCTGAGGTGTTATCATTGCGGAGTGACATGGAGGTGATCAGCCTGGGGCACTGCTGAGGTGTTATCAATGCGGTGTGGCATGGAGGTGATCAGCCTGTGGCACTGCTGAGGTGTTATCAATGTGGCGTGGCATGGAGGTGATCAGCCTGTGGCACTGCTGAGGTGTTATCAATGTGGTGTGGCATGGAGGCGATCAGCCTGTGGCACTGCTGAGCTGTTATCAATGCGGCGTGGCCTGGAGGCGATCAGCCTGTGGCACTGCTGAGGTGTTATCAATGCGGCGTGACATGGAGGTGATCAGCCTGTGGCACTGCATAGGTGTTATCAATGCAGTGTGGCCTGGAGGCGATCAGCCTGTGGCACTGCTGAGCTGTTATCAATGCGGCGTGGCATGGAGTCGATCAGCCTGTGGCACTGCTGAGGTGTTATCAATGCGGAGTGGCATGGAGGTCATCAGCCTGTGGCACTGCTGAGGTGTTATCAATGCGGAGTGGCATGGAGGTCATCAGCCTGTGGCACTGCTGAGGTGTTATCAATGTGGTGTTGCATGGAGGCGATCAGCCTGTGGCACTGCTGAGGTGTTATCAATGTGGCGTGGCATGGAGGTGATCAGCCTGTGGCACTGCTGAGGTGTTATCAATGTGGTGTGGCATGGAGGCGATCAGCCTGTGGCACTGCTGAGGTGTTATGGAGGCCCAGGTTGCTTTGATATCGGCCTTCAGCTCGTCTGCATTGTTGGGTCTGGGGTCTCTTATCTTCCTCTTGACAATAACCTATAGATTCTCTATGGGGTTTAGGTCAGGTGAGTTTGCTGGCCAATCAAGCGCAGTGATACTGTGGTTATTACACCAGGTATTGGTACTTTTGGCAGTGTGGGCAGGTGCCAAGTCCTGCTGGAACATGAAATCAGCATCTCCATAAAGCCTGTCAGCAGAGGAAAGCATAAAGTGCTGGAAAATGTCCTGGTAGACGCTGCGCTGACTCTGGACTTGATATAACACCGTGGACCAACACCAGCAGATGACACGGCCCCCAAACCATCACTGACTGTGGAAACTTCACACCGGACCGCAAGACACTTGGATTGATGCCTCTCCACTCTTCCTCCAGACTCGGGGACCGAGATTTCCAAATAAAATGCAAAATGTACTTTCATCTGAAAACAGGACTTTGGACACTGAGCAGCAGACCAGTCCCTTTGAAGGCTTAGGAAACCTTTGCAGGTCTTTTGTGTTCATTCGCTGATTAGAGTGTCACACCATGAGACGACAATCTGCAACATTTACAGAATATTCAAATTTTCTGAGACACTAAATTTGGAGTTTTCATTAATTCTTAGCCATAATCATCAACATTAAACCCCTTCACGCAAAATCACGTAACTGTAGGTCACGGGCTGAGCTCGCTCCATACACAGCAGGTGACTGCTGTTACACGCAGCCGAAACTTCCCTGCAATAAGCGGAATCAAAGTTCACTTTCATTCCGCCCGTTTAACACCTTTAAATGCTGCGATCAATCTCAACCGCGGCATTTAAAGTGTTAGAATCAGGGGGGCGCCCCCTCAAACACGCGATCACGCCCCCGATCATGATATACTGCAATACATTAGTATTGCAGTATATCATGCAAAGGATCCAACGATTTCTGCTTCAAGTCACCTAGGGGGACTAATAAAAAAAAGTAAAAAACAGTTAAATAAAGATTTTTGTTATGTTCCAAAAACAATAAAGTATTAAATGTTCAGAAAACCCCCCTTAACTGGTATCGCCGCGTCCGTAAAAGTCTGAACTATCACAATATGGCGTTATTTAACCCGCTCGGTTAATGCTGTAAAAAATATATTTATAAAACACGCAAATTGCTGTTTTTTGGTCACCCTAGCGCTCCAAAAAAAGTTAATAGAAAATGAGCAAAAAGTCGCATATTCCCCAAAATGGTATCGGTGAAAACCACATCTCGCCCCGCAAAACGTAAGTCCTCACATTGCTAAATTTATGGAAAATTAAGAAGTTCTGGCTCTCGGAATACGGCGACACAAAAGTTTTTTTAAATTTAGCAAATGGTTTTATTTTTTTAAAAGTTGTAAGACATAAAACAAAACATAAATTTGGCATCGCCGTAATCGTATCAACCTGTAGAATGAGGTGTATATTTAGTTTTTACCGCCTGATGGACGCCGTATAAACAAAACCACCCGAAAGATGACATAATCGCTGTTTTATGCCCATTTCACCCCACAAATATATGTTTTTCAGCCTCCCAGTACATTATGCGGTACAATAAATGGTGCCATGAAAAATGACAACTTGTCCTGGAAAAAAAACAAGCCCTTGTATGGCGACATAGACGGAAAAATAAAAAAATATAGCTTTTGAAAGGTGGGGAGAAAAAAACAAGGGCTGCGTCCTGAAGGGGTTAAAATAACAAATGCTGGAAATAGATCGCTCTGTGTGTAATGAATCTATATAATATATGAATTTCACTTTTTAAATTGAATTACTGAAATAAATTAACTTTTAAATTAACTAGTGTGTATATATATATATATTTTTTTTATGTATGTATATTTGCTTGTATGTCTAAATATCTGTCTCTATGTATGTACAGTATGTATGTTCCAGTATGTGTGTGTCTATATATGTGGTTCATTTTTGGTTTGTGGAGGGCAGCAATAGAGAATCCCGCACAGGTCGCCATCCCACCGGCCCTGCCTGCCTCCATTGAAGATACCACACAATTTTTATAATTCACCTGTTGCTTTGTTATCATCGGTTTATATGTGTTGACATCGGTCTCCTGCAGTGTCTAGTTGGGGGGGAGGTTAATTGTGGGAGAAATACTGTATAACTCTATTTGGCTTCATTGTTTGTGTTCTGTGATAGCCACCAAGTTATTATAATGCAGTAGTTTGGCCGGTAGTCTTATGTAAAACCACAAATAACACATGTCAATTAGCAAACTCAACACTGCTGTAACAAACCAAGCCCTGCTACATCGGACATAAAAATCCAAACTTGCCTTTACTCTATCTGAGCCCGGCTGTGTGAGTCTAGTTCAGTTTTGGAATACGTTTTCCCCATAGGCTTAAAAAATTATAGAAAAAAAAATGTACAAAATGACACCAAATGAAAACCCCCATCAAAAATGAAAAAAAATCGCACATTACAATTTAATAATATTAGCATTTTTTTAAGCCGGCAAAATTCTGTGCATGAAGTAGGCCCAAGGGTAGGATCACACTGGGCACACACACTGCGGATTTTCCACAACGCATTTCATTGTGGATAATCCGCAGAGTAGTACAGTAGCAGCAGAGTGGGTGTGATTTGAACAATCCTCATCCAAAAAATCTGACGAAAAAACGTTCCAAAATTGACCTGCGGTGCGGTTTCTTAGGCCGCAGTATGTCAATTAATGCTGCGGGATCACTGCTCTTCTGTTGCGCGTTTTTCCCATTGAATTCAGTGGGAGGTAAATCACGCAAAAACAAAGATCTATGTGGTTTTTTTTGCAGTGTGTTTTTTTTTTTTTTTGCGTTAAATGAATAAAAAAAGCTTATACTTACCCCCGGCCGTTGTCCTATGGACACGATTCTCTGTTCTGAGCACAGAACGGCCTTCTGGTATGACATTTGATCCCATGTGACAGCTGCAGCCAATCAAAGTCTGCAGTGGTCACATGGACTACAGCGTCATCCTAGGAGACCGAGCTGGGCTCAGAAGAGAGGGACGTATCGCCATGATAACGCGTCGGTGGTAAGTATAAACTTTTTTCCATTATTGCTGCAGTATTTCCGCCCACAATTTGGTGCGGTTTTTATGTGGAATTTCCTGCGGCTTCCAGGACGGATACGCTGTGAACTTTTACGCAGCCTATCCGCCCTATGTGTTCATGCCCTAAAATTCATTTTTACTACAACTGACAAACTCAGCACTGCTATGACATCCTCAGCTCCAGTACATCAGAAAACTCAGCTTTTCTGCGTTTTACAAACCTAGGTCTACTACATCTGATTAACTTAGATCATTTACATAAGACAAACTAAGATCCTAAACATCTAACAAACTCAGCTCTGCTGCATCAATCCTTATATCCACTTGTATCGACCTTTGGTCAACCTGTTGTGAATGTCTGAGAACAGTATAAGTGGAGCGCTAAATATATAACAGATAATTGACGTTTACCTGATGACAAACTAAATATCATAAAATAAAACATACACAGGACCAATAATCACATTATAAAAATGTCAACAGAGGAGATTTTTACAGGGCCATAAACGTCTCACGTCGTAAACGTCTCACGTCAGACCTAAAGAGCAGAGATTTCTATTGTAATCAAGCAGAAAAAGTCGCTCCAAAAATGTAAAGGGCGTCTCCACCCATAGGACCTTCAAGGTTCGTGGGTCTGACGGAAATAGCTGATCACTGTGCTAGTGATCTAGCGATCTTTGGGGTCCCAAGCAGTGAGGGTCCCACTGCAATCGTACACGTATTACCTATCTCAGAGGCGTAGCTAGGGGTTTAGCACAGGGGGCGAAACAAATCTGAGTGGGCCCCAACACAGTATAACGACCCCTTAATGGCCCCCACATAGTATAATGCCCCTATAGCTGCCCCCTCAGTATACGCAAAATAATTATACAAGTCACATAATGCCCCCCAAAAAATGGTGCCAATAACATAGTACCCCCAAAATAGTTATGGCTGTTACAGTGCCTTAAAATAATAGTGGCACCCAAAATAATAGTATCCACAAAATAATAGTGCCAGTCACACTGTGTACCCAAAATTATGGTGCCAGTTGCATAGTGTTCACAAAATAATAGTGGTAGTGACATAGTGTCCTCATAATCATAGTGCCAGTCACATGGTGTCACTATAATAATAGTGCCCTCAAAGTAATAGTGAATGTCACAGTGTCCTCAAAATAATAGTGAAAGTCACAGTGCCCCTAAAATAATAGTGCCCACAAAATAACAGTGCCAGACACATACTATCCTCAAAATAAGATATCCCCTAGTAACATATCACATAGTGCCCCTAAAATAATAGTGCCATTCCCACTGTGTGTACAAATTTATGGTGCTAGTCTCTTAGCGTGCTCAAAATAATAGTGCCAGTCACAGTGTCCCCAAAATAATAGTGACAATCACATAGTATTCCCAAAATATTAGTGCTAGTCACACAGGGTATCCGGAATAATGGTGTCAGTCACATAGTACTCCCAAAATAATAGTGGCAATCACATAGTGCCCTCCAAATAATAGTGTCAGTGATATAGTGTTCTCAAAATAGCAGTGCCAATCACATAGTGTCCCCTAAATAATGGTGCTAGTCACGCAGTGCCCCCAAAAATAGTACCACTCACATAAGGGCCCCTGAACATCAACATGGACCTTCTGGGATCCATACCTATGTAGAGAATGGGTGTCCCCCGACCGACCCCATCTCGCCTGATGAGGTGGAAAGGGGTTAAGGTTTTAATCACCTAAACAAGCTTATACCTACTTACGTTGTCAAGTCCCAGCAAAGAATAATGTTGGTCAATCAACAAAATATTAATTTGCAGGAGAGAAGCCTAAACATTCAGTATAAAGTGAGGACTTTATTTTTCTGCAATACACAATATTTATCACTTTATCTGTAGATTGCTTTTTGTTTCATGTCTACAGCAAACTCCTATTCGGTCATAATAAAGGTTGGCATGTACACGCTATGTTCCCGGAACCCTGGAAGTTTTATTACAGGAGTCAGACAGGACAGCTTGTTGGTGGGCACAGTCCATATCTATGTGAGCCGTGTGTCTGACCTTTGGACACTCCTTTGGCTGAGATGGTCATGGCCTACAGAGAAGATCAGTGTATGTTGGCCAAGATGGTGATACCTGCAGGACTAGATTTAACTGCAATGTGATCCATCAGACCAAGAACTGCTCTTTGTAAGCTAATGGGGGATCCTCTCTTCTGCTTCTATAAACACTAATAGGTCTTGTGTGTAAGGTACCTGGTTCCTGTGATACGCAAAGAAAGAGTTAAACCAAATTGCACATTTGACCTATAGGACCCGTCTTTACTACAATTTCGATTTGACTTTAGGTTCTACGCTGGCCCCAGGACGTAACTGTGTGGCGTTTTGTGGGTAACGGGGATGGATCTGAGGCAGTAAAATATAGTGAATTGAGTGGCTGCAACAGAAGTCTTGTAGTCAAGTGGATCAGTCAAAAACAACACCAAAGTAAACGGTAAAAACAATGTGCCCTTTTGGCCCACAAATTTATGTCTGGATCTAAATTTACACCAAAAGTGCAAGCTAAGTGTCCAAACAGCAGAAGAATGTGAGATCACTGCTACAAGGGAAAAAATATACAAACTAAGGCGCCCTGGTACCTGGCAAAGCTCCAAGATGATAGCAAAGGGACGCAGCACAAAACTGGTGAGAGAAGAAGCGTGGTTGGAGACCCAACATGGTGCCGAGTCTCCAGAATGGGAGGTCTCATCAACAGCCCATCAGTGTGAAGTGGTTGCCAGGCTAGAATTATTTGCGCACACTCCCAGTACTTTGACAGTACTGCCTAGGGCTAATTCATCAGAGTCCATTGATGTAGAGGGCCCGGCCTTATTGAATATGGCGGTGGATAAGGAGCTGCCCAATGGCAAGTCGCCTATCACGCAACTAAGCGCCCAGATAAAGATTCCTCACAGGCAAGTGGTGTGGTGTCTCCAAAGTCAGGACCAACCATAGTAGATGTGTTCGCGCTATTAATCTGTGTAGTCATGCAACTTAGCGGTATTAAAGAGAACGTATTTATAATTCGCCATGATCTTCAAAAGGTATCCAAACAATTCACTGTGGTTGAGCTAAGACTTAGTGAGGTGGAAGATGAGGGAATGAGATAACCGCAAAATACCCAAGATGTGACTGCAGAAGAAGATGACCTCAAAAATAAACCCGGCCCTAATAATATACAACTGGTCAGAGTTTTGGAAAAGGTTGGAGGGTCTGATCCAGACGTATACTTGGAAAAACGGCTGTTAAATTTTTTGGGGAAAAGACACTTTTCATTGTCAATAATCTATCCAGCAAAACGTTATTTGATTCTTCAAGGGATTCTCTAAGAAGGCTGGATGGGTACAAGGTTCAAATTCTTCAGGACATACAACGCTAACCCTAGGATCACATGGGAAGCGCAAGATGACTGCAGCATGTTGGACCTTGTGGTTCGTCATGATCGGCTGTTGCATGGCAAGTTCCAAATATGTCGAACCGTAAAGTTTAATATGGCTGCCACTGACTGTGAGTATGTGGATCCTGTTTTTCCTTGCTGTGCCAATGGGGAGATATATAATCTCCTATTCTCTTTTCCAAAAAGATTGGCGATGGTACCTGTCCCACAAAGTTAGACATTATTCTACACTAGTTTTATTGCAACATGATGGCTAACATTAGACATGTGCTTAACCCCTACGTGACCAGTCCTTTTTTAGGCCTTTAATGACCAAGCAATTTTTTTATTCTTTTCATTGTCGCATTCAAAGAGCCATAACTTTTTTTTTTTTCGGTCGACATAGTTGAATTAGGGCTTGTTCTTTGCCAGAGGAGTTTTATTTTTCAATGGCTCCATTTTCGGGTACATATAATTAATTGATTAACTTCTATTAATTGTTTTTAGGGGAAATGGAGAAAGTTTCTGCCAGACTCCTCTGGCAGCAGCTTATCTCGTTGCAAACAAAAGACAAAAGGATCGGGCATGTGGGAAACTAACATGTCCGTCCTTACTCTCCCCAACATCTGCCGTCAGGGGAGAGTCAGGATGTCGCCATATACATTAGCTGGTCGGCCAGTCCCACCGAAATCTTCAGGTTCAGAAGGCTTACATCTAATGCGTACGGCCAGCTTTAAAAAAGAGATGCTAAATGCCCTCGGTGCCCAGAACTAGAAGCGGATCTCAAACGCATGATATGGACTTGCCCAGTCCTTTCCTCCTTGTGGAACGGGTGTATGATTTATTAAATATGGTGTATGGCATCAGAGTTGCTACTATTTTGCTTACTGGTTTTCTGGGTTATGTTGGCGATATCCCGGTTGATGATATGAAGAAGTAAACTATGGCCAAAATACTATACCAAGCCCATAAAGTAATAGCCGGGCAATGGTTACATCGTACTTCACCTTCTGTGGAGGAGTTGATTGGAGTCTTAGACTTGGTATTATTGTATCAAAAAAAGGTCCATTATCTCTTATTTGAATAAACAATTGGAAAAATTGGGTAAATTCTCCGGGGCTGACATCTCCTGTTCTAACACGATCCCGACTTCTATTTGCGGAATAATAAAAGATATATACACAATGATATTTCAAGTTAATATTTTTTTTAAGGGGTATGCCGATGGTGCTGGGAATTTTCAATCTCCCCAATATTTGTGTTCATAAGAAAAAAAAAAAAGGTGGTGTCAATGGTTCTTTTTTCCCAAATTTCCAGCCCTTGGGGTCCTCCACTGTTCATTTCTCTGGCACTATTTTGTGGTGTGTCCTCTCGGTAGTGGCCACGTGACCCGCAGAGCTTGTCTGACTACTACGATTTCCATAATTTCTCCGTAGAGTCTTCTGCATTGCTAGGCTGAAGCTGATTGAATTTGCAGACCGTACATGTGTGGGACGATACGTAATCCCGTCAATAGATAGCAGTGAATGGAGCCGCATTGTAAAATATTGCGCATGCCCAACCACCGCTGGCTCATACACGACGTTGTAAAAAAAAGATACAAAAAAACAATAAGGTTCACATCTAAGACGTCGTTCACACCTGCGTCGGGACTCTGTTCATGGGTTAAGTTGGACCATTCTGTCTCGGGGACCCATGAACGGAATCCTAAATGAAACAAATGGAAACCGTAGGTTCAATGGTGACGGATTTGGTGCAAATGGTTTCCGTTCGTCACGGATTCGGCCGTTTTGACGGGATCAATACCGTAGTCGACTGCGCTATTCATTCCATCAAAACGACGGGACCCTTAAACCACGGGGACAAACGGAAACCATTTGCACCGTTTCCGTTACCATTGAAATCAATGGTGATTGAAACGGAAACCTATGGTTTCCATTTGTTTCAGTTTGGATTCCTTCATGGGTTCCCCTGACAGAAAGCTCCGATGTGAACGAAGCCTATAATGTTTATTTTTCTCATAAAGGTTGTAAAAACGGTGAGAACATGTAATGGGCAATTTTTATAACTTTTAATATTGAATTTATAGAGACATGATCATTGACACTGGAATACCCCTTTAACCCCTTCCCGACATTTGACGTATCCATACGCCAAAGTCGGTTAGGGTAAGTATGGAGCCGGCTCACGCAGTGAGCTCGCTCCATACGATGCCGGTGTTGGCTGTATGTTACAGCCGACACTTCAGAGTAACTAGCGCCATCTCGCTCGAGTGCGATCCAGCTCGTTGAACTTGTTAAATGCCGCGGTCCGCAGCATTTAAATCATTAGAAGCAGGGGGGCGACCCCCTCTAACAGCTCATCGTGCACCCCGCAATGCTATCGCGGGGGGACGATGGTTGCTATGATTGCCGGGGGGGCCTAATGAAGTCCCCAAGGGTCCGCCATCTTTGTGCACCTATTAAGCACTGCCTCCGGCAGGGCTTAATAGGTGCCTATCAGAACCACGATATACTGCAATAGATTAGTATTGCAGTATATCAAGCAAGCGATCTAACGATCACTGGTTGAAGTCCCCTAGGGGGACTAATAAAAAAAGTAAAAATTAGTTAAATAAAGTTTTTTTTTGTGTAAAAAAAAAATATTTAAATTAAAAGTTCAAAAAACCCCCCTTTTCCCATTTTCCCCCTAGAGCATATTAAAAAACTAAATAAACATAATTGGTATCGCCGCGTCCGTAAAAGTCTAAACTATTACAATATATAATTATTTAACCCGCACGGTGAACGCCGTAAAAAAAAATTGTAAACGCCAGAATGTCTATTTTTTGGTCACCTCATCTCCCACAAAAACTGAAATAAAAAGTGATCAAACCGTCGCATTTACACAAAAATGATATTATTAAAAACTACAGCTTATCCCGAAAAAAATAAGCCCTCACACCACGTAATCGACGGAAAAATAAAAAATTTATGGCTCTCGGAATTTGGCAACGCAAAATAAATGTTCTTTTTTACACTTCGGTTTTTACTTGTAAAAGTAGTAAAATATAAAACAAAACTATATATATTTGGTATCGCTGTAATCGTATTGACCCGCAGAATAAAGTTAACATGGTATTTTAATTGAATAGTGAATTCCGTAAAAACGGCGGGTGAAAAACCATGGAGGAATCGCTGTTTTTTTTTCATTTTCTACAGCACAAATAATTTTTTTCCTGTTTCCTAGTACATTATATGCACAATAAATGGTGCTACGAAAAACTACAACTCGTCCCGCAAAAATCAAGCCCTCATAGGACTATATCGATGGAAAATACGTTATTATGGCTTCTGCAATGTGGGGAGGAAACAACGAAAATGAAAATCTGAAAAAGGGCTGCGGCGGGAAGGGGTTAATGTTGATCGGCCATTGTACACATGGACAATTTTCAGTTTATTATTACTTGATAATATTGTAGAGCTGATATTTGCTGTATACTGTTTACGACATTGAAGTTGAAAGGTTTTAGGCCGGCTTCCGAAGTAGAGTAAACCATGCAGAATTTCCGTAACGGAATTCTGCGCGCAAAATACTAATGCACACACTGCATTAAAAAAATCTGCAGCGAAAACGTTCAGAAATTGACCTGCGGTGCGTTTTTTTAAAAATTTGCAGCATGTCAATTTATGCTGCGGGAACGTTGCTCGCAGGGGCGTTGTTAGGGTGTTAAAAGATCAGGGGCACGAGCCCCGAGACATGTATTTACCCCACCCCCCCCGCCCCAAAAATGCATTTTACATACATATCGGGGATAGCATATCTATAAGACTAAGGCTCCTATAGCTGCACCGCTGGATAGATTTGGATGCATTGTCTCAGCAGACAGTATCATACATGATAGGCTTAGATACATGGCCCCAGCAGACAGTATCACACATGATAGGCTTAGATACATGGCCCCAGCAGACAATATCATACGTGATAGGCTTAGATACATGGCCCCGGCAGACAATATCATACGTGATAGGCTTAGATACATGGCCCCGGCAGACAGTATCACACATGATAGGCTTAGATACATGTGGGGTGTTTCCTGGTCACCCACCAGGTAATGTAAATGGTTGCGTGTTTTGCTCTCTCACCCTCTTGTGTGTGTCCCGGTGTCCGTCTTGTTTGTTTGTATCCTCCTGTTTCGCTATGTCTTCCCAGTGGGCGGGGGTGAGGCTGGGTTTCCCTAGCAACCAAGGAGTCACAGGGAGGGTTCCTATTGAGCCCTGTATTAGTGCACAGATCAGGTGACCGCACTGGTCAAGGTGATTGGTGCGGCATCTGGATAGAAAGAGGTTAGAGAGAGATAGAAGGGGTGGAGTTAGAAAAAGGCGGGAAAGTGTGAGGTAATGACAGTGGAGGGAGTTAGAGTGACAATAGGTAGAAAGAAGCTGAACATGAGAGTGTCCGGCCGAGTGTCCGGGAATCTAACACCACAAAGTGTCATCAAGTCAGAGGGACCTGAGAATGAGGTCTGAATAGTGACTGAATAAATTATATCCAGAATATAATTATCAAGGGAAGTCTGGTCGTCCCTCCTCTCCTGGTGGTAATTTGAGTGAACAGACATCTTTGAAGTAATATTTCCTGGTTATAAATATACAAGTTACAAGCAAGGTATGCTTATGTTATAGCCAGTGCAAAGCGGTCTTAAAGGGGCGGTAATCATCTTATTCAATGGACTGATTTGCCTGGACTTTGGACTATCTACTTACCTTACAATACCCCCTTAAATAATTGTGCCTAAGTTACTCGGACTATTGCCAGAGTACCACCGAGGGTGTCCGTGCGCGAAAGGTAGCGGTGCCTCCGCAACGAGCCGCGTAAGTGTAGCAGGGTTAGGAGGGCGTCCTCCACAAAGGAGTCTGGTGCAACCCGTTGACATAGGTAAATAAAGACATCGGGATAAGCCAGGTGGTAGAGAGTGGCGTCTCCGTGACCCGTGGCAGCACTATAGAAGGCGGGACCTGTGTGTCCACCGATTCCTTTGACACAAACGCCCATTGAAGTCAATGGGTGCGTGAAAACCACGAACAGCACACGGACCACATCCGTGTGCTGTCCATGTTTCACGCATCAATTACACTGAAAAAAAATGTGCTTGCGAGTGCGTGAAAAACACGTCAGACGCGAAGCACACTGATGCAAAACGCAACGAATGCGACCAGATTTACACACATTTTTTACACACGTAAATCTGTCACGCTCGTATGAATGTAGCCGTAGAAACCGCGCCCCAGCAGTAAGTATCCTTGTACTAACCCTCAGGGGCAAATTTGGCATTTCTGGGGCCCCAAGCAAAGTTATGTCTCGGGGCTCTAATCAAAGACACCTGTAGAGCGTGCCCCACACAATGCCCCCTGTATATAGTGTCACAACCCCCCTGTATGGATCCACACACAGTCCCCCTGCCATACACCCCCCTTGCAGACAGTGCAATGCAGACCCCTGTAGGAAGTCTCACACACCTACCTTGTCTCAGCAGACAGTATCACACATGATAGGCTTAGATACATGGACCCAGTAGACAGAATCACACATGATAGACTTAGATACCCGGTCCCAGCAGGCAGTATAAAACATGATAGGCTTAGATACATGGACCCAGCAGACAGTATCACACATGATAGACTTAGCTACATGGTCCCAGCAGACAGTATCACACATGATAGGCTTAGATACATGGTCCCAGCAGACAGTATCACACATGATAGACTTAGATACATGGTCCCAGCAGAGAGTATAAAACATGAAAGGCTTAGATATAAGGCCCAGCAGACAGTATTACACATGATAGACTTAGATACAGTGCCCCAGCAGACAGTATCACACATGATAGGCTTAGATACATGGCCCAGCAGACAGTATCACACATGATACTTAGATACAGGGCCCCAGCAGTAAGTATTTTTGTACTAACATATGTTCACCCTCCCCCCACAAAAATGTGTGTGTGTGTGTGTGTGTGTGTGTGTGTGTGTGTGTGTGTGTATGTATGTATGTATGTGTATTTGTATATATATATGAGACAGAATATCTATAGCTCTAAACCCCCTATAGCTATGTATAGGATTAGATACAGTGGCTCAGCAGACAGTATCACACATGATAGGATTAGATACAGTCGCTCAGCAGTGTAAAACTCTTAAGAATATGTTGTGGCGCACATAGAGCAGAGGTGACATGCCAGAATGGGGCTCCCTGCTGGTGCTGGTTCATATTATCATACCCCAAAACCATGGGACAGAAGAGGGAGCAAACTGGGGAAATGAACTGCCCTAGACCACCAGGAATGTTACCATTTGACCCCCTTAATGCCTTAAACTACCAGGGATGTTAGAATTTTATTTATTTTTAACTTAAGTTTTTTATTAATTTTTCCAATGTCAATCAGTACATTACTATGCATGAACAGTGCATAATTATCAAATACATTAATATCCAAGAAATGTACATCAAATCACATAAAGAAAAAGAAGTCAAGCTTGTCTTTTTAACTTGGGGTAGGGAGGGGAGGGGAAGGGAAGGAAAGGGAAAGCTTTCAAACTAAAGTAGGTAATTGGTCTCTGCAGTCCGCAAATCGGCTTGTCCATGGGCCCCATAAATTGGAAAAGGCACCATATCTATGATTCCTTAAAAAAAATAGGCATTCATATATACAATTA
Organism: Rhinoderma darwinii; assembly: GCF_050947455.1. Taxonomy (NCBI): domain Eukaryota; kingdom Metazoa; phylum Chordata; class Amphibia; order Anura; family Rhinodermatidae; genus Rhinoderma; species Rhinoderma darwinii. The sequence continues at coordinate 404,753,473 of NC_134689.1, forward strand.
TTGGATACCCTACAAATTACTTCTTGAGATAAGGGAGATGTAGAGAATTTCCAAGCCTTGGTTCTCAAAAGTTTAGTAGTGAGAAGCACATGGCCCACCAGATACCTAGAATCTCTTGGGAGATCTTCTAATCCTATGGACAATAAAGCTAACGCGGGATCCTTATTGATGGGAATTCCCAGCACCGAGGAAATAAGAGAAAATACCTCCTCCCATAATTGCATTATATTAGGGCACTTCCAAAAAATTTGAAAAATCGAGCCTATCTGACCACATCCCCTCCAACATAGGCCCGACATGTGGGGATAAATTTTTGCTAGTTTGGATGGAGTATAATACCATCTCATTAACACTTTATGATAGACCTCTAAGAGGTTCATACACAAAGAGGCTTTCATAGTCCACTTGATAGCCGCAGTCCACTGTTCTATAGGTCCTGCTCCCACCTCAAAAAGTGAGCCCGCTTGTTGATCTCCACATCTCCATTGACATAATCATACATGCGTTTTGTAAAATTCAGGTCCCCTTTGCTAGGATTAGAAAAATTATCACATGTAAATCGTGGTATGGAGGCCGTACTAGTAGGAGATATCTTCAAATAAGATGCAATCTGCATATACTGGAATATATCCCTACCTGAAATCTGATATTTGGCTACAAGATCTAAGAATGATCCAAGACTGTCTTCATAATATAAATCAGATATATGCTGTATACTACACCCTACCCATGTTTGTACCCTCAGACCTGGAATCATCAATTCAAGAACGTTTAAGGGTAAGGGGACTGGCTCTCCCCTTTCAATAGAGGAAGTGGCTGATAAAAGAGACAACCAAGCCTGTACAGAGACCTTTACTGTGGGGGCCACTGGAAGGGGCAGAGAAGGTTTTACCGCATAAGCCAATAGAACAGTTCTAAGGGAATTAATGCTCATAAGATTTTTCTCAATGGAAATCCAATTGGGTGTGGATGTCGTTGAGATCCAGGCACATGTTTGCTTGATAATCAATGCTTTATGGTAAGATACAATATTAGGAATCCCTAGCCCCCCATTACATCTATTAACAATCAGTGTGGATACAGCTATAGTCGGGTGATAACCTCCCCAGATAAACGTTCTATGTTGTTTTTGAAACTTCATAAGAATAGGGGAGGGCAGAGGAACCGATATAGTACGTAAAAAGTACAATATTTTTGGTAAAATAAACATTTTATAACAAATATTACGCCCCAGCCAGGAAGGTTCACATTTAGAAATGCTATTGAGATCTTCTTAAATAGAGAACAACAAGGGATCTAGATTCAATCTCGGCATAAGAGAAAGTGGAAACCCCACTTGGATCCCCAAATAAGGGATAGAGGTATCCTCCAATTTGAAAGGGAATTCAGCCTGGATGACTCCTCTCAAGGTATGGTTAATAAAAAGCCCTAACATCTGGGATTTCGTGGTGTTAATCTAATAATATGAGACTATCCCGAACCTTGATATTACCTGCATTATTTCCCGGAGAGAGGATAGAGGGTCAGTAATCATCAGGATGACATCATCCGCATATAGACCCAGTTTATGTTGGCGAAATCCTACAGATATCCCTCTTATATTTATATTAGAGCGGATTGCTTCCGCAAAAGGTTCCATGACTAGCGTAAACAACAGCGGTGAGAGTGGGCATCCCTGTCTAGTCCCATTTGTGATATTGAATGGTGTGGATAGAAAACCACCAGATAACACCCTAGCTAAGGATGGTGTATATAGGGCTTGAATAGCCTGTAGTATAGGTCCCCCAAAACCAAAACTCCTCAACGTCGCAAAAGCATATCCCCAATGTATTCTATTGAATGCCTTCTCTGCATCCAAAGTAAGGAAGAGAGAAGGTGTCCTACTATCTCCCGCTTTTGCTAAAAGATTGACAATACGCCTGGTGCCATCAGAGGCCTGTCGCCCCTTCATGAATCCAACCTGATCAAGATGTATCAGGGTGGGGAGAATATCTATTAATCGAGTGGCTATAATTTTTGCATAGATTTTCGTATCACAGTTAAGTAGTGATATTGGACGAAAGTTAGCTGGGGTAGTGGGAGATTTTCCTATTTTGGGGACAGTGATTATCGTGGCTTGTAGCATTTCGTTAGGGAGACTTCCTTTTTCTAGAGCCCAGTTATATACCGCTGTCATATGAGGGGAGAGGATCAGTGCAAAAGCACGATAATACTCATTAGAATACCCATCTGGCCCTGGTGCCTTGTACGATTTTAATACCCCTATAGTTTTAGCCACCTCTAAAGGGGTGATATTAGCATTTAATAGGGACAATTGATCCTGCCTCAAAGACGGAAGTTGCACTGAATTTAGAAAGGCATTAATATTCAAGTCGGTAGGTTGGTAGGTAGACGGATCCTCTTTAAGATTAAAGAGTGTAGATGTAAAGGATCTGCCAGGCACTGCTGGGTTAACTCCCAGAACTAATCAGTCAGCACCTGAGAATACATCCCTGAGACTGACTCCTGCTTCCACCATTCAGGCTGGCAGGCTTAGGAGTGGGAGAGCCTATCGTAACCTGGCCAGACTCAGCTAGCTCCCGCCCTCGGTCTATTTAAGCCTGCACTTCCTGTCCCTCGGTGCTTGTTATTGCTTTGGTTTCCTTCCTTGTGGTTCCTGGCCCAGCTACAGCTCCTGCTATTTTTGATCCTGCTCCATACCGACCCTGGCTTACCGACTACTCTTCTGCTGTTCGTTTTGTACCTCGCACACTCCTGGCTTGACTCGGCTCGTTCACCACTCTGGTTGCTCACGGTGTTGCCGTGGGCAACGGCCCCTTTTCCTTGCTTGTGTTCCTTGTATGTTTGTCGTGTTTGTCGTGCACTTACTGAGCGCAGGGACCGCCGCCCAGTTGTACCCCGTCGCCTAGGGCGGGTCGTTGCAAGTAGGCAGGGACAGAGTGGCGGGTAGATTAGGGCTCACTTGTCCGTCTCCCTACCCCCTGCCGTTACATAATAACAAGCCCATACCTAGTCTACCCCTGGTCCCTGACACCACTATGGATCCCCGTGAGACCCTGGCTCAGCAAATGCAGGGTCTCTCCCTACAGGTCCAGGCCCTGGCTCAGAGGGTCAACCAGCCTGATGCTACCCTGGTAGTTCCCCGCACCGCACCTCTTGAACCCCACCTCAAGTTGCCCGACCGGTTCTCAGGGGACCGGAGGACTTTTCTCTCCTTTCGGGAGAGTTGTAGGCTTTACTTTCGTTTAAAGCCTCATTCCTCAGGTTCTGAGAGCCAGCGGGTGGGTATAATTATGTCCCGGCTCCAGGAAGGGCCCCAAGAGTGGGCCTTCTCCTTGGCTCCTGACGCCCCTGAACTTTCCTCCGTTGATTGTTTCTTTTCTGCTCTCGGACTTATTTATGACGAGACTGACAGGACTGCCTTTGCCGAGAGTCAGCTGGTGACCTTAAGTCAGGGTAAGAGACCTGTTGAGGAGTATTGCTCTGACTTTCGGAAGTGGTGCGTAGCTTCTCGGTGGAATGACCCTGCCTTAAGGTGCCAGTTTAGGTTGGGTCTGTCGAATGCCCTGAAAGACCTGCTAGTTAGCTATCCCTCTTGTGACTCCCTAGACCAGGTTATGGCTTTAGCGATACGACTTGACCGACGTCTCAGGGAACGACAACGTGAACGTTTATGTGTTTTCTCCTCCGACTCCCCCATGATGCCTCCCGAAGCTCCGTTGCTTCGTTCCTCCCCGAAAGATTCAGAGATACCTATGCAACTCGGGGCCTCCGTGTCCCCCCAACAACGTAGAGAATTCCGCAGGAAGAATGGTCTCTGCTTCTACTGTGGGGACGACAAGCATCAAGTGAACAACTGTCCTAAGCGTAAGGTTGCAGCCAGAGAACTTCCGCGTCTAAGTGATCATCGGGGAGGTCACTTGGGCGCACAGGTATTTCCCGTAAATATGAAACGTACTAAGATCTTGCTTCCCTTTCAGGTCTCTTTTGGTGGTAGGTCTGCTACCGGCAGTGCTTTCGTGGATTCAGGGTCCTCTACTAATATCATGTCTGTGGAATTTGCTATGTCCCTTGCTATGCCTCTTATTGATTTGCCTAAACCTGTCCCGGTAGTGGGTATCGACGCCACTCCTCTTGCTAATGGTTATTTTACACAGCATACCCCTGTTTTTGAACTCCTTGTTGGCTCCATGCATTTGGAGCAATGCTCTGTACTGTTGATGCAGGGATTATCGTACGATTTGGTGCTAGGTCTTCCCTGGTTGCAGTTGCATAATCCTACGTTTGACTGGAATACTGGGGAGCTAACCAAATGGGGTAATGAATGTTGTACGTCATGTTTTTCTGTTAATTCTATTTCTCCCCCTAAGGAGGCGAATACGCTACCCGAGTTTGTTCAGGACTTCGCTGATGTTTTCTCTAGGGAGGCCTCCGAAGTGTTACCTCCTCATAGAGAATACGATTGCGCTATCGAATTGGTACCAGGAGCTAAGCTTCCTAAGGGTAGGATATTTAATCTTTCTTGTCCCGAACGTGAAGCTATGAGAGTGTATATCCAGGAATCCCTGGCCAAGGGTTACATTCGTCCCTCTTCTTCTCCGGTAGGTGCTGGCTTCTTCTTCGTGGGGAAGAAGGATGGTGGTCTTAGGCCATGCATTGACTACCGTAGCCTGAATAAGGTCACGGTAAGGAACCAGTATCCCCTTCCTTTGATTCCTGATCTCTTTAATCAGGTTCAGGGGGCCCAATGGTTTTCTAAATTGGATCTACGGGGGGCGTATAACCTTATTCGCATCAAAGAGGGGGATGAGTGGAAGACTGCGTTTAACACGCCCGAAGGCCATTTCGAATACCTCGTCATGCCCTTTGGGTTGTGTAATGCCCCTGCGGTCTTCCAGAATTTCATAAATGAGATTTTGAGAAATTACCTGGGGATTTTTCTGGTAGTGTACCTTGATGACATACTGGTGTTTTCCAAGGACTGGTCCTCCCACGTGGAGCATGTCAGGAAGGTGCTCCAGGTCCTTCGGGAAAATAAACTGTTTGCCAAAACCGAAAAATGTGTGTTTGGGGTACAGGAGATTCCATTTTTGGGTCAAATCCTCACTCCTCATGAATTCCGCATGGACCCCGCCAAGGTTCAGGCTGTGGCGGAATGGGTCCAACCTGCCTCCCTGAAGGCGTTACAGTGTTTTTTGGGATTTGCTAATTATTACAGGAGATTTATTGCTAACTTCTCGGTCATCGCTAAGCCCCTTACGGACCTCACTCGCAAAGGTGCTGATCTCCTCCACTGGCCTCCTGAGGCTGTCCAGGCTTTTGAGGTCCTTAAGAAGTGCTTTGTCTCGGCCCCGGTGCTGGTTCAGCCCAACCAAATGGAGCCATTTATCGTGGAAGTTGACGCATCTGAGGTGGGAGTGGGGGCTGTCTTGTCCCAGGGTACCAGGTCCCTCACCCATCTCCGCCCCTGTGCCTACTTCTCCAGGAAGTTTTCGCCAACTGAAAGTAACTATGATATTGGCAACCGCGAACTCTTAGCCATTAAATGGGCATTTGAAGAGTGGCGCCACTTCCTGGAGGGGGCTAGGCACCAGGTAACGGTCCTTACCGACCACAAGAATCTGGTGTTCCTAGAATCTGCCCGGAGGCTAAACCCGAGACAAGCTCGATGGGCGTTATTTTTTACCAGATTCAATTTTTTGGTTACCTATAGGGCTGGGTCTAAAAATATTAAGGCTGATGCACTGTCGCGTAGCTTCATGGCCAGCCCTCCTTCGGAGGAAGATCCTGCTTGTATTTTGCCTCCAGGTATAATCATTTCCTCGATCGATTCTGATTTAGTTTCTGAAATTGCTGCTGATCAAGGTGCAGCTCCCGGGAACCTTCCTGAGAACAAGCTGTTTGTTCCCCTGCAATTCCGGCTAAGAGTACTTAGGGAAAATCATGACTCCGCACTATCTGGCCATCCAGGCATCCTGGGTACCAAACACCTCATTACCAGAAATTATTGGTGGCCTGGGTTGCCTAAAGACGTTAAGGCCTACGTCGCCGCTTGTGAGGTTTGTGCTAGGTCCAAGACTCCCAGGTCCCGACCAGCGGGCTTACTGCGTTCGTTGCCCATTCCCCAGAGACCTTGGACACATATCTCCATGGATTTTATCACCGATTTGCCTCCATCCCAAGGCAAGTCGGTGGTGTGGGTGGTGGTGGACCGCTTCAGTAAGATGTGCCACTTTGTGCCCCTCAAGAAACTACCCAACGCCAAAACGTTGGCTACCTTGTTTGTCAAACACATCCTGCGTCTCCATGGGGTCCCTGTCAATATTGTTTCGGACAGAGGGGTACAATTTGTTTCATTGTTTTGGAGAGCCTTCTGTATGAAGTTGGGGATTGATCTGTCCTTCTCCTCTGCCTTCCATCCTGAAACCAATGGCCAAACGGAGAGGACTAATCAGTCCCTAGAACAATACTTAAGGTGTTTTGTCTCTGACTGTCAATTTGATTGGGTCTCTTTCATTCCCCTCGCCGAATTTTCCCTTAATAACCGGGTCAGTAACTCGTCTGGGGTCTCTCCTTTTTTTTGTAATTTTGGGTTTAATCCACGGTTCTCCTCCGTTTCACCTGGTAGTTCCAACAATCCTGAGGTAGAGGTCGTTCATCGGGAACTGTGCACAGTCTGGGCCCAGGTTCAGAAAAACCTAGAGGTGTCCCAGAGCGTACAAAAAACTCAGGCTGATAAAAAACGTTCTGCTAACCCCCTGTTTATGGTCGGGGATCTGGTGTGGTTGTCGTCTAGGAACTTGCGTCTCAAGGTTCCGTCCAAGAAGTTTGCTCCCCGGTTTATTGGGCCGTATAAGGTCATTGAGGTCCTCAATCCTGTCTCCTTCCGGCTGGAGTTACCCCCGTCTTTTCGGATACACGACGTGTTTCATGCCTCCCTCCTCAAACGCTGCTCCCCGTCCTTGGCTCCCTCGAGGAGACCTCCTGTTCCCATCCTCACCCCTGAGGGGGTGGAATTCGAGGTGGCCAGGATTGTGGACAGCAAGATGGTCCAAGGCTCCCTCCAGTACCTGGTCCATTGGAGAGGATACGGGCCCGAGGAGAGGACTTGGGTACCCGCCCGGGATGTTCACGCTGGGGTATTGGTCAGGAGGTTCCACCTGCGTTTCCCCAGTAAGCCAGGTCCACTTAGAAAGGGTCCGGTGGCCCCTCATAAAAGGGGGGGTACTGTAAAGGATCTGCCAGGCACTGCTGGGTTAACTCCCAGAACTAATCAGTCAGCACCTGAGAATACATCCCTGAGACTGACTCCTGCTTCCACCATTCAGGCTGGCAGGCTTAGGAGTGGGAGAGCCTATCGTAACCTGGCCAGACTCAGCTAGCTCCCGCCCTCGGTCTATTTAAGCCTGCACTTCCTGTCCCTCGGTGCTTGTTATTGCTTTGGTTTCCTTCCTTGTGGTTCCTGGCCCAGCTACAGCTCCTGCTATTTTTGATCCTGCTCCATACCGACCCTGGCTTACCGACTACTCTTCTGCTGTTCGTTTTGTACCTCGCACACTCCTGGCTTGACTCGGCTCGTTCACCACTCTGGTTGCTCACGGTGTTGCCGTGGGCAACGGCCCCTTTTCCTTGCTTGTGTTCCTTGTATGTTTGTCGTGTTTGTCGTGCACTTACTGAGCGCAGGGACCGCCGCCCAGTTGTACCCCGTCGCCTAGGGCGGGTCGTTGCAAGTAGGCAGGGACAGAGTGGCGGGTAGATTAGGGCTCACTTGTCCGTCTCCCTACCCCCTGCCGTTACAGTAGAATAGTGTGTGTATAATCTTGGATCCATTCTCCTGTGAGATCAAGTAGGGAATAGCTGCTTTCAGGCGTCTACCCTTAATTCTCTGGGTCATTAGTTTACTGGCTTTATTATATGAGGTATAGTATGTCATGCGAAGGGAAGTCATTTTTTTATCATAGTCATCTAGCAATAAAGCTCTAAGTTGACGTCTTAAGGACATAAGATCTTCATGGCCGGACTGAGACTTTTTCTCTTGTTGTTGTATCTCAAGAGATCGTATCTGATCCATTAAGGAGGTAAATTTAGCTAGTTTTTGTCTCTTATATCGTGCTCCTTGTTGAATCAAGATTCCCCTCAGAACTGCTTTGTGAGCATTCCACACCGAACAAGGACTAATGTCCTCGGCAGCATTAAATTGAAAATATTCTTGCAATTTAGTTGCAATATTATCTCTATAAGTAGGTATTTTAAGAAGAAAATTATTAATTCGCCATGTTGTTATAGGACGATTGGCTTGCGAGAGTTCTATTTGCATATATATAAGAGCATGATCAGACCAGGTTGTATCCCCTATATCCGATGATCTAATATGCCGTAACGTTTCTCTATCTACCAGGAACAAATCTGTTCTAGAGAATGTATGATGTCTTGGTGAATAATATGTATATTCTCTAGATGAGGAGTTTAAACACCTGAACGTATCATACAATTCTGTGCTATGTAACCAGGGAGATAATGTGGGGGAAGATCTTCTGCTCTGACTTTTGGTGTCCCACTGGGCATCTGGTATAAGGTTAAAATCTCCACGAAGAATAATTTGTCCACACACAATTTTTTTAAGTCGTCTTCTAAATCTATTTAGAAAGCGAGTTTGAGATGAGTTAGGAGCATAGATATTAACAAGGGTTGTTTGGACATTATTAAGAAGTCCCACCAATACAATAAATCTGCCCCCCTCATCTTCGATGGATTTGGTTAGGTGGAAAGATACAGAGTCCCGGAAGGCAATCAGGACTCCTGCCTTATTTTGGGATGCATTAGCTTTATAAATGACAGGATATTTATGGTGCGTACATCTGGGACTAGCCTGTCGAGAGAAATGCGTCTCCTGAATACAAAATATATCCACCTGAGATGAAAGCGCATCTCTCCACATCAATGACCGCTTAAATGGGGAATTTAAACCTTTAACATTTAAAGACATAAATTTAAGCTCCATACATTAATGTTAGGAATAGCTGATTATAGAGAGGGATATATACAGGTATCTCCCCTATCTCATCTCCAATAGCAGTTACCACAAAGACCCAATGAATATCCTTCAGTAGTAAATAGGGAAAGAGGGAAGGGTAAGATGGAAACAGAAACATAAAAAACATTCTCATCAATATGCAGACTAATATTACTCCACCAAATTTCTTGGCGGGCTGCTTCCTAGAAAAAAACGGGGTAAGAAAGTCCGTCTAAAGATCCCTATGACCTCATTCAGTATAAAGATACACGAGAGTTCAACGATGAGTTGGTTCATCCTGCCATTCCTGCAAGATTCGTGCCGGGGATATCCTGTCCTGTTTAGGAGAGGGTCTCATTAAAGACACTCGCCATCGTGCCAACAGATCCTCGCCTTCATCCATCATCGTCACAACATGCAGCACCCCATTTCTATGGATAAGGAGCTTGGTCGGGAAGCCCCATTTGTAAGCTATATTATTCTTCCTCAGGGTTGTAGTTATAGGTATAAGACGACGTCTTGCTTGTAGAGTCAGTTGAGATAAGTCCGCATATAACTGGATTTTCTCATACGGATTTGGTAGTGTTTCAGATCGACGGGAGACTGACATGAGAGACTCCTTTATCTGGAAAAAATGGATGCGTGCTATGACATCTCGGGGTATGTCAGGGGGTAGCGATTTCGGCTTAGGGAGCCTGTGGGCTCTATCAATTATAAGATCCATTTGCTGAACAGAAGGTAAGACGGTTTTCATAAGTTGCTGAAGATAAGTAGTTAAGGCCGCTTGTTGAACCGATTCAGGGATGCCTCTAAATTTTACGTTGTTTCTTTTGTTACGGTCCTCTAAATCAGCCAATTTAGATGTCAGATTCACCACTTCGCCTTCCAGGGAATGGTGAGCATCTACTATGTCATTATGTGCCGATTTGTGTTCCCCCATCTTAATCTCAATATGATCCACTCTATGACCCAGATCATCCACTGTATCCGCCATTTTCGTCGTAAAATGCGCCATGTCCTTCTGAAAAGATCCACGGAGAGCCACCACCATTGCCTTTATGAAGTGTTCAGATGCTACTTGGTCTGTAGACTGTATCTCCTCAATAGGGTCTGAGTCTGGGTCTGGGTCTATTTCCAGGCCGGAGCCCTCCCCCTCCTGGGGATCCTCTTGGGATTCATCCCCCTCCCCAAGCTCAGCATGTTGCTTTTCCGGGTCTGCCTGGGAAAATTTATCTGCCTGGGGAGATGTATCTGGGAATGCGTCTTTTTTAGACGTCATTGTTGCAGGGCATGGAATGCCACTCATAGGAGCAGGCAGCAGGGCCGGTGGTATCGGCGGGTGAGTATTATGCATTGCGACGCTCCTAGGAGCTAACTCACCACCTCTAGCCGTGGATTCTCCAGTTGCGTCCCGTCTGGGAGAAGAAGCCGGGGAAGCGCCCTCCGAGGACGACGATCCGGCGCCATGTTTGTTCCCTTGTGAGGCAAAGAAATCTGTAAGGCGCTTCGGCCCCTTCATTAAAGCCTTCTTACGAGTCATCATCTCCAAGGTAAGACGGATCAAATGCAGGAAAGACACCGATCAGTGCATTGGCAATGCTTAGCTTAGTTGCTCTGAGGTCAGAGGACGGAGCTCACAGCGATGCGACTGCTCCGTTCGGTATCCAGACCACACCTCCCCAGGGATGTTATAATTGACCCCTTCATTACCTTAGCCAACCAGGCATGCTATCATGAACCCCTTAACTGCCATAGATCACCTGTAAATTTTATCATCAACCCCTTCACTAGCCTAAACCCCCAGGAAGATCACCTGGGATGTTACCATTTACCCTTTCACTATCCTAGAACACCAAGAATGGTACCCATCGCTGCTGGAAAATTAAGACTATCCCATCATTTTCTCAAAAAATAACATCAAGACTATTTTAACAGACATTCTTTATTTAAATATGAGAAGATATAATTGAAGGTATGATAGTGGAACAGACCACACACTGTTTTTGCACATGGCTCCTCAGCTGTTTTTAATCTCAACATAAATAGTTTTTTAGTGACCCTAAAGAAAATTGCTCTTGGCAGATCTACTTCCTTTAGGGCTCATTGAGACGAGCATGTAACTGGTCCGTGTTTGAACGGCCGTCATGTGGACACATGTATCTCAATGGGGCTGTTCACACGACCGTTGTTTCAACAGAGCGTGTGAAGGGTTCGTGGAAAAATAGGACATGTCCTATTTTCCTGCACTTTCACGCATCCCTCCATAGACTCTAGGGCAGGGGTCCCAAGCACGCGGCCCGCGGGCCGCATGCGGCCCCTGGGGCTGTCATCTGCGGCCCGCGGCACACAGAGCCGCTAGTACAGGCTCTCCTCCGGGATTCTGGATTTCCCTGACATCGCTGTCCACATATGGACAGCGATGTCTGGGGCTTTCCCAGAGCCGGAGTCCCGTGCAGAGCGCTAGTATAGGCTCTGCTCCGGGACTTTGTGTAATTCCCTGACATCACTGTCCATATATGGACAGTGTGTCAGGGTCTTCCCCAGAGCGGAGTCCCGGGCAGAGCACTGGTATTGGCTCTGCTCCGGGACTTTGTGTAATTCCCTGACATCGCTGTCCATATATGGACAGTGTGACAGGGTGTAATGGCAGGAAGGAGGTGAAGGGAAAGTGAGCCCTAATCTACCCACCGCCCTGTCCCTGCCTACTTGCAACGACCCGCCCTAGGCGACGAGGTACAACTGGGCGGCGGTCCCTACGCTGGCTAAGTGCACAGGAAGACAAACAGGGAACACGCAAGGGAAGGGGCAGTAGCCACGGAACGCCACGAGGAAACGGGGCGGCGAACGAACAGTCAGGACCAGGACGAAGTGAGTACACCCGAGCGGGCACGGAGACAGAAGCAAGCCAGGGCAAGCAAAGCAGGTCAAGCAGAACTGCAGCAAGGCAGAAGCACGGCAGAAGCAGGCTGGAGCAAGCAGCAGTGGGGCCAGGAATCCAAAAGAATTACAAGCACTGAGGGAGAGCACAGGGCAGGTAATAAAGGCAGGGGGCGGAGCTAACTCCGAGAGACCAGGCCGCAATAGGCTCTCCCACTCCTGAGCCTGCCACCCTGGTTGGTGGGAGATGGTGTCAGTCGAACAGGTCTGGCCTCAGGTGTGGATTGATTAATCCCAGGAGTACAGCTAGATGAAGTACCTGGCAGATCCCTAACACAGGGTCATCCCCAGAGCAGAGTCCCGGGCAGAGCGCTAGTATAGGCTCTGCTCCGGGACTCTGTGGAATTCCCTGACATCGCTGTCCATATATGGACAGTGTGTCAGGGTCTTCCCCACAGCGGAGTCCCGGGCAAAGTGCTAGTATCCGCTCTGCTCAATTCCCTGACATCGGTGTCCATGTATGGACACAAGATGTCTGGGGCTTCCCCTGTGCCAAAGTCCCAGGCAGAGCGCTAGTATAGGCTCTGCACCGGGACTCTGTGGAACTCCCTGACATCGCTGTCCACATATGAACAGCGATGTCTGGGGCTTTCCCAGAGCCGGAGTCCCGTGCAGAGCGCTAGTATAGGCTCTGCTCCGGGACTTTGTGTAATTCCCTGACATCACTGTCCATATATGGACAGTGTGTCAGGGTCTTCCCCAGAGCGGAGTCCCGGGCAGAGCACTGGTATTGGCTCTGCTCCGGGACTTTGTGTAATTCCCTGACATCGCTGTCCATATATGGACAGTGTGACAGGGTCATCCCCAGAGCGGAGTCCCGGGCAGAGCGCTAGTATAGGCTCTGCTCCGGGACTCTGTGTAATTCCCTGACATCACTGTCCATATACGGACAGTGTGTCAGGGTCTTCCCCAGAGCGGAGTCCCGGGCAGAGCACTGGTATTGGCTCTGCTCCGGGACTTTGTGTAATTCCCTGACATCGCTGTCCATATATGGACAGTGTGACAGGGTCATCCCCAGAGCGGAGTCCCGGGCAGAGCGCTAGTATAGGCTCTGCTCCGGGACTCTGTGGAATTCCCTGACATCGCTGTCCATATATGGACAGTGTGTCAGGGTCTTCCCCACAGCGGAGTCCCGGGCAAAGTGCTAGTATCCGCTCTGCTCAATTCCCTGACATCGGTGTCCATGTATGGACACAAGATGTCTGGGGCTTCCCCTGTGCCAAAGTCCCAGGCAGAGCGCTAGTATAGGCTCTGCACCGGGACTCTGTGGAACTCCCTGACATCGCTGTCCATATATGGACAGTGTTGTCAGGGTCTCCCCCAGAGCGGAGTCCCGGGCAGAGCGCTAGTATCGGCTCTGCTCTGGGACTCTGTGGAATTGCCTGATATCTCTGTCCATATATGGACAGTGTGTCAGGGTCATCCCCAGAATGGAGTCCCGGGCAGAGCGCTAGTATCGGCTCTGTTCCGGGACTCTGTGGAATTGCCTGATATCGCTGTCCATATATGGACAGTGTGTCAGGGTCATCCCCAGAACGGAGTCCCGGGCAAAGCGCTAGTATAGGCTCTGCTGCGGGACTCTCTGGAATATCCTGACATCGCTGTCCATATATGGACAGTGTGTCAGGGTCTTCCCCAGAGCGGAGTCCCGGGCAGAGTGCTAGTATCGGCACCGCTCAATTCCCTGACATCGGTGTCCATGTATGAACACACAATCTCTGGGGTTTCTCCAGAGCCGGAGTCCCGGGCAGAGCGCTAGTATAGGCTCTGCTCCGGGACTCTGTGGAAGCCTCTGACATCGCTGTCCATACATCAACAGTGATGTCAGGGGCTTTCCCAAAGCAGGAGTAATGTCAGGAGTACATCTGGAGTCCCAGGAAGAGCCTTCTAGCGCTCTGCCCGGGACTCCAGCTCTGGGGTTGCCCCTGACATCCATGTCCATATATGGACAGTGATGTCAGGAGCAGAGCTGGAATCCCAGGCAGAGTGCTAGAAGCGACTCTGCTCCGGGACTCCAGCGCTGGGCAAGCCCCTGATGTCACTGTCCATATATGGACACTGATGTTAATGGCTTCCCCAGAGTTCCGGCGCAGAACCTATACTAGTGCTCTGCTCCGGTACGCCGGCTCTGGGGTTGCCCCTGATATCACATTCCGGCCCAGGAGAATTCCCTGAAATCTCTGTGTATGGACAGTGACATCAGGGGCTCCAACAGTAGAGGAATCCCCAGCCAAAGCGTCAGCAACGCCCTGGCTGGGGATTCCACTCCTAGAGGGAGCCCCAATTGAGCTATCTACTTGGGGTGTGTGTGGCATTATTTGCAGAGGGCACTGTGGCAGCATCTGCGGAGGGCACTGTGGCAGAATCTGCAGAGGACACTGTAGGCATTATCTAGGGGTGTGTTGCATTATCTATGGAGGGCACTGTGGCATTATCTACAGAGGGCACTGAGGCATTATCTGCAGAGGGCATTGTGGCAGCATCTACAGAGGACTCTGTCGCATCATCGACAGAGGGCACTGTGGCAGCATCTACAGAGGGCACTGTGGCAGCATCCACAGAGGGCACTGTGGCAGCATCCACAGAGGGCACTGTGGCACTATCTAAAAAGGGGCTGCCCAATCTTGACATGTGTGTCTGCCAAACACTGCTAACTGAGCCGCCGGACTGCATTTAGCAACACTTAAAGAGGCTCTGTCACCATATTTTGCAAACCCTCTCTGCTATTGCAGCAGATAGGCGCTGCAATGTAGATTACAGTAACGTTTTTATTTTTAAAAAACAAGCATTTTTGGCCAAGTTATGGCCATTTTTGTATTTATGCAAATGAGGCTTGCAAAAGTACAACTGGGTGTGTTGAAAAGTAAAAGTACAACTGGGCGTGTATTATGTGCGTACATCGGGGCGTGTTTAATACTTTTACTAGCTGGGCTTTCTGACGAGAAGTATCATCCACTTCTCTTCAGAACGCCCAGCTTCTGGCAGTGCAGACACAGCGTGTTCTCGAGAGATCACGCTGTGACGTCACTTCCCCAGGTCCTGCATCGTGTCAGACGAGCCGGCACCAGAGGCTACAGATGATTCTGCAGCAGCATTGGCGTTTGCAGGTAAATCGATGTAGCTACTTACCTGCAAACGCTGATGCTGCTGCAGAATCAACTGTAGCCTCTGGTGGCGATGTGGCCGACACGATGCAGGACCTGTGAGTGACGTCACAGATCTGCACTGCCAGAAGCTGGGCGTTGTGAAGAGAAGTGGATGATACTTCTCATCAGAACGCCCAGCTAGTAAAAGTAGTAAACACGCCCCGATGTACGCACCTAATACACGCCCAGTTGTACTTTTACTTTTCAACATGCCCAGTTGTACTTTTGCAAGCCTCATTTGCATAAATACAAAAATGGTCATAACTTGGCCAAAAATGCTCGTTTTTTAAAAATAAAAACGTTACTGTAATCTACATTGCAGCGCCGATCTGCTGCAATAGCAGATAGGGGTTGCAAAATCTGGTGACAGAGCCTCTTTAAACTGGAAAACTGGATTGTTGAAATAAGCAAGTGGAGAATTCTCTCAAAATTTAAACCTAGCGGTATTATTATAGTAATGTAGGATTATAGTAGATCAAATAACTAATTGATTAACAATAATTTTGCTCCCTGCTCTCTAGGGTATGAGGGATCCGTGATAACGCATCACGCACAAATGCACCTCAGACGTGAAAAACGTGAGTTTTTTATGTCCCTGGTTGCACACGCTCATCTGAATGTAGCCTTAACCCCTAGGCGCACCACGATGCAACTGTACGTCCATGTGGCCAGTGTCTTAGCGCACAGGGACGTACAGTTACTACGTGGTTCCCGGTGTCGGCGACAATGTCAACCAGGATCCGGGAGGCCAGCTGTCCCTGACAGCTGACACTCCACTGTATGCCGATCAGCGGTTATTTCTGCTTATTTCGGCAATTAACCCCTTAATTGCGGTGATCGATTGCAATCACCGCATTCAGGGGTTTCTAGCACATCGGCAGACCTCACAATGAAATCATGATGTTTTCAGATGGCTAGCATGGCGATCGGAGGCAAAGTAATGGCCTCCGTGTCTGCCATGTATGGAAGCCTTTCAGGACCAGCCTCCTCATAGACTTCCTATCAGAGTGACAGGACATCACTGCCGTTCGCAATGCACACTGTCGGTGACAGTGTCTGTGACAGAGTGCATCGGGAACCGGGAGGTCAGCTGTCCCTGACAGCTGACACTCCACTGTTGCCAATCAGCGGCTCATTGCCGCTGATTCAGGCAATTAACCCGTTACATCCGGGGCTCGATTGCGATTTCCGCATGTAGGGGGTTTGTAGCACATCAGCAGCCCCCATACAATTGTGTTGTTTTTTTTTCCTATAATAAGTCTCTTATTATAGGGAAAAAATGAAAACGTTAAATAAAAGTACACATATTTGGTATCACCGCGTTCGTAACGACCCAATCTATAAAACTATAATGTTATTTTTACCGCACGGTGAACGCCGCAAAAAAAATAAACAAAAAACCATGCCAGAATCACTATTTTTTGGTCACCACCCCATTCAAAATATAGAATACAAAGTGATCAAAAAGTCGCATGTACCCCAAAATAGTACCAATAAAAACTACAACCCGTCCCACAAAAAACAAGCCCCTACACCGCTTTTTTGACTGAAAAATAAAAAAGTTACGGCTCTCAGAATACGGTGACACAGAAAATAAATAATTTTATAAAGAAGTGATTTTATTGTGCAAACGCTGCAAAACATAAAAAAACTATATACATATGGAATCGCCGTAATCGTACCGACCCGCAGAATAAAGTAAAATTGTCACTTATAGCGCATTATGAACGCCGTAAGAAATTTAAATCGCCAAAATCACTGTTTTTGGTCACCAAAGCTCTAAATAAAATGTAATAAAAAGTGATCAAAATGTTGCATGTACCAAAAAATGGTACCAATAAAAACTAAAGCTCATCCTGCCAAAAATAAGCCCTCACACCGCTCTATTCGTGGAAAAATAAAAATGTTATGGCAACGGGGAGTGAAAAACTAAAATGGAAAAGCAAAAAAGGATCAGTCCTGCAAAGGTTAATTAATTTCAATTAAAAAAATAAATTATTACCACATGTGGGGTATTGTCATATTCGGGAAAGATTGCGTTACAAATTTAAGGTGACTTTTTCTCCTTTATCTCTTGTGAAAGTGAAAATATTCAGCAATTTAGTGGACAAAAATGTTTATATTCATTTTCACGGCCCAATTCTACTAAATTCTGCAAAGAACCTGTGTGGTATAAATGCTTACTATACCTCTAGAAAAATTCCTTGAGGGGTGTAGTTTCCCAAATGGGGTCACATTTGGAGGGTTTCCCCTGTTTTGGTCCCTCCGGGGCGTTGCAATCGCGACATGGCACTAAAAACCAATCCAGCAAAATCTTAGTGCCAAAATCCAAATGGTGCTCCCTCCCTTCTGAGCCCTGCTGTGGGTCCAAACAGCAGTTTATTACCACATATGGGGAGTTTCCGTAATCGGGAGAATATGCTTTACAAATGTTGGGGTGCATTTTCTTCTTTATTCCTTGTAAATATTAAAAATTTCTATGTTTTTTCAGAAAAAAAGTAGATTTTCATTTTCACAGACTAACTCCAATAAATATAGCAAAATACCTGTGGGGTCAAAGTGCTAACTATACCCCTAGATAAATTCCTTGAGGGGTCTAGTTTCCAAAATGGGGTCACTTTTGGGGAGTATACACTGTTTGGGCACCACAACACCTCTTCAAAACTGACATGGTGCCTAAAATATAATCTAAAAAAAAAACACTAGGTGCCCCTTTGCTTCTGAGGCTGGTGTTTTGGTCCATTAGGGCACTAGGGCCACATGTGGGATATTCCTAAAAACTGCAGGACCTGGGCAATAAATATTGAGTTGCGTTTCTCTGGTAAAACCTTCTGTGTTACAGAATTTTTTTTTTTACAAATGAATTTCGGCAAAAAAAAAAGAAATTTGTAAATTACTCCTCTACTTTGCTTTATTTCCTGTGAAACGCCTAAAGGGTTAAGAAACTTTCTGAATGCTGTTTTGAATACTTTGAGGGGTGCAGTTTTTAAAATGGGGTGATTTATTTGGCTGATTCTAATATATAAGGGCTTCAAAACCACTTCAGAACTAAACTGGTCCCTGTAAAAATGGCCTTTTGAATTTTTCTGGAAAATGTCAGAAATTGCTGCTAAAGTTCTAAGCCTTGTAACGTCCTAGAAAAATAAAAGGACGTTTAAAAAACTATGCAAATATAAAGTAGACATATGGGTGATGGTAACTAGTGACTATTTTGTGTGGTATTACTATCTGTTTTACAAGCAGATACATTTAAATTTAGAAAAATGCACATTTTTGCAAATTTTCTCTAAATTTTGGTTCTTTTTTACGAATAAATATTGAATTTATCGACCAAATTTTTCCCACTATCATAAAGTACAATATGTCACGAGAAAACAATCTCAGAATCGCTTGGATAGGTAACAGCATTCCGGAGTGATTACCACATAAAGTGACACATGTCAGATTTGAAAAAAATCGGCTGTGCCACAAGGCCAAAACAGGCTGCGTCCTAAAGGGGTTAATAAGTGGTTGCAAATATATATAAACGTCTTCTGTGTTTATGGTAAATTTGATGACAAGTAATCGTTCCTTTACACTTCCTTTCTTTTCTTTGTCGTATTGTTAACGTCTTGGGTGAATTTTTAGATTGGGAACCTTCAGCCGTCGACTTTGGTGTAACGTAGATGTAAAACAGTGGTAACCTTGATTTTGGCAGTTAACCCCTTAACGACCGCCCACCGTCTTTTGACGTCGGGCGGTGCATGTACTCAGTCTACAACGACGCCTTTTGGCGTCGCTGTAGTAGAGTGGGTTTAACGGCAGCCTGGTCAAGTCTGCACTAAAAACCGGCTGTATGTAACAGGTCCGGTTCTTAGTGCAGCCATCAGGACCTGCCGATTTCGTCGTACGAGCATGTGACCGCTGTGACAGCCAATCACAGCGGTCACATGCTGTTACTGCTTACAGAGCCGCTGGGAGTGTCTAAATGACAGCTCCTGCTCTAAGAACGAGCTGTTGCTACCAGCTCGTTCTTAGAGCAGTGATCAGGAGCCAATAGTATTGGTTCCTGATCTTTTGTGATCACTATGAGATCCAATCATAGTGATCACTACTGTAAAATAAAAGTAAAAACATGTATCTGTTTCTCCTCACTGTTCTAGCTGTGGAGAGAAATAGATACAAGTGTGTCAGTGTCCCCACACAAAATCACTTGTCCCTTACACAGTTTATTTAAAAAAAACAAATTTTTTTCAGTATTTTATAGTATATAGTATATACATATATATATAAATATATTTACTGTATATACTAAGAATCGTACTATAAACTACTTTCTTTTTAGAGTACACTGTTAGACGGTGTGTACGCTGTTAGGCCTCATGCACACGACCGTAGCCGTGTGCACGGCCGTGATTTTCGGGTCGTCCGGCTGCGGACTGTCAGCCGCAGGCCGCCCGCAAATCGCGGGACCATTGTTTTTAATGAGCCCGGACTGCAGAACAGGGCCGTAATAAGACATGCCCGTTCTTTCTGCGGTCCGGGCTCCCGGGCCGTGCAAGGACCGCAAAAACTACGGTCGTGTGCATGGCCCCATAGAAAAGAATGGGGCCGCAATTCTCCCGTGGATTTTCGGGGGAATTGCGGCCGCAAAAACATGTTCGTGTGCATGGGGCCTTAGACGGCGTAGGGTGCTGTTCTTGGCATGGGTTTACGGTTTGTGTTAGGCGTAGGGTTTAGGTTTAGGTTTGAAAAAAAAAAAAACATGAAAAAAAAACAAGAAAAAAAAAAAAAAAGTTTAATTCTTTTAGTGTTCTTAGTTGATTAGGCTTCATGCACACGACTGTGCTCGTAATTACGACTCGTAATTACGAGCACGGCCGGGCACGGCCGGCCGCGGGAAGCCGGCAGCTTTTGCGAGCCGTGCTGTCATTATAAAGTATAGCAGCACGGCCCGTAAAATAGAAAAATAGAACATGTTCTATTTTTTTAACGGCACGGGAAGGTACCCGTGGGTAACAGAAGTCTATGAACCCGTTATTGCGGGTCGTAATTACGACCCGCAATAACGGGTGTTTTTACGGTCGTGTGCATGAGGCCTTAGTTGATAAAAAAAAAATTGAAACCGCTAGTTCAATTTTTTTTTTGCGGTTTAGACTGTATATTCATTATGGCTGCCAGAAGATACAGCGTTGAGGAAGCCTATCAGATGCTATGCTCAGATACGGATTCTGCATCTGAAGTTGAGCTTTTAGGGTATGTGCACACGTAGTGACCAAAAACGTCTGAAAATACGGAGCTGTTTTCAAGGGAAAACAGACCCTGATTTTTCAGACGGTTTTTGAGCAACTCACGGTTTTCGCTGCGTTTTTTACGTCCGTTTTTGCAGTTGTTTTCAATGGAGTCTATGAGAAAACGGCTCCAAAAACGTCCAAAGAAGTGTCCTGCATTTCTTTTGACGAAGCTGTATTTTTACGCGTCGTCATTTGACAGCTGTCAAACGACGACGCGTAAATGACAGGTTGTCTGCACAGTACGTCGGCAAACCCATTCAAATGAATGGGCAGATTTTTGCCGACGTATTGTAGCCCTATTTTCAGACGTAAGATGAGGCATAATACTCCTCGTTTACGTCTGAAAATAGGTTGTGTGAACCCAGCCTTACTTGAAAGCGACAGCGAAAGTGTTGCTTCAAGGGATTCTATGGATATGAGACCCAGCACCAGTGATATGGGAGACGGTGCAGTTGCCACAACGTCCGTTCAAAGTGCAGCCCCTGAAATTGCACAACCCCACCAAACCGATTTAGTGTGGGAACCCACGAGTTTATTTTCTCCCACCATAAATGACTTTATTGCTACTCCTGGCATAAGTCCCAATGTCAGTAATTTTTCACCACTAAATTATTTTAATATTTTTATTACGGACCAAGTTTTGGAACATTTTGTGCAGGAAACAAATTTGTATGCCAGGCAGTACATTGCCAATAAGCCTTCGTCACCTAATGCCAGGTTGTGGAATCCCACAAATTTCAAAGGGCGTCTCTCATTCCGTCAATTCATACCCTCAAAAAGTGCAAAATACGGGGTAAAGATTTACAAGTTATGTGAAAGCACTACTGGCTACACATGTGCATTTAAGATCTACGAGGGTAAAGACAGTGAATTAAATCTGACCTTAAAATGACACATTTGTGAAAAAAAGTGAAATAAAATGTTCTTTCCACCTGCTTTGCATTAATTCCTGCGAAAACTGTGGGGTCAAAATACTTAGTACACACCTAGATGAATACCTTAAGCGGTCTAGTTTTCAAAATGGGGTAATTTATGGGGAGTTTCTATCTTTTTGGCAGCTCAGTGCCTCTACAAATGTGTAATGGGACCTGAAACATTTTCAAGCAAAAGTCTTCGGGTGCTACCTCCCTTTCGGGCCCTGCCGTGTGTCCAGGCAACGCATTAGGGTCACAATGGGGGCATTTTTGAAAACAGGAGAAACAGGGTGATAGATTTTGGGGGTGTTTCTTCACTCTGATGGTCGCTTTACAAAGAAATCGGTCTTCAAAGTGATACTTTTATATAAAAAGTGTTTTTTTTTTAAATTTCACCTGCTATGCATTCAATTTAGCAAAAAACTGTGGGGTCAAAATACTCACTACAGCCCTAGATAAATACCTTAAGGTGTCTAGTTTTCTAAATGCGGTCGTTTATGGGGAGTTTCTATCGTTCTTGTAGTTCAAAACCTCTCCAAATGTACAGTGGGGCCTAAAACATTTTCAAGCAAAAATGAGACCTGAATACCTCCGGTTGCTCCCTTCCTTTCGGGCCCTGCCGTGTGTCCAGGCAACGCATTAGGGTCACAATGTGGGCATTTTTGAAAACAGGAGAAACAGGGTGATAGATTTTGGGGTGCATTTCTTCATTCTCATGGTCGCTTTACAAAGAAATCGGTCTTCAAAGTGATACTTTTATGAAAAAAGTGAAATTATATTTTTTTACGCCTGCTTTGCATGAATTCTTACAAAAAAACTGTGGGGTCAAAATTCTTACAACACCCCTTAATAAATAACTTAAGGGGTGTAGTTTTCAAAATGGTGTCACTTGTGGGGGTTTCCACCATTCTGAGACCTATGAACCTCTGAAAACCTGGCTTGGTGCAGGAAAACCAAATGTACTTCAAAAGTTATAAAATCATTACTAAACTTGTAAGTCCTCTAAATTGCTCCAAAAATTTTTTTATTTTTCAAAAGTGCTGCCAAAATAGAGTAAAGCGATGGAAATATATATTTAATAAAAAAAATTGTACAGTATGTGTGTACATATGTGACATATTGCAGTTAAAAATAGGGAAAAATGATAATTTTTACAAAATTTCTTCAATTTTTCTATTTTTTCATTAATTTCCGCAAATCTTATCAGTTTACTTTTACCACTAAAATAAAGTACAACATGTGATGAAAAAACAATGTCAGAATTACTTGGATATTCAAAACTTTCGCAGAGTTATTCTCTGATAAAGTCAGACATACCAGATTTAACAAATCTGGCTTGGTCATTAAGGTCTTTTCAGGCCCGGTCATTAAGGGGTTAAAGGAAATATATAGAAATCTAAGACTTACAAGATAATATATTATACATCTTTCACATTAGCGTACTGGTAATTAGAAGCCTGTGTCGGGTGTCACATGGCCACATGTCACAATGACGATTGCGATAGTGATTGGCCAGCATAAGGGCTTGGCCTAAGGGGCGGAGTATAAGTTATATATACTCCGAGTCCTGAGTGAAACGTGCCGCTGATATCAATGCGAGCACGCTTCCGTGTGTCTAGCTGAAACAGAATATCTGTACACAATTCAATATTGCTGGCGCAGTAGCCAGCTTTATAATGAACAGACCCCATATGAAATAATTATACAGAAATGCGTAGGGTCAGATTTGAGAGGGGATATATAGCGTAGGTGACAGCGTTATTGATATTTTACCCTGACACTGGGGTTCTTAGGAGTGGTAACTGCAGACTCCGGTGTTGCTATGGGTATGTTCACACGTAGTCAACAAAAACGTCTGAAAATCCAGAGCTGTTTTCAAGGGAAAACAGACCCTGCTTTTCAGACGTTTTTTTACCAACTCGCACTTCTTTTGACGAGGCTGTATTTTTACGCGTCGTCGTTTGACAGCTGTCAAACGACGACGCGTAAATAACAGGTCGTCTGCACAGTACGTCGGCAAACCCATTCAAATGAATGGGCAGATGTTTGCCGACGTATTTGAGACGTATTTCCAGACGTAAAACGAGGCAAAATACGCCTCGTATACGTCTGAAATTTGGCCGTGTGAACATACCCTATGGGTTCTATCCGCTGTAACACCAATGTCTAAACGTTTTTTGATCCCATATATCATATTAGTATATTCATTCAGTAAGGTTCGCAATGAATCAGTTAATGAATCATATATATATATTTTCAATAATTTAGCACGGTGGGCTTTTGTCACGGTGGTGATTGTACCCCTGATTTTAGCGAGTTATTTAATAATAATTTACATATTTTACTCATTAGTCACAAACAGTGAATGGACGAGCGATCGGGGTAACGACCGCTCGTCCCCATCTCTAGCTCCTTGTGACAGGAGCAAGCGAGCGCCGATCAACGATGTCTCGTTGATCGGCGCCCGCTGCACCAGCCGAGTGTCGGCCGCTCTAAAAGGGCCTTTACTCCACAGTCTGATAAGATTCAACTCTGTTTGCATTGTCCTTACTTTACCCAGCAATTCACCGTGGTTTTACATGATCCAAGAGACTAGACAGTCCTGTAGTGACTAGGTAACTATGTACACACACAGTTAAAGACATTATTACGATAGTCTAGAAACTCCATGTTATCAATAAAACAACATACAACCAGACCAGGATCAGAAGGCTAGACCTTTAGAGACTTTTTGGTAGCTTTATAGATTCCACGGCTCCAGTTTTATGTTACAGAGCTCCGCATGCTCTGTCTTTTAAAAGTCCCACACAGTTATAGATGTACATAATACAATTATGGCTGGCTGCAGCCACCACTATTGGGGCTTAAGAGTTTACCTCACACTATTTAATTATTGAGTTTAAAATATAAATTGGGCAGCCACAATTTTATCTGTAACAGAAAAAGCTCTGATCGATATAAAAGTGTATTAAAGAGTTAATCAATGAAGAATGTTGTGCCTATTTAAAATGCCTTTATATAATTATATAATCGTATTATACTCCAGAGCTGTACTCACTATTCTGCTGGTGGAGTCACATGATATTACTTTTCCTGTACTGATCCTAAGTTATAGCCTCTTACATACTTCAGAACTCCATCTACAATTGTGCTGGTTGTTATTGGAAAAATTCAGTGTGCTTTTCGTCAGACACAAACCTTACAGTTGTGCTCCTATCATGCAAGGAGGTAATTAGTTTATTCTACATCAGTTTCTATACAGAGTCTAATGTAAAGAGTAAGTTTTCCAGAATACCAGAGCAAGTTCTGTTTAGGCATCAGTGAATCCTGGAAGATTTTAGCTCTGAAGCTCCTAGAATTGTTAACACTGCTCTAGACTATTGTACAAGCTGTGATTTAGAATCGGTACAAAGTAAAGTGGTTGGAGCAGAGGGTCAGGATACTCCCTTTTCTTTGTCCCACTATGTGGATCCCCCCTCCCCCCATCACGTTTGCGACATATTAAAATCTTGAATGGGAAAACTACTTTGTCATGAATATCTGTATTAACTTGTCATTCATTAAAATGAACATACTAATTGGATATGATAAGAATACTCCAAGTCAAACCCCTGCAGATGGAGTAGACTTTGCCTGTTGTAAAATAACACATGACGTTCGCAGATTGAAAGCTACAAGTAACCTTATTGTGTATTGCACTGATGTAGCAGAACAGGTGTCATATTTTTTTATGATTTCCTTTAATCAAGAAATTTTTTTCTTTATAACCCTTGGAATCAAATTAAACAATGTTTGCTTAGATACAAACGGTTGCACAATGTGAGATACATCACATACCCAACATGTTAGGGTATGTTCACACACCCTATTTACGGACGTAATTCGGGCGTTTTAACCTCAAATTACGTCTGAAAATACGGCACCAAAGCATCGGCAAACATCTGCCCATTCATTTGAATGGGCTTTACGGTGTTCTGTGCCGACGGTCATTTTTTTTACGCGCTGCTGTCAAAAGACGGCGCGTAAAAAAGACGCCCGCGTCAAAGAAGTGCCTGTCACTTCTTGAGACGTAATTGGAGCCGTTTTCCATTGACACAATGGAAAAACAGCTCCAATTACGTCCGTAATGGACGCAGCTAAAAGCGCCTGCACTTGCCATTACGTCTGAAATTCCGGAGCTGTTTTCTCCTGAATTTCAGCCGTAACGGAGGCTGCTGTGTGAACATACCCTTAAGGAGCAGTCTATTCTATAAGGCTGGGTTCACACGTCGCAAAAATCGTAACACCCATTTGTTAATGCCTGCCCAAAAGGGTAGTTTTAAAAATAGTTACGGTGCGGCAGGGCGCCGGTGCGGAAGGGGGGCCCAAGTTTGGGTAACAGCCCAGGGCCCATGGTCTACTTAATCCACCACTGCTCTACAGCCATGTATAATGGACTCGTAAGCACTCCATGTGCCCCTTTATGGTGCTTCGATGCTGCAATGTATGCTCCCCTAGAAGCAATAAGATTAATGAAATTGGAGGCTTACACTGGTGCAATATTTAGTGCAGTAGCCCATTCACAGTATCCTCTACACAGTGGCGCTCCCAGCTACCTACTCTGCAAGGATCTGCAGCAAAACTCCATTCAAGTGAAGAGGGTGGTTCCCTGCACAAGCGGTGGCTGAGTGCGCAAGAAAAAGCTTGGGCATAAAATGGACACATCTCTACACCAGCGCTGTAACCCATTCACTCTCAGGATCCCAGCAATATGCCAGGAAAAAAACCTTTGACTCCTTCACTACGCTACTCTTTACCACCAGGGATGTTATCATAAACCCCTTCACTACCCTAGACCACCGGAGATATTACCATTAATCCTTTCACTACCCAAGACCACCAGGGTTGTTACCATTAAACCCTTCACTAGCCTAGACCACCAGGGATGTTACCATTAATCTCTTCACTACCCTAGACCACCAGGGTTGCTATCATTAAAACCTTCACTACTCTAGACCACCAGTAATGTTACCATTAATCTCTTCACTTTTTCTAGACCAACATAAACCCCTTCACTACCCTAGACCACCGGAGATATTACCAGTAATCCTTTCACTACCCAAGACCACCAGGGTTGTTACCATTAAACCCTTCACTAGCCTAGACCACTAGTAATGTTACCATTAATCTCTTCACTTTTTCTAGACCAACAGAGATGTTACCATTAAACCTTTCACTACCCTAGACCACCAGGGATGTTTCCATTAATCCCCTCACTACCCTAGACCACCAGGGATGTTTCCATTAATCCCCTCACTACCCTAGACCACCAGGGATGTTTCCATTAATCCTTTCACTACCCTAGACCACCAGAGATTTTACCATTAATCCCTTCACTACCCTAGACCACCAGGATTGTTACCATTAAACCCTTCACTACCCTAGACCACCAGGGATGTTACCATTAATCTCTTCACTTTTTCTAGACCAACAGAGATGTTACCATTAATCCCTTCACTACCCTAGACCACCAGGGATGTTTCAATTAATCCCCTCACTACCCTAGACCTCCAGGGATGTTTCCATTAATCCCCTCACTACCCTAGACCACCAGGGATGTTACCATTAATCCTATCCCTACCCTAGACCACCAGAGATTTTACCATCAACCCCTTCACTACCCTTGACCACCAGGATTGTTACCATTAAACCCTTCACTACCCTAGACCACCAGGGATGTTATCATTAATCCTATCACTACCCTAGACCACCAGAGATTTTACCATTAATCCCTTCACTACGCTAGACCACCAGGATTGTTACCATTAAACCCTTCACTACCCTAGACCACCAGGGATGTTACCATTAACCCTTTCACTACCCTAGATCACTAGGGATGTTACCATTAATCTCTTTTTACTACCCTAGACCACCAGGAATGTTACCAATAATTCATTCACTTTTTCTAGACTACCAGGGATTTTACCATTAATCCCTTCACTAAAAAGAGGGGTCAGAGGGAACAAAGTAACACATGACTGCAGGATCAGACTACACACAGGGTTTATTTGTAGTCTGTAACCATGGAGACACATAGGTCTATATATTGTGCAAGCGATAAAACGATCGCTTATTAAATTCTCGCAGGAGGGCTAATAAAAAGATGAAAAAACTGGTAAAGTTTTTTTATACACAAAGAAATATGAAGAGTTCAGAAAAAAATCCCTTTTTCCCCTAAAGCTATGTAAGAAAAACCCACATGGTATCACCAGGTCCGTTAAAATTCAAACTATTACAATATAACATTATTTAACCTGCACGGTCAACGCCGTAAAAACAAAACACCAGAAGTGCTGGTTTTTTTATCACCTCGCCTCCTACAAAAAAAATCGAATAAAAAGGAAGAATCAGTGTTTTTTCTCATTCAATCCCACAAGTATTTTTTTCCATTTCTCAGTACATTATAAATGGTGCCATGAAAACTACAACTTGTCCCACGAAAAAAAAAACAAGCCTTTACATGGCTATATCAATGAAAAAAATAAAAAAGTTATGAGTTTTAGAAAGCGAAGAGGAAAAAAACAAAAATTAAAAATGGCTGTGGCTGGCAAGGGGTTAAGGGGCTCTCTTCATTCCACAGGAGAAAGAAGATGCCAGTCTATGTTTCGGGTTCTTGTAGTTCCTTATTGAATGTTAATATCTCAAGCAGGATTATTGCTCAATAAATCATTATAGAAGATATAAATAGCTGTAAAATACATAAGGATTATTAACTGTAATAAACTTTGTACTATAATCTGCGAGTTATAAATGTATATAAAGCAAGAGCCATGCAATGACACAATAAATCTAGTCACATGACATCACATATTAAAGGGAAACTACAACATTTCCCAACATTACACATTATATGTACATCAGTTTTCTCTGTTAATATCCAAAACTAAATATAGAATATTGCTTGCTTCCTGTTACCAGAATGTAGAGCAATATACAAACTCGAATGACAAGGTTATAATAAGCTGTTAGATCACAGTTCACAAAACTCAAAGATGCTACTACGCTTCACAGGAAAATCTTAACGTGAACGTCTATCTTTAATGTCAGGAAAATTTTAGCTCCAACGTTCTGCGCTACTTAATTCGATAGCATGTATTTATAGCAATTGGGGCTACGTTTTTTTAAAATGATACAATTCTGAATTCTTAAAGCCACCACAAGGGGGATTTAGGAGCATGCTGCTTTATTATAACGTCCAATGTATTAACAGTAGGCAGTTATCTCACAAGCTCCACCTAGTGGTGGCTACATTGAGCAAGAATTTAATCTTTTGACTCTTAGTATAGCATTGTGGCTCTGTATTCTGAATACCTTACATAGTTAGATTGGCATGAGCACTGTTACGTTCCTAATAAGATAAGTAGATGCTTAGAGCCACAATTAGTTTACGGCTGGCTAAACTGGGGTGCGGGGCCCTAATATTCTCTTAGTTCTTCATCCTTAAACCTCGCAAGGAGGTATGGACTTTCCCAGTTGTATTCCCAGGTTGCGGTCCCCAGAGTAGTCATTGATTAGCGGCAGGTGTGTTGAGGAAGTAGCGAGAGCTTAGTCAGGAATGTAGATGGCACCAGGAGAGCGGTCAGAATTCTGATGTGATCAGCAGATGCCGGTCTGCACAGACCAGAAAACATTGCAGGAACGAGGAGTGGTGAAGCTTTTTGCCTCGCTGCCAGATGCGGTTAGAGAAATAAGTGCCACGTCCGGTGGCTAGAGGAAACATTACAGCGGCTGCCAGCAGGGATACACCACCGGAACGAAGAGAGGTGATTAATAAGCACCAAGTTTTTATTTTTTTATTTCAATATATTTTTATTGAGAAATACATTATAACATGTAAACCCGACATGCAATATAACATAATATATAACATAATATTTTGCGGCACACAGGCCTACTAAAAGAAGCAGTTATACACAGTCAAGTACAATCTTAAATCAGAGCTAGATAAGTTGAGAACTTGGCCATGTACGGCTTTATTAAAAGTCTTCCTGTTGTACCCAGTATATGCATATTCAGTTGTTTCCGCTTTTTCTATCAGGGGCATTTCTCTTTAGACACGGATAAACATAAACACAAATAAACCAACAATACAAACCAGATGACTACCATGAGACCCTAGTAAAATAATTGTATGTACTAGAAAGCTCGACTTCTGTATATGAGATATTAATAAATGTAAAGATTAGGTCAGAGGGGAGGGTGTCAGGGTATGACTGTATAACGGGCTTTTAGTGAATTCCAGCCAATTCTTCCACGTTTGTAGGAATTTTACGTGTGTTCCACTCTCCCATCCTGCAAGTTCTTCCATTCTGAAAATTTGTCTAACCTTTTCCAGCCATTGAGGGATTGTAGGTGGGGACTCAGATTTCCATTGTATGGGGATGAGAAGTTTGGCTGCTGTCAGCAAGTGGGTTACTAGCGAATGCTTAGTTGGTCTAAATGAAATGTTAGGTAACCATATCACCATATTGGACATAGCCATGATTAAGGGCACAGCCTAGTGCCTGAAACGCGTAGGCTAATTTATTGCCGCATATCACCACCCTGTCCTTTCCTCCTGGTGTTCTATTTCAAGCTTGGATAGCTTGCACTTAATAAAGTGGAAACTTAGTTTTTCCTATTTTGGATATAACAATCGCTGGATCGTCTCTATTTTTTTCAACCATATCACCACCAGTTCAGGGGTGAGGCATATGTTCACCCCACATATTACATTAATAAGTCTCCCAACCTCAGACCAAAATTTCTTTAGGGCTGAACAGTGATACCATAAATGTGAGATATTCCCCACCTCCATTCCACACCTCCAGCACATTTCATCAGTGGTAAGCCTCCATTTATGGAGGAGCTGGGGAGTTCTATACCATCTTGTCAATGTCTTAAATGAGTTCTCTTGGATCTTAACACAGCGGGAAAATCCATGCGAGTTGGACAGAACCGCAGAGACTTCAGAAGGGGTAAAGGTGGTGGAGAACTCCTTTTCCCATGCTAACAGATACCTAGGTTTAGTCGGGGCAGCTAACTGCAGGAGTTTAGTATATATATAAGCACCAAGTTTGAACCTGAGATAAAGCTCTACTCAGAGAGACTGAACTAAAGTAAATTTGGATGGGTGGGCTCTTGAGTATGTTGAACCTTATTATAGTCCAATCAAACATGTTTACTTGAGTATAGGAATGAGTGAGAGAGACTGAGAACTTTTGTTTTAGTTTTATTGATTTTATTAGTCGTTTTTGCTTTATTTACTGTTTTGGGATTTTCATATTGGGTACCAGAGGAGTGTTATAAATGGAAGACTATAATCACATTCTCCTCCTTTATCAATCATAAGCTCAATATGCTCTACTTGAATGAAAGGGGGTGAGCAGATAACACTAAGAGGCGTATCATCTTCCATATCCTCCAACAGCGGCAGCATGCCAACTTGGCATACATATTATGGACAAGATGGGGCATCAAAGCAAAGATGGCCCTTTCCATGACCCCTGGATACATTCCCCACCCAATTGTTTGCAAACAATGCTGTTGTTTTGAAGAGGGGAATATTGCACAGGTTCCGGTCACAAAATAGCAAAGGTGATGGATGGGAGCAACCAGAGATAGGCCCTCTTTCTTCAAGGGCACCACGCGAGCCCCTTGGGATGCCTTTATGGTAAGTATGCCTTTGCTTATGACTTATATGTGCTCATTGCTACACACATACTTCCTCAATATCTAGGGAGAATATGACAAAAAGTTCAAACAGTTGCTGCTAAGGTACCTATGACTCCACTGCTTATTCTAGAGGTTTTCAAAAACTGTCCTGATTCTTAATTTGTTTTGTGGGGCAAAACAACATTTGGTCCAGAGAAATGAGGGAGACTAATTTCCAACAAGCGTCAACATTCATAGAAGTACAGTCTAGAGGATTAGGGATGGCCAAGGGTGTATACACCATAAAGGCAGACCATGGGGCCCTTGAAGAGAGGCGGTCAACCAAGGTTGGATTTATCTTTTATTTTAATGGGTGGTGAGAACTTGGTTATGACTCTCCTCTTCACAGGTCCTATAACATTGCCAAACAAGGGTGTGTGAAATAATCCCATCGTTCATAGAAAGGAAATGGGGCAAACAAGGACCAAGTTTTCTGTCACAGGGGGTTACAGATGTGGTATTGTCAATCAGAACCTGAGGAGGACCCATTTTGCTATAGGTTCCTTCTCCTCTATGTACGTTGGGGTTGGTCAAACTGTTACAGATACTCCGGATATCCTCACCTTACTATAAACCTCTTACACTGAGCTGTGTGCTTCCAGAAACAATCCATCAGTGTAATGATCTCGTTCCTGGGATTTCAAGGAAAGAATTAACCGGATGCCACAGTTCAACTATTTAATCCCTTTTCCTACAACTGTGGCTTGTGTCGAGGCACTCAGTTGCCCCCAGCACTTTGGTGCCCTAAGCTTTTATGGTGTTTGATTACCTGTGATGTAATGGAGGTCGGACATTTTCCAATGTTCATCTTTTTATTAGAATGCATTGGAATACCTATGTATTTCAGAAAAATACTGCCTGCACATAGGCAACTGTTAGGGACATGTCAGAAGTTTTGATCGTTGGGGGTCTGACCACTGAGGCCCTCACCGATCGCTAAAATTAAGCAGCAGAAGCACTCGACTAAGTGCTGTGCCGATTCTTTTCTGATTGATTTTTCTCGGAAAGCCGAGCCAATGGTGTACAGACTCAACACACAGTCTACATGCCTGTACACCGCTAGCTCGGCTTTCTATGGAAAGCCGATCAGAAACGAAGCGACACAACGCTCACCCGATCAGTAGGGATCTCAGAGATCGGACGCCCACCGATCAAAACTTCCGACGTGTGACTATGACATGTCCAAAGTATTTTGAAAATTGAGTTAACCTTTCAAATAGGACACCCCTGGGCCTGACAAATGCCCCCAGGGCTGTTCAATTTTAATCCATGTTAGGGCATACCTGAAGTACAAAAAACGAAAATTCAGGCAGCACATCCAAAAGAATAGGAACTTTTTATTTACTCCTGCAACGTTTCAGCTACTCAGAGCCTTTCTCAAGCATAGTGCAATGCATCAAGTGACCACAATTTAAAGTGCAGAAATTCAATAAGCAATTGACATACAATTAATAAATATGTGTAAATACAGTAATAATACAGTCAATGTAAGATCCAATATAAATCAGAATATCCATAAACATAAACAAGTGTACAAAACGCATGTAGAAATATCAATAACATCGTGCATAACAATGTGACAATTTTAACCCCTTAACAACGGGCGTATAGTGTTTCTAGGTCGGACGTTAGGGGTAGTTCTTCTGAAGCGCCGCCTTTTCACGTCGGCACTTCAGAAGAACTTTTCCCGCATCGTGCAGGGCAACGATTGGAGACAACTAGCTGTGGTCTCCGATCATATTTAAACCCTCAGATGCGGCGCTCAATAGCAAGCGCCGCATCTGAGTGATTTTAGAGGGAGGTCGCTCCCTCTCTCACCCCACTGGCATCCCACTTGCATCGCGGGGTGCCGATGGGTTCTATGGCAGCCTGGGGGCCTAACAAAGGCCCCCAGGTCTACCTTTAGTGATTGCCTGTTAGGCCATGCCAGATGCATGACCTAACAAGTGCCTGTCAGTTTTACACAGACAGGCAATAATACAATGCAATACAAAAGTATTGCAGTGTATTATAATAGTGATCATAATATCACACAGTAAAGTCCCCTAGTGGGACTAAAAAAAAAGTTAAATAAAGTATCAAATAAATAAATAAAAGTCTCAAGTAAAAAAATAATTAAAAACACACTTTTTCCCCTTACAAAATACTTTATTATGAAAAAAAGTAAAAAGTTACTCATATTTGGTATCACCGCGTCCGTAACGAACCCAACTATAAAGCAATTACATTATTTAACCTGCACAGTGAACGCGGAAAAAAAATCTAATAGAAAACAACGCCAGAATTGCGGTTTTCGGTTCATTCTACCTTCAAAATAATGTGATACAATGATACAACTGCATCGGCGGAACAATAAAAAAGTTGTAGCTCTTAAAATATGGTGACACAGAAACAAATAATTTTGAAAAAAAAATGTTTTTACTGTGTAAAAGTAGGAAAACATAAAAAACCCATATAAATTTGGTATCGTCGCAATCGTAACGACCCGCTGAATAAATTATGTTATTTATACCACACGGTAAATGAGGTAAAATTAAGACGAAAAAAATGGCGACATTTTCCAGTATCCCACTAAAAAAAGTTAATAAAAAGTTAATGAATACATTATTTGTACCCCAAAATGGTGCTATTATAATATACAACTTGTCCCGCAAAACAAAAGTCCTTATACAGCTATGTCGATGGAAAAAAACAAAACGATATAGATCTTTGAATGCGACGATGGAAAAACCTAAAGAAATTGTTCGGTCATTAAGGTATAAAATACCTTCGGTATTAAGGGGTTAAAGATAGTCTAAACTATCAATTAAAAACACTTGTGTGTAAATATAAACATTACCCTAAATGATTAAAATCAGCTGCTGGTTCGACTTGCCACTCGTGGTGTCCGGCGTCTATAGATTTCGACTGCGCATGTCTGCAAGATATTCCAATAAGAGATGTTTGCACACTGAATACACACAGACAAAATCTTAAATTGTGGCAATTGTAATAATCTTTGTAAAGGATGATCGTTGATACACCCACATAGTAAGATTGCCTTCAAAATTAAACATTTTCTGACATGCTCATCTCACCATGTAATTTATGTGTTGGAATGTCCATGTGGGCTTCTCTATGTGGGTGAGTCTACCCTTGAATGCCGCATTAGGATCAACAAGCATAAATCGACCATCCGTACTAACGACTGGATCTTCCGGTCTCTCAACACTTTGTTAGCGCTGGTCATACTGTGAATGATCTAAAATTTTGGATTGTTGACTTTATCCTGCCACATAGACGTGGGGGTGACAGGTCAGCAAAACGTAAACGTAGAGAGTTAGAGTGAATTTTCCAGCTAAATACATTGGCACCAATTGGCCTTAACCTGGAGTTTAAAATTGGTCCTACGTTCGGTTAATACACTTGGGGACTCTCGGTATTGACTGGGCTCCATGATTGCTGTCTTGTGTTCTCTTTTTTTGGTGGGTTAACATTCAATTAATTTTATATGTGAACAACTAAAGAACTATGTTCTATATATATTTGTTTTTTAATTGTTTTGGATAATATTTTCTTTATTTTATTCCATATGTTTTTTGACTGCCTGTCCTGGACCTATACGTCTGATTGCGTCCTTTCGTCTATGCACATTCTGAGACTGTGAAGTGACCTTTATATAAACAAATATATATATTGATGTTGGGAGTATTTGTGTAGGGTCTTAGTACATATCATTGGGAGTACAGTTACTGGCTTCCATGTTTTGGGATCCTGTACATTAATACATCCCTCTTATACATTTTTTATATTATTGATCTGATTATGGGGATTTGTTACAATGATACTTGTTGGGGTTAAGGCTTCTCCCATCCATTCTATTCCTACAATAAATGTGATCTTAGACCATTCAGTCGAATAATATTCTGTCTCATCTTTTTTTCCGATTTCTGACTCTGTGTCAGGTCCCCTCCAGTAGGGGATAGGGGAGCGTTTCGTGGTTTAAGTAGATGGCAATGAAGCTATCGCTTCACTAGAATTGTCATATCTTCCCTTTTCGTTCTAGGTTATATCTTTATATTTTTATATAACGATTGTCATCCCATGCAGTAGCCATTCATATAGACATCTCACTCCTATATTGGGGACACGGTATTTATAGATGGGTTACATCTCTTCTTATAGTTTTGTGGGTTGGATATTTCATACATATTGCGGAGTGATCATTTAGGGACTATGCCCTTCTTGTATTTAGCGGATCTTTAGTCCGCTCTTCCAATTGCGAATGCGCCAATTACGTCACGAGCGCATTCACGGTTTTGTCTGTGTGTATTCAGTGTGCAGACATCTCTGATTGGAGCTCTGAGTAGCTGAAACGTTGCAGGGGTAAATAAAAAGTTCTGTATCTTTTGGATGTGCTGCCTGAATCTCCGTTTTTTGTCATTGCATGGGACAGTTGGATCCAGTCCTGTTGGGCTTGCACCCATATCTCTTTCATTCATCCTGGTGCTGTAATCTTCATGGTTCTATTGGCATAGCTGAAGTACAGTCTGCCCTACAATATGTCCCTTACATTAAGTTTATGCTGATCCTGGCCCTTGCCAGTGTAAATCACAGCGCCCCCCCCCTTTGGTGATAGCATTGGCACAACTGCTGTGCACCCAAGATAACAGTGAACTAATTACTATATCCCAGTGCCGTACATTTACAGCGCATGTCGCCAAGAGTTTAAAAAAAAAGTCATAAAGCATATATATATTTGATGTCCCAATAGTTGCAACAACCTCTACAATAAAGATAGCATGTAATATATAGTGTTTGGTAATGTTGAAATACAAAAAATGTTGTGATGCGATAAAAATAATATAAATTGAACGCTATGTTAAATGTTCCTCAAAATTATATATATATATATATATATATATATATATATATATATATATATATATATATACACACATATATAAAACGTAAAAAGTTATGGCTCTCGAAGTGTGGAGAGGCTTGAATTTAAAATGTGCCGCATGCTTAAGGTCAAAATCTGCCTCATTCTTAAGGGGCTAAAGAGAGTTCAAGAAAAAACGACATGAGATATGATAAGAAAAATATCAGTTGAGTCATTATGTAAATTATTTAGCAGAATCACGTATATGCTAAAAAAAAAAGACAATAAACAATATAGCCTAAGGAGATGACACGAGATAAGAGTCTATGACTCGGGGGACTTCCTGGTAGGTTATTATCCTGTTCTAGGTTCTTTACTAATTTAGGGCTGATGTCCCATTGATAGATACAGATTGAGCAACTGTGTTTTATTTTACTAAGACCTTGAAATGTAATTGTAGCATGACATCATTTAGGTATGTGTTATAAACCACGGTAAATAATAGACATCTTACGGTATAGAGTATATAACTTAGGAAATATGCAAATCATGTGGGCTAGAAACCCTATAAAATTACATGATTTTTATCTTGTCTCATCATTTGGGTTATTTATCCTGTTGGGAACGCAAGGTTTCGAAATGAAAGTCTTGGTCTTCACAGTCTTGGTTGGGTTGGCCGTGCCGGCTGCAGGTAATTCTCGGTGCTCTTTTTATTTGGTCGTAGTTTATACAGGAACTTTATTTTTGATTTATTTTTTTTTACTTTGGAGACATTGGACCATTTTAGAAAATGTCAAATTTAGCTTCAGTTCATTGGGAATTTAAAGTGATAAATTATAGGAAGGGAAGTGACAAGCACCATATGGCAGGACGGGACATGGAGTGTCTATGGCTCCATAGTATGGATCCATAAGGCCTTTGTGTTCCGGGGTATAGGTTCATGGCCCTGCCATGTGTATGAGCCCTTTAAGATTATTATTGGAATATTATTACTTATGAAGACCTTTTTAGTGTCTTTATTTTGTAGTTTTGGAAATAAAAATAGCAATGGCCGACTCCCACGAGGTTCTGTTACAAAATGGTTTACATACTCACAATAATGAGGATTTAGGTCAGTGGTTGAGGCATAGGGATATTTCCCAAGTCCCTTTTTGGGCAAGGCTACTGGTTCATCTCTGGTCTATTTTCTAGAGGGAATCAGTTATCTATATTTTTTTTCCTAAAACCAGATCGTTACATAATATTTTCTTTTTTCTAATCTGTTTTTAATTTTTGATTGTAGATTTTTTACTTTGTTTTCTGTACATGATTTTGGGGGCAGCCATCTTGCCTGAGCTGCTGTTAACAGCAATTAGAGATATGCTTTACAGCAGCCACATTGACCTGTGAACAGAAGGGGAACCATTTACTACTATGGGAGAGTTTTCTAGAAAAGCTCTGTGACCTGCTGAGAAGTGATCTCTACAGAACAGGAATGGTCAGTCTATTTTGAGGCTCAGTGGCCAGAGTGAAAACTGCTAAATTTTAGGATTATTTTTCAATATAGATAATGACATAGAAAATGTAAAAAAGAAAATCACCAAAAATTCTTAAAAAGTAGGTTTAACATAGAAAATGTAATATGTCATTTTATAATTATGTATTCCCTGTAAGATGCTCTAAACAGCTATGCGAGCCTTTGTAACTAATGCATATAAAGTGGACTAGCAGATTGGGTGAATTTAAAGGGGTCATTCACAATAAAAATCGGATTAATTCTTATATAAATATGAACTAAAGACAATCCTGCTATGTACTTTCAAGACTTTGTGGCCTCTCTTTGCCCAGATCTGTGCTTATTACGTATTGAGCTATGGCCCTGAGACGGACCAGTTGCTAAGGATGTCCTTTTTGACAACCACATTCATAAGGCTGTAGGACTTAAAATGAGTATCCATAGCAACCAGTCTGTCTTGAATGGTTTAAGGGTTTATCTCAAAGCTGAATTGGCTCTGTGCTGACATCAGATAAGAGTTTGACAGCAGTCAAATGATTCCCTATAAACAGAAATCTTCATAATTTTTTGGTGGAGACCTCTTTAAATCTTTCTTCTATTCACTTTTGGTTACAGGGTAGAGCCATCAAACTATATAGGGAGGAGACTTTAATAAGAACTAAATAAACATCTCTACAGAAACCAATTCAAAATTATTGAAGGTCCTTAGAGAGTAGGTCAATTCTGTTTAGCCACTAAGGGTAGCACCTTTCTATTAAGGACCATTAGCAAAGTGGGAATCTGCCCATGGGGATGTCCTACCTAAAAAGAGAAATATCGGGACTTACAAAGAGGCAGGGTGGCCCAGGATAGTGCTGTCTGCAGCACCTTCTACTTATACCCCCTTTTACCATAAAGTGCCCAAATAGTACAAATACATATACCATATCATGCCGAAATTATACGTTTAATTTCCTTAATAATATTCCCCAGTCAATAAATTACGCCTACAGTGTAATTGGTAGTACAGAAAGCATAGCCCATGACAACCCCTTCAGTAGTAACAAGGGATATCGTGACCACACTGGTTGCACACCTCAAAGGTTGGCCCTGTGTCAAAGTTATTATGAAATGGAGGATAGATCTAAGCAGTAAAAAAGGCATGGATGATTCTGGTAACTACAAAAATTACCATATCAACCATAGAGACCATATTTCAAAGGACATTCAATGGACAACATAAAAAATATATATATATATATATATATATATATATATATATATATATATAAACTCCAAATTACTTTATCAATAACCTCATTTTTTTCCACAGTATTAGGAAGTTCAAAACACAACCCACAGTCTGAAGGGTTGTCCATACAAAGATCCAATGCTGAAAACTTAATGTTATCTCGGAAGGACCTAATGCAAAAACCAAAACATTCTGAAAGGCACACCATTATGATTTTAGAGGAGAGAAAGGTAACCTACAATGGAGAAGAGCAGAACAAATCTAGAATTAAGAGGAACATAGAACTGTATGAAGATAGTGGATCTGGGGACAGGTTTACTACACCAGTGAAGTCTTCAGTAACTCCCAGTACTCCAGAAGGATCTGGTGATGGGTTTACAACACCAGAAGGATCTGGAGACATCCCAACTTCTACTGTCAAGTCAAAGCCCACCACAACCATACCCAACTTACCATGTAAGTGTCTTATCAATATCAATCATATGCTCTTTAGTTGTGGCTATTTTATTAGGTACATTTCGAGTACTCGGTAGGATCTAGCTTGGCCCGAGAACAGCCTGTATCGTTACTAGTATGGATTTAACCAGGTATTAGAAACATTACTGTCTATGATGGCCTCATAGCCCGACACATTTGCATTATAGTTTTTGGTTGTACCACCATATCCTAAAGCTGTTCTATTAGATGGAGACCTACAGAGTACACTAAATTCATTATTTCCAGATAAAATATGGCATGGTACCAGTCTGGACACAACCATTAGAAGATAAGTAGACTGTGTTCGTAAAGGGGCGCATTAGGTCAACCACAATATTAAGGTAGGCTTTATAAGCCAATTATGAAGAAAACATTCTGCACAGCATTAAACCACTATAAGTATCTGAGGAATAGGTAGTACATCCATTCAATTATTTGATTTATGCTCAATTCTGAACATACC
Organism: Rhinoderma darwinii; assembly: GCF_050947455.1. NCBI lineage: Eukaryota > Metazoa > Chordata > Amphibia > Anura > Rhinodermatidae > Rhinoderma > Rhinoderma darwinii. Next base: position 404,793,018 of record NC_134689.1, read on the forward strand.
ATCTCCATTGTGCAGGAGAAATTAAAGATGCTCTGTCACCACATTATAAGTGGCCTATCTTGTACATGATGTGATCAGCGCTGTAATGTAGATCACAGCAGTGTTTTTTATTTAGAAAAACTATAATTTTTGACGGAGTTATGACCTATATTAGCTTTATGCTAATGAGTTTCTTAATGGACAACTGGGCGTGTTTTACTCTGTAGCGTCTCTGTAATTCTGTGATATTTACAGCAAGGCAAGCGTAATCTCGCGAGATTACGATGTAACCTGTCATTTAACACGAGATTACACTTGCCTTGCTGTAAATCTCACAGAGACGCTACAGAAGTGTCAGGATTCTGAATACACATCCCGTCCTGGCTGGAGGTAATGTATATTCACTGTCAGGACACTGCAGTAACGTTATAGTGTGTTTATGTGGCTGCACATAGCGATATAGCTATATCGCTATGTGCTGTATAAATGAATGAGGAGAAGTGTATGACGCTGACTGGTCACTGATTGGTCAGCGTCATACACTCCTCTGTACAACACCCACTTGGTCAAAAAGTAAAACACGCCCAGTTGTCCATTAAGAAACTCATTAGCATAAAGCTAATATAGGTCATAACTCCGTCAAAAATTATCGTTTTTCTAAATAAAAAACACTGGTGTAATCTACATTACAGCGCCGATCACATCATGTACAAGATAGGGAATTTATAATGTGGTGACAGAGCCTCTTTAAGACTAAGTAACAATTTAGACCAAACGTCAGTTTATTTTCTGAGCTTACAGGGCAGGAGTTAAGGGGGTTATCTCAGAGACATCCCTTTCAAATCAAAGCCGCCGTGGCGATCAGCTGATAATCGCAGATCTGGTTCCTGGCACTCCCTGTGAATACCTGACTTTGCCAGGGGAGGACTTACAGTGGCCACTGCCCGAAAATGTAGTTTTCAATGAATGGCCGTCATGTAATACTTGGACAGCTGGAGTTCATGCAAGCTGGGAACCCCCATCTATGATATTCATATGCCTTACTGGTTTAGGTGTCTTATGAGGACATATCAGCTCTGAGGGAATAAATGGGCTGTCCACGGTTTGTGGCCCCCTATATTTTCCCACAGCGGAGAACACCTACAAAGAGTAGCTGTTGCTCTGGAGGACCTAACACATCCCTGGTTTACACAGACAACCCATTGATTTCAATGGGAGATGTGTAAAGCTTTATTTCACCTGTGGTGGTGCTGCAGGGAAATAGAACATTTACAGTTTACAGTTGATCGCTGGAGATCCCTTTTATAGGACACTGTCTGATCAGCTCATTCTCAGGGCATTTATCGAACACATAAATAGTTTTTATGAACTACACAAAGTGATTAAATGATAAAGTGTCATTTCATGTACTGTGTGTTATACCTGTAGATACATAGCATGCACTGGTGATGTTTAATGGGGGCGTAACAGCAACATCACTCATCTTAGCATTGGTTCTAAATGTTGGGTGCTGATCAAACCTGGTAAATGAATAGTACTGATGCAGCAGAGCTACATTTTTGATAACAACACAATATAAAAGGTTTACTGTAGTACGATTGAAAACCACAGATTACGCATTGTGATATCACAATCAGTTGAGTTAAATGACGGTTTTGTTACATTTGTACAATCTGGGTGATACTTATTTCATAGGTCATCAATCTTTATTTTTTTTCTACTTTAATCCACTATTGAGGCATCATTATCATATGTGCATATATACATTCATTATATGGTCTCCCATCTATACACATGATCAAAATAAAAAAGTTGTCCACGTACAACCATCCTAAAGTGAATTGTCAACTCTGTCTCTATTGGACAGTCCAGAAAACCTTCCGCCTAAGGTCACCTTATGTCTGGGTTATAAAGACCAGAATAAAGGGGTTGTGTAGTCCCAAGAAATAGATAGTCAATCCTCAGGATAGGCTAGATCGGTCGGAGTCCGACTCCCGGCAAACTCTGCCGATCAACTGTTGAGCACAGTGTGAGCAGTAAGGGAAATGAAGGAGAAGCAGCGCTCGTACGAGAGATGCGGCCCCTTAAGACAGCTGATTGGCGTGGGTGTCGGGAGTCAGATCCTGACCCATCAGATATTGATGGCCTATCCTGAGAATAGGTCATTATTTGTTTGGGACTGGACAACCCCTTTAAGGTTACATGGAGATGATCTGGTCAACCTTACTGCCTTGGGCCATGGGGTACAACACAGCATGCCCATTATATAATTCACCATTAATATAAGAACAGTCTGCTATATGGGCATTGTATTGAGCCAATGTAATGTTATCTCCTCCACAGTACTATGTCAGAATGGTGGCTTCTTCAATGGTAAAATATGTGTCTGTGCCATACATTTCTTTGGTGACCGCTGTGAGTTTATCTCGGGTAGAATAGAAGTTGGTAAGTATTTCTCATTCTTTACTAATACCCAAACTAATTATATCTATTCCATTACCCCTAGTGTCAGCTGTTTTTTTTTTAGTTCTGCTCTATTAGGACACCGTTGATAAGTGTCTATTGGCATCTGACGTAGTCGGCATCACACCTCCTGGTTCATCAGATGCTAACACTGCTGATTTTTTACCCTCTTTACAGTCTTTTAAGCTTCTACACTGCAGCTCTGCTTTTTCAGATTGGCTCCTGTGTATAAGCACAAGCTCACCATGAAGCCAGTACATAAGGAGCTTTTTTCCATTACAGCAAGGATATGAATAATTATAAACTAAAGTAACTAAACCACCAGAAAAGAATATTAGGTAATTGACACACTTATATTAAGGTAAATGAAGTAAAAACAGACAACACTCACGTCCTGATGCAAAAAATAAATGTAGCCGCTTTAAGGCTATGTTCACACGGGGTATTTTGCCGAGTTTTTTGACGCGGAAACCGCGTCGCAAAACTCGGCAGAAACGGCCCGAGAACGCCTCCCATTGATTTCAATGGGAGGCGTCGGCGTCTTTTTCCCGCGAGCAGTAAAACTGCCTCGCGGGAAAAAGAAGCGACATGCCCTATCTTCGGGCGCTTCCGCCTCTGACCTCCCATTGACTTCAATGGGAGGCAGGAGAAAGCGTATATCTCGCTGTTTTATGCCCGCGGCGCTCAATGGCCGCGGGTGAAAAACGGCGCGATAATTGCCGCGAAAATCTGTGTGCAGGGAGAGGAATATCTGCTTCAAAGTTCCAAACGGAATTTTGAGGCAGATATTCCTCCCCCAAAATACTCCGTGTGAACATAGCCTAATCCGGTCTTGCAAAGTTTCGGCTCAACAGCCTGAGGTTCTGTTTTAAGATATGAGAAGAGTCTTCTGTGCTCAGATGACATTTTTAATAACTTTTTTACATGAATTCAGAATTCATTATTATAGGTGTAGCAGAGCTAGGTTTGTCATTTAGCTCTCTTAAAATGTTTTTAGTCACTTTCCATAAGTTTGCAGATAAACCCACTGAATTCAGGTGTCCATACATATTAAATTGTTACAATCGAATTTTTAAAGGCCTTGGGAAACCTTTCCCTAGGTGGTGTTGTGGGTAGAAACTTATATTAGGCAGGTTGGATTTTACCAGTTTTATCATATTCTTATGCATATTATTGGGTGCATCTGGACCAGAGTTTCCCAACCTTTTCAGGCTCGAGGAACCCCTGGAAAAAAAAACAACAATTTCCTCAGGCCACCCCTGCCAAAAATTGTTTACAAAAAGACAAAAAAAAAACAGCTAAAAACAAGCACTACACTCTAAGGGTATGTGCACACGATGAGAGGCTTTTACGTCTGAAAAGACAGACTGTTTTCAGGAGAAAACAGCTGCCTCGTTTCAGACGTAAAAACTCCTCCTCGCATTATGCGAGGCATCTTTGACGCTCGTAAATCTTGAGCTGCTCTTTATTGACTTCAATGAAGAACGGCTCAAATTACGTTGCAAAGAAGTGTCCTGCACTTCTTTGCCGAGGCAGTTAATTTACGCGTCGTCGTTTGACAGCTGTCAAACGACGACACGTAAATGACAGGTCGTCGGCACAGTACGTCGGCAAACCCATTCAAATGAATGGGCAGATGTTTGCCGACGTATTGGAGCCGTATTTTCAGGCGTAAAACGAGGCATAATACGCCTTGTTTACGTCTGAAAATAGGTCGTGTGAACCCAGCCTTAGGGTATGTTCACACTGCGTTTTTTTGTAAGGCAGGATAAAAATCTGCCTCAAAATTCCAGATTTTGAATTGACCGCGTTGTTTGTCGCTTTTTCTTTACGTTTTTTGCGGTGTTTTTTGTCCACGTTTTTTTAAGCCGTTTAAGCTAATCCAAAAACCGGAGGCAAAAGAGCTCCAACCGAGTGCCGCAGCCTCCTATTAATATCAATGGGAGGTCAGAGGCGGAAACCACTCAAAGACCATCAGCCCCCCCCACACAGTAAAATGACCATCAGCCCCCCAATAACTGTAAAATGATCATCAGCCCCCCACTCACAGTAAAATGACCATCAGCCCCCCAATAACTGTAAAATGATCATCAGCCCCCCACTCACAGTAACATGAGCATCAGCCCCCCCCCACTCACAGTAAAATGACCATCTGCCCCCCACTCACAGTAACATGAGCATCAGCCCCCCCCCCACTCACAGTAAAATGACCATCAGCCCCCCACTCAAAGTAAAATTACCATCATCCCCCCATTCACAGTAAAATGACCATCTGCCTCCCACTCACAGTAAAATGATCATCAGCCCCCACTCACAGTAATGACCATCAGTCCCCCAATAACAGTAACATGATCATCAGCCCCCCACTCACAGTAAAATGACCATCAGCCCCCCACTCACAGTAAAATGACCATCAGCCCCCCAATAACTGTAAAATGATCATCAGCCCCCCACTCACAGTAAAATGACCATCAGCCCCCCAATAACTGTAAAATGATCATCAGCCCCCAACTCACAGTAATGACCATCTGCCCCCCACTCACAGTAACATGAGCATCAGCCCCCCCCACACTCACAGTAAAATGAGCATCAGCCCCCCACTCACAGTAAAATGACCATCAGCCCCCTACTCACAATAAAATGACCATCAGCACGCCACACACAATAAAATGACCATCAGCCCCCCACTCACAGTGAAATGACTATCAGCCCCTACTAACAGTAAAATAACCATCAGCTCCCACTCACAGTAAAATGACCATCAGCCCCTCACTCACAGTACAATGTCAATCAGCCCCCCACCCACAATAAAATGACCATCAGCCCACCACTCAAAGTAAAATGACTATCAGCCACCCCCCCCCCCCCCCACAGTAAAGTAAGGGCCTGTTCACATCACCGTTCATTTCCATTCCGGGGGTTCCGTCTGAGGGTTACTAGACGGAAACTAGCCGGAATGGTGACGAACGAAAAGCATTAGCGATGTTTCCGTCACCATTGAGATCAATGGTGACTGAAACGGAAGCTGTGCTGTCAGTTTCACTTTCCGTTGCGGGGTTCACCAGACAGAAACCTCAGACGGAACCCCGGAGCGGAAATGAACGGTGATGTGAACAGGCCCTTCCCATCAGCCACCCACTCACACTAAAATAACCATCAGCCCTCCACTCACAGAAAAATAACCATCAGCCACCCACTCACACTAAAATAACCATCAGCCCTCCACTCACTGTAAAGTGACCATCACAGAGAGAAATTGTGCTTACTCCTGGGGAAGGCATAAATAAGGAGGTATACATGTGCAGGTTGTTATTATGGGATGTCAGAGGACATTACAAGGAGGAGCTATAAGAGGAGAGAACTACAACTCTCAGCATGTTCAGGCTGTTATTATGGGATATCAGAGAATATTACAGGGAGGAGGTATAAGAGGAGCGAACTATAACTCCCAGCATATCCAGACTGTTATTATGGGATATCAGAGGACATTACAAGGAGGAGCTATAAGAGGAGAGAACTATAACTCCCAGCATATCCAGACTGTTATTATGGGATATCAGAGGACATTACAAGGAGGAGCTATAAGAGGAGAGAACTATAACTCCCAGCATATCCAGACTGTTATTATGGGATATCAGAGGACATTACAAGGAGGAGCTATAAGAGGAGAGAACTATAACTCCCAGCATATCCAGACTGTTATTATGGGATATCAGAGGACATTACAAGGAGGAGCTATAAGAGGAGAGAACTATAACTCTCAGCATGTTCAGGCTGTTATTATGGGATATCAGAGAACATTCCAGGGAGGCGGTATACGATGGAAGAGCTACAACTCCCAGCATAACCAGACTTTTATTATGGGATATCAGAGAACATTACAGGGAGGAGATATAAGAGGAGCGAACTACAACTCCCAGCATATCCAGACTGTTATTATGGGATATCAGAGGACATTTCAATGAGGAGGTATAAGCGGAGAGAACTATAACTCCCAGCATGTCCAGGCTGGTATTATGTGATATTAGAGGACATTAGAGGGAGGAGGTATAAGAGGAGGGAACTATAACTCCCAGCATAGCCAGACTGTTATTATGTAATATCAGAGGACATTACAGGAGGAGGTATAAGAGGAGAGAACTAAAACTCACACAATTGCTGAAAAACGTAAAGACATACTTACCCTACCCAGGTCCGCAGCGTTGGCTCCTTTCCCTCCGTCAGGCTCTTCTAGTGGGAAGTGATGGGTGGTTCTTGTAGCAAACGTGCGTGCGTGCGTCACGCCTGGCTACAAGAATAGTTTTTAATAATCGTCAGGGGTCCGTGCGTCATGTCTGCTACCAGAATAGACTGAGTAAGCGTTGGGGGCAGAGCTTGTAGCAGACGTTGCGTGTGTCACGTCTGCGACCAGCAAAAGTTTTTTGTTTTTTTTGTTTGTTTTTTTGCGGTGGCTGAGCGGAGTGTCGCGGCACCCCTGGGCGGTTCTCACGGCACCCCGGTTGGGAACCACTGATCTAGACTGTTGTTTTGTAGACATCTAATTTGCATGGTCTACTTAAACATTAAATCCACCAAATCTAATGTTTTGTGTATACAGCTCCTATGCAGACCTTTGTGTCAAACTAGAAACCCTGTGCAGACTAATACTGCAGTCATGTGCTACTCAACTTCCTCTTAGACTTTTCTTGCTAACCAAAAGACAGAAGCAGAGGGGGCACAGGAAACAATGCAGGGGTTTTCCAAGATTTTGGAATTTTCAAGGTGGCAGTGGGCCCACTTACTTATAGGCACATATGGCATTTTAACCTATGAGATACTCTCAAAATATGCAATTATCCAATGGGTTTGCCTGGAACCCTATAGTCGGAAACATTTAAACATCACAAGTAGTTAAATCAAAGAGTATTTTGGCCAAACTTGTTGTAATGGCGGGGTAGGGAGACAGACAGGTGAGCCCTAATCTACCCGCCACTCAGTCCCTGCCTACTTGCAACGACCCGTCCTAGGCAACGGGGTACAACTGGGTGACGGTCCCTACGCTCAGTAAGTGCAAGACAGACAAACAGACAAGGGTACACAGAAGCTAGGGAAACGGGGCAGCTGCCCATGGGAACACCGTGAGCAACAAGAGTAGTGAACGAGCCGAGTCAAACCTGGAGTGAACGAGGTACAAAAACGCTGAGCAGGAGAGTGGTCAGAAAGCCAAGGTCTATAACAAGCAGAGGATGAGTAGTACAAGCAGTAGCAGCAAGGCCAGGAAACAAGCAGAGCAGAATCACAGGCAAAGGAGGAACAGGAAAGGCAGGTATAAATAGACAGTGGGAGGGAGCTAGCTCCGTCTGGCCAGGCTGTGATAGGCCCTCCCACTCCTAAGCCTGCCATCCTGAGTGGTGGAAGATGGAGTCAGTCTCACCGACATAGGAGCAGGTGCAGACTGATTGCCCACGGGCGTCGACACCGAAGCTGTGTCTGGCAAATCCTTTACACCTGTAGACCCCTCTCACATTGGGTTTCCTTGAAAAGATACTATACTGTCTTACTCTGGTCTTATTGAGCTCCCCCATGTTCCTTAGCGTACCTATACACATTAGATCAGTGTTCGCTGAACCTCCTGATTTGGTTAGGCTCGGCCAACCATCTAATGTGTATGGGGGCCTCCTGACTCTCCCCTGTTGGAAGATGTGGGAAAAGAGAAGGATCGGGCAGTTGGATTTCCAGATGCCCGATCCTTTTGTTCGCAGGAGAGAAAATCCTCCGCCAGAGAGGTCTGGCAGCGGCTTTGAATGTTTTTTTACTTACTCCCCTCTCCTCATTCAGAATACATCCATGCGCAACTGATGTGTATGAGGAGATAGTGAGGAATTGCGGTTGGCCGAATCCTGACCTCAGTACTTCTAAACAGTAATAACTATAATAATACTTAACTAACTGAGTCTACCACTCTTTAAGACTCCCACTAGCTGAGGTTTCAGGCCAAATTCTAGTATTGGCTTAGAGAATTTAGTCAAAAAGAACTTCTCTAAGTCAAATATGAAAATTCTAAAAACCCATTTAGGTCCATGTTTTTGTCTTAAATTTGTTGTCCACTTTGCACAATGACTTTTTGCTAGAAGGTTTCCCTGATGATAAACTGATCACAAAGTGTGTCACTGCTGGGACCCCCAGCAATCAGCTGAAATCTGTGGGGAAACCCTGCAGCAAGTATTTAATTTCTTTGCAGCGCCACTGCTGGTGAAATGAAGAATTACACATTTCAAATTAAAATCAGTGTGTAGTGTGATGCCATGGGTGTGCTGTGTCTTCCAGAGAGAGAGAGAGAGAGAGAGAGAGAGAGAGAGAGAGAGAGAGAGAGAGAGACACTCTTTGTAACCACTTTCCACTCGTTAATTTTTAAGGGTCAATTGTTTTTTCAATAAAAACTCACGAAAATATCGAAAACTTTTTTTCCATGTTTAATTTATTCAGAACCAAAGATTAATGTCACTGTAAACGTGGAGCTGCGATTTGTAAATAGAAACTTCATTCAATGTTTTTATACCACCTCATGTCAGGAATATGTAGAGTTTGAAAAAAATGTCAAAGAAGAGGTGAGTTACACTTTTTTTTATAGGAAACATATAAATAATAGTCTTTAATATGTACAACATGATATTTTATTATTCTAAATATATATTATTATTATTATCACTCTATCTATGATTATATTTTATTATTATTATATATATTATTATTATTATTATTATCATCACTCTATCTATGATTATATTTATTATTATTATACATATTATTATTATTATTATTATTATTATTATTATTATCATCATCACTCTATCTATGATTATATGTATTATTATATATTATGCTATTATTTTTTTATTATTATTATTATGATTATATTTATTATTATATTATGTTATTATTTTTTTAAAATTATTATTACTACTATATTTATCATTCTATTTTTTATTAATAAGCTGGTTGGAGAAGTGAATCGAGGACCGCACATTCACAATATTACTCAATGAACATGAACAGGAGGTTCTTAGTTAACATTTTGATCAAATTGTATAAGCCCACTTGCCACTTCATGGGTCCCTACTCTATTGGTTGCAGCACCGCATGGCAGCGCCCGCCACCACAATACCGCACCTGCAGAGGGAGTGTCATGTCCATGGCCGCGGGCCGTCAGGGTCACTCACCTCCTGACCGCCGCAGCCATGGTTCTGCGTGCGCTGGCCCCAGTCTCCTCCTCAGGAGACGCCAGCGCTCACTTCCGATTACCCTGGCTGGGTCCCATAGTTTGCATGCTCGTGCCCGCTCTTAAAGGGCTAGCGCGCGCACTGGAGTTTAATGTCAAAATTAGCCCATGAGTACCCTGGATTATAAGAAGGGCCCAGCCCCTTCCTCCCATGCCTGAGCGTTGTTGTCGTACCCTAAGTTTGTCTAGCAAATGGTCTCCTAGTGTTTTCCAGTTTCCAGTGTTCCCCGTTCCTGTACCTGTATCCTGTATCCCGTGCTATCCTGGTCAAGTGCCGTGCTGAGCTGTAGTCGTGCTGTACTGTATTCCATGCCTGTCCTGCTACACCACGCCTGACGTCTACCTACTGCCTAGTCCCAGCCGAGCCTGTCATTGCTACTGTGTGAGCTGCCACAGGTAAACTATGCGAACTATAGACTGTGACCTGCGTCCTGTTGGCCAGGTGTCATACCGTCAAGGCAGTATGGCCCAGTGGGTCCATGCACCCAACGTGACAGGGAGCAACCCAGAAGCCCAGCAACACCCCTGCTACCAGGCCAAGCCATCTTGGTTCTGGGCTACTTCCCCCCACAAGTGCAGCACCACAGCAACAGACACCACCATACGGCACTTTACATGTTCCCCAGTGGCCAACTGAGAGCACAAGAGCAGAAACACTTATGAGGTCATTCCTTAATTAAAATCAGCTGGGTTAACAGCGTGGAGTAGGGACCTACTTATCAGAGGTCGCCGCGAAGTGGCAAGTGGGCTAATACAATTTGATCAAAATGTTAACTAAGAAGCTCCTGTTCATGTTCATTGATTAATATTGTGGATGTGCGGTCCTTGATTCTCCTCTCCAACCAGCTTATATTTTATTAATATTAGATATTATGTTATTATTATTTTTTCATTATTATTATTACTATATTTATCATTATATTATTTATTATAATATTATTAGTGTTCTAATTTTTATTAACAATACTATAACTACGGTTAGATTTTTTATTATTATCACGATTATTTATATTTTTTATTGTAGATAAATTTGCTCTACAACAGAGTCCCCGGGTACAAAGATGTGAAGATACAACACATAAGGTACAAGGCTGTTTTATATTGTTTGTGTTCAGACTTCTAATTCACACAGAGATTTTCATCAAGCAAAAATTTTTTGCCTCAAACTTGTTTTCTGGAGGTGTTTTCGCGCTTTTTTCGAGGATTAGATGTTTTGATTGGTGGGGGTCCGGCAACTGAGACTCCCACCAATTACTAAAATGAATTGGCAGAAGCGCTGAGCCGCTTAGTTTCTGTTTGGCTTTTTCCAGAAATCGATTTAGCGGTGTACGGGCTCAATAGAAAGTCCACGAGTCAGTACACCGCTACATCGGCTTTCCAGAAAAAGCCGAACAGAAACTAAGTGGCTCACACGAGCGCTTCTGCTGCTTTGTTTTAGCAAATGGTGGGGGTCCGAGCACTGAGGCATGTCAGACGTTTGTTGAATGTTTAGTTACCCTTTAAAAACTGTGACCAGTTTTTGGTCAAAAACCACTCCAGAAGAACAGCACATTTTTTTTTCTGCCACCTGCTGATTTCAATAGAGGTTCAGAATGGGAAACCGCTCCAAGATAGGGCATTATGCTTCTTTTTTCCAAGAGTGGACAAAAAGCATCTGGAAAAAAAGCCTCTACCTCCCATTAAAATCAATGGAGGAAGATGAAAAACTGCCACCCAATCTGCATCAAAACTGTGTGTGTGACCCTGGCCTTACAGAGACTTTATATCGGCATTTTTCTAATACAGAGCTCCAAATCCTGAGTTAAATGATAAAATTCTGACCCACAAAAAAATATATAAAAGTTAGCTAATAAATTATATACACTCCAGAATGGTTTAGAAAACAACAACAAACTATAACTCATTGCGCAACAAACAATCCCTCATACAGTTATATTGACAAAAAAACTATGTATGGCTATTAAAATGTGGCGACGTCAGTTTTTGGTTCTTAAAACACGCTTCTGTTGTGCAAATGTACTGAAACAGAAAAAAGCTATATATATATATTTAGTATTACCGCAATTGTAACGGCCCATAGAAAAAAAGTTAACATCTTATTTATACTATACAGTAAATATCCTAAAAAAAAAATCACAAAGAGCAATGCTGGAATTGCTATTTTTTTTCTATTCCAACCCAAATAATGAATAAAAGTTAATCAATAAATGATATGTACCCTAAAATGTGGCCAATAAAAACTACAGCTCATACAGCAATAAAAAAAAACAAAAAAACGCTAACATACAGCTACGTCGATGGGAAAATAAACAAAAATCCTATGTCTCATGGAATGACACAACTAAAAAAAAGAAAAAAAATTGTTCGGTTTTGAAGACCCAAAATAGATTGCATCCTTAAGGGGGTTAATGTATTGTGTTATATTTCTGGCAGGAACGGTAGCGTCATTGTGAATCATACCGTAATCGTGGAAGTGGAGTATATACTTTCTGTTGACCTCAAAAAGTCGTATGAGACTGTACGTCTTAATGTGGGGGCTCGGTTGAAAGAACTGGAAAATAACAACTGTACAAGTGGAACATGTAAGTACCTACAAAGTAGGATGGAACTGGCCCAACACAGTGTCAATCAATCCTCTAGTTGGCCCTACCCCTGACACCATAATGGGCTCGTAATTGAACAAGGCCACAAAGCTCCTGCAGAAGACAACCCCATCTTAAGTTGACTTTGGAGACAATCACTTAGCTTTTGGGTCTATTTTTTGGGGGTTATTGTTAAATTACTAAGGTCTTATTGATGATCCCTCCTCTACGTGATATGATAACAATGCTATTAAGGGCCCATGTGCACATGTTTTGTATAGATTTAGGATGGGCCCTCAGACCCGATTCCTCCGGGGGGCCCAAAGTACCCTAGTCCGACACAGTTACAAAGCCCTGGCAGAAAAAACGTATTTAATAAGACAATAATGGCCAATGCTCCTCCAACCCATCTGGACCAACAAGTGTAACCATTGTACCCACATATTGCCAAACTATATTACTATAACATAGGGTATATAGTACAGGCTAAACAGAGTTCTAGGCAGCTATATACATAGTGATAATTGCTTGGCGACATATAACATATACCAGTTCTATTACAGCTGGTGGAAGAGCAGGGTATTAGACAGTCATAAAAACCCCCATTGGTCTAATACACAATGGAAATGGTAAGATATTACGTTGCACATTCATATTTGGGTGGTTCCTGACTTTGACCCATCCTTTATGTTACCTATTCCCAGATAGCAGATAAGTATGTAAAATCCATCCCAAGGTGGCAAGTAACAAACACAAAGTCCAATTTGTAGTGGAAAATTATATGCATTGATCCGACTCCTTGGTAGCAGGTATCATATACACCTTTTTTATTTTTTTACTTTTTCTGATAGTATTTCTATATCTTGTACAGATAGAAGCTGTATCATTCTCTCTTAGCCGATTCCGTCAGTTTAGTTGAGAGCGGGTACTGTGTGTCTCTGACACACGGAATCCATCGAATAGCGGTCACATTTAAGATGATCTACTTTGAGGTGATCGATATTAGGTGGATCCTGTTGACCAACTCTCAGCCGAGCTGTCAGTTCAGCTGAACTGACGGAATGGCTGAGAGAGAACGATACAGCTTTTATGTAAGCAGGATACATTGAAGCTGTATCGTAAATAGTAAACACAAAATAGTAATAAAAGTCAACCCAAAAAGTGCAAAAACTTTGATTTAATAATAATGAAAAAAAAAACATTCAAAGGTTTTCATAGCCTTTAAATTGCCAGTGGTATAAACAGGGACCATTCATCCTCTGTACATACTCAGGGTCAAATGCACTTGTTTTAAAGGGGAGGGGGCTACAAGTGAATTGGTATCTGGTAGAAACCCCCCTCAATATACAGAATCTCCAGGAATTTACAGACATTTGGTAACCCTGGTTCAAAAATATTCATAGTGATTTGGGATGATGGAAGGGTTAATGGAGATGATTTAGAGCAGGAAACTGTGCCTATAATTGAATCCAGTTTAATCTACATATGTAAAACATTCTTTCTTGGGGTCAGAGCTTTATTTTTGACAGTCACATGATAAAATTCTGTCTGCCTGCATCCACCACTAGAGGGAGCTCACTGCAGAGGGACGTACAGCCCCTATGAAATTTCATTAATAAATAGATCCCCACTAGTGCCCTCTAGTGACGGCAGAATTAATTTTATTATGGCCATCACACCCAGTGGAACCATATTCCCCAACTGTAACCTAGCTGAGATAAATTTTAGAGATATTTTTGGAAAAAAAGTTGTACAGAAGAGGAAAAGCCCTCATCGAAAGATGTTTTTCTCACTTTTCCTTTTTTATTTCCAGTTCCCCTCTGTATTAATGGGACACTCCCCAACATAGAACCAGTTCCAGAACCAAGCATGGAGGGTCAGTGATAGCCAATTACTTCTCTGACAATATGATGTTGTTGATGTTGTTGATGATGATGTTGATGGAAATGAGATAATGATGATGTTGATTATCATTATAGTGATGATAATGATGGTGATGATGTTGTTAGTGGTGATGATGATTATTATGATGATAAAGTGGTTGTCCCATACTGCACAACTGATGACCTATCCACCGGATGATTTGTGGGGGTCCAACACCCAGACCCCGCACCGATCAGCTGCTCTATTGGCCTATGCAATGTATGGAGCCGGAAGCAGTTGGCTCCGGTCACGGAATAGCGGCCGTGCTGCAGAACTGCAGCTCTGTTCCTATTAAATTGAATAGGAGCAGAGCTGCATTACTGTTGCTCGGCTGCTATTCCGTGACCGGAGCCAATTGCTTCCGGCATGGATGTCCGGTGCCCGGATGCCACCGTAGAAGCTGATCGGTGCGGGTTCCGGGTGTCGGACCCCCACAGATCATATAATGTTGACCTATCTGGTGGATAGGTCATCAGTTGTCCGGGAGTGGAAAACCCCTTTAATGCTGATGATAATGATGATGATGTTGTTGATGATAATGATGGTGTTGTTGATGTTGATGATAATGATCATGTTGTTGATGTTGTTTATGGTAAAGATGATGGTGATGTTGTTTTTGGTAATGCTAGTGATGATGATGATGATGTTGCTGATTGTGAGGGTGATCCTGAGGGTGATGTTGATGATGATGATGATGATGATGATGATACCACAATTTTTCTCCTATGTTACACAGAACTCTGCAGGAAAACAATTCCGGACAATTATGAGAATTTTTTTACTCCAATTCTAACACATTCTGGTGTCATCTGCTTATCTGACTGCGAGGAACAGTCCTCAAATTGTAAAGACTGTAACAATGGCATCTGCCAGATCCTCCCATATACTGGAGCCCGCTGCAGGTGGGTTCATGCAGTAATATCATTAAATAAAATTAAATGGGTAGTACAGAATTAGAAAAACATATCTGGTTTCTTCCATAAAGAACGCCACACCTCATCATGGTTTGTGTCTGGTATTGCAGCTGAGCTCCATTGAGGTGAAAATGGCTGAGCCGCTATACAATACACAACCTGTAGACATGGGTGGCAGTGTTTTGGAATAAAGCAGCCATGTTTTTCTAATTCTGTACAACCCCTTTAAATTGATTAATTAATTTGGTAAGGCCGGACTTCCACCAGGACACATTGTGCGAGATGAACTCTGGTAGTCAGCATCTGTTCCAAGGTGGCCTTTGATGGATTGGTATGTAGTGCCGGATGATATTTATATGCTGGGGTATTTATGGCATATGATCGATAGTTGGTCAGTGGTATATTAGGTATTCAGCTCTAGATAGACAGTTATTGATTTTACCATATGGTCCTTAGAGGCCAGTGGTATATTTCTAATTCATTGTGTGGTCAGTGGTTTGTGTGGTCATTTCTTATAGATGCATTATTCCATATAATAAGTCCAGTCATGGTTGGACATTGGAATATTCAGCATCAATCCATGTAGCTCAATTGTTAAATAGAGCAGATCCTACAATATTCACTACATTGTAGCAGTTCATTCAATGAATATTCAATAAAGTTAGAATCAAAGTGTTATTTCACCCCTTCCCGCCATTTTGAGTTTTTCATTTTCGCTTTTTACTTCCCACCTTCCAAAAGCCATAACATTTTTATCTTTATGAACTTAGATGTGATCGGTAACAGCTCGATCCTGCATGTCAGAGATTTTCAGGACCCGCTGATCAGGACCGGCATTTGGGGTGCGAGACCTGTGCGAACGCACAGGGCGCATCACAACAGCAAGAAGAAGGCTGCGCTGGAACCCCTCCCCTTGTGTTCGGGGCCCTCGGTATGTGTGGCCTAGTGGGTACACATACCCACAGATCATGACAGTTCTTGTGTGGCGTTATTATTCAGTAAAAGCATGAGGGTATTATTCAGTCACTATGTGGTTATGGAGTGGCAGTATATTGTCCTTCTATGTCCTATTGAACCATACATCTGGCCCTCCTCTTTCTAACGGCTATTGACCACGGCATCTAAGGGGTTAAACAAACGCGATCGTAGTAATCTACGATCTCGCTTGTTGCAGTGAAGTGTCGGCTGTGACATACAGCCGTCACCCACAACTTATTAAATGCGGGATCAGCCCTTGAGCCCGCTCCATACTTTCCCTCCCGGCTTCTGCCATATGTATATCAGATGTCAGGAAAGGGTTAAAATAAAAATAACTATGGGTTCCTTCAATATAGCATTCAAATTTGATTTGAGTATTTATAACTTGTTTAGCATAAATCAGGAATATATGTAAATATACAAAACTTTGTAATATATATTATTGGTGAAAAGTGGCATCTCCCTTACTTTCCAGCAGCCCGTGCTTTTCCTTTCCCTGCCTTCTGTAAATATTCTAATAAATCCTCTCAGTCACCCAAAAAATTCTATCTAGAGTAAAACAGTAAATAGAAGATAGGATGGAGGAGGGAGAGGAGGGGGATGCAGCTACAGTTTTGTCTCCCGCTATCTCTTTGATTTCCTGAAAGAGACTGTTAACTACTGGAGTCAATCTTAACTCGTAGAGGTTTTATATGACAAGGATCTTGCTCTTGGCAAATGAACTTCTGAAGACCAATCTTCCTTCTAAGCCTTTGCAGCTAGCAGTGCAGTTAGAAACCTGGGCACTGTTCACTGTAGGATGGGCGATCCAGATGAGTATCCGATATATTGTCATACAGCAACCAGAGTCACAGTGCCACATGGCATAGAGGCAAATAGTTTTCATGTCTATACCAACATCCCTGGTGGTCTAGGGTAGTGGAGAGTGGGTGGGCGCAGATTTTCCCTGGGAATATTTAGGAAATCTGGCTCTACTGCCATGCAGCTTAAGGGGACTAATGCTAAGGACAAAAATTATTAGGGTTGGACATAGACAGCAGAGCGCCCCACTGCAGAAGAAAGTGAGGGGCTCACCATGGAGCAAACCCTTTGCCAGTGTGCCATGTTCTTTGATGGATTGTATTCCACTGTAATTGTGAGACATGGGAACCATTACCACAGTCCCTATATGCTATCTAGTGGATGGCAGGTACTGTTGTTATTTAAAAAAAAACAGCAGTGGGCCCCTTTGCCTTCTGGGCCCCTATTCAACTACACAGACTGCACATATAATCTCTCCTACCCTCGGCTTTGCCCCTGGGTATGACAAGTTCATGGCTTAAAGTATGGAAAGTTATGGAATTTTCTATTATGCTTTATGTTTCAAATTTCGGGATGTATGCTTGCTGTCAATAAATGAGAACCTTCATTGATCACTTCGATTGGATAAAAATCTGTCAATGATTACAAGCAGAGATCTTGAAAATCATGTATAATTGTTGCATAAAATCTAGTCCAAACTTGCCCGTGTTTCATCATGCAATGATCCAAAGAACGAGCACATTATTTTTTTTTGTATTGTTTTTTAATCACTTTATAAATGCTGAGATGTAGAACAGCAAATATTTGCAGTCTTATGTAGGTTTTTATTGAAGCATTTAATTAATTAGGGTAATAAACCACAGATAGATAAAGGTTAGAAAAAAATCTAAAAAATCCATTGGCTTGATATATGATAAAGTCGTAATTTCTGGACTTCAAACAGCTGTATCCAGCTTACCAGATAATATGCGTAAGAAGATAATGAACCAACCGATGTTCAGTGGATCCTAGACTACCTGTCCACGAAATCAACAACCAGTTGAGGAGCTGGGTCTTCAGAGAGGCCATCTTTGTCCATGTATGAGTGCAAGGGTGTGCCATACCATAGAGGGAGAATATATAACCACTCTAGGGTATTTGGAGAGAGGGGCCCCAGCCCTGGTTAGTCCTATCTCTTTTGCTACCTGGTGGCATGAAACCCCTATTCAGGGTGGAATTAACAAGGGTTGGAGAATTAGTCCAGCGCTACTTGATTGTCATGGCCATCACAGACTTCCGCTGTGGCCAAGTAGAGGACCGTAGTAGGTACAGGTAGTATAGGCCTTCAAATGATTTACACTTCTGACCTCTTGATGAACATATTATGTATAAAAAATATAAAGGTACAAAAATACTGTAAGTTACAAAAGAATATTAAAACAAACAAACAAATAAAGTAGAAAAAAAATGGAAACATTGCCCATGCCAACCCAAACCATTCACCCAAGACTATACGTATTATACTGTATATTAAAATGACCAAGCAGAATAGAGAACCCATTCTAATACTTTACTTTAGTGTGGATGTGCAATTAAAAATAAAATACTATAAATTCAAATAAAAAATAGTTTTTGTTTTTTGTGCAATTTACCCCTAAACAAAGGAAAAATAATATTCTAATAAATATTATATGAATTTTTTTTTTTATGTTTCATCGGAAAAAAAACAACAACGCAAAAATTATTTTGATAGCCCGTGAAAAACAGTAAGGGTCACCACCTGCGCAAAATTACTAAAAGGTTTCTGGTCATTTAGGACCAAAACACCCTGGTTGTTACAGGGTTAAATCTAATGGCACATATTTATTTGTTTAGAATGCGGTAAAACCAGCCGTGTGGGTGCAACATGGACCATTGTAAACCAGTGTTTCATCTACATCAGTATTATTATACAGTACATAAGCAGAGAAGTGTCTCCCCCTAATGACTGGTGGTAGATAGTCCTTGGAGATATTTAGCTCATACCGTTGCTTTCATGGCTGATTACTCTATGGTGGAAGGTCCAACTTCACATCTATAATGGACCATTGGTTTACAATGATAAATCATTGGTTCTGAAGATACTCTTACATCCTCCTCAGCTGCTGCTTGGGCTTCTTGGTACATGGCCTTCAAAAATGAACAAAAAGTTTGCTGTTCTTTCCTTGCCAAATCCCATGGTTACCATGCTTTATTTTTTTGCACCTCATGTAATGTTGCTGTGTTTTTACACAGCTGTTCGCAAACAGATCAATACGTCTACACTTCTGGGAACTGTAAGGACAAGATGTCAAAGTCAGCTATCTATGGGGGACTTGGAGCAGCCATCGGTGTTTTATTAATAATTCTTCTCATAATGGGATTCTTCCAGTTCAAACAATGGAGAAAGAAAAGGTGAGATCTTCATATATTTTTTAATGTGCAGTATATATGGGATCTAGACTGGCATTGTTGGTTGATATTACGTACCCATGTAGACCCTACAGTATGCCTATTGTGAGGTAAACATTATGAAGCTAAGCTATCATCCACCATCATATTTGTGCTGTATTTGGGAAGAACAGGACCAGTTTTGAACCAATACTGGGTCATCACTATACTTCTTGTGAAACATGGTCCATCTTCCTGGTGCTCCAATGCCCATGGTTTGTTGTGGCCCATCACTATCTGGTCATTCACATGCTGTATCTCCTATACTCCATCTTGCACACCATTATATACATTTTTTGGCTATTTGAGGGTGTTGGGGGCGGTAACATGTTCATAATGCAGTGTAAAGATCATGTTATTCCTCTTTCCATGCAAAACACCTTTTGCTAGAAACAAAAGAGGGAATAGTGTGACCTGTATGCACCCTTGCAGACCCATTCTGTCCCTGTAAAATTAGCGGGCCTCATGTTTTAACTTTATTGCCTATTAAATTGAGCCCATATAGGTAACTGTCAGGACCTTGTGCAGTGACCCTCGAAAGGTGGATGGCAGCCAACGTGCTATAGTATAGTCTACAATATTATCTGTACTCCCGCAGCTCTGTATGGGACTAAAAGGAGTGGTTATCATCTTCTAGATGTTCCATTTCATTAAAGAGAATGATCAGCTATCATCTGACAGCTGCTCCCTTTTCGCGGGAAATACATGTTTAAGTAGGGTTAAAAATAATAAAAATAAAAATTCAGTAGCTAATAGAGATAACCAAACCCTTAAGTACTCTTTTTTTGTACTCTATATTGTCTTTGGTTATTCTTGCACCCAAGGTCAAAGTTATATTAGAGGGTCGTGCCAACTGTCTAAATATAATTATTTTGACATATATCACCCTTAATGCATAAAGCAAAATCTGAAACAATAGGTGGTTCCAATCATTTTTGTGTCTGCCATAGTAGCAGGTCATATCACTTCTTTAGGGCCAGGGAGGTTTTGGAGCCTCAATATAACGTACTTAATGAGTCCAATGTTTTTGAAGAAAGCCTTGACAATTTGAGCCACCTTGGTTCTGATGTATCTCCAGTAGATATGTAACCATGTAGTGTTCCTATTGCTTTTAGGCCAAAAATACAGCCGATGCTAAGATTGAGTACTAGTATAATATGTAGACAATGGGAGAAGTTGGAATACTCCAATACCAAAAGAAAATATATGCCGGGACACCAAATTTCAGACTTCAGACTGTTTTTTACTGTTTTTTACAATACCAACATAAACCCATTCAGTCATTCGAATAAGGTGTGGATGGAGTGATGTTGGGTTTAGCGACAGCCAATATTAAGAATTTTCATTTAATGGGTCTTTTCGGGGAGTATTTTTGCAGTAGGACAACAATTTCCCGTTAGCTCAATTATGTATTCCAAACACCTGACCATATGATGTGCCAGCAGGAACCGGCTGGTACGTATTAATAAATATCTGTAGATGGGAATATATGTCTTATAGTAACTAGTTAATGTTTTCCTACCCTTTAGGGATGAAATCAAAGATGACTGGTACTCTGACATTGATGATGTATGGAAGAATGAGCATTCCACCATGAACTTCAAAAATAATAATAACAACCTACAAGAGGAAGGTATGTATTGTATTACGAGTATTGTTTTTGCTATTCAATAGGTTTGTTGTCCATCTCCATTCTTGTGAATGGGGAAGAGCTAAAATTCCAGACAAAGCCCCTGGACAAGAGTTGTGCTGTTTCTGGAAAAAAACAGACCCTTTTTTTCCTTTCCAGACAGCATCTTTAAGCAAAATATAATAATAGAATCTAAGTAAATGTCCATATTATCCATAGATACCTTCAGAACACCATGCAGACACACAATGGTAGGTTTTTGTGCGAGAATTGCTCATATAAGGTTCTGCCACATCTCTATTAGGCCCAATCAGGCCTTTAATGAGAAGAACCCAACACCTGTTTCTCCTCAACCATCCAAATGCAGATATTTTGTGTTATGATCATTGTTTACTGAACAACCCAGTTTATAACCTCAGCATATAGACAGATGATTAGACATACAACTTAAGGTGCAGATTTCATGGTTCCTTCAATAATGACAAGCCACCCAAATCCTGAAGAAGCAGAGCATCATCACACCATTACACTGGCATCACCGTGTATCATTGGTTGGTATATTGTTCTTACTGAGGAACGCTGTACTTGGTTTACATCAGACTTTAGAAAACCTGTAGTATACAAAGAGTTCCACTATTGACTCATCTATCCATAGACCTTTGGGAATCATTCACTTGGATAGCAATGGTTTCCGCTTTGCTTCTTTCACGTGCATCTCATTTTTGCATAATCTCTTATTATGGAGTCATAAGCAGACCTTATCTGAGGCTTAAAAAGGCTCTGTCACCACATTATAAGTGCCCTATCTTGTACATAATGTGAATGAGAGAAATGAAAATGCGGCACTCACCCGTTTGCAAATCTTCTTAACTTTATTGTGTCATCTTAGCGAGGGTAAAGGCATTACAGGGAGGACAGCTAGTTGTAGGTTACAGCCTGTTTCGCGCTGGGAGGTCAGAAGAAGCGCGATCTCCAGCGCGAAACAGGCTGTAACCTACAACTAGCTGTCCTCCCTGTAATGCCTTTACCCTCGCTAAGATGACACAATAAAGTTAAGAAGATTTGCAAACGGGTGAGTGCCGCATTTTCATTTCTCTCATTCACATTATACTACAAGATCGTCTGTTTTTATGCTGAGCACCGCCCGAAGTTTGCTTAAATGAGGAAACCCTGACTCCACTTACATCTATCTGCCTGTTTCCATGCTGTGAAGATTGAGAGTGGTGCCGACTTCCCTCTATTGTGCTATCTTGTACATGATGTGATCGGCGCTGTAATGTAGATTACACCAGTGTTTTTTATTTCGAAAAATGAACATTTTTGACGGATTTATGACCTATTTTAGCTTTATGCTAATGAGTTTCTTTATGGACAACTGGGCGTGTTTTACTTTTGACCAAGTGGGCGTTGTGGAGAGAAGTGCATGACGCTGACCAATCAGTGACCAATCAGCGTCATACACTTCTCCCCATTCATTTACACAGCACATAGTGATCCTGCATTGTTCATTATGTGCAACCACATACACACACACACACACACACACACACACACATTAACGTTACTGCAGTGACCTGACAGTGAATAGACATTACTACCAGCCAGGACGTGATGTCTATTCAGAATCCAGACACTTCGGTAACGTTTGTGTTCGATTTACAGCACAGCAAGCATAATCTTGTTTTAAATTACAGTTTACAGAGTAATCTCACAAGATTACGCTTGCCTTGCTGTAAATCTCACACAAACGTTAGCGAAGTGTCAGGATTCTGAATAGACATCACGTCCTGACTGGTAGTGATGTCTTTTCACTGTCAGGACACTTGAGTAACGTTAATGTGTGAGTAAGTGACTGCACATAGTGATCTAGCTAGATCACTATGTGCTGTGTAAATGAATGGAGAGAAGTGTATGACGCTGATTGGTCACTGATTGGTCAGCGTCATACACTTCTCTCCACAACGCCCACTTGGTCAAAAAGTAAAACACGCCAAGTTGTCCATTAAGAAACTCATTAGCATAAAGCTAATATAGGTCATAACTCTGCCAAAAATTATAGTTTTTCTAAATAAAAAACTCTGCTGTAATCTACATTACAGCGCCGATCACATCATGTACAATATAGGGCACTTATAATGTGGTGACAGAGCCTCTTTAAGAAGCTACTACTCTGTGGATATTCACTTTTGGCTACTCCTTGAATTTTTTACCTCTATGTCAAGTCTTCAGGATTCGGACATACACTAGTTGCTTTTGCTGAAGTCAACATTCTTGATCTTTATAAATAGTTTTGTAGGCCATACCAGATATATTTGGCATTTCGTTCTTTCAAATTTATTTTTGCCTTGTCTCTGGAGTTTCCATGTAGACATTCTCTCATTGTAAGGTTCAGCATATTCAGGTTCAGCTTCAACATGGCTGGCCCCAATGAAGCCTAATGGACTTCAATTGGCTGAATCTGATTATCAACTAAATTTAATCCGTTGGCTCACTGTGTATGTGAGGTGGCTGACTGTGTTTCTTTCATGTGGGCGATATGGATTTTGGATAATTCTGTTCTATATACAATGCATTCGGAAAGTATTCAGACCCTTTCAATTTTGTCACATTTTGTTATGTTGAGGGCTTGTCCTAAAATAAAAAATATCATGTTTTCCCCACCATTCTGCACTCAATACCCCATAATAACAAAGAATATTAGCAAACGTTTCTAATTTATTGAAAAAGAAAACCTAAAATATTGCATTGACATAACTATTCAGACCCTTTACTCAGGACTTAGTCGAAGCACCTTTGGCAGCGATAACAGCCTCCAGTCTTCTTGGGTTTGCACACCTGGATTTGGGGATTCTCTGCCATTCTTCTCTGCAAATCCTCTCAGGTTGGATAGGGATCGTCGGTGGACAGCCATTTTCAGGTCTCTCCAGAAATGTTTGATTGGGTTCAAGTCAGGGCTCTGGCTGGGCCACTCAAGGACTTTCAAAGAGTTGTCCCTAAGCCACTCCTGTGTTCTCTTGGCTGTGTCCTTAGGGTCATTGTCTTGTAGGAAGGTGAACCTTCGGCCCAGTCTTAGGTCCAGAGAACTCTGGATCAGGTTTTCATTATGAATATCTCTGTACTTTGTTCCATTCATCTTTCCCTCAACCCTGACCAGTCTCCCTGTCCCAGCCACTGAAATATACCCCCATAGGATGATGCTGCTGCCACCACCATGCTAGGGATGCTATTGGGCAAGTGATAAGCAGTGCCTGGCTTCCTCCGGATATGACGCTTAGAATTGAGGCCAATAAGTTCAATCTTGGTTTCAACAGACCACATAATCTTGTTTCTCACAGTCGGAGAGTCCTTTAGGTGCTTTATTGCAAAATCCAGGCAGGCTTTCATGTGTCTTTTACTGAGGAGAGGCTTCCTTCTGGCCACTCTGCCATCAAACTCAGATTGGTGGAGTGCTGCAGTGATGGTTGACCTTCTAAAAGTTTCTCCCATCTACACACAGGATCTTTGGAGCTCAGCCAGAGTGACCATTGGGATCTTGATCACCCCTCTTACCAAGGTCCTTCTCCCCCCCACTTAGTTTGGTCGGGCGGCCAGCTCTAGGAAGAGTCCTGGTTGTTCTAAACTTCTTCAATTTAAGAATTATGGAGGCCACTGAGTTCTTGAGAACTTTTAGTGAAGCAGAATTTGTTTGTACCCTTCTCCAGATCGGTGCCTCTACACAATCCTGTCACTGAGCTCTACAGGCAGTTCTTTCCTCCTCATGGCTTGGTTTTTGCTCTTAGGGTATGTGCACACGTAGTGACAAAAAACGTCTGAAAATACAGAGCTGTTTTCAAGGGAAAACAGCCCCTGATTTTCAGACGTTTTTTGAGCAACTCGCATTTTTCGCTGCGTTTTTCGCGCCGTTTTCGCTGCGTTTTTTATGTCCGTTTTTGGACCTGTTTTCATTGGAGTCTATGAGAAAACAGCTCCAAAAACGTCCAAAGAAGTGTCCTGCTCTTCTTTTGATGAGGCTGTATTTTTACGCGTCGTCGTTTGACAGCTGTCAAACGACGACGCGTAAATTACAGGTTGTCGGCACAGTACGTCGGCAAACCCATTCAAATGAATGGGCAGATGTTTGCCGACGTATTGTAGCCTTATTTTCAGACGTAAAACGAGGCATAATACGCCTCGTTTACGTCTGAAAATAGGTCGTGTGAACCCAGCCTAATATGCATTGTCAGCTGCGAGACCTTATATAGACAGGGTTGTGTCTTTCCAAATTATGTCCAATCAAATTAATGTACCACAGGTGGATTCCAATCATGGTGTAGAAACATTTCAAAGATGATCTAGAAAAATGTGAGGCCCCCAGAGCTAAATTTCAAGTGTCATAGCAAAGGATCTGAATACCTATGTCCATGCAAAATTAGAGTTTTTCATTTATAATAAATTTCTAAAAATTTCAAAAATTTTGTTTTCACTTATAAGTGGTGTACCCCAGGGTTCAGTGCTGGGACCACTATTATTCAACTTATTTATTAATGATATAGAGGATGGGATTAATAGCACTATTTCTATTTTTGCAGATGACACCAAGCTATGTAATATAGTTCAGACTATGGAAGATGTTCGTGAATTGCAAGCGGATTTAAACAAACTGAGTGTTTGGGCATCCACTTGGCAAATGAAGTTTAATGTAGATAAATGTAAAGTTATGCATCTGGGTACCAACAACCTGCATGCATCATATGTCCTAGGGGGAGCTACACTGGGGGAGTCACTTGTTGAGAAGGATCTGGGTGTACTTGTAAATCATAAACTAAATAACAGCATGCAATGTCAATCAGCTGCTTCAAAGGCCAGCAAGATATTGTCGTGTATTAAAAGATTCATGGACTCGCGGGACAGGGATGTAATATTACCACTTTACAAAGCATTAGTGAGGCCTCATCTAGAATATGCAGTTCAGTTCTGGGCTCCAGTTCATAGAAAGAATGCCCTGGAGTTGGAAAAAATACAAAGAAGAGCAACTAAGCTAATTAGGGGCATGGAGAATCTAAGTTATGAGGAAAGATTAAAAGAACTAAACCTATTTGGCCTTGAAAAAAGATGACTAAGGGGGGACATGATTAACTTATATAAATATATGAATGGCACATACAAAAAATATGGTAAAATCCTGTTCCATGTAAAACCCCTTCAAAAAACAAGGGGGCACTCCCTCCGTCTGATAAAAGAAAGGTTCAAACTGCAGAGACGACAAGCCTTCTTTACTGTGAGAACGGTGAATTTATGGAATAGTCACCGCAGGAGCTGGTCACAGCAGGGACAGGAGATGCTGCAAAAAAGGCTTAGATAATTTCCTAGAAGAAAAAAATATTAGCTCCTATGTGTAGAAATTCTTTACTTCCCCTTTCCCGTCCCTTGGTTGAACTTGATGGACATGTGTCTTTTTTCAACCGTACAAACTATGTAACTATGTAACTTTGTCATTATGGGGTATTGAGTGAAGAATGATAGGGAACAACATGATTTTTTTTTATTTTAGCACAAGGCCACATCATAACAAAAAGTGAAAAATGTGAAAGGGTCTGAAGACTTTCCATATGCACTGTAGTACAGTACAAATAACAGATGCCACCTTTTCATTGATCTATAAAAAATGTAGAAAAAAGTAAGACTTCTTACAACTATCCATGACCATCAGACAAAAAAGGCTCTGAGAGACCTGAGAAAATCAAGCTCGACTTTTGCTTCAAATCTGTAAAATAACCAATAGGTGATCTTGACCATCTTTCCCGTGTGAGGTGACAACTCAATATTATATGTCTGCAGAGGTCTGTAGCAGATTCGGAGTACAGTGGCTGAAATGATCAGGCAGGAGGGTGCTAATAGCAAGACTAGTCAAGTAACAATCTAGTCGCAAGTGTGAAGCAGAGCAGTGGTCAGGAAACAATCCAAGTTTGGTACACAGATAAGTGGCAACAGGTTGTAGTATGTGGCAGAGACGTGGTAAGGAAACAGTGAAAGTTTGGTACACAAATGAGCTGCAATAGTTTGTAGAAAGGCACACTATAGGCAGGAAGCTCAATAGTCCGCCAATCAGGGAGGGCAAGGGCCAGACTTTCTTGGAAGCCAAAAGGGTGAAACCAATCAAGGCAGTCAAGGAAGGATCCAGAGAGACAGGATTCAAGATCAAGAGAACCTGGATAACAGATTTTGCTTTAGAGATTTCCGAATTCAAATGGCTCAATGAGAAGATTCACTGCTTGTGATGTAAGAGTCTCTGAATTCAAATCCTGACAAAATCTGAAAGGATGTGGAGCTTCCTGTGAAAAAGAAAGACACAAAAACAAAACATCAGAGATGTAGAGAAGGTTTTACAGGCTGATGAATGTAAGGCCTCTTTCACACAGCAGAATGTACATTACAGAGCCATATACACCAGGTGTGCCTCTGTAAAGAATAAATTTTATAAAGAAATCGCTAATGAAACACCGCATATTTTTTTTTTTATCTAATCATTTTTGAATAAGACGGAAAAAAAAATCTGCATGAAATCAGAGGCTTGTGCAAGTAAGGTAGGTCCTATAGAATTCTATGAACACAAAGGTTGTATGGAGCCATAATTCAGCAGTGTGTATGATTCCTTAATCTGAGATTTTTAGAAATAACAGAAGGCAATTAAACACATGGTGAAGACTAAGACAAACTTATCAAATCAAGAAGTTGCTGGTGTCCTCAGGACAATGGACTGGCCAAAACAGAGTTCAGATCTCAACATCACTGAATGTCTATGATGTGACTTTGATAGTGAGAATCAGAAAATGGCATCAACGTTTAAAACTGAAAAAAAAAATCCCTGCAGAAAAGCTGAGATCAAGTCTCCTGAAAAGTATGGAATCTGCAAAATGGCAAAGGGTGGACACATGAAAGACTGTCAAATACAATTACAAATTCAATTACATTGACTGGAAATTTCTTAACTAAAAAGAAGGTTTCTGAGGCTATTTGGTGTATATACAGTACATATAGGATATCTGGAAGAGGGCAGATACTTTAGATTATTTATTACATTTAATAGTATGAATATTGGGTCTATTGTCTATGTAACTAATAGCTAGCTAATTACGTGAATTTTTTCTTCCTTTGGACACATATAATTCAATTTCCCAATATCTGAAGATTGAAATACCAACAATACTTAGTATTAATGATTAATGATAAATAAGATTATAGGTGCAGTATTATGAGATAGGAGAGCTAATAAATTCACATATTATCGGTCTTCCTCTACAGATCCCTATATGAATACATATAAAGAAGACAATTTTAAACCTGCATTGGACAGAATAGATACGTCAATTGAGGTAGAGTATTGGGGTCTGCTTCCCCAAATTTCACTTTGACAATGATTCATATATTATTTTGCGGCCATGTTGCCATCTGCATTGGGGACTGCATTGCAGAGTCCATAAAAATGATGGACACCTCGTGGAAAACTGATGGATGCCATTGTTAGTCAATGGGGTCTGTAGAGCAGTGGTGATATCTATTGTTCGCTGGATCCGGCTATGCATTGGGGTTTCTGTTATACAAGGTTACCACAATGCAAGTGTGAAGAGAGCCTAAGGTGATTGTATGACTCATCATGGCAAGCTGAATGAAATTTCCTATTATATTTTCCCTCTCTGCTTAAATGATAAACCTGACTTCTGTTGAGGGATGTTCCTCTTCTCTGATCGGTACCATATTTTTTGAACTATAAGACGTACCCAAGTTTAGACAGCAGAAAATAAGAAAAAAATTATTTCAGACTGTTCGTCTAAGGAAATGTCACCAGCTATGGTGGTCTAGGATAGTTGAGGGGTTCATATTTGATTCCCTGGTGGGCTGGGGTTTTGCCACCTTCCTTGGTGGTATGGGGTAAAAAAGGAGTTAATGTTTGGTCTATGGTAATGCCCTCTTTCTTGGTGGTTTGGGGTAAAAAAAAAAAAGGGTTAATATTCTCTTCCCTGGTGGTTTATGAGAGAAGAGGGGGTTAATACCTGGTCTGGTGGTTTATTTAGCTCCCGATACTCCAGTATTGTGTCCTATCAGAATACAGACAGTAGAGGGCCGCCGTTTAAGAACAGTAAATGGGCCCCTTGCTCTCCAATAACAAAGCATAAGAAATCCTCTTACTTCTCTCTAACAATCTGCCAGGAATTGTGAGCCATAAAATGATAAGCTTAGTTCCGTATATGCAATCAGACAGACATTAGGGCCACTTATGGTATATCTGCCCATGTGTCCTGTCTCTGGCAGAAAATTGTATGCAGGTAACTTACCTTCCAGACGTGCACTGATCAAACACATCAGTGAAGGGCTGTCACAGAAGAGTCCTCTGACTCAACCATAAAGCAACCATAGCCCTTTTAAAGTCTATGCAGAACTGTCTTTAGTCACCTGGTCACCCACCTCCATACAAGTACAGGCTCCACCCAGGGCCGCCATCAGGGGGGGTATTAGGGGTAGTGGTGTGAGGGGCCCGGCCAAACCTAATTGAAAGGGGGGCCCGGCCACTGCTGCGACTTGTCTTTGGTAGAAATAAACGGGCCCCTGCAAAGGGGCCCGTTTTTTTCACCAAATGAATGTTGTGAGCTGCGGGCCCCCCCTCTCATGGGGGCCGTCAAACACCGCCGACCGATGACGCGCACCCGCAAACTCGCGACCGTCCGAGCACGCACCCGGCAAAAGCGCGCAACCGCGACAGCACGGGCGCTCGCAGAAGCAACAGCACGCACGCTCGCAGCCTCGACAGCACGTGAACGAAGCGCGCGCGCACCGGCGAACGAAGCGCGCGCGCACCCGCGAACGAAGCGCGCGCACCCGCGGACACACATGGACCCAACTTACCTGGAGCCTGGCTGGAGGTGAAGGACTGGACGTCTGGACCGAAGACCTCGCCTGGAAGACCTCGCCTGAAGGACCTCGCCTGAAGAGGACTGGAGTGGGAGCAGCAGCTCTTCTGACACGGTGAGTAAAGTGTGTCAAAGTGCTGTTTATGTATGGCCCTGTTCACACAAAGTATTTTGCAGGCAGAAAAAAAATCTGCCTCAAAATTCCTTAAAGAATTTTGAGGCAGATTTTGACCTGCCCACACTATCTTGCCGCGTTTTTTTGCCGCGTTTTTTTGCTGCGTTTTTTGCCCGCTGCGATTGAGGACAGCAGGCAAAAAACGCCGCGAAAAATGCATTTTCTGCCTCCCAT
Source organism: Rhinoderma darwinii (assembly GCF_050947455.1). Lineage (NCBI taxonomy): Eukaryota > Metazoa > Chordata > Amphibia > Anura > Rhinodermatidae > Rhinoderma > Rhinoderma darwinii. The sequence continues at coordinate 404,823,228 of NC_134689.1, forward strand.
TGACTTCAGAGGCGGAACAGCGGCAAGGAAGGACGTGCTGCTTTTTCTTTTTTCCACGACTGGCTCCCATTGATTTCAGATTAAATCAATGGGAGGCGGTTTTGGAAGTTGATTGGTGCTGATTCTGACGCAGTGTCCGAGTCAATATCAAGGCCCAAAAACTCTGTGAACTGGGCCTTATTGTTAGGGCTTATTCAGACGAACGTGTAATACATCCGTGCAACATGCGTGATTTTCACGCGCCTCCCACGGACCTATGATACTCTATGGGGCCGTGCAGACTGTCAGTGATTTTCACGCAGCGTGTGTCCGTGTGTCCGCTGCGTAAAACTCACGACATGTCCTATATTTGTGCATTGTTCGCGCATCACGCACCCATTGAAGTCAATGGGTGCGTGAAAATCACGCCCAACACTTCCGCAGCCGTATAAACTATGAATGAAAACAGAAAAGCACCACGTGCTACAAACATACAAACAGAGTGTCATCATGATGGCGGCTGCGCGAAAATCACGCAGCCGCGCATCATACGCTGCTGACACACGGAGCGGTTATGGACCTTTTGCATGCGCAAAATGCCACGTTTTTTGCGCGAGCAAAAAGCACACGCTTGTGTGAATCCGGCCTTAGGGTAGGAACACACTAGGCATGAACGCTGCAGATTTTATGCAACACATTTTATTGTGGAAAATCCACAGCGTATCACAGTCGCAGCAGAGTGGATGAGATTAGAACAAATCTCATCCACACGCTGCCAAAAAAAAATGGACCTGCAGTGTGGCTTTTGGCTTTTTAAGCCGCAGCATGACAATTTATTCTGTGGAATTGCCGCTCCTCTGTTGCGGAAATGCTGCGGTTCTGCCGCAAAAATCACACATGAGAAAAAAAAAGAAGGTACTTTTTTAAATTGAAAAAGTTTAGACTTACCCCGGCCGTAGTCCTGGTGACGTGATGCTCTATTCTTAGCGCAGCCCGGCCTCCTGTCATGACGTTTCATCCCATGTGACTGCTGCAGCGGTCACATTGTCTACAGCGTCATCCCAGGAGGCGGGGCTACGTTCAGAAGAGAGAGACGCGTCACCTAAACTACGGCCGGGGCAAGTCTAAACTTTTTTTTCGCTGCAGGATTCCCGCAGCGGACACGCCTCACCAAACCTGCGCCACTATTTGGTGCGGTTTTGCTGGCAGAATTCCCTGCGGCTACCGGGGCGGATAAGCTGTGTAGTTTTACTCAGCATATCCGCCTAGTGTGTCCCTTATGATGTCGCTCCTGGAGCTGCTGCCGGTCTCTAAATAGGCAGTTGGTCAGTAGAATTTGGAATTATTTTTTTTTGTGAACCAGCTTAAAAAAATACAAAACTTTTGTGTTAGGGCCTGTTCACATCACCGTTCGCTTCCATTCCGGGGTTCCGTCTGAGGTTTCCGTCGGGTGAACCCCGCAACGGAAAGTGACAGCACAGCTTCCGTTTCAGTCACCATTGATCTCAATGGTGACGGAAACATCGCTAATGGTTTCCGTTCGTCACCATTCTGGCTGGTTTTCGAACGGAATAAATAGCGTAGTCGACTGCGCTAATGGTGACGGAAACGGAAGCTGTGCTGTCACTTTCACTTTCCGTTGCGGGGTTCACCCGACGGAAACCTCAGACGGATCCCCGGAACGGAAGCGAACGGTGATGTGAACAGGCCCGAACACAAAAGTTTTGTATTTTTTTAAGCTGGTTCACAAAAAAAAATAATTCCAAATTCTACTGGACCAACTGCCTATTTAGAGACCGGCAGCAGCTCCAGGAGCGACATCATAAGGGACACACTAGGCGGATATGCTGAGTAAAACTCCACAGCTTATCCGCCCCGGTAGCCGCAGGGAATTCTGCCCGCAAAACCGCACCAAATAGTGGCTCAGGTTTGGTGAGGCATGTCCGCTGCGGGAATCCTGCAGGGAAAAAAAAGTTTAGACTTGCCCCGGCCGTAGTCCTGGCGACGCATCTCTCTCTTCTGAACGTAGCCCCGCCTCCTGGGATGACGCTGTAGACCATGTGACCGCTGCAGCGGTCACATGGGATGAAACGTCATGACAGGAGGCGGGGCTGCGCTAAGAATAGAGGATTGCGTCACCAGGACTACGGCCGGGGCAAGTCTAAACTTTTTTATAAATTTAAAAAAGTGCCTTTTTATTTTTTCTCATGTGTGATTTTTGCGGCAGAACCGCAGCATTTCCGCAACAGAGGAGCAGCGATTCCACAGAATACATTGACATGCTGCGGCTTAAAAAGCCAAAAGCCACACGGCAGGTCCATTTTTTTTGCAGCGTGTGGATGAGATTTGTTCTAATCTCACCCACTCTGCTGCGACTGTGATACGCTGTGGATTATCCACAATAAAATGTGCTGCATAAAATCTGCAGCGTTCATGCCGAGTGTGTTCCTACCCTAAGGCCGGATTCACACAAGCGTGTGCTATTTGCGCGCGCAAAAACGTGGCGTTTTGCGCATGCAAAAGGTCCATAACAGCTCCGTGTGGCAGCAGCGTATGATGCGCGGCTGCGTGATTTTCGCGCAGCCGCCATCATTACGACACTCTGTTTGTATGTTTGTGGCACGTGGTGCATTTCTGTTTTCATTCATAGTTTATACGGCTGCGGAAGTGCTGGGCGTGATTTTCACGCACCCATTGACTTCAATGGGTGCGTGATGCGCGAACAATGCACAAATATAGGACATGTCGTGAGTTTTACGCAGCGGACACACGGACACACGCTGCATGAAAATCACTGACAGTCTGCACGACCCCATAGAGTAACATAGGTCCGTGCGAGGCGCGTGAAAATCACGGACAGTCTGCACGGCCCCATAGAGTAACATAGGTCCGTGCGAGGCGCGTGAAAATCACGCGCGTTGCACGGACGTATTACACGTTCGTCTGAATAAGCCCTAACAATAAGGCCCAGTTCACAGAGTTTTTGGCCCTTGATATTGACTCGGACACTACGTCAGAATCAGCACCAAACAACTTCCAAAACCGCCTCCCATTGATTTAATCTGAAATCAATGGGAGCCAGTCGCGGAAAAAAGAAAAAGCAGCACGTCCTTTCATGCAGCGGTTCCGCCTCTGACCTCCCATCGAAGTCAATGGGAGGCAAAAAATGCATTTTTCCCTGCGTTTTTTGTCTGCTGTCCTCAATCGCCGCAGGCAAAAAACGCGGCAAGGTAGTGTGGGCAGGTCAAAATCTGCCTCAAAATTCGGTGCGCGGTTCCAGGCGGTCGCGGGTGCGCATGCGCGGGAGTTTGCGGGTGCACGCGATCGGTCGCACGAGCGGCGGTCTTTGACGGCCCCCATGACGACCCCCATGCTACCCAGGGCCGCCATCAGGGGGGGTATTAGGGGTACTGATGTGAGAGGCCCGGCCAAACCTAATTGAAAGGGGGGCCCGCAGCTCACGACATTCTTTTGGTGAAAGAAATGGGCCCCATTGCAGGGGCCTGTTTTTTTTCTACCAAAGGCAAGTCGCGGCAGTTTGCCGGGCCCCCCTTTCAATTAGGTTTGGCCGGGCCTCTCACATCAGTACCCATAATACCCCCCCTGATGGCGGCCCTGGGTACCATGATATAGTTCTGGATGGAGTACCGTTAACAGGCGGTGCCACGGTAGGGGGGCCCAGAAAATTTAGCTGTAGGGGGCCCTGAAATTCCTGATGGCGGCCCTGGCTCCACCCAATTGTCTCTTTGATCCTCTCCCTCCCCTCTCTCTACGAGGAGGTAGGAATGACCCCACCCTGAGGAAGTAGGAATGACCCCACCCTGAGGAGGTAGGAATGACCCCCACATCCAGAGTTTTCATTCACTTCAATGGCGGCACAGTATGGGTGAAGTACATCCTGTTCTGTCCCATCGTTACATTATCTACAAATGTATTTTATTTTTTTTCACCAGTATTTGGAGCAGCTGACTGATGCTCAATATGACTGGCATTACAGGCCCACAGGGGTTCTCATCAAGCTTTCCCAGTCTCCTTATTGAGCCCCTTTCTCTTCTTTTCTTTTCTCCACCAGGTAAAGACGAAAAGACCCATAATCTCTATCACATAATAGTTGCCAACGACTTCAGATATTTTACTGACGGCCCTCATTTTACAAAAAGATAAAGATGAGATTATCTCAGAAGGTTTCTATGAGAAGGTTTCCATGACAAGGTTGGCACCTGCCATCGTGGAATGAAAGATGAAGCGCAGCAAACAATATATCATGAATTATTTATTATAATATTCCATATAATTACTTCATCAGTTCTCCAGTTAATAAACACAGCTCCGTCATTCTGACCAGGAAATCTGTCTGCCTGCAGCTTTTACTGAAGACGATTTGTTCGATATTATATATATATATATATATATATATATATATATATATATATATATATATACGCTGTATATATATTCACGTAATCTATAAAATTGTACAATGTCTCAGGGTGAAGAATAAAACTCCTTTATTTATTATAAAACTCCCATGTTTTACCGATATTTTATGTCCCAGCCTGCAGCTATGTTGGCATCTAGTGAAACACAAGTAGGAGAAGTTAGCTACATCCTGAGTCACTAGTGTCATTATTTAGCCACATTTCCTAGCATTTCTTGCTTGTGAACTTATCTAATGGCCACTTCCCGCTTCGCTGTAATAGTACATCCCGGTTAGTGCATGTTACACGCAAACTGCTGTACTATTACCGTGCACCCCGTCGGTACCCAGCGCACTTTAACACATTGGTGGACCATTTGAGTGCCCATCCACCTTCCTGAACATTTTCATATCCTACATTATTTTACCACCTTCATCCCTGATGGAGGCAATGCAGTGTGCTACACAGAAATAATGCCGCCATATACTGTACACATGGATAATGATGCCATATACTGTACACACAATTAAGACTGCCATATACTATGCACATAAATAACGCTGACATATACTGTACATACAAGTAAAGCCGCCATATACTGTGCACATAAAAATGCCACCATATACTGTTCAGACAAATAATGCTGCCATATAATGTGCATATAAATAACACCACCATATACCGTGCACACGAATAATGTTGTCATATTCTGTACACATGGAAACACACTAATGTAGCCATATACTGTACACACAGATCATGATGTTCCTTATACATATAATAACGCCATACCGGTACACACATACTGATGTTATTAAGTAATTAAATACTATTAACGTATAATGACCTCAAGCAATGTCAATACAAAAATGCCAAATTATGCATGTATAGGGAACGGTCTGGCATGTAGTCCTGGACTAGACTAGATTTAACCCCTTTCCGCTTTGGCCACTTTTGACCTTCCTGACAGAGCCTCAGTTTTCAAATCTGACATGTTTCACTTTATGTGGTAATGACTTCGGAATGCTTTTACCTATCCAAGCAATTCTGAGATTGCTTTCTCGTGACACATTGGACTTTATGTTACTGGCAAAACTTGTTCGATACATTCAGTATTAAATTGTGAAAAAAAACAACATTTTGTAAAAAATTGCAAAAATGTGTATTTTTCGAAATTTAAATGTATCTGCTCGTAAGACAGGCAGTTACACCACTCAAAATTGTTGCTAATTAACATCCCTCGTATGTCTACTTTAGATTGGCATCATTTTTTTGAACATCCTTTAATTTTTCTGGGACGTTTCAAGGCTTAGAACTTTAGCAGCAATACCTCACATTTTCAAGAAAATTTCAAAAGGCTATTTTTTTAGGGGCCAGTTGAGTTCAGAAGTGGCTTTGAGCGCCTTATATATTAGAAACCCCCAATAAATTACCCTATTTTAAAAACCTCACCCCTCAAAGTATTCAAAACAGCATTTAGAACGTTTGCTAACCCTTTAGATGTTTCACAGCAATTAAAGCAAAGTAGAGGTGAAATTTACAAATTTCAATTTTTTTTTGCAGAACTTCGTTTTTAATAAAAAAAATTCGTAACACAGAAAGTTTTACCAGATAAATGCAACTCAATATTTATTGCCCAGGTTCTTCAGTTTTTAGAAATATCCCACATGTGGCCCTAGTGCGGTAATGGACTGAAGCACATTCCTCAGAAGCAAAGGAGCACACAGTGGATTTTGGGGCCTTCTTTTTATGGGAATATATTTTAGGCACCATGTCAGGTTTGAAAGGCTCTTGCGCTGCTGAAACAGTGGAAATCCCGCAAAAGTGACCCCATTTGGGAAACTACACCCCTCAAGGAAATTATCTAGGGTTATAGTGAGCATTTTGACCCAACAGGTTTATTGCAGAAATGATTGGAAGTAGGCCATGAAAATTAAAATGTAAGTTTTTTCAAAGAAAATGTAGATTTAGCACATTTTTTCTCATTTCTAAAAGGACTAAAGGGGAAAAAGCACCACAACATTTGTAAAGCAATTTCTCCCGAGTAAAACAATACCCCACATGTGGTCATAAACGTCTGTTTGGACACACGGCAGGGCTTTGGGCATGGCCCCACGTGGCGGTTTGCTTCCGCAACTGTCCGCATCAATGCCGCACAGAATCTGCGTTGCAGATTCTGTGGCGGATCTGCCCAAAATGTGCAGTAAATTGATGCGGACTGGCCGTTGCGTATTGAGGTGAAAGTACTTCCCTTCTCTCTATCAGTGCAGGATAGAGAGAAGGGACAGCACTTTCCCTAGTGAAAGTAAAAGAATTTCATACTTACCGGCCATTGTCTTGGTGACGCGTCCCTCTTTCGGCATCCAGCCCGACCTCCCTGGATGACGCGGCAGTCCATGTGACCGCTGCAGCCTGTGATTGGCTGCAGCCGTCACTTAGACTGAAACGTCATCCTTGGAAGCCGGACTGGAGAAAGAAGCAGGGAGTTCTCGGTAAGTATGAACTTCTTTTTTTTTTACAGGTTGATGTATATTGTGATCGGTAGTCACTGTCCAGGTGCTGAAACAGTTACTGCCGATCGCTTAACTCTTTCAGCACCCTGGACAGTGACTATTTACTGACGTCGCCTAGCAACACTCCCATAATTACAGGTGCACACACGTAGTCACCCGTAATTATGGGTGCACACACGTAGTCACTCGTAATTACGGGAGCCCCATTGACTTCCTCAGTCTGGCTGTAGACCTAGAAATACATAGGTCCAGCCAGAATGAAGAAATGTCATGTTAAAAAAACCAATACGCATCCGCAGCACACATAACATGTACATGACATCTGCGGACTTCATTGCGGAATTTAGAATCTCCATTGAAGTCAATGGAGAACTTCCACAATGAGTCCGCAACCAGTCCGCCACACGTCCGCAACATCCATTGTATGCTGCGGACACCAAATTCCGCACCGCAGCCTATGCTCCGCAGCGGAATTTTCCGCCTCGTCTAAACGAAGCCTACTAAAAAGAAGTGGAAGGCAATGGAGAAACGGGTCCGCTGCAGATTAACGCTGCGGAGTGTCCGCAGCGGAATTCCAGAGCAATTCCGCCATGTGGGGCTTTGCCCTTAGAAGGGAAAGAGCGCATTTGGCTTTTGGAGCTCAAATTTAGTAGGAATGGTTTGCGGAGTCCATGTCACATTTGCAAAGCCCCTGAGGGAACAAAACAGTGAAGACGCCCAAAAAGTGACTGCATTTAGGAAACTACACCCGTTGAGGAATTCATCTAGGGGTGTAGTGAGCATTTTGACCCCACATGTGTTTCATAGATTTTATTAGAATTGGGCAGTGAAAATAAAAACAATCCCTTTTCTTCAATAAGATGTAGCTTAAGCTCCAAATTTGTAATTTTCTCAACAAATAAAGGAAAAAAAAAGAACCCCAGCATTTGTAAAGCAATTTCTCCTGAGTACAGCAATACCCCATTTGTGGTCAAAAACTGCTGTTGGGCACACAGTAGGGCTCAGAAGGGAAGGAGCGCCATTTGGCTTTTGGAGTGCAGATTTTGCTGGATTGGTTTCTGGGCGCTATGTCGCATTTGCAAAGTCCCTGTGGGACCAAAACAGTGGAAACCCCCAGAAGTGACCCCATTTTGGAAACTACACCCCTCAAGGTATTCAGTTAGGGTTGCAGTGAGCTTGTTTACCCCGCAGGTGTTGTACAGAAATTACTATGCAGTGTTTCCCGGTTTTAGAAACACCCAACATGTGGCCCTAATCTTTTGCCTGGACATTTGACCAGGCTCAGGAGTGAAAGAGTACCATGCAAAATTGAGGCCTAATTTGGCGACATATAAAGTATTGGTTCACAATTGCAGAGCTCTAATGTGAAATAATAAAGGAAACCCCCGAGAAGCGACCCTATTTTGGAAACTTCACCCCTCAAGGCATTTAGTAAGGGGTGTAGTGAGCATTTTCACTCCACGAGTCTTTTCCATAAATGAATGCGCTGCGGATGGTGCACAGTAAAAATCTAAAATTTTCCCTAGATATACCAATTCAGTGGGAAATATGTCGTGCCCAGCTTGTGCCACTGGAGACACACAAAACATAAATTTTTAAAAGGGTTCTCCTGGGTATGGCGATGCCATATATGTGGAAGTAAACTGCTGTTTGGACACACTGTACAGTTCAGAGAGGAGGGAGCACCATTTGTCTTTGGAGCGTGAATTTTGCTTGGTAGTGTAACGACGGGGGTAGGGAAACGAACAAGTGAGCCCTAATCTACCCGCCACTCTGTCCCTGCCTACTTGCAACGACCCGCCCTAGACGACGGGGTACAACTGGGCGGCGGTCAGTAAGTGCACGAGACAAACATACAAGGGAATACAAAGCAAAGGGAAAGGGGCAGTTGCCCACGGCGACACCGTGAGCAACCAGAGAGGTGAACGAGCCAAGTCAAACCAGGAGAGCACGAGGTACCAAACTCAGAGCAGGAGAGTAGTCAGTAAGCCAGGGTCAGTATGGAGCAGGATCAAATAGTTAGGAGCTGTAGCTGGGCCAGGAAACCACACGAGAAGAATCACAAGCAAAGGAGGAACAGGAAAGGCAGGTATAAATAGACAGAGGGCGGGAGCTAGCTCCGTCTGGCCAGGCTGCGATAGGCTCTCCCACTCCTAAGCCTGCCATCCTGAGTGGTGGAAGATGGAGTCAGTCTCAGAGACGTAGATTCAGGTGCAGACTGATTACCTATGGGAGTTAACCCCGAAGCTGTGCCTGGCAGATCCTTTACAGTACCCCCCCTTTTATGAGGGGCCACCGGACCCTTTCTAAGTGGACCTGGTTTACTGGGGAAACGAAGGTGGAACTTCCTGACCAATACCCCAGCGTGAACATCCCGGGCGGGTACCAAAGTCCTCTCCTCAGGCCCGTATCCTCTCCAATGGACCAGGTACTGGAGGGAGCCTTGGACCATCTTGCTGTCCACAATCTTGGCCACCTCGAATTCCACCCCCTCAGGGGTGAGAACGGGAACAGGAGGTTTCCTCGAGGGAGCCAAGGACGGGGAGCAGCGTTTAAGGAGGGAGGCATGAAACACGTCGTGTATACGAAAAGATGGGGGTAACGCCAGCCGGAAGGAGACAGGATTGAGGACTTCAATGACCTTATATGGCCCTATAAACCGGGGAGCAAACTTCTTGGACGGGACCTTAAGACGCAAGTTCCTAGACGATAACCACACCAGATCCCCGACCATAAACAAGGGGTTAGCAGAACGTTTTCTATCAGCCTGAGTTTTTTGTACGCTCTGAGATGCCTCTAGGTTCTTCTGAACCTGGGCCCAGACTGTGCACAGTTCCCGATGAACGACCTCTACCTCGGGATTGTTGGAACTACCAGGTGAAACGGAGGAGAACCGTGGATTAAACCCAAAACTACAGAAAAAGGGGGAGACCCCTGACGAGTTACTGACCCGGTTATTAAGGGAAAATTCGGCGAGGGGAATGAATGAGACCCAATCATATTAACAGTCAGAGATAAAACACCTTAAATATTGTTCTAGAGACTGATTAGTCCTCTCAGTTTGGCCATTGGTTTCAGGATGGAAGGCAGAGGAGAAGGACAGATCAATCTCCAACTTTTTACAGAAGGCTCTCCAAAACAAAGAAACAAATTGTACCCCTCTGTCCGAAACAATATTGACAGGGACCCCATGGAGACGCAGGATGTGTTTGACAAACAAGGTAGCTAACGTCTTGGCGTTGGGTAGTTTCTTGAGGGGCACAAAGTGGCACATCTTACTGAAGCGGTCTACTACCACCCACACCACCGACTTGCCTTGGGATGGAGGCAAATCGGTGATAAAATCCATGGAGATATGTGTCCAAGGTCTCTGGGGAATGGGCAATGAACGTAGTAAGCCCGCTGGTCGGGACCTGGGAGTCTTGGACCTAGCACAAACCTCACAAGCGGCGACGTAGGCCTTAACGTCTTTAGGCAACCCAGGCCACCAATAGTTTCTGGCAATGAGGTGTTTGGTACCCAGGATGCCTGGATGACCAGATAGTGCGGAGTCATGATTTTCCCTAAGTACCCTTAGACGGTATTGCAGGGGAACAAACAGCTTGTCCTCAGGAAGGTTCCCGGGAGCTGAACCTTGATCAGCCGCAATTTCAGAGACTAAATCAGAATCAATAGAAGAAATGATTATACCGGGAGGCAAAATACAAGCAGGATCTTCCTCCGAAGGAGGGCTGGCCATGAAGCTACGCGACAGTGCATCGGCCGTAATATTTTTAGACCCAGCACTATAGGTAACCAAAAAGTTGAATCTGGTAAAAAATAGCGCCCATCGAGCTTGTCTCGGGTTTAGCCTCCAAGCAGATTCTAGGAAAACCAGATTCTTGTGGTCGGTAAGGACCGTTACCTGGTGCCTAGCCCCCTCCAGGAAGTGGCGCCACTCTTCAAATGCCCATTTAATGGCTAAGAGTTTGCGGTTGCCAATATCATAGTTACTCTCAGTGGGCGAAAACTTCCTGGAGAAGTAGGCACAGGGGCGGAGATGGGTGAGGGACCTGGTACCCTGGGACAAGACAACCCCCACTCCCACCTCGGATGCATCAACTTCCACGATAAATGGCTCCATTTGGTTGGGCTGAACCAGCACCGGGGCCGAGATAAAGCACTTCTTAAGGACCTCAAAAGCCTGGACAGCCTCAGGAGGCCAGTGGAGGAGATCAGCACCTTTGCGAGTGAGGTCCGTAAGAGGCTTAGCGATGACCGAGAAGTTAGCAATAAATCTCCTGTAATAATTAGCGAACCCCAAAAAACACTGTAACGCCTTCAGGGAGGCAGGTTGGACACATTCCGCCACAGCCTGAACCTTGGCGGGGCCCATGAGGATTTGACCCAAAAATTGTATCTCCTGTACCCCAAACACACATTTTTCGGTTTTTGCAAACAGTTTGTTTTCCCGAAGAACCTGGAGCACCTTCCTGACATGCTCAATGTGGGAGGACCAGTCCTTGGAAAACACCAGTATGTCATCAAGGTACACTACAAGAAATATCCCCAGGTAATCTCTCAAAATCTCATTTATGAAATTCTGGAAGACCGCCGGAGCATTACACAACCCAAAGGGCATGACGAGGTATTCGAAATGACCTTCGGGCGTGTTAAACGCAGTCTTCCACTCATCCCCCTCTTTGATGCGGATAAGGTTATACGCCCCCCGTAGATCAAACTTAGAGAACCATTGGGCCCCCTGAACCTCATTAAAGAGATCAGGAAGGGGATTGTAATGGCAGGAAGGAGGTGAAGGGAAAGTGAGCCCTAATCTACCCACCGCCCTGTCCCTGCCTACTTGCAACGACCCGCCCTAGGCGACGGGGTACAACTGGGCGGCGGTCCCTACGCTGTCTAAGTGCACGGGAGAACAAACAGGGAACACGCAAGGGAAGGGGCAGTAGCCCACGGAACGCCGCGAGGAAACGGAGCGGTGAACGAATAGTCAGGACCAGGATGAAGTGGAGTATACCAACGTGAGCACGGAGAAGGAAGCAAGCCAGGGGCAAAGCGAAGCAGGTAAAGCGGAACTGCAGCAAGGCAGAAGCACGGCAGAAGCAGGCTGGAGCAAGCAGCAGTGGGGCCAGGAATCCATAAGAATTACAAGCACTGAGGAAGTGAGGTAGAAAAAAGAAACACGGCGCCGCAAATCAGGTTCTGATAAATGTGTAATAAAATTGGGTCAATGAGACAATTCCGCTCACCTCGGGTGATGGACACCAAAGGGGTGTCGACAAAACTTAGGAAGCTGCAGCCAGGTCCGTAACACAGCTAAACGAGGTTTTGCTGTCGATATGCAGTAGTTTAGAGGTAGGAAAAAACGGGACCACCGGCGCTGCTTGGATCTTTGATCAATATAAGTACACAACCAACATGGGGTTAAATGTATAGAGTATTTATTTGATAGGCTACGCGTTTCGACGTCGGACTGACGTCTTCCTCAGGCCAATACAGACTGTGCGGTTCCTGCCTTATTTAAGCATCTGGGCCAGGAAAAAGACCGCCAGTTGTTACAGGTCAAAGGTCACATGGGTTACAGAAAAAAACACAACACAGAAAAAAACAACACAGAAAAAAGAAGCAGCATTAAAAGCATTTTTCAAGTATCATAATATAATACAAATAAACGGGATTAGTAGCATGTTGGAAGCTGTTTTTTTAAAAAACTCAGTTGTGCTGACAGATCGGTAGCGTATTTCCAAAGTGAAATTTCTATAACAGCAAAAACCTTTATTTATGTATAGTACTGTGAATGAATAAACAATACTATATTAAATATTTACTTGTGTCTGAGTTTTTATGTGTTTTAACTAATGTTTAACGAAAGGACCAAATGGGGTCCACAAGATGCTGAGTCATAGCGTCCTTGGTTACTAGGAGTAAGAGAGGACTACGGGGAGCTGAAGGGGAACAAAAAGGTTTCAGTGGACCGCATATTTGGACCGCACGGGTTTACAATAATGGTTGGGAGCGTCCTTGGTTACCGGTTGTCATGAGTATAAGGATGTCAAGGGGGAAAGAAAGGGATTATGCTGGATCGCACAATAAGCTGCATAGGGTTGCGGGACTTCGCGCTGGAGAACCTTGAAAGAGGCACCCGCAACGGAGCTGGTGAGTGACAGGACGTCATGTTAATGGGATATTGATTACTAGCAATTCCTATGGATCTCTTCTATTAATATCCGATTAGGTAGATGGTTATTATTTAAGAACCATCTACAAGGTTACTATGGTGGCAATTATGTCTGAGTTGGTAACAATTAGATTGATTTTATATGTCGCTCCCATATATTTTCTTTAAGAAAAGTTTGCAGATAAGCCGACAATTTCTTTTATACAATAATATAAAATAAAATAGAACAACATAACCTTTTAAGAGAATTTGTGCGTACAATGAGGAACGGGGATCAGTCACATTAATATTATGGACTAAAGTTACTCTAATCATAGACGTCAGAGGTAGATAGTTAGAACACCTCTTACTATTGCGGTAATGTTTGCTGATTGGTTTTTTATTTATTTTTATTGTAATTTTATTTTTATTCTAAAGATGACTCAGTAAGGTCATTCAGACCATTTGGATGTAGGGTTTCCAATTTAAAAATCCAATAATTCTCCCTTTGCTTAAGCTTTACAAATCTATTCGGTAGGTCCACTGATATCTGTTCGATTGGGGTGACTTTGATCTCGGAAAAATTGCACTTATGTTTATACAGACAGTGACGGGACACACTTTGTTTTATAAAGCCCCTCGTGACATTAAACCTGTGGTTATTTATTCGTTTCCTTAGGGTTTGCGTGGTTCGGCCCACATATTGCAGGTTGCAAGTGCACTGTAGTAGATAGATGACATAGGAGCTACCGCAATTTAAAAACTCTTTGATCGTAAATTTTTCCCCTGTTTTTATTGAGTGATAATCCCTGCAATTGTTTGAGATGTTATTACAACATAGGCATCTATTTTGGCCGCATCTAAAGGAACCTTTAGGATTTGGGAGTAAACCGGGATTTATTATTTTGACATTCCGTAGTTTGCTCGGGGCTATTAAATTTTTTATTGTTTTAGCCCGTCTATATGTAATCATAGGTTTCTCTGGTATTAGGGGTTTTAGAAGAGGGTCGTTTGTTAAAATATGCCAATGTTTTTTAAAAAAGGTGGCTATTGTCTTACTCTCTTTATTGAATGTAGTTATAAAATTGGTTTTAGCCCTCTCACTACTCAATTTTGGCTTAGTATTTGTAGATTTCGGTTCGATACAATCTTTCTGTGTTAGGCTTTGGGCTTTTATTTCAGCACCTTTGATAAGGCTTTTTGGATAGCCTTTTTCATGGAATCTCTGCTTTAAAATCCTACATTCCTGGTTAAAAGTTGAAATATCTGAGCAGTTCTTTCTAATTCTTCTATACTGTCCGAACGGGATATTTTTGAGCCACGGGGGGTAGTGGGCACTTTTAAAATCTAGATAACTATTCACGTCCACCATTTTAAAATGTGTTTTGGTTGTAAAAAGGCCATTTTTCTTACCAATTGTCAGATCTAAAAAGTCAATATTTGTGTCTGAGAATTTATGAGTGAATGAAAGGCCAAAAACGTTATTATTTAAAGCCTCCATAAAATCATTGGCTGTACTGACGTCGCCGTTCCATATAAAAAACAGGTCATCAATGAATCTCTTATAAAATAAAATTCTGTCTCTAAAAGCATGTTTACTTAGAATGAGGGCTTCCTCGAAAGCCCCCATGTACAAGTTTGCATAAGAAGGTGCGAATCTTGTTCCCATTGCACATCCCTTTATTTGTTTATAAAATTTCCCATCAGAAATAAACGTATTATGGGTTAATATAAAATCTACGCATTCTATGATAAAATTAATTTGTGTATTTGGATACCGTAAATCGGTTGCAAGGTAGTCTAGGGTAACTTGTGTACCCTGTGTGTGTGGGATATTGGTGTATAAAGATGATACGTCTGCCGTAAGAAAGTTGATATTGGAAATATCGTAGTTTGACTGTAATTGGAAGAGATCTCTTATGAGGTGTGTTGAATCTTTTAAAAAGGATGGCAATTTGGAAACTAAGGGTTGGAGGTGGATATCTACGAAATGTGATAGGTTACTTGTCAAGGAACCTATTCCTGAAATTATTGGTCGGCCGGGCGGATTGTGAAGAGATTTGTGGATTTTGGGGAGATGATACATGAATGGGATGGATGGAAACGGAACGGTCAGAAACATTTTTTCTTTTTTACATATCAAATTTTCGGTGAATGCAGTTTCGATCAAGGTTTTGTATTTTATTTCAAATTCAGGGATTGGGTTATGTTTAAGTTCCTCATAATATAAAGTGTCTGATATTAATCTCTGTGCTTCCTTCAAATAATCGGATCGGTCTTGTATGACAATGCCTCCCCCTTTGTCTGCGGACCTAATTACTATATCTTGGTTGTTCTGTAGATTTTTTAGAGCTTTACGTTGGGAAAAGGATAGGTTATCCTTTGATGTGTTAGTCTGTTGGATGGTTTTTAAATCAGAGCTTACCAGGTTGGAAAAAGTCTCTATGGCTGGACCCCTATGATGGAGGGGATAGAAGGAGGATTTAGGGCGAAGATCAGTTATAATTGGTGTAGCACAATCTGAAATAATTTGATCTGGTGCAGTTGCTGGTGGGGTGATGGCAAAATGACGTAGTAGGGTTATTTTCCTTATGAATTTATTTAGATCCATAAATAGATCGAAACTGTCATGTGATGAAGTGGGACAAAAGGACAGTCCCTTAGATAATAGGCTAATTTCGTCAAAGTCACCCCAATCGAACAGATATCAGTGGACCTACCGAATAGATTTGTAAAGCTTAAGCAAAGGGAGAATTATTGGATTTTTAAATTGGAAACCCTACATCCAAATGGTCTGAATGACCTTACTGAGTCATCTTTAGAATAAAAATAAAATTACAATAAAAATAAATAAAAAACCAATCAGCAAACATTACCGCAATAGTAAGAGGTGTTCTAACTATCTACCTCTGACGTCTATGATTAGAGTAACTTTAGTCCATAATATTAATGTGACTGATCCCCGTTCCTCATTGTACGCACAAATTCTCTTAAAAGGTTATGTTGTTCTATTTTATTTTATATTATTGTATAAAAGAAATTGTCGGCTTATCTGCAAACTTTTCTTAAAGAAAATATATGGGAGCGACATATAAAATCAATCTAATTGTTACCAACTCAGACATAATTGCCACCATAGTAACCTTGTAGATGGTTCTTAAATAATAACCATCTACCTAATCGGATATTAATAGAAGAGATCCATAGGAATTGCTAGTAATCAATATCCCATTAACATGACGTCCTGTCACTCACCAGCTCCGTTGCGGGTGCCTCTTTCAAGGTTCTCCAGCGCGAAGTCCCGCAACCCTATGCAGCTTATTGTGCGATCCAGCATAATCCCTTTCTTTCCCCCTTGACATCCTTATACTCATGACAACCGGTAACCAAGGACGCTCCCAACCATTATTGTAAACCCGTGCGGTCCAAATATGCGGTCCACTGAAACCTTTTTGTTCCCCTTCAGCTCCCCGTAGTCCTCTCTTACTCCTAGTAACCAAGGACGCTATGACTCAGCATCTTGTGGACCCCATTTGGTCCTTTCGTTAAACATTAGTTAAAACACATAAAAACTCAGACACAAGTAAATATTTAATATAGTATTGTTTATTCATTCACAGTACTATACATAAATAAAGGTTTTTGCTGTTATAGAAATTTCACTTTGGAAATACGCTACCGATCTGTCAGCACAACTGAGTTTTTTAAAAAAACAGCTTCCAACATGCTACTAATCCCGTTTATTTGTATTATATTATGATACTTGAAAAATGCTTTTAATGCTGCTTCTTTTTTCTGTGTTGTTTTTTTCTGTGTTGTGTTTTTTTCTGTAACCCATGTGACCTTTGACCTGTAACAACTGGCGGTCTTTTTCCTGGCCCAGATGCTTAAATAAGGCAGGAACCGCACAGTCTGTATTGGCCTGAGGAAGACGTCAGTCCGACGTCGAAACGCGTAGCCTATCAAATAAATACTCTATACATTTAACCCCATGTTGGTTGTGTACTTATATTGATCAAAGATCCAAGCAGCGCCGGTGGTCCCGTTTTTTCCTACCTCTAAACTAAAGCACTGAGGAAGAGAACACGGCAGGTAATAAAGGACAGGGGGCGGAGCTAACTCCGACTGACCAGGCCGCGATAGGCTCTCCCACTCCTGAGCCTGCCACCCTGGTTGGTGGGAGACGGTGTCAGTCTAACAGGTCTGGCCTCAGGTGTGGATTGATTAATCCCAGGAGTATACCTAGACGTAGTACCTGGCAGATCCCTAACAGGGATACTGGTTCCTTACAGTGACCTTATTCAGGTTACGGTAGTCAATGCATGGCCTAAGACCACCATCCTTCTTCCCTACGAAGAAGAAGCCAGCACCTACCGGAGAAGTAGAGGGGCGAATGTAACCCTTGGCCAGGCATTCCTGGATATACTCTCTCATGGCTTCACGTTCGGGACAAGAAAGATTAAATATCCTACCCTTAGGAAGCTTAGCTCCTGGTACCAATTCGATAGCGCAATCATATTCTCTATGAGGAGGTAACACTTCAGAGGCCTCCTTAGAGAAAACATCAGCGAAGTCCTGAACAAACTCAGGTATCGTGTTCACCTCCTCAGGGGGAGAAATAGAATTAACAGAAAAACATGACGTCAAACATTCATTACCCCATTTGGTAAGCTCCCCAGTATTCCAGTCAAACGTGGGATTATGCAACTGCAACCAGGGAAGGCCTAAAACCAAATCGGACGATAATCCCTGCATCAACAGTACAGAGCACTGCTCCAAATGCATGGAGCCAACAAGGAGTTCAAAAACAGGGGTATGCTGTGTAAAATAACCATTAGCAAGAGGAGTGGAGTCGATACCCACTACCGGGACAGGTTTAGGCAAATCAATCAAAGGCATAGCAAGAGACAGACATAGCAAATTCCACAGACATGATATTAGCAGAGGACCCTGAATCCACGAAGGCACTGCCGGTAGCAGACCTATATGTGTCTAATGGAGTCTATTGATGCCACCCAGTGCCCCAGCTATTCCAGCCCTACTCTTATTAAAGTACAGTGCTGGCAGGCACCCTTTTCCCCACCATTTACTAACTGCCAACTTTGACCCGCAATAATCCTACACCGTCTGGCAGGATTAAGATATGCTAATTTTGCCATAATAATGTCAGGGGATACAGAGTCAGATGCTGCCCTGAGCCTTCAGTGTGGAACCGCTGAGCGGCTTTAGTATGCCTCAGAAATCAATTGAAACTGCTTAGCGGGTCCCGGGCTGATGACTCCGGACAAGTATAATAAATATATAGTAAGCATTAGTTGCACCATATACAACTACAATTCTAGTGATATTTGATATTTGTAGGTCATGTGATGTGCCAAAGTGGGGCCAGGTACAGCTGCACCTTTTGCCCTATGGTTAAAGAGGCCCTGTTGGCATCCCGTGGCACAGTACGGGAGTGGGAATAACGACAGTCAGATCCCCATCGATCGGAAATACTGAACAGATCCTTAAACCCTTTCCTGCAAAGTCATGTACATGTACGTCATGGGAAGGGTCCATTTTCTGCATCCAGACATACCAATGTTTAAAAGTGATCGTGCAGGGCACAGAAGTTTTGTCGTCACCTGCATAAATATGGTAGTGATTGACAGCCAGCCTCCAGCACTAAGGCCCTGTTCACACCACATTTTTTAAATCCTTTTGAAAGGTACTGGTTTGTTTCTTTTCAAGATTAGAATTTTTTTTCCTGTTGCCATTGACGCCTATTATTAGAAAAAGAGGATCCGTCTGTATCCTGATCACCAACCGGTTAGTTTAGAGAGATAGGGAAAGCACTTCTATAGAACTTGTTGGGTGTCACTTGGAAGGGTTCTCCATATATCAGTACATATCAATACATGAGTATATATCAGGCATATTCTTTCTTCACAAATGGAAAATTCCTTCATAAACACAATAGTGTCATCCAATAATGGATTGGGATTAAAGGGATTGTCCAGAAAGGGGGGTCGGTTTTTCATACTGATGACCTATCCAGACCCCAGACCGATCTGCTGTTCCGGCTGCCTCTGGTAACCATATGTTATGCAGTGGCCAGTGCCAGAAGCAGATGTTCTGGTCACAGTATAGCGGCTGGGCTGTGTTGCTGCAGCTCTGCTCCTATTCACTTGTATAGGAACCAAGCAGCAGTACTTCAGCACAGCCGCTATACTGTGACTGGAACATCTGCTTCCGACACCGACCACTGCATAACTTCCGGTGTCCTGAGGCATCTGGAACAGCTGATCGGTACTGGGTTCGGGTGTCCCCACCAATCATATACTGATGACCTATCCTATCATCAGTATAAAAAAAAAAAACGCACCATACCTAGAAAACCACTTTAACTTCAAAAATTGCTTCCAAAGTTTCGGTCCGTCTCGAACCTTTTTAAAGTCACAATACAATAATTAGCTGTATCCTGAGGACTACGAAGAAAACTAAAATTAAATAAAAATGGGTACAATATCAGCATTCAGGTACACATAATCTTCTATAAAGTGATAAAAGCAGCAAGCATAATACAGTATTAGCGAGATTGTATATCTGTAGAGTATAATGCAGAGCTCCAAGGGAAAAACAGCCACTGCTTGGTGATGGTAATGAAGACATTGGGAGAAAAACTCGGCGTCTCATATAGCTCACGGCACAGGCATGGATCCCGATGCATGTGCAGTGTAATTGCCCTATGGTAACGAGACGCTACGTTAAGCACCTTACGAAAGACCGGATAAGCGTCATCAATGACTCATTCATACTGGCTACTTGCCATGTTATTAGGACGCTAATGGGCGGCACCAGCTTGCTAAGCGAGCATAGGCGCTGTCTTTGAATTATATCCGCATTAAGGCACAATTTAACACAGAGTACATATGGGGTAATTTATCAACCTTTTCATGCCAGTTTTCTGCCGTAGAAAAGGCACAAATGTTCCTTTTTGCGCCAACCTCACCACTTTTGTGAAAAGGGGGCATGGCCTCGGGGAAAGGGGGCATAGCCATCACAGCCCAACAAATCTTTTATTGGAACCCTATAATGTGGAACCCTATAAAGTCAATGGTTCCGTCGGGCGCCGGTAGTCTCCGTTGTTCATTGAAGCCGACACTTCCGCATTTTCGTTTTTCTGCTCTTCTGATGGAGAAGAATAACAGAATGCCGAACGCAGATGTGAACAGGGCCTTGTTAATAGCGATCATTCACTTACTTTTGAAAGTAGTTGAATGACCGCTAATAACTCCTAGCGCAGGGACGTCTTTGTATGTGAAGGGGTCCCCGCACTAGGTATTTTTAGTGGTGAACGCACCCGAGATGTGCTAAAATTCTGGCACATCTCTGGTGGTCCTGCGCCTCTTACAAGCATCACTAAACTAAGCAGTGACAGCCCTAAGCTGTAATTGTTTCGTTTACATCACGTGTTGCCCGTTTACCTCAGTTCATTTGCCTACTTATAAAAGTACCCTGTGATGTAAACTAACCAATGACATCTTAGAGTTGTCACTGTTTAGTTTACTGTTACAGACCCAGGAAAGGTAAGTATAATAATTGTTTTGCTCTTTTATGCGTTACTAATGTTTCTTTTAGGGGGAGTTGTGTTTTTTTTTACAGGTTCGGTTGTTGGACTACATCGGATTCGAGTACTACTTCGATGACTGCGTTTTTCTTATTCTCAATAAAATGGTTAACGAAGGTTGTGTAGGTTTTTTCATTTCAATAAAATATTTTTTTCTTTGTGTCTGTGTTTTTTTTTTAAACTTTATTACTACCGCTTTAGAACTGGCCGACAGCATTCAATACTAAGTCGGGGCTTAGTGTTAGCTGGTGAAAAGGTGAAGAGCCGGGTAGAATCCAGGACAGGGGTGGCCGCAGACTGGTATTATTTGCCAAAAACTGTGGCCTTTCCTACCCTGGTAATGCTAGCCTGCTGCTCCTGTGTTGTATCTGGCTGGTTATGAAAAAGGGTGGGGACCCCACGTAGTTTTTAAAAAATTAAATAATAATTGAAAAAACAACGTAGGGTCACCCCCCCCCCATTTTTCATAACCAGACAGATAAAACATACCAGCAGTAGGCTATAAATAACCGGGTGGGAAGGGAAACAGTTTTTGGGCTTTCCCAACCTAATAACACCAGCCTGTGGCCGCCCCAGTGCCCGTCCATCAGTGCAGATAGTCGGGTACTGGATCATACCCAGCTCTTCCTGATACCCCTGATAGTGTTAGCCTCTGTTAGCTGACACTAAGCTCCGCCTTAGAAATGGACGCTGTCAATCAGCCAGCGGCCATTATTAAGGCAGTAGTAATAAAGTTAAATTTAAAAAAAACACACAACCCTCATTAACCATTTTATTGAGAATAAAAAAATCAAAATAGTCCTCGAATCCGAAGTTGTCCAACAACCAAACGTGTAAAAAAATCACAAATAAATAAATTAGTAACACATAAAAAAAGCAAAACAATTATTATACTTACCTTTCCTGTGTCCAGCGCTGGATCTGCAATGTTAGCGAGCTACGCTGTTTCTATAACTTCTGAGGTCGTCAGCAGTAAAAGTGCCAAGGGCAGCACCAACTTTAAATATGGCCCTGCCTGTATCTAAGTCTATCATGTGTGATACTGTCTGCTGGGCTCTGTGTTCAAGCCTATCATGTGATACTATCCGCTGGGTCCTATACCTAAGCCTATCATATGTGATACAGTCAGCTGAGCTGCTGCATCTAATCCTATCATGTGTGATACTGTCTGCTGAGCCACTGTATCTAATCCTATCCATAGCTATAGGGTCGTAGTGGTATAGATATTCTGGCTCCGATAGATAGATAGATAGATAGATAGATAGATAGATAGATAGATAGATAGATAGATAGATAGATAGATAGATAGATAGATAGATAGATAGACAGACAGATAGTTAGATAGATGCAATGCAGATGAGAGCTGCGGGTCGTCGTCCATGAAGAGAAGTTGGGGGGCCACAAGAAGAACTTTTGCACTGGGACCCATGAGCCTTTAGCTACGCAAACACCATAAACATGGTACACACGTCTTATACATAGTGCATAGCTCATCTGCTATACTGGTAGATTATATAATCATACAAACTAACAATTAACTTATATATATATTCATATAAAGTAAACATTAACTTCTATGTAGAGATCAATTTAAGCTTTAAGTGGGTGGCTCACCCGTCGCACAATACAACATAGGGAGGCACTGATTAGATTTAATACCAAAATAAATCTTATTGTGTGAATATTAGAATAAACCGGTTCTGATTTCACGGAAACTTGTCATCTTGTTTGAAATCGATGGTAGATTTTTTGGGTACAGGGGTAAGATTATATATTTGTTTACTGTTTCACAATAGATAATTGGGTTAAAAGTGTTAAGTGATTTATTTTGTGTCATTATTTTGTACATTTATGTATTTTATTATATATTATAGTTTGATACATTTCTTAATTATACATTTTATGTATAGTGATTCGATATGTTATGCATTGTAGATACGAACTGAAGGAAAGTCTTTGCTATTAGGTTGGATCCCGTCCAGGTTTTTAATACATTTTTAGTAGTTTATTACTTAAAGGGAACCTGTCACCAGCATTTCCCCTATTAAACCAGCAATACCTGGTGGAAGTGGGTGAAAAATCATTTTTATGTAAGCTATAATTATCTTCTAAGTAGGCTCTGTACCAGGATTGTAACTAGGAAACACTGGGCCCCATAGAAAACTTTTGACTGCCCCCCTTCCCTACCTGGGTGCCACACACAGCCCCCCTTTGTAGATAGTGCCCCCTGTAGATAGTCCCATACAGCCCCCCCTGTAGATTGTGCCATACAACCCCCCCTGTAGATTGTGCCATACAGCCCCCCCTGTATATTGTGCCATACAGCCCCCCTGTAGACAGTGCTATACAGTCCTACCCTCAAGTGCGCATCTAGGAAAGACTGGGCCCCATAGCAAAATTTTGACTGGGCCCCCCTCCCTCCCTTAGGTGCCACACACAGTCCGCCTTATGAATAGTGCCCCCTGTAGATTGTGCCATACAGATCCCCTGTAGACAGTGCTATTCAACAACCCCATCTCCCCCTTGTAGATAGTGCCATACAACCCCCTGTAGATATTGCCATAAAGCCCACCTGTAGATAGCACCATACATCGCCCCTTGTATATAGTGTCACCCAGCCCCCCTCCCTTGTATATAGTAGACAGTGCTATACAGTCCTCCCCTGTAGACAGTGCTACACAGCCCTCCCCTGTAGACAGTGCTACCTACGCAGCCCTCCCTGTAGACAGTTCTATACAGCCCCCCTTTAGACAGTGCTCTACAGCCCCCCTTTAGACAGTGCTATACAGCCCCCTGTAGACAGTGCTATACAGCCCGCCCTCTGTAGACAGTGCTATACAGCTCCGCAGTAGACAGTGCTATACAGTCCGCCCCCTGTAGACAGTGCTATACAGCCCGCCCCATGTAGACAGTGCTATACAGCCCGCCCCCTGTAGAAAGTGCTATACAGCCTCCCCTGTAGACAGTGCTATACATCCCTCCCCTGTAGACAGTGCTATACAGCCCTCCCCTGTAGACAGTGCTATACAGCCCTCCCTCTAGACAGATTTATACAGCCCCAGTATAGACAGTGCTATACAGTCCCCCTTTAGACAGTGCTATACAGCCCCCTTGTAGACAGTGCTATACAACCTCCCCTGTAGACAGTGCTATACAGCCCCCCTGTAGACAGTGCTATACAGCCGTCCTTGTAAACAGTGCTATGCAGCCCCCTGTAGACAGTGTTATACAGCCCCCTTGTAGTTAGCGCTCCCACCTCCCTTGTATATAGTACAATATTTTGCCCCCAAACCCAAAACAAGTATACTCACATGTGCCCCGTTCCCCCAACTAACTGAGCAGCTCCTCAACACCGATCCTTGCATAGGGTGGCGTGATCCAGTGAAATCATCACGACGGCCTGCACAGGGATCCTGACTAGAGATGAGCGAACCGGGACAACCGAACCCGGTTTTGGTCCGAACATCGGGAAAAGTTCTGTTCGCAGCGAATCCGAACTTCACCGGGTTCGGCCGAACACGTTTTGACCGAACCCGGCTAAATTTTGGCGCCTGCGTAGTCAGCATTCCCTGACTGACTGGCACCTTATGAGTCACTGATTTTCCGGTACACGACGTCAGGAGATAGTCACTGTCCAGGGTGCTGAAAGAGTTAAACGATCGGCAGTAACTGTTTCAGCACCCTGGACAGTGACTTCCAATCACAATATGCATCAACGTGTAAAAAAAATAGAAGTTCCTACTTACCGATAACTCCCTGCTTCTTCCTCCAGTCCGACCTCCCGGGATGACGATTCAGTCCAAGTGACCGCTGCAGCCAATCACAGGCCAATCACAGGCTGCAGCCAATCACAGGCCAATCCCAGGCTGCAGCAGTCACATGGACTGCCGCGTCATCCAGGGAGGTCGGGCTGGATGTCAAGAGAGGGACGCGTCACCGTTGCCTTGGTGACGCGTCCCTCTCTTGACATCCAGCCCGACCTCCCTGGATGACGCGGCAGTCCATGTGACCGCTGCAGCCTGTGATTGGCCTGTGATTGGCTGCAGCGGTCACTTGGACTGAATCGTCATCCAGGGAGGTCGGACTGGATGTCGAGAGGGACGCGTCACTAAGGCAACGGTGACGCGTCCCTCTCTTGATGAAAGCTGGGTTGTAAGGCAGATCTGCCTTGTTATGCAGCACAGTAATGGAAGATATAACATTCAATACTTTGGAAACTCTTCTGGGTAAGTGCCTTAGAAAGCTGGGATGCAGTAATGGCGGCCATATTGTCTGTCGCCCAGCTTTCCCAGAGACAGATATAACAATGGCTGAATTTTAACCACTATACATAAATGTAGAAGGGACAATCATATTCCATATAAGCCAATGGGAACTGCGCCTGTGGGTGCCCGAGGGCAAATGTACCATGCAGACAGCCCATGCTGCTGCTATCGGGCCCTTGAGAAGAAGGGGCCCAGCTTATCCCTCCTTGCTAAGATCTATCCCCTGGATAGATCTGCAAATGCCCAGAGGGTAATGTCACCCTATTCTACAAGGGATGGAAAGGTCTAACAAAACTCTGGGCCCCCCTGTCCTGGGGTGGAGGGTGTAAGGCCTCATGCACACGACCGTAAAAACTCCCGTTATTACGGGTCGTAATTACGACCCGTAATAACGGGCTCATAGACTTCTATTGGCCACGGGTACCTTCCCGTTTTCTTACGGGAAGGTGCCCGTGCCGTTGAAAAAGATAGAACATGTCCTATTTCAGGCCGTAATAACGGCACGGACAGTTTATAGAAGTCTATGGAGCTCCCGTAATGACGGGTGACTACGTGTGTGCACCCGTCATTACGGCAGCGTTGCTAGGCGACGTCAGTAAATAGTCACTGTCCAGGGTGCTGAAAGAGTTAACTGATCGGCAGTAACTCTTTCAGCACCCTGGACAGTGAATTCCGATCAGAATATAGAGCAACCTGTAAAAAAATAAAACAGAAGACGTTCATACTTACCGAGAACTTCCTGCTTCCTCCAGTCCGGCCTCCCGGCCGTTGCCTTGGTAACGCGTCCCTCTCGACATCCAGTCCGACCTCCCTGGATGACGATTCAGTCCAAGTGACCGCTGCAGCCAATCCCAGGCTGCAGCGGTCACATGGACTGCCGCGTCATCCAGGGGGGTCGGGCTGGATGTCAAGAGAGGGACGCGTCACCAAGGCAACGGTGACGCGTCCCTCTCTTGACATCCAGCCCAACCGCCCTGGATAACGCGGCAGTCCATGTGACCGCTGCAGCCTGGGATTGGCCTGTGATTGGCTGCAGCCTGTGATTGGCCTGTGATTGGCTGCAGCGGTCACTTGGACTGAATCGTCATCCCGGGAGGTCGGACTGGAGGAAGAAGCAGGGAGTTATCGGTAAGTAGGAACTTCTATTTTTTTTACACATTGATGTATATTGTGATCGGAAGTCACTGTCCAGGGTGCTGAAACAGTTGCTGCCAATCGTTTAACTCTTTCAGCACCCTGGACAGTGACTATTTACTGACGTCGCCTAGCAACGCTGCCGTAATGCCGGGTGCACACATGTAGCCACCCGTCATTATGGGAGCTCCAATTACAGGTTCGGTCAGAACTAGTTCGGTCCGAATCAAACTTTTCCTTGAAATTCGGCGAACCAGCCGAACCGAACTTTTCATAAGTTCGCTCATCTCTAATCCTGACCCTGCACCTGATAGGCTGCAGACCGAATGTGTTCTTCTCGCTAGCTGAAATAATAAGCTAGCGGGAAAAAGAAGCGTCCAACTCCAATTGAAATTAATAGGAGGTGGAATTTGGAAACTGCCGCAGAATTCCTCCATGTAAACATGCCCTGACAACCCAAAATATAATACAATCACGTTATTTAAAACGGTACAAAAAATAAATAAAAAACAATTCCAGCATTGCTGTTTTCTATTCATTGCCTTCCAAAAAGCGCAATAAAAAGTGCCAATAAGCCACTTTGCCTTAGCCAGGATATTTAGATGCAGTTATAGCGGCAGCAAACAGAACTTTCGCCCCGGGTGAAGGAAAGTCTAGCAATAGGTCTGTCCATGCCATAAAATTTGAAACATCAGTGCAAAATAATGGTGGTAATAACAGTGGCTGTTGGTAGTCATGGTAGTGCTTGAAGTCCAATGCGAGTTGGAGGGTTCATAGGCCGGGGGCGTTGCTCCTCAGAAGGATGACCCAGCAGCAACAGTCCACACGACACTTAAAATTCAAACAGAACTTTACTTTCTTTAAAGTACAAATCTTAGTGGTCACAATCTGTACAGTCCGTATGCATAGCGGTTACCACAGTTCAGGCACATAAGTGTTTTTAGTTTCACTCTCGAAGGGATGCACATATTTGGTGGTTACAGTGGCAACTATAAACAGTTTTATGTACACCGCACGGGCAGGGTGGGCAGTCTAACAATCTTTTTCTAATGCAAAGGTATACTCCGAGACCTCTGCGGCCCGCTTTAAGCCCACGTGTACACGTGATATGCTTAGACACAGGGTCCCAGCACACAATATCAATCATGGTAGGATTAGATACAGAGCTTCAGCAGACATATACTTACACTCCCTGCTCCTGAGTCAGGTCCTTTTCACCTCCAGGTGCAGCACTGGGTCCTGGCGCCATTAAGCACCAAGACGTTATCTGCACAACGCACACATCATCCTAAATAGAAATGGCGTCAATGACCAGACATCTATCGCCACACTCATTCTACCTGGGCTCCGCATACTAAACACACAACAGGACTATAAAATCACTGGCACGCTCTCCTGTACATCCTCCAATGTAGTGTACATGATCCTGTGTACAAGGTGCATCAATAAAGGTTTTATTGCCTCGGCTTATCTTAATGATGTATCACCTCATGTACTAATTGGCTTTGTGTAACATCTTAAATGTTGTGCTTTTTTGTAAGTCACTCATTTGTAAATGGCCTGAAGAAGGAGCCTCTGTGCTCTGAAAGCCGCATATAGAACTTTTATGGTTAGCCAATAAAGGTATCATACCTACAATACTTTTGTCTTTTTTGACACCAAAGTATTTAACATTGCATCTTCTCTCATCTAGATGTCTGCCTCTAGAAGAGAAAGTAGGACTCACAAATCAATGCACAGGCTTTGCAGGATATGCCATCAGCCCCTTCCTGAAGATGTTGAATCGAATCGTTGTGTATTATGCTCCACTCCAGTTAATTCCTCTCCTAGGGAGGATTCCAGGGGATTTATGCAGTGGTTCAAGCAACAGCTAGCTGTAGCTTTTAATGAAGCTAATTCATCACACTATTGTAAAAAGGTGTCAGTAGCAAGGGCAGGCCATATTTGGTTGAGCCATTTATCCAGAGATCTGTAAGGAGTCCCGAGGTCAAAAATTATCCAATCCCTTCCAGTAATGAAGGCAGCCTCAGAGTTCCTGTGTTATTTTTAACTAGACAGCATGAAGTATGCTACCAGAGCCCTATCCATCTCAAACGCAGCCAGAAGAGCTCATTGGCTTAAATTGTGGTTGGGTGATAACCTCTCTAAAAATAATTTCTGCAGTCTTACTTTTTGCGCAAATGGCACTTAGCAGCTCCGTGTGTCATCACCATATGATGCGCGGCTGCGTGCTTTTCGCGCAGCCGCCATCCTTATGACACTCCGTTTGGATGTTTGTAAACAGAAAAGCACCACGTGCTTTTCTGTTTACATTCATTCTTTCACTGCTGTTGCGCAAATCACGCGCGTCCCAATGAAGGGCTTCCGTGTGTTGTGCGTGATTTTCACGCACCCATTGACTTCAATGGGTGTGTGATGCGCGAAATACGCACAAAGAACGGACATGTCATGAGTTTTACGCAGCGGACTCGCGCTGCGTAAAAATCACGGACTGTCTGCACGGCCCCATAGGTTAATATAGGTCCGTGCGAGGCACGTGAACATTTTCACGCGCGTTGCACGGACATATATCACTTTCGTCTGAATAATCCCTAAGAGAAATGATGCTCGACAATACTTTCAGAAAAGAAGATCCCCAAAGTTTAGAATAAGGTTCCCAGAGCGTCAGCGCATTTTTTAGAAGTGGGAAAACAGTTCCTCCTTTTGGAAGATAAACCCCAATCAAAAACCCAGTGAGTTATGATGCCAAGCCAGTCCTATAAGTAGGGGCAAGACTTCAAAGGTTCTCCTCTCAATGGTTGGTGACATCATCCGACGAATGGGTAACGACAACCATCAGAATGGGATACTCAGTGTTCAAGAAGTTTCCCTGGACCACTTTGTTCCTAATATTCATCCCAATCCGATAGTACATCAGCTCCTGCAGGTCTTTCTTCAGAAAGCAGCCTCGGAAGATGTTCCAGTTTCAGAGAGGGGGCAAGGTGTTTATTCCAGAGTGTTCCCAGTATCCAAAATTTAGGTTGGAGACTGGTTATAGACCTAACTTTTCTCAATCAATATCTGTGGAAGAAAACATTCAAAATGGAAACCTTTTGGAGAAGAACGATTTTATGGCAACGATCGACCATACAGATGCATACTTACACATCCCTATTCTGTCTGCTCACAGAAAATTCCTTCGGCTAGCATTTCAGACTCCGGGGCGGGGGGCAGCATAACACTACCAATTCACTTGCCTACCCTTCGGGATCTCATCAGCACCCCGGGTATTCACAAAAATTGTGGTGGTCTTAACCGCGGCATTGAGACTGAAATCAATATGTGTGGTAACTTACTTGGGCGACTGGCTAATAAAAGCGCCAACCAGGTCTCCACTCCAAGAACATCTCCACATCACACTGAAGTTTCTTCATCATAATGGGTTCCTGGTGAACTTCAAAAAAATCACAGCTGTCACCATCACAGATTTTTAGGGTTCATGGTGAATTCTCAATCAATGATGATCAAGTTGTCTCCAGAGAGAATCTCTGCGTTACAGGGCTTGGTGAAACAACTCATTCTCCATCCAAATGTATCTGTCCGAGGGGCTATGAAAGTCCTAGGGCTAATGATCACATCCATAGATGCAGTCCCCTGGGCCAAAGCCCATATGAGGTTATTGCAGCTCGACATCCTCAGATCCTGGGACAAAAACTTCAGAAACCTAGATGCTCTCTTCAAAATTTCCAACTTTACTCTTCAAGACCTCAGCTGGTGGTTAGCCCCTTACACTCTCTGGTCCATAAAATCTCTCATTCCCCAACCACAGAAAGTCCTCACAACGGATGCTTCCTCCTGGGGTTGGGGTGCCCATGTAGCTCATCGGTGGGTTCAGAACAGGTGAAGTCAGAAGGAAGGGTCACTATCCAACATGAGGGAGCTCAGGCTATCACTAATTTATTTCCAAAGTTCTAAAAAAAAAAATCAGATCCTGGTCCTGTCAGACATTTTAGCAACTGTTTTTTTTTTATAAACAAGCAGGGAGGTATAAGGAGTGCCTCAATGTCGGTCGAATGCAGACTGCTTATGAATTGGGCAGAACAACATTCCGATGGAGTCTCAGTAGTTCACATCAAAGGCTCGATGAACTACACTGCAGATTTCCTCAGCCACAACACCCTCCGTCCAGGGTAATGGGGACTCAACCCTCAGGTTTTCAGCAATTTGACTGCCGCATGGGGAATGCCAGACTTGGATGCGATGACATCAGAAGGGAACACCAAGGTCATCAGCTTCTGTTCCCTGTACCACACACGACAGGCTGTAGCAATGGATGGCCTGTCTGTCTGCTGGAAAGAGAAGTTAGTCTATGTTTTTATATCCCCTCCCCTTAATACCCAGAGTGTTGAAAAAAGGTCAGGACAAAGAGACGGAGGCTATTGCGATCCTGCCATTTCGGCCCCGCAGGGCCTGGTTCTCTCTCACACAGTCTCCCTGAATAGGCAGATTCCTGGAACTGCCAGTAACACCAAATCTCCTGTCTCAGAAAGGAGTTTATCATCCGAACTCTCACAGTCTACATCTCACGGCCTGGAGGCTGACCAGGACAATCTGATGGAGTTAGGCCTCCGTTCTGATGTCATTAATGCCCTATTGTCAGCCAGATGACCATCAACTGTTAAAGTATACAACAGAGTTTGGGCCTTATACAATACCTGGTGCTCCAAGAATTCAGCAAACCCAGTCTCCCTGAACACAATACTTCATTTTCTTCAAAAGGTCTTCAATAAAGGTTTGAAACTCAATACCCTTAAGGTGCAGTTCACTGTTATCAATGCCCAGCTGCAAAACCGTTTCTCTAGCCAACATCTGGTCAAAACCTTCTTCAAGGCTTTAAGAAACCTCAGCCCAGCTTCTCAAGTGATCTCTCCTTCCTAAGATCTTTCAGTGGTTTTGTTTGCTCTAACAAAATCTCCGTTTGAATCCATGCAATTGTCATCCATCAGATTCCTCTCTTTTAAAGCTTTTTTTTCTTGTGGCAATCACTTCAGCCAGGCGCATAAGCGAGCTTCATGCCCTCTCCTTCAAAGAACCCTATTTGGGAGATCTCGGAGATTGTCTTCTCCTACGGACTATGCCTGGTTTTCTGCCTAAATTTCCCTCTTTCAGAAACATTAATCAATAAATAATATTACCAGTCCGTTTTCCTCAGCCCCAAGGTGAAGATCAGGAAAGATGGCATACACTGGATGTGAAAAGAGCCGTTCTCACCTATATCCGGAGAACAAAATCTTTTAGGAAAGCAGAAAATGTATTCCTCCAGCATACTGGTCCTAACAAAGGGTGAGCAAGGCCACCTTAGCCAGGTGGATTAGATCAACCATTAAGAGATTATATCAATTTAGTGACTTTCAATCTCCTCTGAAGGCTAGGGCACATTCCACGCGCTCTACAGCTGCCTCATGGGCAGAAGTCGGACATATTCCTCTGGATCAAATTTGCAGGGCTGCTACCTGGGCATCTATATTAACCTTTATCAAGCACTACAGGTTCAACTCACTAGCAGCAAAGGGCAAAAAAGTGCTTGAAATGGCATCTGCTATCTCGCCCATATAGCTATTGCTTGGCAAATCCCATTTGTGTTGTGCTGCCAAGAACGACCAGGAAAACAAAAATGTACTCACCAAAATTTTTATTTCTTGGAGTCCATAGTGTAACGTTTATGGCCGCGGTCTGTCGTTCCAACTTACCCCTTGATGACCGCGGCCATGGACTTCCTGCTGCTGTGTTGCGTCGTCTCCCTGTGAGGCGCCGGCACTCACTTCCGGGCATCGAGCCTGTCTCCCAGAGGGTGCGTGCGCGCGCTCATGCTCGCTCTTAAAGGGCCAGCGCGCGCACCTGAAAATCATCATCAACTCATGAACTCCTGGACTATAAGAGGATCACCGCCCTTCTTATCCTCGCCTGGGCATTGTTGTTGTTTCCCTTAGTCTGTCTTGCAAATGGTCTCCTAAGTGTCTTCCAGCTTCCCAGTGTTCCCCGTACCTGTATCCTGTTTCCCGTGCTACCTGTACTATCCTGGTCTACTGCCATGCTGAGCGGTTGTCGTGTTGTGCTGCATCTCCACGCCTGTTCTACTACTCCACGCCTGACGTCTACCTGCTGCCTGGTCCCAGTCGAACCTGCCTTGCTACTGTCTACATTGCCTCAGGTACCCTTTTCTTGACTATAGACTCTGTACCATACCTGTTTGGCCAGCTGCCATCCTGCTACGTGGTATGGCCCAGTGGGTCCACACCTCGCCTCGTGACAGTACGCTCAGGCCATGGACCCCGCTGGTCAATTTAAGGGCATGTCACCCTCCCAAGCCATGCAGGTGGACCTGCAGGATGTCCGAACAAGACAGAATTAACTTCTTGTGGCAGTGGACTCCATGGCGCAGCAGCTAGGGATGCTAACTGCTTCCATTGCCTCTATACAAGCTCCTCCGACCGACCCTCCTGCTACTTCTCCTCGCGGTTTCGGTTCGGATTCCCGGTTCTCGCTGCCATTACCTTCTCGGTTAAATGGAGACGCAAGTACGTGCAGGGGATTTCTGAACCAATGCTATATCTATTTTTCCCTGCACACCCGAGCATTTCCATCAAATGGAACCAAGATCGCCTTCATCATGTCTCTGCTTGCTGGCAAGGCCCTGGCATGGGTGAATCCAATCTGGGAACGACAGGATCCCGAGACTCCGGACTTCCAGGTGTTCGTGCGGTTGTTCCGTACTGTTTTTGAGGAGCCAGGATGTCTTTCGTCGGCAGCCACGGCTATCTTCAGCCTTCGCCAAGAGGACACCTCCGTGGGTGAATACACAATCCAGTTCCGGGGACCCTGGACGAACTTGCTGCCTGAGACCTACCACCTGCCTTGGTCGACCTGATTCTGCTGGCTACTCGGGTAGATATAAGGCTCAGGGAGAGGTCTCATGAGATGCAACAGGAGAGGCGGCTTCCTAGATTGGCGCCCTACTTTCAACAACCCCTCTTGCCTTCATCTACTGCTACGCCCGAGGTGCCGATGCAGGTAGATCGCCTAAAATTGTCTATACAAGAGAAACAGCGCAGGCGCACCTCTGGTCTCTGTCTGTATTGCGGCCTCGCTGGCCATGTCGTGCGTCTGTGTCCACAGAAACCAAAAAACCCCAATGCCTAGGTTTGGTTGGAGAGACAACCCTGGGCACTACTGCATCTAATCGTGAACTCACTTCCAAACTCTTTATTGCCGTGACCATCGTCGCTGGAGAGAAGCTCCATCCGGTTTCTGCCTACCTGGACTCGGGCTCTGCAGCTAATTTCATCCATCAAGACCTTATGGATCTTCTCCAGTTGCCCGCTGTCCGCCTGGAAAGGCCGTTGATCGTTGACTCGGTAGATGGACTGCTGTTGCCTGATCCAGTTTTTTCCATTACCAAGCCATTGAGACTTCAAGTGGGAGCTCTTCACACTGAGCTCATCTCCCTGTTTGTTCTGCCCAAGGCTGTCAACCCCGTGCTGCTGGGTTTGCCTTGGCTCCGCTTGCACGCTCCAGTCCTGGATTGGAACTCCGGAGAGGTTCTCCAGTGGGGCCCCAAGTGTCTCGACCACTGTCTGGGTCATATCCATCCACCGCAGCCTTCTCCGAAGCAGTCATTGGCAGGGTTGCCTCTGTATTACTCTCAGTTCGCTGATGTCTTCGACAAGAAGGAAGCAGAGACCTTGCCGCCTCATTGTGCCTATGATTGTCCGATCGACTTGGTTCCTGATTCATCCCCTCCTCTACAGTATACCCTCTCTCCCTGCCAGAGACTCAGTCTATGTCGACCTATATTAAGGAGAATCTGTAGAGGGGCTTCACTCGTAAATCCTCATCCCCGGCCGGAGGCGGGTTCTTCTTTGTCAAGAAGAAGGATGGATCCCTCCGTCCCTGCATTGACTATCGAGGCCTCAATCGGATCACGGTGAAGAACAGATACCCTTTGCCTTTAATTTCGGAACTGTTCGATCGCATACGGGGGGCAACATTTTTTTCTAAACTGGACTTGCGGGGGGCGGATTCACGCGGATTCACAGGGTGAGCAACTGACCGGAATGAAGTGACCGGAATGAAGGAAAAGTAGCTCTCATACTAATGCTGCGGCCCCTTCAAAACAGCTGATTGGCCGGCTCCCGAATCAGTTTCAGCAGACAGGGATATTAATCTTACTCTCCTCTTCAGCCGCGGCGGAAGTTCTGTCCTGACTCTATCCAGGATCAAGATGTTGTGCGCGGCCCATAGCGTTGTGACGTCATGCGCTGCGCACAGCGATGTGACGTCAAAACCTCCGCTGCGCTCCGAAACCAGGAAGGTAAGTACTGTCAGTTGCTATAGTAACAGGGGGCCACGGCCCGACTTACTATAGTAACATTTTATTGATGTGGTGAGGGGGACCGCGGGCCCCCTGGCTTCGGGGCCCGGTCGCAATTGCGACTGCTGCGACCCCTATAGCTGCGACACTGGGTCTGTTATCATGGAGATTCGAAGCGGCCTGCGGCTAAGCAGAGAGCCGCCATGCTGTAAGGGGGCGCCAGCGTGTGAATTTCTCCTGCTCTGTGGCTACTGCTCGGGGAGCCAGCGGGTCACGTGTCACTCACTGACCTCACTACTGGCTTCCCAGTGCCGCGACCACCGCTCCCCCTCTTCCCCTCGTCGTCTTACGTCCTGATTGATGATCAGGCGTGATGACATCACTCAGGACGCAAGACAGGGAGGAGACTATCTTACAATGCGGTCCTGCTCTGGCTATTTCTCCAGGGCTCCGTTCCAGCAGCATCACCGGACACAGTGCACTGTAAGAAGCCCAGCAGGTCAGTCAGACTGTGGGCTTTGGTTATATGGGGACACTGATGGGGGTCTAAAAATGGCAAATGGGCAGAGGATTCAGTGCCACCTTGGTGCCGATTTGCCACTTATTCCCACTTTAGAGTCCTGTTCAGTGCCCCTTCGATGCCCATTTGCCATTTATTGCTCATTTATTCTTCTTCTGTGACAGAGGGTGCTGAAGGGGCAGTAAATGGCAAATATGCATCAAGGGGGCACTGAACATAAGGACACTAAAGGGGCAAAGAGTGGAAAATGGGCACCAAGGTGGAACTAAACGACACTGTTATTAAATGGCAGATGGGCACATTGTTCAGTTGCTCCATAGTGCACATTTGCCATTTGTTGCCATTTTAGACACTCTGCACATTACATTAAAGGGGTTAAAAATAAATCCTGTTAAAGCAGTAGAGGAGATGTTCAAATAAAAAAGAACTTATACTTACCTCTCTCTTCCCAGACGTTCCTGCGCTGGGGGCTCCCGACACCTCTGTTCACTGTTTGTATACAGAGTAGCTGCAGCGGTGATGTACTGTCGACGTGATGTCACCACTGCAGCCGCTCTGTATACAACCCGAGAACAGAGGTGACGGGAGCCCCCAACGCAGGAACATCTGGGAAGAGAGAGGTAAGTATGGGCTGCTTTCTTATTTTAACCCTTTCAGGCCTAAGACATTTATTGCTTTTTCATACGTTTTTCACTACACGCCTTCCTAGAGCCATAACTTTTTTATTTTTCCGTCCATAGGGTGGTGGTTATTTTTTGCGGCATGAGCTGTAGTTTCTATTGGTAGCATTTAAAGTACCATATAATGTACTGGGAAACTGAAAAAAATTCTTTGTGGGCTGAAATTAGAAAAAAACCGATTCCTCCATAGTTTTTTAGGTTTTCGATTTTACGGCTTTCATCGTGCGGTAAAAACGACAACTTAACTTTATTCTGCGGCTCAATACGATTACGTAGATATTAAATGTACCGTATTTTTCAGACTATAAGACGCAGTTTTTAGCAAGAATAAATCTTGCTAAAAAGTCCCTGCGTCTTATAGTCCGCAGGATGGGGGATACATGTGTGATCGATAAGGAGAACGGGGACCGAACGTTACCAGGAGCGCTGCATGAGAAGCTGTGACTTCCGCGTTCTGTGTCCGGCAGCTTCATGGAGATCAATGGGATTCTTCTGCGCATGCGCGAGCGGTTCTCCATTGACACAGAACCCGGAAGTCCAGGCTTCTCATGTAGCGCTCAGGGTGACTTTCGCTCCCCTTTTCTCCTTATTGCTGGGGGTCCCAGCGGTCAGACCCCCAGCGATCTCACATGTAGCCCGTATTATGTGGATAGGGGATACATGTGTTTTATGGCAAACCCCTTTAACTAGTTAAATGCCATGGTCAATAGCGACCGTGACATTTATAGGGGTTTTTCTATGAAGGACATTTATGACATATCCACAGGATATGAAGCAAAATGAAAGGTTTTGAAGCAGCACAAATCCCGAGTCTGGCACGGTGCACGCTGTCAAGCCAGGCAAACCCACTCCGGCATGTTGTAGAATTCCAAGTAAAATAGTCGAACAACAGCACACGTCTCCAGATGATCAAAGTGGTTTTATTGTCAAAACATCCACGACAACCAGGCAAAGTTTCGACCCATAGTGAGTGTGGGGTCTTTGTCAAGCTTAACATTACATCTAAAAACATCATACTAAATAGGTGAATTCAAATAATCACATGGTACATTGCAGCCAGTGAGAATCGTGATCCCGGTCTCCCAGGTGAATCATACATTAGTCTAGATGACAACCAACAACTTGTTACATAATAATACAAAAAGTGTATAAATCCGACATACAATACATCTTCAATCCATAGTAAGTATTTAAGACATCAATTGTTAATCTTGGAGTAGAAAACGAAGAAGGGAAGTCCACCACACTCCAGGTTCCAGCTCCGATCCCAGGACGCCACCGCGCATGCTCCGCAATCAGTGCATCGCAACGGCATAATAAAAACAGAAGTATTACAAAAACATCTCTTTCACGCAGGTGCCTATAGAGGGTATAATGTCCTCAATCTCACATTATGTGGTTCAGAAGTAACAGTCCACACAATGTGATAGCAATCACATGGGGAAAAGCTATAGAATGTAATCTCATGTTGTCAAGGACGCCATCACTATGTGGCGACAAGTCACCTGTGTCCAGGCGTCCAATAAAAATGAGAAATGGAAAAGGTAAATTTAACCTGTACCTAACCGATTATACGGGTCAAAAAGTGATAAGATCTTGAAGTCATCAGTTGTGTTAAATCGCCTAGATAAATTGGATCACCAAAAGTGGTCAGAAAATAATTACAGGGAATGCTCGTAACATACATTCGATGGAATACATCGAATATGTATACCGCATAATACACTAGACTTCTAGTAGATTATCGATCATCACTTATAATGTCCCCATTGAGACCTCTATGTTCTCCATAATGAATGCACAAACACTCGCAATAAAAAAGAGAAGAGAAAAACTGTATAGTCCTCGTCCTGGTCGTATGCCCGCTGGTGTGTGGTGAACGAACCTCCAAGCAGAGTAGTCCCCAACTGTAAAAAAAAAAATTCTTAATATCCAAGATATTTTTATAAAAAACTTTTTTTATTAATTAAAAAAAAGGGGAAAAGAAGATGAACATATCTCGATGGTCACCCATAAAGTGTACAATATTAATAAAAAATGTTAAAAACAGCAATGAAGTTTCAAAGTCCAGGTGTTATCTTATATTCTAGATTCAAACCTCTTGGGTGTAAAGTATCAAGCTCAAAGATCCAACGTAATTCCTTCCTTTTCAGTAATTTCTGTCTATCCCCTCCCCTTCTAAGTGTTGGGACACAATCTATTATCCTGAATCTTAATTGATTCAACTGGTGGTTTTTCTCAATAAAATGTCTCGGTATTGGTAATTCAATCATTTTCTTCCTGATTGTGCTCTTATGCTTATTAATTCTCAATTTGATGGGCATAGTCGTTTCTCCTATATAAATTAATGAGCAGGGGCATGTGATCATGTACACGACAAAATCTGAATTACATGTGAACCTATGTCTGATGTTAAAAGTCTTCCCAGTGTAGGGGTGCTGGAATTTGTTCCCCTTCAGGATGTTGTTGCAATTGCAGCAATTTAAACATGGAAAATTTCAATTTTTAGGGGGGCAGAGCAATAGTTGTGTGTTCTTCTTTCTGCTGCCCACATCTGATTTAACCAATGTATCTCTAATATTTTTGGTCCTCCGATAGGACATAATAGGTGGTGCACTCAATGTGTCTCACTATGTCCCTTCGATACTATCGACCAATTTTTTCGCAAAATATTGCCAATATGGCCACTCAGGTTGCCAAAGGTTGAAATAAACTGTATACGTTCAACCTGTTTAGTCTTGGTTTTAGATTCTAAGATATCAGTATCTAGTCTATCTCTATGTTTCTGTACAAGATTTCTAGGGTAACCTCTCTTTTTAAACTTATTACACATCTGTGTCAACCTAATTTGTTTCTGTGTTGTGTCTGATGCAATTCTATCAACTCGTAACAGTTGACTCCATGGAAGAGACTCTATCATGTGTCTAGGATGGTTACTGTTATATATGAGGAAATTGTTTCTGTCTGTGGTTTTCACAAATAAATCCGTGGAGAATACTCCATCTTTCAGTTGTACCAATGTATCCAAGAACTGCAATTCCTGGTCAGAGCAAACCATAGTGAATTGCAGTGCTGGAATATGGCTATTTAACTCCAACAAGAATTGATCTAAACACAATCTATCCCCCTCCCAGATGACAAAAATGTCATCAATAAATCTCCAACAACAGCGGATGTGACCCATGTGTGAAGAGGTGTAGACATGCTCCTCCTCAAAAGTGGACATAAAGATGTTGGCATACGTTGGGGCCACATTGGACCCCATCGCTGTCCCTCTGAGCTGCAAGAAGAACTGGTCACCAAAGAGGAAATAATTCCTCCCGAGTACCAACTCAAGCAGCTGGAGGATGAAGCGTCTACACCCTGGGTCACATCCGGCGCTGTTGTGTTCGATGCTGGTATACAGGGATACAATGTCAAACGAGACTAGCAATAGTGGACCTCTAGCCTCAATGTTCTTTAATTTGCACAAAAAATCTGTCGTATCTTTGATATATGATTGTGCCTTGATGGCGAAATCTCTCAAAACTTTATCCAGAAAGATGGCAATGTTATTGAAAATTGAACCTCTTCCTGATACGATAGGTCTACCTGGGGGGGCATGTAGATTTTTGTGAATCTTAGGAAGTGTATATAGTACTGGAGTGATGGGTTCCTCTACCTTCAAAAAATGCTCTAATTGTTGGTCAATAATACCTTGTTCCACTGCAACATCAATAATCACTTTAATCTCTCTGAGTAAATCAGGTTTAGGGTCTCTGGGTAATAATTGGTATATTTCCATATCTGCCAGTTGTCTATAAATTTCTGATTCATATTTATTGCTATCTAAAATAACTGTGGCCCCGCCCTTATTGGCCTGTTTTATGGTAATCTCCTTATTGCTCATGAGTTCCTTCAAAGCCTTCCTTTCCTTTCTGGACAGATTTGAATTAATCCTAGTATCATGATTTGTACTCTCTTTTAATATCCTTATCTATTCTAACACAATCTTGGAAAACGTCTCAATGACTGGGCTAGAGGGAGGCATATATGTGCTAATCGGTCTAAGACCTAATTTGTTAGATTGAAAAATACAATTGGAATCAACCTTATCACAAACAGTAACACTCTCTTTAGAAAACAACACTTTAAGGTTCAGACGTCTAAAAAAACCTTTGAGGTCCAAATCTAATTGGAACCAATCAACATTAGTATCAAGACAAAATGAAAGTCCCTTCTGTAATACTTATACATAGTTACATAGTTACATAGTTAGTACGGCTGAAAAAAGACACATGTCCATCAAGTTCAACCAAGGGAAGGGAAAAGGGAAGGAAACATTTCTACACATAGGAGCTAATATTTTTTTGTTCTAGGAAATTATCTAACCCTTTTTTAAAGCCATCTACTGTCCCTGCTGTGACCAGCTCCTGCGGTAGGCTATTCCATAAATTCACCGTTCTTACTGTAAAGAAGCCTTGTCGCCTCTGCAGCTTGAACCTTTTTTTCTCCAGACGGAGGGAGTGCCCCCTTGTTTTTTGAGCGGGTTTTACAAGGAACAGGATATCACCATATTTTTTGTATGTGCCATTAATATATTTATATAAGTTAATCATGTCCCCCCTTAGTAGTCTTTTTTCAAGGCTAAATAGGTTTAATTCTTTCAATCTTTCCTCATAACTTAAATTCTCCATGCCCCTTATTAGCTTTGTTGCCCTTCTTTGTATTTTTTCCAACTCCAGGGCATCCTTTCTATGAACTGGAGCCCAGAACTGAACTGCATATTCTAGATGAGGCCTCACTAATGCTTTGTAAAGTGGCATTATTACATCCCTGTCCCACGAGTCCATGCCTCTTTTAATACACGACAATATCCTGCTGGCCTTTGAAGCAGCTGATTGACACTGCATGCTGTTATTGAGTTTATGATTTACAAGTACACCCAGATCCTTCTCAACAAGTGAATCCGCCAGTGTAGCGCCCCCTAGGACATATGATGCATGCAGGTTGTTGGTACCCAGATGCATAACTTTACATTTATCTACATTAAACTTCATTTGCCAAGTGGACGCCCAAACACTTAGTTTGTTTAAATCTGCCTGTAATTCATGAACATCTTCCATAGTCTGAACTATATTACATAGCTTGGTGTCATCTGCAAAAATAGAAATAGTGCTATTAATCCCTTCCTCTATATCATTAATAAATAAGTTGAATAATAGTGGTCCCAGCACTGAACCCTGGGGTACACCACTTATAACCGGGGACCATTCAGAGTAGGAATCATTGACCACAACTCTCTGGATACGGTCCTTGAGCCAATTCTCAATCCAATTACAAACTATATTTTCTAAACCTATAGTCCTTAATTTACCCATTAGGCGTCTATGGGGGACAGTGTCAAATGCCTTTGCAAAGTCCAAAAACACTAAATCCACAGCGGCCCCTCTGTCTAGACTTCTGCTCACCTCTTCATAAAAACAGATTAGGTTAGTTTGACAACTTCTGTCCTTAGTAAAACCGTGCTGGCTGTCACTTATAATGCTATTTATTGTCACATAATCCTGTATATAGTCCCTCAATAGCCCCTCAAACATTTTCCCCACGATGGATGTTAAGCTTACTGGTCTATAATTACCCGGGGAAGACCTAGAGCCCTTTTTGAAAATAGGCACCACATTTGCCCTGCGCCAGTCCCTTGGCACTATACCAGTCACTAGAGATTCTCTGAATATTATGAAAAGGGGGACAGAAATAACTGAACTAAGCTCTTTAAGAATTCTAGGGTGTAACCCATCTGGTCCCGGAGCCTTGTGCACATTTATTTTATTTAATTTAGCTTGGACCATCTCTACATTCATCCAATTCAGTATATCAACTGATATATTAACAGCACTGGCACCGGCTACATCAGCTGCTCTTTCTTCTGTTGTATATACAGAGCTAAAGAACCCATTTAGTAACTCTGCCTTCTCTTGATCCCCTGTGATCAACTCCCCATTACCATTATCTAGGGGTCCTACATGTTCAGACCTTGGCTTTTTTGCATTTATATGCTTGAAGAATTTTTTTGGATTTGTTTTACTATCCTTGGCCACCTGCCTTTCATTTTGTATTTTTGCTAATTTTATTACATTTTTACAGATTTTATTAAGCTCTTTATATTTTACAAAGGCTACAGCTGTACCCTCAGATTTGTATTTTTTAAATGCCCTTTTTTTGTCATGTATTGCCCCTTTCACAGAAGGTGTAAGCCATGTGGGGTTTAATTTGAGTCGTTTATACTTATTACCTGTAGGAATAAATTTTGCACTATAATAACTCAAAGTAGATTTGAAAATCTCCCATTTATCATTTGTTCCATTATTTGACATTAGTTCTTCCCAGTCTATATCCTGAATTGCAGCCCTCATCCTGGGGAAATTGGCTTTCTTAAAATTAAATGTTTTTGCCCTCCCAGCCTGCGTTTGTTTTTTACAGTATAGGTAAAATGTAACTATATTGTGATCACTGTTACCGAGGTTTTCACGAACATTGACATTCCCAACAAGATCTGCATTATTAGAAATGACCAGATCCAACAGAGCTTCACCTCTAGTCGGGTCTTCCACAAACTGGCCCATAAAATTTTCCTGCAACAGGTTGAGGAAATGTCTCCCCTTTGCAGTTGAAGCCGAACCATGACACCAATTAATATCCCGGAAATTAAAATCTCCCATTATCACTACAGTACCCGCCTGTGCAGCCCGCTCCATCTGTTTATATATCTGACCTTCCATCTCCTCAGTTATATTGGGGGGTCTATAGATTACACCAAAAGTAATTTTTTCAGTGTTTACCTCCCTTTCTAGTTCCAC
Organism: Rhinoderma darwinii; assembly: GCF_050947455.1. Taxonomy (NCBI): domain Eukaryota; kingdom Metazoa; phylum Chordata; class Amphibia; order Anura; family Rhinodermatidae; genus Rhinoderma; species Rhinoderma darwinii. Next base: position 404,865,689 of record NC_134689.1, read on the forward strand.
CCACAAGGTTTCAACCTCCTCACAGTCTTCACCCACTATTGTCTCTTTCACACTCGCCTTCATATCACTTCTCACATACAGACATACACCACCACCTTTCCTATTTGTCCTGTCTTTACGAAAAAGTGTAAAACCCTGTAGATTTACAGCCCAGTCATGTGAAGAGTCCAGCCATGTTTCAGCAACACCAACTATATCTATATTTTCTTCCAGTATCAAGGCCTCCAGCTCCCCCATTTTGCTTGCTAGACTTCTGGCATTTGTGAACATACACTTTAACTTGCCTGTCAGTTTTTCACTTTTATTATCAGAAATGTGATTTGACATTAATCGGTCCTTTTTATTTACACTGATGTTTTGTAACAAAAGGATCTCCTTATCTTGTTGTCTAGTCCTCTACCCACATTCTGTTTCTCCCCCCACCAATATAGTCTGACCCCTCTCTAACCTGGCTACCCCTTTTTTTTCTACATTGACCTCCCTCCTCAGCCCTAGTTTAAATACTCCGCCACCCCAGCTAGAATTCTCTCCCCCAGCACAGCGGACCCCCTTCCATTTAGGTGCAAATCATCTGCAGAATACAGTTTGTACCCCAATGAAAAGTCAGCCCAGTGCTCTAGGAACACAAATCCTTCTCCTCTACACCAAGACTTCAGCCATGCATTTAACTCCCTAAGCTCCCGCTGTCTTTCCTGTGATGCGCATGGCACAGGCAGTATTCCTGAGAATACAACCTTGGAGGTCCTTCCCTTCAGCTTGTAGCCTAGTTCTTTAAAATTATTCTTAAGGCTCCTCCACCTACCATTTATTCTGTCGTTGGTACTTGTAGTTGGTCATTCGTAAGATCAATAGAAGAGATATTTACCACTATGTTTTCGTTCTTGGGGGATTCCTCCTCATCGGGGGTCTCGATCTCGAGCGGAATTGGCCTCTTCCATTGCTGTTGGTGTTTCCGTCCCCCCCTCCTAGACCGTCCATGTTTCCAAGTGGACCTTTGTCTAAAAAAGGTACGTGGTTAGCTTCATCAGTGGAATCGGAATCGCCTGTGGTATACAGAAAATTGCCACTCCCCTGTTTCCTTGATTTCCTGCGTCTCTGGGGAGGACCATATACATTGGTACTTTGCCAATTATAGATTTTACCATTTCGATAGTCCTCCAAATCACGATGCCATTTATCTCTCTTCGTTCTCTCTATTTCCATTTTCACTCTATCCAGATTAGTGGAGATTTTCTCCTTTAGAGAACCAAAGATCTGCTCATTAGAGGATTGGACAATTAATGCTTCAACTTCCTTTTATTTATTATCAATCGACACAATTTCCGATTGTAGGTACTCCACATTAAGAAGAATCAAATCAAACGCATATTTGTTAGATATGTGCTAAAACTTCGTGCAGAAGTATTCGTTGTTTGGAAAAAGATTCGGGCGTAGATGTGATCTCAAGCCCCTGGGGATCCTCTGTGCCTTGTAGTACTCCAACAATGTAGATAAATGTAACTCAAGTGAAATTCTTCTCTTCGCTTCACTTTCGTATTGCCTTTTCAAGGCATCCATTGATGGTGTGCTCAGGAACGCTGAATCATACGTTGCACTCTGTACAATCCTCAATGCATCTTCATTGCTGTACGCAAATGTGTTTGACATACCTTGCAAAGGTGGTGTAGTAATATCTCGGGGAATCAGACCCATAGCACTGGGTGGATTCGGATTCATGATCAAAGTGCCCGCTTCTGTGGTTTGATATGAAGCAAAATGAAAGGTTTTGAAGCAGCACAAATGCTGAGTCTGGCACGGTGCACGCTGTCAAGCCAGGCAAACCCACTCCGGCATGTTGTAGAATTCCAAGTAAAATAGTCGAACAACAGCACACGTCTCCAGATGATCAAAGTGGTTTTATTGTCAAAACATCCACGACAAACAGGCAACGTTTCGACCTATAGTGAATGTGGGGTCTTTGTCAAGCCTAACATTACATCTAAAAACATCATACTAAATAGGTGAATTCAAATAATCACATGGTACATTGCAGCCAGTGAGAATCGTGATCCCGGTCTCCCAGGTGAATCATACATTAGTCTAGATGACAACCAACAACTTGTTACATAATAATACAAAAAGTGTATAAATCTGACATACAATACATCTTCAATCCATAGTAAGTATTTAAGACATCAATTGTTAATCTTGGAGTAGAAAACGAAGAAGGGAAGTCCACCACACTCCAGGTTCCAGCTCCGATCCCAGGACGCCACCGCGCATGCTCCGCAATCAGTGCATCTCAACGGCATAATAAAAACAGAAGTATTACAAAAACATCTCTTTCACGCAGGTGCCTATAGAGGGTATAATGTCCTCAATCTCACATTATGTGGTTCAGAAGTAACAGTCCACACAATGTGATAGTAATCACATGGGGAAACGCTATAGAATGTAATCTCATGTTGTCAAGGACGCCATCACTACGTGACGACAAGTCACCTGTGTCCAGGCGTCCACTAAAAATGAGAAATGGAAAAGGTAAATTTAACCTGTACCTAACCGATTATACGGGTCAAAAAGTGGTAAGATCTTGAAGTCATCAGTTGTGTTAAATCGCCTATATAAATTGGATCACATGGGTCACATCCGCTGCTGGTGGAGATTTATTAATGACATTTTTGTCATCTGGGAGGGGGATAGATTGTGTTTAGATCAATTCTTGTTGGAGTTAAATAGCCATATTCCAGCACTGCAATTCACTATGGTTTGCTCTGACCAGGAATTGCAGTTCTTGGATACATTGGTACTACTGAAAGATGGAGTATTCTCCACTGATTTATTTGTGAAAACCACAGACAGAAACAATCTCCTCATATATAACAGTAACCATCCTAGACACATGATAGAGTCTCTTCCATGGAGTCAACTGTTACGAGTTGATAGAATTGTATCAGACACAACACAGAAACAAATTAGGTTGACACAGATGTGTAATAAGTTTAAAAAGAGAGGTTACCCTAGAAATCTTGTACAGAAACATAGAGATAGACTAGATACTGATATCTTAGAATCTAAAACCAAGACTAAACAGGTTGAACGTATACCGTTTATTTCAACCTTTGGCAACCTGAGTGGCCATATTGGCAAAATTTTGCGAAAAAATTTGTCGATAGTATCGAAGGGACAAAGTGAGATTGACACATTGAGTGCACCACCTATTATGTCCTATCGGAGGACCAAAAATATTAGAGATACATTGGTTAAATCAGATGTGGGCAGCAGAAAGAAGAACACACAACTATTGCTCTGCCCCCCTAAAAATTGAAATTTTCCATGTTTAAATTGCTGCAATTGCAACAACATCCTGAAGGGGAACAAATTCCAGCACCCCTACACTTGGAAGACTTTTAACATCAGACATAGGTTCACATGTAATTCAGATTTTGTCGTGTACATGATCACATGCCCCTGCTCATTAATTTACATAGGAGAAACGACTATGCCCATCAAATTGAGAATTAATAAGCATAAGAGCACAATCAGGAAGAAAATGATTGAATTACCAATACCGAGACATTTTATTGAGAAAAACCACCAGTTGAATCAATTAAGATTCAGGATAATAGATTGTGTCCTAACACTAAGAAGGGGAGGGGATAGACAGAAATTACTGAAAAGGAAGGAATTACGTTGGATCTTTGAACTTGATTCTTTACACCCAAGAGGTTTGAATCTAGAATATAAGATAACACCTGGACTCTGAAACTTCATTGCTGTTTTTAACATTTTTTATTAATATTGTACACTTTATGGGTGACCATCGAGATATGTTCATCTTCTTTTCCCCTTTTTTTAATTAATAAAAAAAGTTTTTTATAAAAATATCTTGGATATTAAGATTTATTTTTTTTACAGTTGGGGACTACTCTGCTTGGAGGTTCGTTCACCACACACCAGCGGGCATACGACCAGGACGAGGACTATACAGATTTTCTCTTCTCTTGTTTATTGTGAGTGTTTGTGCATTCATTATGGAGAACATAGAGGTCTCAATGGGGACATTATAAGTGATGATCGATAATCTACTAGAAGTCTAGTGTATTATGCGGTATACATATTCGATGTATTCCATCGAATGTATGTTACGAGCATTCCCTGTAATTATTTTCTGACCACTTTTCGTGATCCAATTTATATAGGCGATTTAACACAACTGATGACTTCAAGATCTTATCACTTTTTGACCCGTATAATCGGTTAGGTACAGGTTAAAATTACCTTTTCCATTTCTCATTTTTAGTGGACGCCTGGACACAGGTGACTTGTCGCCACATAGTGATGGCGTCCTTGACAACATGAGATTACATTCTATAGCGTTTCCCCATGTGATTGCTATCACATTGTGTGGACTGTTACTTCTGACCACATAATGTGAGATTGAGGACATTATACCCTCTATAGGCACCTGCGTGAAAGAGATGTTTTTGTAATACTTCTGTTTTTATTATGCCCTTGCGATGCACTGATTGCGGAGCATGCGCGGTGGCGTCCTGGGATCGGAGCTGGAACCTGGAGTGTGGTGGACTTCCCTTCTTCGTTTTCTACTCCAAGATTAACAATTGATGTCTTAAATACTTACTATGGATTGAAGATGTATTGTATGTCAGATTTATACACTTTTTGTATTATTATGTAACAAGTTGTTGGTTGTCATCAAGACTAATGTATGATTCACCTGGGAGACCGGGATCACGATTCTCACTGGCTGCAATGTACCATGTGATTATTTGAATTCACCTATTTAGTATGATGTTTTTAGATGTAATGTTAGGCTTGACAAAGACCCCACACTCACTATGGGTCGAAACGTTTCCTGTTTGTTGTGGATGTTTTGACAATAAAACCACTTTGATCATCTGGAGACGTGTGCTGTTGTTCGACTATTTTACTTGGATATCCACAGGATATGTCATAAATGTCAGATAGATGCAGGTCCCACCTCTGGGACCCGCACTTATCTCTAGAACGGGGCCCCCTAAACCCCGTTTTAGCTTTCTGTGCTCCCCCGGCCACTTGATTACATGTGGAGTTACTGAAACAGCGTAACTCGCGGAGCTACGCTGTTTCCGTAATTCCCATAGAACTGAACAGTAGTTACGGAAACAGCGTAGCTCGCATGCTACGCTGCTTCCATAACTGCCATTCACTACTATGGGAGTTAGGGAAACCGCGTGGTTACACTGTTTCAGTAACTCCACATGTAACCAAGTGGCCGCTGGTTCAAGTCCCCTAGGGGAACTAATAAAATGTGTAAAAAAATAAATGTTAGATAACTTTTTAGGAGTGTAAAAAAAAAAAACCTTTTCCCATTTTTCCACAAGCACAATGTAAAAAATAAAATAATTTCGTCCCGCAACAAAATAAGCCCTCACACCGCTCAATCGATAAAAAAAGTTTTGGCTCTCAGAATGTGGTAAAACAGAATAAATTATTTTTTAACAAAAAATTGTTTTCCTATTTTCTGTTGTCTAAAACCTTATGGTGCGTCTTATGGTCCGAAAAATAAGTTATATACGTTTTTCACATATTTTACTACTTTTACAAAGAGAACTATTTGTTAAAAAAAAAATGTTGTTTCACCGCATTCCGAGAGACATAACTTTTTTTATATTTTTGTCTAAGCGGTGTGAGGGCTTATTTTTTGCGGGAGGCGCTGTAGCTTTTATTGGTACAATATTTTGGTACATGCAACTTTTTGATATTTTTTTATCATTTTTTTTTTAGAGCTAATGTGAACAAAAACAGCGATTTTGGCTATTTACTTTTTTTTTTACGGCCTTCACAGTCAGTTAAATAAGAAGTAATAAAAAGTACCAACATTGCCCACGTGGACAGCCGTTTTAATATTTTTTCCCGTTATACAAGAGACAGTCTTTGAGTAAACAGAGTAAGGGCCAGTTCACATGTTGCGTAAATACTGCGGATTTCCCGCAACGGAATTTGTTGCAGAAAATCTGCAGCAAATACAGTAGCAGCAAAGTGGATGAGATAAAACAAATCTCCTCCACACGCTGCGTAAATACTGAGCGTAAAAAACTGACCTGCGGTGCAGAGTTTTATTCTGCAGCATGTCAATTGTATTTGTGTAAACGCGCCTTATTTGTTGCGGGTTTTCCCCGTTGTATTCAATGGGAGGTAAATTCCGCAACAAAATAGCAGTTGTGTTTTTTGCAGCGGGTTCGCAGCGATCCTGCCACAAAAAAACGCCACTCAGTTCTGTTCCAACTGGGCGTTTTTTAATACGGCCACAAAAAAGGAGTGCATGTCACTTCAGCTGTTTTTGAGGCAGTTCTTCATAGACTCTATAGAAAAACAGCTCCAAAAACGGCTGTTAAAAACGCAGTGAAAAACGCGAATTTGAATAAAAAAACGGCTGAAAATCAAGAGCTGTTTTCCCTTGAAAGCAGCTCCGTATTTTGAAATGTTTTTTACTTTGTGTGTGCACACACCCTTAAAAACACTAGTGTGTTTGTAAAGTTCTTTTTAAACTACAGGGGCTTTTGACGCGTATCCATCGCGTCTTTTGCCGCTCAAGAAATTAGGTGCGATTTTGGTGCATTTTGGGTGCGTTTTACGTGCCGAAGAATTGACCTGACACTACTATTTTTACGCGACACATTTTTTAACAAAACGCGTCGTATGCACTAACGGCGCGCTATACCATTGATGTCAATCGGACGCTTAAACCAAGCATTTTTTACGAGTTTTTCGTCAAATGCCAACAATACATAACAATGATAAATGGAGTGGGGGGCACCAAAGGGCAATTCCGCACAGGGCACCCTGTAGCCTTAGGCCGGCCCTGACTGTGAGTAAGGGAACGGCGCTGAATCGAGGTAAGGTGAGTAACACAAGGTTTATACATGTCTTTTTAGCATAGAATGGTTTTTGAACTTCTTTTATGATATTCAAAGATCTTTATGATATGTGTTCATCAATCCACTACGTAGGTATGATCTATTGAGATTTATAACAACAATAAAAAATTGTGTACATTTATTTAGACGTCAGAGCCCATTGTAAGGAAGCAATTACCTTAAAGCAAACTATGAAATAAAGCTTCGAGCAACATAATTACAAATAATAGATGAATACTGAAAATCTAATGTATGCTTCACTTAAGATGATCACAATGGTGTGGTCAGAAATGTGGGGTTGCAGTACTAGATTAGGAACCAACCAGGGCAACATCTGCATAGAGGTTGTATGTTCTTCTCATGTATTTAAGGGTTTCCTCCAATTCTTCATGTCAAGTTATTTGGCTTCCCATAAAAATTTACCCAAGGACATGTGAGATTTTTTTGTGAGCCCCATTGAGAAATGGTGATGAACACCAATAATGGTCTTTACTCCTACTTCATTATCTTCACTATTGAGCCACACCAGGGCTTTATATAAAACCCTATTAGCTGGTAAGAAGAACCAAGATCTCAGAAACCCAAGTCCAAGGTCTTCTAAAGAAGAGGGAGGGAGTACCCACAAGAAGTCATAGAGCCCATAAGTCACAACATATGGAGCCACAAGGTGAGGACATTCTAGACTACACAATCTCTGGATGGTTACTTTTTTCTTAACACCACTCCAACATACACTCTATCAAGGACTTATGATCTGTGTTGCCAACGCCTGTACTCCGATCCTTTTGGCATTAGTGCCCAATCTTTTAGACTAACACAAATACCATTATTTGAAACATTTATACAGGCAGTGAATTTATTTTTACAATTTAAACGTACACTTTCTACACTGAAATTTTTGGAATAGACTTTATCTACTCATATTTTAGGGGATGGCAGGCTTTCTCACAGCTGACATCAATACTGAAAAGTGGATGTGTGATGCAAAGGAAGTGTCCTCTGAGAGTGAATTGTTACCTCAGTCACAGAATCTGAGTATTACCAGTGCATTCAAGCATCTCACCAAATCCTATAAAGATCACACCAGATCGTGGTGGGAGGTTCAAACCATTGAGACCCATCTCAAAAAGGAAGGGTGTTGGATTTTGGGCCTAAGCCTAGTGGGTGTCACGGCGTGGGGTGTGGACCCACTGGGCTGTACCGCGTAGCGGGATAGCAGCTGGCCAAACAGGTACAGTACCATGTCTATAGTCCAGAAAGGGTACCTGAGGCAATGTAGACATTAGCGGTGATTCAGGCTTAAGATGAGGCTCCGGCAGTAGACAGACACCCGGCGGGGTGTGACACAGTAGATGCAGTGGAAGACACAACTCAACTTCAACTCTAGATAGCACAGAGGCACGGTAGCACGGGATACAGGGTACAGGCAGCAGGAGCGGGTAACACTGGGAACTGGAAAACACTAGGAGACTATTTGCAAGACAAACTATAGGTAACACAACAATGCTCAGGCAATGATCAAGAGGGCAGAGCCCTTTTTAAAGTCCAGCAGCATTCTGGGCTAATTGAAAATTCTCTGCAACTGGACGCGCACCGGCCCTTTAAGACCGGGCGCGCGCGCCCTGAGTGAGAGAGTGTACAGACCAGGAAGTGAGTGCCGGCGTCTCTCAGGATTGAGATGCCGCCGAGAACTCACACGTCCATGGCCGCGGCCGTCAGAGGGTGTCAAGACGACGGTCCGTGGCCATAGACGTTACAGTAGGACCACAGGAGAAGTTTCCGATACGAGATCCTTTATCATTTGCTTGACTAAAGGGATGGTGTATCCTATAACCTGCGTTTGTGAGATGCAGTATGTGGGAAAGACTAAAAGAGAATTTAGGCGGAGAATTAGGGATCACGTATGCGACATTGATAGGAAGGAAGATACCTATGTCTCTAGGCATGTATGGGAATGCCATTGGTACTTAAATTCCAGGGGATGGAACATGTTCAACCACTTGTTAGAGGGGGTGATTGGGATAGGAGGATTTTGCAGAAGGAGGCCCAGTGGATCTTCAGGATGCAAACCATCAGACCACTGGGCCTTAATAAACAAATATCCTATCTCTCCTTCCTTTAAATGTGGCAATCTTTTTCCTTTGTACCTATCTCTCTGTCTTCTTTGGGACATTATAATCCTCATAAATTTATATCTAATCTACGTGTCTGCACGTCACCTCACATACAAAGATTTAATACCCTTTAGTCTATACAATGTAAGAGGGGGAACATAGAGGGGCAGTCTCTATAGGTTTACCCACTACATCCAATGCCTACATATTCTTAGATTCATTGTATTATACGATTTAGGGTTAACATTCTATCCTTATCTGTCAAGAAGCCCTCTCTATCCATCTGTTACCAGTTTTAACACTCTCAGAACATTTACTTCGTTATTCATTCATTTCCTCGCTGTGTTGTTCTTTAGCGGTGTATGTTCGGCCGCCTGAAGCTCCCCTGGTGATCACTGATGCTGTATGCATCTACTCAATTGGTCGCGACGTTACTAAAGGGCCGTCCCATCTAGTGGGCGTCAGCTTGACGTAAAAAACACACCAATTGGTGTAGGTCCCGATGACGCGACTGGATTAGGCGGGGCTAAGCCTTATTAGGCTCTAGGGTTTGCCCGGTGCATGCTAGACCAGTCATCAGTGCCTAGAGCATGCCGGGAAACATAACACAGCATAATATGTGTTGTCCGGCATTTAGAAATATTTAGGCAATTTATACCCCTAAGTACGCTCCCCTTATGTCATAGGGGCACAGAAACGCGTAGGGAATTTTGCTTTTCTTTGGCAAACAGACCAGCATTACATTTGTTATTGCCTTTGTAGAGTGTCGTAGTGCCACATGAACGATACTATGATATCTTTGACATTTCATCAAAGGCTTGGGAATTTTGCATCACTATGGCAAACAGACCAGCTGTAAAGGATCTGCCAGGTACTACGTCTGTGTATACTCCCGGGATTAATCAGTCGACACCTGAGGCCAGACCTCTTAGACTGACACCGGCTCCCACCAACCAGGGTGGCAGGCTCAGGAGTGGGAGAGCCTATCACGGCCTGGTCAGTCGGAGTTAGCTCCGCCCCCTGTCCATTTATACCTGCCGTGTTCTCTTCCTCAGTGCTTGTTATTCTTCTTGGATTCCTTTCCCCACTTCTGCCTTGCTCCAGCCTGCTTCTGCTGTGCTTCTGCCTTGCTTCAGTTCCGCTTATCCTGCTTCGCTTTGCCCCTGGCTTGCTTCCTGCTCCGTGCTCTCGTTGGTATACTCCACTACATCCTGATCCTGACTGACTCATTCACTGCTCCGTTTCCTCGCGGCGTTCCGTGGGCTACTGCCCCTTCCCTTGCGTGTTCCCTGTTTGTTCTCCCTTGCACTTAGACAGCGTAGGGACCGCCGCCAAGATGTACCCCGTCGCCTAGGGCGGGTCGTTGCAAGTAGGCAGGGACAGGGCGGTGGGTAGATTAGGGCTCACTTGTTCCCTTCACCTCCTTCCTGCCATTACATAATAACAAGCCCATACCTAGTCTACCATTTCTCCTACGCTGACGCTATCATGGACCCCCTTGAGACCCTGACCCAGCAGATGCAGGGCCTCTCCCTACAGGTCCAGGCCCTGGCTCAGAGGGTCAACCAGGGTGACGCTGCCTTAGTAGTACCCCTCACCTCACCTCTAGAACCCGATCTCAAGTTACCTGACCGGTTCTCAGGGGACCGTAAGACTTTTCTCTCCTTCCGGGAGAGTTGCAGACTTTCTTTCCGCCTAAAACCTCACTCCTCAGGTTCCGAGAACCAGCGGGTGGGTATCATTATATGCCGACTCCAGGAAGGGCCCCAAGAGTGGGCCTTCTCCTTGGCTCCTGACGCCCCTGAACTTTCCTCCGTTGATCGTTTTTTCTCTGCCCTCGGACTCATTTACGACGAAACTGACAGGACTGCCTTAGCCGAGAGTCAGCTGGTGACCTTACGTCAGGGTAGGAGACCTGTTGAGGAATACTGTTCTGATTTTAGAAAGTGGTGCATAGCTTCTCGGTGGAACGACCCGGCCCTAAGGTGCCAGTTTAGGTTAGGATTATCTGACGCCCTGAAGGATCTGCTGGTTAGCTACCCCTCTTCTGACTCCCTAGACCAGGTTATGGCCCTAGCAGTACGACTTGACCGACGTCTCAGGGAACGTCAGCTTGAACGTTTCAATGTGTTCCCCTCTGACTTCCCTGCGATTCCCCCCGAGGTCCCGTCTCCTCGCTCTTCCACGGAGGACTCGGAGGTACCTATGCAACTCGGGGCCTCCATGTCCCCTCGACAACGTAGAGAGTTTCGCAGGAAGAATGGTCTCTGCTTCTATTGTGGGGACGACAAGCATCTACTGAACACCTGTCCCAGGCGCAAGAATAAACAGCCGGAAAACTTCCGCGCCTAAGTGATCATCGGGGAGGTCAATTGGGCGCACAGGTATTCCCCGTTAATGTGAAACGCAATAACATTTTGCTTCCCTTTCAGGTCTCGTTTGCTGGCCGGTCTGCCACTGGCAGTGTCTTCGTGGATTCTGGCTCATCTGCTAATATCATGTCTGTGGAATTTGCTATGTCTCTAAAAATGCCTTTAATTGATTTGCCTTATCCTATCCCAGTAGTGGGTATCGACTCCACTCCTCTTGCTAATGGTTATTTTACTCAGCATACTCCTGTTTTTGAACTCCTTGTTGGCTCCATGCATTTGGAGCAGTGCTCTGTACTGGTGATGCAGGGATTATCGTCCGATCTGGTATTAGGTCTTCCCTGGTTGCAGCTGCATAATCCCACGTTTGATTGGAATACTGGGGATCTCACCAAATGGGGTAGTGAATGCCTGATGTCATGTCTTTCGGTTAACTCTATTTCTCCCCGGGAGGAGGTAAACACGCTTCCTGAGTTTGTTCAGGACTTCGCTGATGTGTTTTCTAAGGAGGCCTCCGAGGTGTTGCCCCCTCATAGAGATTACGATTGTGCCATCGATTTGGTGCCTGGTGCCGAGCTTCCTAAGGGTAGGATATTTAATCTTTCATGTCCTGAACGTGAAGCTATGAGGGAGTATATCCAAGAATGCCTGGCCAAGGGTTTCATTCGCCCCTCGACTTCTCCTGTAGGTTCTGGCTTCTTCTTCGTGGGGAAGAAGGATGGTGGTCTTAGGCCGTGCATTGATTATCGGAACCTGAATAAGGTCACTGTAAGGAACCAGTATCCCCTTCCTTTAATTCCGGATCTTTTTAATCAGGTTCAGGGGGCCCAATGGTTTTCTAAGTTCGATCTACGGGGGGCATATAACCTTATCCGCATCAAAGAGGGGGATGAGTGGAAAACTGCGTTCAACACACCCGAAGGTCATTTCGAATACCTGGTCATGCCCTTTGGGTTGTGTAATGCCCCTGCCATCTTCCAGAATTTTATTAATGAAATTCTGAGAGATTACCTGGGTAATTTTCTTGTAGTGTACCTTGATGACATACTGGTGTTTTCCAAGGACTGGTCCTCCCACGTGGAGCATGTCAGGAAGTTCCTCCAGGTCCTCCGGGAAAATAATCTGTTTGCGAAGACCGAAAAATGTGTGTTTGGGGTACAGGAGATACCATTTTTAGGTCAAATCCTCACTCCTCATGAATTCCGCATGGACCCTGCCAAGTTTCAGGCTGTGGCGGAATGGGTCCAACCTGCCTCCCTGAAGGCGCTACAGTGTTTTTTGGGGTTCGCTAACTATTACAGGAGATTTATTGCCAACTTCTCGGTCGTCGCTAAGCCTCTTACGGACCTTACTCGCAAGGGTGCTGATGTCCTCCATTGGCCCCCTGAGGCCGTCCAGGCTTTTGAGACCCTCAAGAAGTGCTTTATCTCGGCCCCCGTGCTGGTTCAGCCCAACCAAAGGGAGCCATTTATTGTGGAGGTTGACGCATCCGAGGTGGGAGTGGGGGCCGTCTTGTCCCAGGGTACCAGCTCCCTCACCCATCTTCGCCCCTGTGCTTACTTCTCTAGGAAGTTTTCGCCCACAGAGATTAACTATGATATTGGCAACCGCAAACTTTTAGCCATTAAATGGGCTTTTGAAGAGTGGCGTCACTTCCTGGAGGGGGCCAGACACTAGGTAACGGTCCTTACTGACCACAAGAATCTGGTTTTCCTAGAATCTGCCCGGAGGCTTAATCCTAGACAAGCTAGTTGGGCACTATTCTTTACCAGATTTAATTTCTTGGTTACCTATAGGGCTGGGTCCAAAAATATTAAGGCTGATTTCCTAGAACAAAAAAATATTAGCTCCTATGTGTAGAAATTTTTCCTTCCCTTTTCCCTTCCCTTGGTTGAACTTGATGGACATGTGTCTTTTTTCAGCCGTCCTAACTATGTAACTATGTAACTGTCACGTAGTTTCATGGCCAATCCTCCTTCCGAGAAGGATCCTGCTTTTATTTTACCCCCTGGTATAATCGTTTCTGCCACTGATTCTGATTTAGCTTCTGACATCGCGGCTGATCAAGGTTCAGCTCCTGGGAACCTCCCTGGGGACAAACTGTTTGTCCCCCTGCAATACCGGCTAAGGGTACTCAGGGAAAACCATGACTCTGCACTATCTGGTCATCCTGGCATCTTGGGTACCAAACACCTCATTACCAGAAACTATTGGTGGCCTGGGTTGCCTAAAGACGTTAGGGCTTACATCGCCGCTTGTGAGGTTTGTGCTAGGTCCAAGACCCCTAGGTCCCGACCTGCGGGCTTACTATGTTCCTTGCCCATTCCCCAGAGACCTTGGACCCATATCTCCATGGATTTTATCACCGATTTGCCTCCATCTCAGGGCAAGTCAGTGGTGTGGGTGGTAGTAGACCGCTTCAGCAAGATGTGCCCCTTAAGAAACTACCTAACGCCAAGACGTTAGCTTCTTTGTTTGTTAAACACATTCTGCGTCTCCATGGGGCCCCAGTCAATATTGTTTCTGACAGAGGGGTACAATTTGTTTCCTTATTTTGGAGAGCTTTTTGTAAAAAGTTGGAGATTGATCTGTCCTTCTCCTCCGCCCTCCATCCCGAAACTAATGGCCAAACGGAAAGGACTAACCAATCCCTGGAACAATATTTAAGGTGTTTCATCTCTGACTGTCAATTTGATTGGGTCTCATTCCTTCCCCTCGCCGAATTTTCCCTAAATAACCGGGTCAGTAACTCGTCAGGGGTCTCCCCGTTTTTCTGTAATTTCGGGTTTAACCCAAGGTTCTCCTCCGTTTCTCCTGGTTGTTCCAATAATCCCGAGGTAGAGGACGTTCATCGGGAACTGTGCACAGTCTGGGCCCAGGTTCAGAAGAACCTAGAGGCGTCCCAGAGCGTACAAAAGATTCAGGCTGATAGTAGACGTTCTGCTAACCCCCGGTTTGTCGTCGGGGATCTGGTCTGGTTGTCGTCCAGGAACTTGCGCCTTAAGGTCCCGTCCAGGAAGTTTGCTCCCCGATTTATTGGACCTTATAAGATCATTGAAGTCCTCAACCCTGTATCCTTCCGTCTGGAGCTGCCCCCATCCTTTCGCATACATGACGTCTTCCATGCCTCCCTCCTTAAATGCTGCTCCCCGTCCTGGTCCCCCTCGAGGAAACCTCCTGTTCCCGTTCTCACCCCTGAGGGGGTGGAATTCGAGGTGGCCAAGATTATGGACAGTAGGATGATCCAGGGCTCCCTCCAGTACCTGGTCCATTGGAGAGGATACGGGCCGGAGGAGAGGACTTGGGTACCTGCTCGTGATGTTCACGCTGGGGTATTGATCAGGAGGTTCCACCTTCTCTTCCCCACTAAACCGGGTCCTCTTAGTAAGTGTCCGGTGGCCCCTCATAAAAGGGGGAGTACTGTAAAGGATCTGCCAGGTACTACGTCTGTGTATACTCCCGGGATTAATCAGTCGACACCTGAGGCCAGACCTCTTAGACTGACACCGGCTCCCACCAACCAGGGTGGCAGGCTCAGGAGTGGGAGAGCCTATCGCGGCCTGGTCAGTCGGAGTTAGCTCCGCCCCCTGTAAATTTATACCTGCCGTGTTCTCTTCCTCAGTGCTTGTTATTCTTCTTGGATTCCTGGCCCCACTTCTGCCTTGCTCCAGCCTGCTTCTGCCGTGCTTCTGCCTTGCTTCATTTCCGCTTATCCTGCTTCGCTTTGCCCCTGGCTTGCTTCCTGCTCCGTGCTCTCGTTGGTATACTCCACTACATCCTGATCCTGACTGACTCATTCACCGCTCCGTTTCCTCGCGGTGTTCCGTGGGTTACTGCCCCTTCCCTTGCGTGTTCCCTGTTTGTTCTCCCTTGCACTTAGATATCGTAGGGACCGCCGCCAAGTTGTACCTCGTCGCCTAGGGCGGGTCGTTGCAAGTAGGCAGGGACAGGGCGGTGGGTAAATTAGGGCTCACTTGTTCCCTTCACCTCCTTCCTGCCATTACACCAGCAATAAAATTTACTATTCTTGTATAGTGTCGCATTGATCTATGAGCCAAGTGAACCTTGAACCATCTCTATCAAGGACTTATGATCTGTGTTGCCAATGCCTGTACTCAGATCCTTTTGGCATTAGTGCCCAATCTTTTAGATTGAAAGACTAATGTGCCAGAGGCACAGTGAAACCCAATTTCCCAGCTACTAATTAAGTGTAAATAAAATGTAACTTTTAATGGTACGCTAATAAAAAGGTCCAAGGATAGACAACAAAGGGCACAATGAGTTAAAATTTAGCTACAAACGACTAGCACATGTTCTATGTGAACTCTGCCAAACTGTGGCAGGATAGAGTATGGTTGATGCTGAAGTGTGAATGCTTGTGTCAGCAGCTGCAGACTGCTGAACGTACGCTAGTATCACAGTGGATAGTAGTACAAAGGCTAGTCCGATATAGCAATTAAAATTATATTAGCCCCCCGAACATGTTTCGCTGTAGACACAGCGCCCTCAGGGGATCACAATGGGGCTTGTGAGCGCGTGTTCTACTTCCTCGTCATTTAAAAGCTCGGATGTGCCTCACACAGGATTCACCTGTGTGAGAACCAATGGGATTCCTCAAACAGCGGCGAACCTCCATACCACAAGATTGGCATACAAGTTAGCCAATCAGGGAGATGTGCATATGGTCCAATCAGTACGCGCGGCAGGCGCATGCGTGTAGCGTCCCAGGCTAGACTTAGCCGATTTGATATTTCAAAGGGTAAGTGCGCATGTCTGGGCACTTAGAGTCCGCGATCTGAAATTCTATACACTGGATTCAAAGGTAAGTGATAGATAGGTTCAGAGGGACAAATGCCTAAGTTAGATATAGAAGTCCATGTATAAGAGACTTAACTCCTGAGGTTAGGGAGGTCAGCAAGCTACATTAGGTATAAGAATCGTAAATAGTACCATTTGTATTGCTTAGTATATTGATACTATAGAGTAGTGGATCATATTCATTGAGAATGAATAGACCTAAGTATATATACATCTAAAAATACCTGACAATTCGTTGTATGAGGAAAATGATATTCATGAACGAATTCTATTACCGAGTGTCTCGATTTAACGAGGAAGAGGAATGCCATCGACCCAAATGGACAAACAAATTGGTGACAGTCTAATTTATTTATGAAATAAGGATACCACATATATTTACAGTAGTGATACAGTCAATATTATAGTAATATATCGACATACCGTCAATGGATGTGAATAAGTATACAAATGAGCATCCAGATACAAAGACTATAAGAAGGCTAGAAAAGTGAAGCCTTCGTTTAAACCATTAGGGCTTAAGGAGCTTAACCTATGGATCCACCTGGCTTCTTCCTGTAAAAGCTTTTTATCCAAATTTCCAGCTCTGGAACCCAATTTGATTTGGGTAATGCCCCAAAATTTGAGGGCACTAGTATTACCCTGATGAACGGATCTGATATGTTTAGAAAGAAGAGTATCCTCTTTGGTGTTAACAGTACTGATATGTTTTGAGATCCTCCTTTGGAGCTGTAGAATGGTCCTGCCCACATACAATTTGGGGCAAGGGCACTGGGCAGCATAGATAATACCACTGCTTTGGCAATTGATGAATTGTTTAATAGTAAAGCTCTTTCCATCAACTGGGTTGGAGAAAGTCTTGGTCGTGGGCATAAAAGGGCAGAAGGAACATCTGCCAAATGGGAAGGACCCATATGTGGGTGGTGGAAGCCAACTGTTACGCACGATGGAAGGTCTAGAATAATGGCTGTGTGTAAGGAATTCCTGAAGATTCTTACCTCTCCGATAGGTGATATTGGAAACACTAGAAATTGCATCACACAAATCTGAATCTTTAACAAAAATGTATCTTAAGCATGCATTATACCATCAGGTATAACTATCAATTAATCAGAATACCAAAAATATACCTGATATACAAATAACGTCGATAGACAACGAAATAACAAATATAAATCTTTATTATCCGATAAGGGAAAAATTACCCCCAAAATACATACATTTAAAACACAGAAAATTAAAAAAATTAAAAACACCCCGGATTGGAATGTCCGACATATCCCATAATAATAGCCATGAAATGTTACAATGTGTAAAGCTATAAAGTATTGCCTGAAGATCAGAAATTTAGAATGATCAACTAGCTATGACATGAGTATTTCACATATGTGGATATATAGAGCCACATCAATATCTGAATTGACTATTTATTTACCTGGGGTGGACATGATGAAAGCTACCCAATCCGAGGATTTAAATGTATGTATTTTGGGGGTAATTTTTCCCTTATGGGATAATAAAGATTTATATTTGTTATTTCACACAAATCTGAATCTGCCTGTAGGATGGACCAATGTTTTTGTAAAATATTCTTAATTTGATAGGAGCAACTGTCAAAATTCCCTATGCATCTGATAAGAGAGGGTTATTGCCCATTATCATTGTTAGGGTTGTTATTACTATTTCTACCATAGAGTAATTCATCTCTTGGGGTTGCCCTAGCTCTAGCATATGCTCTTTGCAGAGTCTTCTTTGGATATCCGCGTGCTAGGAACGTTTTGTATAATGTGTCGCAGTCGAGTTTAAAAGTATGTTCTTGCGAAAAATTCCTCTTGGCTCTCAAATACTGACGAATTGGAATGCCTTTCTTAAGAGCCGGTGGGTGGAAGCTCCCCCAATGTAAGAAACTGTTGGTAGAAGTTTATTTTCGAAAGATGTTGGTTTGGACACCGCCACCAGGATACAGAGAGATTTTAAGATCAAAAAAATAAATTTCGTTCGTGTGTATATTGTGAGTGAATTTCAAGCCAATGTGATTGTTGTTGATGATGTCCATAAAATCAGAAAAAATGGCAATATCACCATCCCAAAAAATGAGTATATCATCGATATACCTACCCAAAATAAAATGTGACATGTGAAAAAAAGTAAATCCTCATTGAAAATCAAAGTGTCTTCCCACCACCCTAAAAATAAATTTGCATAAGTGGGTGCACAAACTGTGCTCATGGCAGTGCCTTTAAGTTGGTGATAGAATTTGCTATCAAAAAGAAAATAATTGTGAGTGAGTAGGAATTTAAGTAATGATAAGGTAAATCTATTGTGTGTCTGAAACTGGGTCCCTTTAGTGTTTAAAAAGTGTTGCACAGCATTGAGGCCCAGGTCATGCTTGATGTTGGTATACAGTGACTCTACATCAATGCTGGCTATTAAAGTGTTGGGAGAAACAATTGGTCTACCGGGTATCGGTGAACCGTCTTTATGAATTTTGGGCAAAGCATAGAATGTTGCTAAAGTCGGATTGGGGTTGAACATTAACTTGAATTCTTCTAGAGAAATTAGGCCATTGGATTTAGCATTATTGAGTAAGGAGCGTAACTCCAGTAAATAGCAATCAGTGGGATTTTTATCTAAGATGATATAAGTAGATGTATTGTCCAAAAGGCTGTGGACCATCGTGACGTAGTCCACCCGGTAGACCAATTGTCTCGGGGAATGACAATTTAACACAGGGGATCAGCATGTATGTGGATGAGATTCTATCACCCTTCGTTACAGCCTTGCCTTTCTTCCTACAGAATACTAAGGGCACCCTCACCAGGATCCAGGAGATTAATGTTTCTTCGAACACTTTAATAGCCAGCATTGATGTAGAGTCACTGTATATCAACATCAAGCATGACCTGGGCCTCAATGCTTTGCAACACTTTTTAAACACTAAAGGGACCCAGTTTCAGGCATACAATAGATTTACCTGATCATTACTTAAATTCCTACTCACTCACAATTATTCTCTTTTTGATAGCAAATCCTATCACCAACTTAAAGGCACTGCCATGGGCACAGTTTGTGCACCCACTTATGCAAATTTATTTTTAGGGTGGTGGGAAGACACTTTGATTTTCAATGAGGATTTACTTTTTTCACATGTCACATTTTATTTTGGGTAGGTATATCGATGATATACTCATTTTTTGGGATGGTGATATTGCCCTTTTTTCTGATTTTATGGACATCATCAATAACAATCACATTGGCACGAAATTCACTCACACTATACACACGAACTAAATTCATTTTCTTGATCTTAAAATCTCTCTGTATCCTGGTGGCGGTGTCCAAACCAACATCTTTCGAAAAGAAACTGCTACCAACAGTTTCTTACATTGGGGGAGATTCCACCCACCAGCTCTTAAGAAAGGCATTCTAATTGGTCAGTATTTGAGAGCCAAGAGGAATTGTTCGGAAGAACATACTTTTAAACTCGAATGCGACACATTATACAAAAAATTCCTAGAACGCGGATATCCAAAGAAGATTCTGCATAGAGCGTAAGCTAGAGCTAGGGCAACCCCAAGAGATGAATTACTCTATGGTAGAAATAGTAATAACAACCCTAACAATGATAATGGGCAACAACCCTCTCTTATCTTTGACACCTGCTCCTATCATTTTAAGAATATTTTACAAAACCATTGGTCCATCCTACAGGCAGATTCAGATTTGTGTGATGCAATTTCTAGTGTTCCCAATATCACCTATCGGAGAGGTAAGAGTCTTCGGGAATTCCTTACACACAGCCATTATTCTAGACCTTCCATCGTGCATAACAGTTAGCTTCCACCCCCCACATATGGGTCCTTCCCATGTGGCAGATGTTCCTTCTGCCCTTTTATGCCCACGACCAAGACTTTTTCCAACCCAGTTGATGGAAAGAGCTTTACTATTAAACAATTCATCAATTGCCAAAGCAGTGGTATTATCTATGCTTCCCAGTGCACTTGACCCAAATTGTATGTGGGCAGGACCATTCAACAGCTCCAAAGGAGGATCTCAAAACATATCAGTACTATTAACACCAAAGAGGATACTCTTCTTTCTAAATATATCAGATCCGTTCATCAGGGTAATACTAGTGCCCTCAAACTTTGGGGCATTACCCAAATCAAATTGGATCCCAGAGCTGGAAATTTGGATAAAAAGCTTTTACAGGAAGAAGCCAGGTGGATCCATAGGTTAAGCTCCTTAAGCCCTAATGGTTTAAACAAAGGCTTCACTTTTTTTTGTATAAACTCTTTTTATTAAAGTAGACAAAGGCATATACATTTACATACATATGAACAGTGCATCAATTTTGCATAGTACATTATCACTGTTTGCCAGTGAACATTCACATCTTTACATAACATGAACTTATTATACCATGACATCATGTAGTTCTGAATGACAGCAGAATATTTAACATGCTTGACTACTCCGTTTTTCAGTACATACATTAAAACAAATAAACCAACTAACCACTGTGATCGTAGCTTAGGTAAAGGCTTGTGTATTAAGTATCTTAAGTATTAAATAGCATGGCTAACTTAAAAATCCCATTTGCGCCCACATTCCAGAATATTTCTATGCTACCTTCGTGCATCATCTCACATCCCCACTATGTCCTATCTCTATAATCTAACCATGGTTGCCAGATTTTCAGAAAAGATCCCCTATTTTTGTTTTCCCAACCCGCTAGTTCCTCTAGTCTGCAAATCTGGTGTAATTTGGATACAAGGTGAGCACGCGACAGAGGAGACGTCTCCTTCCAGTTTGTAGGAATCAATAGTTTAGCTGCAGCTATAATAAAAGTGGGGAGATTTTTAGCGGAAGGGGAGAAATCCCGAAGAGGCAACCAGAGTAAAACGAGTTCTTTCGTGAGGGCTATCGAGATAGAGCATACTTCTTGAATCAGAGCTTCAACCTCCTTCCAAAAACCTTGTACCTTCGAACATGACCACCATATATGAGAGATGCTCCCTACATCCGTCTCACACCTCCAACAGGTGTCCATTGGAGAAACCCGAATCTTATAAGTATTCAGACGTTCTATACCACCTTGTGAGTAATTTATATGAATTTTCCTGCATTCTAACACATCTTGAAAATCCATGTAAATTTCACAGGATGTTAGATCTCTCCCTTTCAGAAAAAACACATCCCAATTCTTTCTCCCAAGCGAAAATAAAACGTGGGGTAGCGTCTGACATAGAAGTAATCAGCTCTTTATATATCTTAGAGAGAGATTTTTTAGGGAGTGAGGGTAGCAAGGTATAATTCTCTAGCCATGTGGGGTCCAATTTACGGGCGTCCAATGACGTCTTCAGTTTCTGGCAGGTAGAGGAGAAATCTAAGATTTGTAGGCGGTTAGGTGGTGGAAGGTCCAGTTCTTTATGCAATGTTTCTAATGAAGTCATCTCTACTGAATCAAAAAGTCTAGCTATCTTCAGTGAATGGAGGTGCAACCATGTCTCTGGTACTTGAGTACAGGTCTTATTAACGAGGCAAGGAAGAATGGAAAGATGCATCAACCCCGAGAATTTATTATGGTGTATATGCAATGCCGATGAGGCCTGACACACCTCGAGCAAACCTCTAGTCATATCACTTTGTACCAGAGAACGAGAAGGAGTTTTTGTTGTTTTTGAACCCACCCAAAGATAGGAGGTCCGCTCCCTGCCTAATAGAAACCGTTCCAAGTCCACATGTGGAAAGGAGACATTGTTATTAACTAATTGTGCCCACCTCCCCAGTTGTATGGCCTTATAATAAGTTGGTATATGCGAGTCTAGGACGTTTTTTATTCCACAAAAATTCTGTCAGCAAAACGACGAAACCTTGAAAAATAATATGTGGGTATATCAATGGGTAAGGACTGTAGTACATACAGAACCTGTGGAAGAACAAATGTGGTAAGAAGGTTCTTTCTGCCTATCCACGACATATACGGGACCTTGAGGTTTTTTTTAAACTCGTTTTATTGAAAGAATTGTACAATACAAATGTCCATAGTACATAACAGAAAATAAACACATTTATGTAGTTATACAAATTTTGAACACAGAAGCATAGTGGCTATGGTGGTATTTAACATGTCATAACCTAATAGATCACATAGTTAACCCTCAGTAATAACATCCCAGCGGGCAAAATACTTTTCCAGGCCAATTTGAGTTATTTCAGACAAAATATAGAAATCCTATAAGTAACCAATCATGCAACATCCGCCCTCCTCAAGGTTGCAGCAACTGGTCCCTCAGGTCTGTGAATCTATGCGGAGTATACAGGGTACACGATGAATCACACCAAATCTGCCATATTTTATAAAATTTACCAATACACCCTCTTTTCTTATATAATACTCGCTCATATGGAATAATGGAATTGATCAACGATTTCCATTTCGTCACCTTAGGAGGTCTCTGATCCATCCACCGAAGTGCGATGGTTTTCCTTGCCATGAACAATACTTCTTGCAATAGAATACGCATGTGGAATGGCCACTGATTTTCAGGCAGCACCCCAAATAGACAAATCTTGGGTGAAAAGGGGATCGGCTGCTTCACCACTTCCTCAACCACTTTCAACACCTCCCCCAAAAGGAGGCCACCACTGGACAATCCCAGATCATATGCCAGAAATCAGATTTGGGAAAAAGGCACCTGTGGCATTCAGTGCTAGGATATCTGCCCATTCTATGCAGTCTCACCGGCGTGAGGTAACTCTGATGAACTATAGATAATTGAATCATTTTGTTATTTGCCGCCGGCGATACAGACATAGGAGATAAAAGTACATCCTCCCATTCCTCCCCTGTCAGATCTGGTATCAGGCTCTCCCATTTATCTTTTACCGGTAACTTGACATTGGCCAGTTTAGATTGTATAAGGGCCGTGTAGACAGCCGAGATGAGCCCCCGGGGGCCCTGTGATCTAAAAACTCCAATCAAAGGGAATCGTGAGAATTCGTGGTCTGACCTAGGGTATTGACTTGCGAGAGCATGTCGCAGCTGCAGATATCTATAGAAGCTTTTTCTAGGGATTTGGAAGTCCTCTTGCATTTGCGCAAAGGATTTAATGACATTATCCGTATACACATCCCCGACTCTACGTACCTCAAAGCCACCCCAGAAAGAGGGGGCCTGCCCCTCCATTAGATGTGAAAGAAGGGGATTATCCCATAGTGGCATGTCCACCTGTATATCTGCATATGCATAAATTTGTTTGGCAGCCGTCCATGCCTGCACTGCCACCTTGTGGATTGGGAGCATTTCTTTATAAGTTCCCGGGGAGCTTTCTAGCACTGGCCAAAGGTGTGTTAGATGCAAATATGTAGCGAGGTGCTGTTCCCTCATTGGTAACGGGTCCGGCCCCGTCCATAGCTGTAGATACCTCAACTGCCCAGCTAGATAGTACATAAACAAGTCCGGCAGTGCCATTCCCCCCTCCTGCTTAGGTCTCTGCAGAGTAGCCAAGCTAAGTTTGGATCTGTTGGATCCCCATATAAAAGCCGGGAATAATGCATGTAGGGATTTAAAAAAGGCCTTATATACTGGTATGGCTGCGTGCTCCAGAACATACAGACATTTTGGCAGAATAACCATTTTAATTAAATTTACGCGACCCGTCACTGCCAGTGGAAGTGCCCCCCACACCTTGAATTTGAGCTTAATATAGTCTAACAGAGGCAATATATTGGTGATTCGATCCTGCCTATGGTCTTGGTTTATGATAATACCCAGATATTTAAATGACGACACCACCTGCAGACCGTGCTCAGCATCCGCCCACCCCACTTCCTTCAAAGGCATGAAAAATGATTTGTTCCAATTAACATGTAGGCCAGAAAATCTACCGAATTGGTTCAGGATTTCAATAGCTAGCCCCAAGTTGTACTTCGGGTATGACATATACAATATCACGTCATCGGCGTACAAACTAATCCTCTCGTCCTCCCACCACTATTCCCCGATATTCTGGGTGCGTTCTGACACGTATCGCCAAACGCTCAATAGCTATTGCAAACAATAGCGGGGAGAGAGGGCACCCCTGCCTAGTACCTCTACGGAGTTGAAAATAAGGGGACATTATACCATTAATCAAAATTTGTGCCCTCGGATACTTACACAGGATTTTTATCCATTTAATGAAAATTGGGCCAAAACCAAACACCTGTAATGCTTCAAACAAATATGCCCACTCAACGGAATCGAAGGCCTTGGCCGCATCAAGAGATGCCATTGCCCAGTCCTCCTTCAGTGCCTCTCCTATTTGAGCCAAAATTTGAACCTTGCGTATATTGTCAGATGTGGACCTCCCCGGCATAAAGCCTGCCTGGTCCGGGTGGATGAGTTGTAATATCACCTTATTCAGTCTATTTGCCAGTACCTTTGCAAGTATCTTGTAGTCTAGATTCAGTAATGAAATAGGACGGTAAGAACTACAGTCCCTAGGGTCTTTGTCAGGTTTTAGTAACACTACAATTGTGGCATCATAGAAACTGTCCGGGAGTTTTCCCTCCCCCCGGGCATACGAATACATAGAGCATAATGGGGGAATGAGCTGGTCAGAATAACGAAGATATACCTCCAATGATACCCCATCCGGGCCCGATGAGTTACCCTTCGACATATCCCTCAATGCCTGTGTAACCTCGTCTTCCGTGATATCAAGTTCTAACATATCCCTGCCTGCCACATCTAACTGTGGAAATTTCAATTCCTCCAAGTATGATACACACTCGGACCAATCATACGTAGACTGGGAGGAGTATAAGTCCCTATAGAATTGGGTGAATCGGGCCGCTATACTAGGGGTATCAGTCAACTCACGGCCCTGACTGTCCTTAATCTTTAGTATTGCTGAGCTCTGAGAGCTGTGGTGAATTAAATGAGCCAGCAATTTACTTGATTGGTTTCCCAATTCAAAATAGGTTTGCCGAGCAAAAAAGAGTTTCCGATCAGCTTTTTCTTGTAGTAATAATAAGTATTTACGGCCCATCGTCAGCCATGAATGTTTATTTGCTTCCGATGGGTTTTCTATATATTCGCCCTCCAATGTTTTACATTGCTGTGCCAACTGACCCTCTTCCTTTGCCGCTTCCCTTTTTATGTAGGAGATTGTAGATCGCAAGCAACCTCTCAAGTAGGCCTTCAGGGTATCCCATAAAATATTAAGATTATCACACAAGTTATTGGTATCTTGAAAAACCTCCAATTGATCTGGTATGCGATCTTGCGGCCCTATCAGGGTGAGCCAGAATGGATGAATTTTCCAGCTACCAATCCTCACAGGCCCTGGGTGATTGAAGCACGCTACCATCGGAGAGTGGTCTGACACTCCCCTTACTTCATAAGAAATATCCATTACCATCAGAACCATTAGAGCGTTCCCAAAGATATAATCTATACGGGACAGGGAATTCCTACCGATAGAATGACATGAGTATACCTTTACATTCGGATGTTTGCACCTAAATATATCTATCCAACCCATTTCTTGAAATAGCAAATTCAACTCTGTTGGAGCCACCGGTGCAACCCCACAATCCACTTCCCCTCTAAATCTATCACATTTGGGATCCATGACCATGTTAAGGTCCCCCATGCCCAGTACCGTAGCTTGTGGATAAGTGGCAGCAAATGCGGCAGCCTCATGTAAAATCTGTGTATTCGCCGGAGGAGGAACATATAGGCCCAGTAATACAAATGGTATAGTGTCGATGTAAGCATGTATAAACACATATCTACCTTCCTTATCCACTTTAAGTTTGACCGCTTCCCACCTCAGAGATTTGTGGATTAATACAGATACCCCCCGGGAGCAGGACGTATGAAAAGAGTGTGAAGACCATTGGATCCAAGGTCTACGCAATAATCTCGCTTTGTCTGGGATTAAATGCGTCTCTTGCAGACATATTATAGAGGGATTAAATTTACGGATACATGCAAAAATGGCCGCCCTTTTCCTCGGGGTACCCAGCCCCCGTACATTCCAAGACACGATCGGTATAGACGCCATTAGTGGGCCCGGAAACTATGTCTGCCTCGGAGGGAAGATGGCTCCCGACTCCTGCATAATACCAATATACTTTCCCTAGCGACCTTTCCCCACCTTCTTTGCACTGTATGACTTTTTAGACATTTGCATTCATAAATGAGTATAATTTCGCCTAAATACGGCGTTGAAAACATAAACGACAGAACTAACATATAAACAGTAAATTGTATCGGCAATGCGAGATGACACATAGGCCATTGCCGAATCATGCCCTCCTCGTGGCACCAAAGAGTAACGGGGAAGGTCCCGTGCTATTAGGCAGTGTTACCGTATCCTTCCCTATCTGCATCTTCAAACACCACATTACATCTTAAGCCCTTTCCATAAATTCGTACAGGAGGACTATAAATCAATCATCAGTGTAAACAATACATCAGTAATATTTAACCGCAATATGCTTCCTGTGCAGATACCAGGATCTCTCCTGCGATTTCTCAACTGAGACCCCCTCTTCACTTCGGCCGGATCACTCCTTCCCAGTTTATGCCAAGCTCCGTGAACAGAATGGTAACGGATTGATAGTCCCGGCAGTCCATCCAAATGAAATGGGGAGGATAAGAATGACCCTTTTCAGGGCCTCCGGATCTATCCACCCGCCGGATAAGTCTTCAAGTTGGGTGTACCGTAACATTGGAATCCCTCCTTAAACACAGGAGATCAACCAGCAAAAAGAAACCTTTTAGCCTGCATCAGGCACATGAGGAACTCCAGCACCATCTTTAAATTCCAACACTTTCCATCCTCACCCTCCAAAGGAATCACACGCGGCAGGGCGATCTCTTCCCTCTCACCCAATCGTCGGCCTCCAGCGGAGAGTTAAAAAAGATAGAATGGTCGTTATCCACTACCCGCAGCCTTGCAGGATACGCCATAGAATATGGGATATTGAGATCCCTCAGCCGCCTTTTCACCGCCATAAACGTAGTTCGGCGCTTTTGTAGATCAGCCGAGAAATCCGGGAATATGGATATAGCAACGCCATTATACTTAATTTCTTGCAGTCGGCGGGCTTGACGTAGGATCATGTCCCTGTCGTTACAATTAAGCAACCGGGCCAGCATCGGCCTCGGAGGGGCCCCCGGTGGAGGTGGTCTTGCCGGCACTCTGTGTGCCCTTTCTACTGCAAAGGCCTGCGAATAAGGTGCATCTGGCAGTATCTCTTTCAACCACTTAGATATGAATTCGCCCGGATCTTGGCCCTCCGACTTCTCAGGCATTCCTATTATCCGGATATTATTTCCGGCGCAGCCTATTTTCCAAATCATCATTTTTTTGTTTTAATAACTCCGTCATGGATTCCAGATCCGTAATCGCACGTGGCATGGCCGCCATCCTGTCTTCCACCCCCGACACTCTATCCTCCACATGCGTCACTCGTTCTCTCAAGGCCTGCATATCCTGCCTGATGAGGCCTATATCAATTTTCACCTCCTCCATCTTACCGGTCAGCGAGGTCTTGCATGCTGATATGGCTGCCAGGAGTTTATTCATCACCTCCGTCGGGGTAGGTTCCGGCTCTGTCTCCTCCACCACCGCTGAGGAAGATGTCGTCCCGCCAGGCGTCTCACTGCTCTTTGAGCGCTGCTGCAGAGAAGCACGGCCGCCATCTTTGGTATCTTCCCGGGCATAGCTCTGTAGCTTTTCCGTGGCCGTTTGACCTCTCGTGGGGCCCATAACTCCACTCTTACCACCCGACTGCTGCCTGGATCTCCGGGACGTAATGATGAAGGTAAGGAACGATCAGGATATTCACAGGATCAATATAGCACGGGACCACAGCGGAGCTCTCAAGTCATGCGACTGCTCCCGTTGCGCGCCAAGCCACGCCCCCATGGGACCTTGAGTTTAACTAGGAAATCTTTTATTTTATAATATAATGGGCTGTAGTTTCTATCAAAGAACATCTTTGGTTCTGCTGTAATCTTTAATTCCAGATACGTCATTTCAGATTTTGGCCACTTAAAAGGGGGAAGGCTTCACTATTGTAGCCTTCTTATAGTCTTTGTATCTGGATGCTCATTTGTATACTTATTCACATCCATTGACGGCATGTCAATATATTACTAGAATATTGACTGTATCACTACTGTAAATATATGTGGTATCCTTATTTCATAAATAAATTAGACTGTCACCTATTTGTTTGTCCATTTTGGTCAATGGCATTCCTCTTCCTTGTTAAATCGAGACACTCGGTAATAAAATTTGTTCATGAATATCAGCGCATTGTCAGGTATTTTTAGATGTATATTTACTTCCGTCTATTCATTCTTAATGAATATGTTCCACTACTCTATAGTATCAATATACTAAGCAATACAAATGGTACTATATACAATTCTTATACCTAATGTAGCATGCTGACCTCCCTAAGCTCAGGAGTTAAGTCTCTTTTACATGGACTTCTATATCTAACTTAGGCATTTGTCCCTCTGAACACCTATCTATCACTTACCTTTCAATCCCGTGTATAGAATTTTAGACTGCGGACTCTAAGTGCCCAGACATGCGCACTTACCCTTTGAAATATCAAATCGGCTAAATCTAGCCTGGGACACTACACGCATGCACCTCCCGCGCGTACTGATTAGACCATAATCACATCTCCTTGATTGGCTAACTCGTATGCCAATCTTGTGGTATGGAGGTTCGCCGCTGTTTGAGGAATCCCATTGGTTCTCACACAGGTGAATCCTGTGTGAGGCACGTCCGAGCTTCTAAATGACGAGGAAGTAGAACGCGCGCTCACAAGCCCCATTGTGATCCCCTGAGGACGCTGTGTCTACAGCAAAACATGTCGAGGGGGGGAGCTAATATAATTTTAATTGCTATATCGGACTAGCCTTTGTACCACTATCCACTGTGATACTAGCTTACGTTCAGCAGTCTGCAGCTGCTGACGCAAGCATTCAAACTTCAGCATCAACCATACTCTATCCTGCCACAGTTTGGCAGAGTTCACATAGAGCATGTGCTAGTCGTTTGTAGCTAAATTTTAACTCATTGTGCCCTTTGTTGTCTATCCTTGGACCTTTTTATTAGCGTACCATTAAAAGTAAAATTTTATTTACACTGAGAAATTGGGTTTCACTGTGCCTCTGGCACATTAGTCTTTCGATTTAATAATATACCTGCCAGCTACTAAGGTCTTCTCAGTATCCAATCTTTAGATTAACACAAATAAAATTATTTTAAACTTTTATACAGGCAGTGAATTTCTATTTACAATTTAAACACACACTTTCTACACTGACATTTTTGGGAGTAGCCCCTGTGCCCACAAGAAGTCATAGAGCCCATAAGTCACAACATATGGACCCACAAGGTGAGGACGTTCTCGACTACCCAAACTCTGGATGGTTCCTTTTTTCTTAACACCACATGAAGAACACGTTTTTGTGCTCCTTTTTCCCCAGATGCTGAAGACTTATTGAAATCCATTTACTACATAGGACAATGCATGATATGAATGAATGAATTAACATTATATGTTGGCACTGTATAAGTTACCTACATAAATAAAAGTCATCAATATATCGTGGACCTTATACAGTAAAACCGATATAAACATAACAAGTGTATATACATATATCTATATACTAAACCAAATTCCGACAGATAAATGCACTGTATCGTAAGAAAAGACTACTAAAGCCCCACACTATATGACGAAACTCAAACTATATATATAAAAATAGTGCATTAAAGCCACAAAGTGTATATATACAGTATATATAATAATAATCTCAGCCACGGAAAATGTTATCAATAAACATGTCACTTACCCCAATGGTGGTCACCCGGATGACGCCAACCCCGACGTAGGTTTCGGTTCAAGTCTTTGTTTGGGGGGGTGGAGTCATGATGGTACCAGACACCAATTTATTTTTGCACTGAACCAAACCAAGGCATACGTGCTCATATGTTTGTAATAATTGTAATTCATTTTGGTCATAGCCCCAATTTCATGCGTGACGTTCGTCATCCCGATTCTCTGCATTTCCATGTCACACGCCGTGACTAAAAACGTCTGAAAATACGGAGCTGTTTTCAGGCGAAAACAGCTCCTGATTTGCAGACGTTTTTGTAGCAACTCGCGTTTTTCACAGCGTATTTTACGGACGTTTTTGGAGCTGTTTTTCAATGGAGTCAATGAAAAACACCTCCAAAAACGTCCCAAGAAAGGTCCTGCACTTTTTATGAGCCTTCATTTTACACGCCGTATTTTGTCAGCGACGCGTAAAATTAAGCCTCGTGGGAACAGAACACTGTAAAACACATTGCAAGCAATGGGCAGATATTTGTAGGCGTAATGGAGCCGTTTTTTCAGGAGTAATTCGAGGCGTAAAACACGTGTGAACATACCCTAACATTTAGCTATTATGGTCTATCATCTGTTCAAGGACCAAGGAAATTTAATCTGGCCGTCGGGGGTTCTCTTGGGCTGCTCCCTCCTATCTCTTGTGGAAGTCTAGAACTTAATATTATAGTAGGGACTAGAGATGAGCGAACTTATGAAAAGTTCGGTTCGGCAAGTTCGCCGAATTTCGTGCAAAAGTTCGATTCGGACCGAACTAGTTCTGACCGAACCTGTAATACAAGAAAGCCCCTAAAAATCGTGTATAACACTGTTTTAAAGCCCTAGAAGCCCTGTATAACACTCTTAGGTCACCCATGAGTGTATCCAAGTACTTTTGAGCTGTCTTTAATGCAAAGTTGGTGTCAAAGTTACGCCAACATGTATGGCTCTAGGAAAACGGATGGGACACGGAGATAACTAACAGAAACCACTGCACTTGTGCATGTTGTATGCTTAATGCATTGTTAAAAAGGTACAAAAATTAACCATTTTAGGCGGCTGATGCCTGCCAGGGTTCATACATATAAGGTGGTAAAAGAAGAAGCAATGGCTTTTGACAAGCCCTCCAAAAATTGACCCTTTTTATTGGCAGATGCCTGCCGGGGTTCTTCCATACATGGATGTAAAAGCATTAAAGCAACAAGCAATGGCTTTTGACAAGCCCTCCAAAAATTGACCCTTTTTATTGGCAGATGTCTGCCAGGGTTCTTCCATACATGGATGTAAAAGCAACAAGCAATGGCTTTTCACAAGCTCTCCAAAAATTGACCCTTTTTATTGGCAGATGCCTGCCGGGGTTCTTCCATACATGGATGTAAAAGCATTAAAGCAACAAGCAATGGCTTTTGACAAGCCCTCCAAAAATTGACCCTTTTTATTGGCAGATGCCTGCCGGGGTTCTTCCATACATGGATGTAAAAGCAACAAGCAATGGCTTTTCACAAGCTCTCCAAAAATTGACCCTTTTTATTGGCAGATGCCTGCCGGGGTTCTTCCATACATGGATGTAAAAGCAACAAGCAATGGCTTTTCACAAGCTCTCCAAAAATTGACCCTTTTTATTGGCAGATGCCTGCCGGGGTTCTTCCATACATGGATGTAAAAGCAACAAGCAATGGCTTTTCACAAGCTCTCCAAAAATTGACCCTTTTTATTGGCAGATGCCTGCCGGGGTTCTTCCATACATGGATGTAAAAGCATTAAAGCAACAAGCAATGGCTTTTCACAAGCCCTCCAAAAATTGACCCTTTTTATTGGCAGATGCCTGCCGGGGTTCTTCCATACATGGATGTAAAAGCAACAAGCAATGGCTTTTCACAAGCTCTCCAAAAATTGACCCTTTTTATTGGCAGATGCCTGCCGGGGTTCTTCCATACATGGATGTAAAAGCAACAAGCAATGGCTTTTCACAAGCTCTCCAAAAATTGACCCTTTTTATTGGCAGATGCCTGCCGGGGTTCTTCCATACATGGATGTAAAAGCAACAAGCAATGGCTTTTCACAAGCTCTCCAAAAATTGACCCTTTTTATTGGCAGATGCCTGCCGGGGTTCTTCCATACATGGATGTAAAAGCATTAAAGCAACAAGCAATGGCTTTTCACAAGCCCTCCAAAAATTGACCCTTTTTATTGGCAGATGCCTGCCGGGGTTCTTCCATACATGGATGTAAAAGCAACAAGCAATGGCTTTTCACAAGCTCTCCAAAAATTGACCCTTTTTATTGGCAGATGCCTGCCGGGGTTCTTCCATACATGGATGTAAAAGCATTAAAGCAACAAGCAATGGCTTTTGACAAGCCCTCCAAAAATTGACCCTTTTTATTGGCAGATGCCTGCCGGGGTTCTTCCATACATGGATGTAAAAGCAACAAGCAATGGCTTTTCACAAGCTCTCCAAAAATTGACCCTTTTTATTGGCAGATGCCTGCCGGGGTTCTTCCATACATGGATGTAAAAGCAACAAGCAATGGCTTTTCACAAGCTCTCCAAAAATTGACCCTTTTTATTGGCAGATGCCTGCCGGGGTTCTTCCATACATGGATGTAAAAGCAACAAGCAATGGCTTTTCACAAGCTCTCCAAAAATTGACCCTTTTTATTGGCAGATGCCTGCCGGGGTTCTTCCATACATGGATGTAAAAGCATTAAAGCAACAAGCAATGGCTTTTCACAAGCCCTCCAAAAATTGACCCTTTTTATTGGCAAGGGTGAGTAGTAGCAGCACATTAAAAGACACTGGACGACAGTCACAGGACAAAGCCCTGTGGTGGGGCAGGCCTGCTTGTAGCAGACGGGCGGCAGTGGAGGTGTATTGGTGGTAGTAGAGGTACTAGCCAACACAGACAGCAAGGGTGCAAGCAGTAGTAGCAGTAGTAGCAGCACATTAAAAAAAAGAGACTGGACAGTCACAGGAGGACAAAGCCCTGTGGTGGGGCAGGCCTCAGGCCTGCTTGTAGCAGACGGGCGGCAGTGGAGGTGTATTGGTGGTAGTAGTCGAGGTAGCCAACACAGACAGCAAGGGTGCAAGCAGTAGTAGCAGTAGTAGCAGCACAATAAAAAAAGAGACTGGACAGTCACAGGAGGACATAGCCCTGTGGTGGGGCAGGCCTCAGGCCTGCTTGTAGCAGACGGCAGTGGAGGTGTATTGGTGGTAGTAGAGGTAGACTAGCCAACACAGACAGCAAGGGTGGTAGACTGGTAGTAGCAGCAGCACATTAAAAAAAGAGACTGGACGACAGTCACAGGACATAGCCCTGTGGTGGGGTAGGCCTGCTTGTAGCAGACGGGCGGCAGTGTAGGTGTTTTGGTGGTAGTAGAGGTAGACTAGCCAACACAGACAGCAAGGGTGCAAGCAGTAGTAGCAGTAGTAGCAGCACATTAAAAAAAAGAGACTGGACAGTCACAGGAGGACAAAGCCCTGTGGTGGGGCAGGCCTCAGGCCTGCTTGTAGCAGACGGGCGGCAGTGGAGGTGTATTGGTGGTAGTAGTCGAGGTAGCCAACACAGACAGCAAGGGTGCAAGCAGTAGTAGCAGTAGTAGCAGCACATTAAAAAAAGCCCCCTGCTGCGCTGAATACCCTCTCTGACGCTACACTGGAGGGTGGACAAGACAGTACACCCATGGCAAACTGGGCCAGTTCTTGCCAATGATCCAATCTGCTGACCCAGAAGTCCATGGGGTCTGGGATCAGCATTTCTGACGGAGAAAGGGCACAGTCCAAGTACGAGTGAACCTGGTTGTTTAGGTGCTGCACCTGGAGATGGTGAACATCCCTTTGGTGACTAGTGCTACGATGTGTGTCAGGTCGGGGTATTGGATGTAAAAATGTTGTCATCATATTTTCCAAACTGAATTGGCTGCTGCTGCTGCTGCCGCTGCTGCCACGGCTGCCGCCTATTGCAGAGGTAGCTCTGCCAGAGGCGGTGGAACGATGAGACAGTGGGGAGCGGAGAGTGGCCCCCCGGTCAGACATGCTTGCAGCGGGTGTCTGCCGTTTGAAAGCCATGACAAGCTGGCTGCATAGCTTCTCTCTATAATAAGCCAATTTTGCCTCCCTCTCGGAAGGCGCAAAAAACTCCCCCATTCTGGCTTTATACCGAGGGTCTAAAAGTGTGGCTATCCAGTAGTCATCTCTTTGCTTCATGCTAACAATACGACAGTCAGCGCGCAAGTAACGAAGCATACAGTTTGCCATCCTGGCCAGCGTTTCAGAGGGCCCGGTTGGTTCCATCTCCGCCCCATACTGCCATGGTTGTCCATCATCAAGGTCGTCGTCAGACTCGTCATCACCACCATCACTGTCATGTTGTGCGGCTGCCTCGTCCCCTATCCCTTCCTGTGATTCCATCTCCAAATCCAGCTCCTCTTCAGGTCCTGTTTCCTCATCCTCCTCCTCCTCCTCCTCCTCCTCAACATCCATAGCCAGATGTGATCCTTCCTCCATCCTTTGCTGAATCATCGCTGTGAGCGTTTGCTCCATAATGAATATCAGCGGCATAACATCGTTCATTCCGGTAGCGTCACGGCTCACAAATCGTGTGGCCTCTTCAAAGGGCCTCAAAACGCGACATGCGTCTCTAACCAGCTGCCAGTGCCTGAGCTCGAAATTACACTGGCTCCAAACGCTGCCCGTCTGCTGCATCAGGAAATCATTCACGGCTTTCCGCTGTTCGTACAGACGGTCCAACATGTGCAGGGTGGAATTCCATCGTGTTGGAACGTCGCAAATCAGGCTGTGTTCTGGGAGATTGTTTTGACGCTGCAAGTCCAGGAGGGCGTGCTTAAATGCATACGAACGTCTAAAGCGAACGCAAACCCTCCTGGACATGGCCAGCACACCCTTCAAACCAACATATGACTTTAAGAAGCGTGTTATGACCAGATTGATCACATGTGCCATGCAAGGAGCGTGTGTCAGGTGACCTAGACGCAGTGCAGCCACAACGTTCTTGCCGTTATCAGAGACAACATTGCCCAGTGTGAGTTTCAGAGGAGACAGCCAGCGTGCGATTTCCTCCTTGATGCACAGCAGCAGCTCCTGCCCTGTGTGGCTTTTCTCGCCCAGGCTCAGCAGGTGTAAGACAGCGTTGTGGCGCTTCACCTTGCACCTATGAAAAGAGGAGGGAGGAGGAGTGGAAGATACGCTGTGTCCTGTCGGGGACGGGAAGACCTCCAAGGAGGAAGGCAAGGGGGAGGAGTAGGAGGAGAAGGATGGTAGGCGCCTGGTGTCCGGAGTTGAACTAGAAACATACAAGCGTGGAGGTGGTAATGCCTGGCATTGCTGCGGTGGTGCATCGGACTGCAAAATATTGACCCAGTGGGCCGTGAAAGACATGTACTGTCCCTGCCCATAGTTGCTGCTCCACGTGTCGACGGTGGCATGTACCCTGCTGCACACGGATAATTGCAAGGACTTGGACACCTTTTCCTCCACATGCTTGTGCAAGGCAGGGACAGCTGTTTTGGAGAAGTAATGTCGGCTAGGTATTCGCCACCTAGGCTGAGCGCACGCCATCAACTGCTTGAAGCCGGCGGAGTCGACCAGGTGGTACGGCAGCGACTGCACCACCAACAACTTAGCCAGGTGTGAATTAAGCCGCACGACAAGTGGATGACTGGGTATATATTGTTGCTTATTGGACAACGATTCCGTAATGGATAACTGACGGGACATAGGAGGAGCACTAGATGACAGTGATGATGATGATGACAACGACATGGTGGATAAGGCCTGGCTACTACTTAGATGACAGGGACTCGGAGCAGCAGCAGCAGCGGAAGAGGGGTCTTCATTAGATGTACATGATGGTGGGGCATGTTGATTGTCCCACATGGCCTTGTGATGCCGTTCCATGTGTTTACGTAGAGCAGTAGTTCCTACATTGCTGCCCTGCCCACGCCTTACTTTCTGCTTGCAGATACGGCACTGTGCCATGTTTTCGTCCTCCGGGAAGGTACAGAAAAATTGCCACACGGCAGAGTACCGTAAAGAGGTAGTACCACGTCCACCACCACCACCACCACCACCACAACCACCCGAGCTTGCCCCTTGTCTGGCAGGCTTTTTTCGGGAGCCTACACCAGCATCTGTGTCGCCGTCACCGGCTCCTGAGCTGACCCTACCGCTGCAACGTTTTGCAGATTGACTTCTGCCCCTACCTCGGCTTGGCTGTTTATCACGTCCAGTGCCGCCACTACTACCCTCCTCCTCTGACGCCGTCATCACCTCGTCACCTGGTTCCCACGTCCTGTCTAAAACAACATCATCATCATAGCCTTCCTCATCATCCCCGCCACTTCTGTCACTGTGTTGTGAATGTGATGTGACATCATGGCGGGCTCCATGCCCCCCCTCATTACTGCGTCTGCCACCACGGCTACCACCACCAACACCCCCACTACCGCAGCTATGCGTCTCGGTCACCGCTTCCACCTCCACCTCCGCCGCAACACACTCCGTTGGCTGACTCGCGGAAAACAAATCATCATCATCACTATGTTGTTCAGTATCTTCCTTCGCACCCGAGGAGATGTCTCTTAGGACTCTCAGGAAAGATGGCTTCCCGCTAGGAAGGGGGAGCGAAGACATAGATGATGGAATGGAAACGCTAGAAATACCTATATTACTACTGTCACCGTGCCAAGGAACTGTAGAGGATCTGGAATCCAACGAAACCTGGCTTGAAGCCAGATCGTCAGAGTCTTCCTGCTGAGATGACCGCGAGCTAGCCAACCAGTCCACAATGGCCGTATTGTCTAAAGTAACCCGCCCACCGGAGGAGATGGACAAGTCTGGCTTGCTGATACTACTACGAGCAGGCACATGGCAGCTTCTACTAGTGGAACTGGGCACATGTCTTGTGCCACAAATGCTGCTACTGGGTCTGGCACCAACAGATCCAACATTTGGACTGGAAGAGGAGACGGCATGGGTGTTTCTTCCTCTACCCCGTCCTTTCACAACCTTTTTTTTCCCAGACATTTCAGAGCCCCTTTTAAAAGCGTATTCACACACGGACACTGGCTTGGCAAATGGCAATGAATGAGAATTTCAATCAGCCTCGCTGCAGTGCACTCAGGGAATGCTGGGCCTTGTAGTACTACTAGGCTGCCTGTATGGCAAGTTGGATTGTTATCCTGTTAATAACGGCCAGGGATGAGCCCCTTTTAAAAGCGTATTCACACACGGACACTGGCTTGGCAAATGGAAATGAATGAGAATTTCAATCAGCCTCGCGGCAGTGCACTCAGGGAATGCTGGGCCTTGTAGTACTTCTAGGCTGCCTGTATGGCAAGTTGGATTGTTATTCCTGTTAATAACGGCCAGGGATGAGCCCCTTTTAAAAGCGTATTCACACACGGACACTGGCTTGGCAAATGGCAATGAATGAGAATTTCAATCAGCCTCGCGGCAGTGCACTCAGGGAATGCTGGGCCTTGTAGTACTACTAGGCTGCCTGTATGGCAAGTTGGATTGTTATTCCTGTTAATAACGGCCAGGGATGAGCCCCTTTTAAAAGCGTATTCACACACGGACACTGGCTTGGCAAATGGCAATGAATGAGAATTTCAATCAGCCTCGCTGCAGTGCACTCAGGGAATGCTGGGCCTTGTAGTACTACTAGGCTGCCTGTATGGCAAGTTGGATTGTTATCCTGTTAATAACGGCCAGGGATGAGCCCCTTTTAAAAGCGTATTCACACACGGACACTGGCTTGGCAAATGGCAATGAATGAGAATTTCAATCAGCCTCGCTGCAGTGCACTCAGGGAATGCTGGGCCTTGTAGTACTACTAGGCCGCCTGTATGGCAAGTTGGATTGTTATCCTGTTAATAACGGCCAGGGATGAGCCCCTTTTAAAAGCGTATTCACACACGGACACTGGCTTGGCAAATGGCAATGAATGAGAATTTCAATCGGCCTCGCGGCAGTGCACTCAGGGAATGCTGGGCCTTGTAGTACTTCTAGGCTGCCTGTATGGCAAGTTGGATTGTTATTCCTGTTAATAACGGCCAGGGATGAGCCCCTTCTAAAAGCGTATTCACACACGGACACTGGCTTGGCAAATGGCAATGAATGAGAATTTCAATCAGCCTCGCTGCAGTGCACTCAGGGAATGCTGGGCCTTGTAGTACTACTACTACCACTACTACAAAGGCTGCCTGTATTGCAAGTTGGATGCAATGGGGATGAGCCCCTTATAAAAGCGTATTCACACACTGGCTGAGTAGTGAGTAGTGGATGAGCCCCTTCGATTTCTGAATTCCTGCCTTTTAGATTCCTAAAGCTTTCCCTTACTGCACAGAGATGCTATCCCTACAGCTCCTGTCTGTAAAATGGCCGCTGAGCTCCGTGCATAGACTTTTATTGCAGGCTTGAGCCCGCCCCTATGCTGCCTCCCGATTGGCTGGGAGAGCCGTTTGCAAGGCATTATGGGGTAGCCTGATGTCAGGTGATCTTCTGTAATCCTCCATTTTAGATGTAACATGTGGCAGGCGCCAAAATGTAGCCGGGTTCGGTCAAAACGGGTTCGGCCGAACTCGGTAAAGTTCGGATTCGCTGCGAACCGAACTTTTCCTGAAGTTCGGACCGAAACCGGGTTCGGTTGTCCCGGTTCGCTCATCTCTAGTAGGGACCTACTTAAAAGAGGTCTAAATAAAGTGGCAATAGGCTTAAAATGTTTCATCATTTTTTGTACTAAGAACATCATGTTAATTTTTGAAAAATTTACCTTGGCACCAATCAGTGACTGTAAAAATTTGACGTGCAAACCTTGTCTTTTGTGTCATCTGTCTGTCTGCTTTCGTCATGACTAATAGAACTAAATCAGTAACCAATGTCACGGTGAGGTTAAAAAAAAGTCTGAAGTCCGCTAAACCTCTCATAAAAGTGAAGAAAATAAAGAACAAATCGCAGCTGATATGACGTGAAAAAAAGAATAATATGCCAAGTTAAGTGGCTAATTCAGCGCTTCTTATCTTAGATGTTGAAATAATGGCCCTGTGTGATTTTTTTTGTGACTTACCGGAGACATGAATGTTAGGAAGTAGGTGCCAAGTTAAAAAGTTAACCACCTGTTATAAAAACATTTACACGTTAAAATGCAGACAATTGTCTATTACTGCTCTATTCCATGTATTGAAGGCTAATGCAATCATGGCTGTATTTTTCGTCCATATCGGATCTATATATTTATGGTGACAAAAACTGGAGTAAATTACTCAAGAGTGAAATATTTTTCAAAAGTCACAATTTTTTCTGATGGGATCCAGTCTCCATTTATGGCAAAAATATATATGGATTCTACGTGGATCTATGACTACAATCGTTTTCATAGTTCCTTCCTACATGGTGTCCATATGGACGAGCAAGTAATAATAAAGAAGCTATGGCTAAAAGACCCAGAAAGCATCAGGTCCGTAAGAGGGGTGAAGACAGAGGAATGTGGGCCCATAACAAACTCAAAATGCCCCAAAAACTTGCAGTGTTGTGGGGGCCTATGGGGGCCTTTGTAATACGCGTAAGCCTCCGAAAAGGCCAATCATAGGAGTAAGGGAGGAGAAAAGAAGCCCTGCACTGCCCCAACCCAATGTTCTAATTCTGGAATTAGAAGAGGTCAAGAGATCGAAAGACTTTTTTAACCCCTTAGTGAAAAGGACATTACTGTGAGTGCAGGGGGAACCACTAATAATTACAGCAGCTTTCTCAAAGTGTTTTGAGGAATACTTTGCCCAAGCAGTGAAGGTCCCCTATAAATGCGCTCTGTGCCTCCTTTCCTCCGCTCTACTTTCTGTACATTTTGAATGAATATGAACATTTTTTTCTCCCCATCCCCTCTTCCTCTTAGTTGTCCCTGGGGTTGAGGAACGGGACCCCTGAACACTGCTGGCAAGACTTATCAGTGCAGAAATGACGGGAGGCAGCACCATCAGTAGTAACAAGCAGTGATTCTGTGACTGTGAGCTCAGAGCAATGTGATCTCTGATCGGTGCAGGATCGGGTTTCTCATCGATAGACGGCAACAATCAGAGAGCACGGATTACCGAGTTCACAGTCACTGAATTGTTTCTGAATATTCTTTTTGCAGTGATTTTTATAATCACAGTAAGACCTCAATATTTTTGTAATTGTCACCTTGGTTTTGCCACGATAACAAAAATCGCTGCTAAAACAGAAACAAAAAATGACTTATGGAAATAGTGTATTCACACTTGCTGATATTATGAGGGTTTTGCCACAATTGGCAGAAATCACATAAAAAAAGCCACAAAACCGGCAATTGTGAATATGTCCCATTATCATCATTCTTATTACGCAAATGCATCTCAACAAATACTAGAACCAAAGGTCCTTTTGTATCACATATGGAAGATCTATGTGCCTAAGCCCCTTCTGATTATCCCGAGCTGAGCTTGGGTAAGAGGAAAGGGACTTTCCTATTTTGCCCAAAATGTAAGTGCAGAGGGTGCCGCCGTAAACAAGTACCAGGAGTGCCGCCGGAGCAACAGCGCTGGATTGCTGGGGCCAAGGATAGGCGAGTATTCCTTTTTTGTTTTATTTATTTCATTTGCAGCCCCTAAAAAAAAAAAATTAACTTTCCGGATAACCCCTTTAAGAGTAGCAACTTCCCCCTGCAACTTCTTCTATCAGGTCAGGCTGATGGAAGACGTAAGTGCTGCTGC
This sequence comes from Rhinoderma darwinii, assembly GCF_050947455.1. Classification (NCBI taxonomy): domain Eukaryota; kingdom Metazoa; phylum Chordata; class Amphibia; order Anura; family Rhinodermatidae; genus Rhinoderma; species Rhinoderma darwinii. The sequence goes on from NC_134689.1 coordinate 404,906,527, forward strand.
AATGGCCGAGATCTGAGTTACCCCACTCCCGACCATTTATCCCTTCAGATGCTGACCATGCTGTCTTAGTGGTATTACACACGAAGGGGCTCCTTCTGTAAGCCCATCAGTGCCCCCACCACATGATCACAGGGTGCTGATGGGATTCGAAGGCAGCCGGGGGCCAAACAATGGCCACCAGGTCTGCCATGTACCAGGAAGACAGACAGGCAGCCATGTAATAATAGGCTGCCTGTCAGTGTAACATAATGCACTGCAATACATAGAAGTGATCAAACGATCCCATGGTCAAGTAAAAAATAAACATTAAAAAGGCAAATAAAGTATTTGGAAAAATAATCCTAAACAAAAAATATATTTTTTCCCATACAGTGTTATATTGTTGGAAAAAAAAACAAAAAAAAACCATCAGTTGGTATCACCGAATCCATAACAATCTGTACTATAAAATTAACACAATCTGTATGATGAATGCGTAAAAAAAAGTCCAATGCCAGAATAGCTATTTTTGGTTCATCTCGCCTCCCGAAAACAGGAATAAAAAGTAATCAAAGTCGTTTGTACCCCAAAATGGGATAATTGCACCACCAAAAATACAAGCCCTCATACAGCTACGTTGATGGAAAAATAAAAATGGTTTGGGTCTAGAAAATCTGTTACCTACGTCCTATGCCATGATCAGCTTTGGCATGCACGAGGTCAATGGTTGATTTCTGATCTCTGCCGTTCAAGCGGTATCATGGCCGTGAATTGCGGCCATTAAAAAAGCATGTTACGGTGCAGGAACGTTACATATGTCACGTTTTTTCTTAATGGTGCATCAAGGAGCTACTTGACTATCTTCCATCAAGAATGGTTTTCACTTTTTAAAAATTCTCCCGCACCTTCCCCAGAGCAAAAACAAGATTTGTGGGGAAAGTGTTGGCATGGCTATGGGGTTACCCAAGTTATCTGTCATGATGTCATTACGGCACGAAAATGCCCCATGTGAGGTTTTAGATTCAATGTCCCCTTGTCTTTGGACGTGACAAACAGACTGTCGTCCTTCATGAACTTCAGATTGAGCTCAATGTTTCAACTATAAAAGAAGAGAAAAACAATCATGAACTAATAAACTGGAGAATTATACATTCCAGGGGAAATATTATGGAAAGTTGTAATTCTACCATACGTTGTAAACCACACCTAAAACAGTTAATCAGTAATATTTTTGAAAAGGAACATTATAGAGCAGTTATTATGTCAGTAACCTGGGTGTCACATATACACTATATGAACAAAAGTATTGGGACACGGTTGGTTGGTTGGTTGGTTGGGGGCGTTTGTTGTGGAAGAACTTGACTGGCCCACAAAGAGTCCTGACCTCAACCCCATCCAACACATTTGGGATAAAGTAGAACAGATATTGTGAGCCAGACCCCCTCCCCTCCAACATTAGTATCTGACCCCACAAATGCTCTTCTGGATGAATGGGCGAAAATCCCCACAGACACACTCCAACATTTTGTAGAAAGCTCTCCAAATGGAAGAGGTTTTATCTGCAAAGGGGGAACCAACTCCATATTATTAGAAAAAAGTAGTATTCAAAAAGAGCATACAAATCTCAATAGAATCAGCCCTGAAATTCGTCTAGAATAAACTTTGCAGTGAATCGCAAGTCCCTCGATTCTCCTGTTAGAACCTCTGATGTATTCAAATGGGATGCATTCCTAGAAGACATCTGTAAGTCAAACAATGAAATCGGGGCACTTGCGATTCAATAAAAAAAACACACTCACCACCTTCCATGGTCTCCCGTAGCGACGCATCCCTGCCAGAAGGTGAGTTGATGTAGTTGTCCTATGTGACCGTTGCAGCCAATCACAGGATGCAGCGGTAACATGGGACAAAACTATGTCTCGTAGTTTTGTCCCATGTGACTTCTGCAGCCTGTGATTTGCTACAGCGATCACATGGGACAGCTACATCATCTCACCTGCCCGGCAGGGATGCGTCAGTAGACCAGAGGAGGTGGTGAGTTTGTTTTTTTTAATCTGTTCTTCTACCCTCTCTTTTTATTTATTTTTTGTTGTTTTAACTAAATTCTAAAATAATATTCAATATCTTCAATAATATTAATCTCGGTGCGGATAGCGTGCCGTTGCCTTCTGAAACTGACGTGATGTCAATCATTTTTTCGCATACAACAAATAGTGACACCAAAATTTGGCGTATTTAGTTCTGTGTTAAGCATTTATACAGCGCCGTTATACTTCATTCTGTGTCCAATATCTTGTAAATAGTTATTGCTTCTTCATTTTCCAGGACAATTAGGCCTATGTAGTCATGGTGGTGGAAGTGGTGTATAATATATTTATACAGTCTTGGCCAAAAGTTTTAAGACTGACACAAATTTTGGTTTTCACAAAATTTGCAGCTATAGTTTTTATATTGGCAATCTGCATTAACTCTAGATTGTTATGTAGAATGATTAGATGAATTGCAATTAATTGCAAAGTCATTCCTTGCCATGAAAATTAATCACAAAAAAAAACCATTTCCACTGCATTTCAGCCCTGCCACAAAATGACCTGCTAACATAATTTCAGTGATCTTCTCATTAGTACAGGAGAAAGCGTTGACGAGGACAAGGATGCTGATATCACTCTGTCATGCTGATTGAATTATAAGAGCAGACTGGTTGCTTTAAAAGAGGGATGGTGCTTGAAATAATTGTCCTCTTCTGTTAACCATGGTTACCTCCAAGGAAACACGTGCAGTAATCATTGCTTTCTAAGATTGCCCCTAAATCAACCATTTATTGGATCATAAAGAACTTAAAGGAGAGAGGTTCAATTACTGTAAAGAAGGCTTCAGGGCGCCCTGGAAAGTCTAGCAAGCGCCAGGACCGTCTTATAAAGAGTATTCAGCTCCGGGATCGGTTGTACACCAGTGCAGAGCTTGTTTAGGAATGGCAGCAGGCAGGTGTCAGTGCATCAGCATGCACGGTGAGGCGAAGGCTTTTGGAGGCTGGCCTGGTGTCAAGAAGGGCAGCAAAGAAGCCACTTCTCTTCAAGGAAATCATCGAGGACAGACTGACATTCTGCATGAAGTACAGGGATTGAACTGAGAGGACCAGGGTGAAGTTATTTTCTCTGATGAAGCCCCCTTCAGACTGTTTGGGACATCTGGAAGAATGATTATTCGGAGAAGAATAGGTGAGTGCTACCTGTCCTGTGTCATACCAACAGTAAAGCATCCTGAGACCAATCATGTATGGGGTAGCTTTTCATCCAAAGGAGTGGGCTCACTCACAATTTTTCCTAAGAAGACTTCCATGAGTAAAGAATGGTATCTAAACATCCTCCAAGAGCACCTTCTCCGAACCTCCCTGGAGCAATTTGGTGATGAACAATAATTTTTCCAGCATGATGGAGCACCATGTCACAAGGCAAAAGTGATATATAAGTGGCTCAGTGAACAAAACATTGTGGTCAATAGTCAATAAGCGGGTGGACAGAAATACACACAGAAATTGTGATAAACTCCAAGCACTGATTAGGCAAGAATGGGTCGACATCAGTCAGGATTTGGCACAGAAGTCAATTCAAGCATGCCAGGGCGAATTTCAGAAGTCTTGAACAAGAAGGGTCAACATTGTCATTATTGAGTCTGTGCATAAGATTGATGTATTTGTCAATAACATTTTTAAAACTTATGAAATGCTTTTAATTGTACTTCAGTAACCATAGAAACATCTTACTAAAATATCTAAAAGCACTGAAGAAAAATTTGTGTCAGTCTCTGGACTGTATATAGTTGTTGTTTTTTTTATTTAAATAACACCAAATCTCTGCTCCATAAAAGAAGGATAATTTCTGGTCATCGCTTCTTCCAATACCACTGTGTGTATAAATACCTGCAGACATCTATCGCCAAAAAGGGATTATTGTTAGACCAATTTTTAATCTTAAAATAGCAGAAGGGGTTCAAAGAGATTTTTGGTGCTGATTTTAACGAAAAAAATGGGTGGGAATCAGTTCTCTCTCCTGTAGAGTGTACGTTTTTATGGACAGGGACCTCACTCCGGTAGAGTGTAAGCTCTAATGAGCCGGGTCCTCTCTCCTGAAGATTGTAAACTGTTATGGGCAGGGTCCTCTCTCCTGTAGAGTGTAAGCTCTAATGAGCCGGGTCCTCTCTCCTGAAGATTGTAAACTGTTATGGGCAGGGTCCTCTCTCCTGTAGAGTGTAAGGTCTTATGGGCAGGGACCTCTCTCCTGTAGAGTGTAAGCTCTTATGGGGAGGAACCTCTCTCCGGTAGAGTGTAAGCTCTAATGAGCCGGGTCCTCTCTCCTGAAGATTGTAAACTGTTATGGGCAGGGTCCTCTCTCCTGTAGAGTGTAAGCTCTAATGAGCCGGGTCCTCTCTCCTGAAGATTGTAAACTGTTATGGGCAGGGTCCTCTCTCCTGTAGAGTGTAAGGTCTTATGGGCAGGGACCTCTCTCCTGTAGAGTGTAAGCTCTTATGGGCAGGGACCTCTCTCCTGTAGAGTGTGAGCTGTTATGGGCAGAGTGCTCTCTCCTGTAGAGTGTAAGCTCTTATGGGCAGGGTCCTCTCTCCTGTAGAGTGTGAGCTGTTATGGGCAGGGCCCCCTCTCCTGTAGAGTGTAAGCTGTTATGGGCAGGGTCCTCTCTCCGGTAGAGTGTAAGCTCTTATGGGCAGGGACCTCTCCTGTAGAGTGTAAGCTCTTATGGGCAGGGACCTCTCTCCTGTAGAGTGTAACGTTTATGGGAAGGGACCTCTCCTGTAGAGTGTAACCGCTTATGGGCAGGGTCCTCTCTCCTGTAGAGTGTAAGCTCTTATTGGAAGGGACCTCTCTCCGGTAGAGTGTAAGCTCTTATGGGCAGGGTCCTCTCTCCTGTAGAGTGTAAGCTCTTATGGGCAGGGACCTCTCTCCTGTAGAGTGTAAGTTCTTATGGGCAGGGACCTCTCTCCTGTTGAGTGTAAGCTCTTATGGGCAGTGATCTCTCTCCTGTAGAGTGTAAGCTGTTATCGTCAGAGTTCTCTCTCCTGTAGAGTGTAAGCTCTTATGAAAAGGGTCCTCTCTCTGGTAGAGTGTAAGCTCTTATGGGAAGGGTCCCCTCTCCTGTAGAGTGTAAGCTCTTATAGGCAGGGTCCTCTCTCCTGTAGAGTGTAAGCTCTTATGGGCAGGGACCGCTCTCCTGTAGATTATAAACTCTTATGGGCAGCGTTCTCTCTCCTATAGATTATAAGCTCTTATGGGCAGTGTTCTCTCTTCTGTAGATTGTAAGCTATTATGGGGAGGGTCCTCTCTCCTGTAGAGTGTAAGCTCTTATGGGCAGGGACCGCTCTCCTGTAGATTATAAACTCTTATGGGCAGCGTTCTCTCTCCTATAGATTATAAGCTCTTATGGGCAGTGTTCTCTCTTCTGTAGATTGTAAGCTATTATGGGGAGGGTCCTCTCTCCTGTAGAGAGTAAGCTCTTATGGGCAGGGACCTCTCTCCTGTAGATTGTAAGCTCTTATGGGCAGGGTTCTCTCTCCTGTAGATTGTAAACTCTTATGGGCAGGGACTTTTTGCCTTATTGTTTGATTATTCGTTTTTATTCTTTATCATTTTACTTGTTTGTTGCTTTTCTAATTATAATGTGCTGCAGTATCTGTTGGTGCTATATGAATGAAGATTCATTTTATTAGAATTGCTAACAAAAGAGCCAAATAACATTTTTGTGAGTTTGTTAAATAAGTTTTTGTCAAATACTAAAGTCCTTTACCTTAAGTGAGCCCACCACGCAGGCAATCTCATGTTTTTTCCTCATTGTAGATTGATAGCATTGCTCCTTTTACCTGTTAATAATTTGCTCCGTATGACGTCCTGTGAGATTCAGTAGCTGCTTAATCAGGAATATTTCATAATTACCCTTTTTATGGCTTTGGATAATTTTTTTCTTTATGACGCATGATTCGGAATCTGCAAAACACCTTCTTTACAGCTTTATTGTCCCACTCATCTCTCGGATGCTTATATGACAGATCATTTGGATATAGACACTCTTACCAGTTCTTCACATTCATTTTGGAATCACTTGATGTCAGTTTGACTCTGGAGACAACCTATTTATAGATTTTGGATTATACGCCATGAAGATAGACAGGAAAATAGTTATATTCATTGTACTTGGTGTCACTCTCCTGGTGGCTGGTAAGTGATGAATATGATTTTTTATGTTTATTTTGTATTACTCTTTTTGCCACGTTTAAGCAAAGACCTGATGTAATAATGTAGCAATTGCATTTGAGTGTAGCATAAATTATATAAATTTTTTTTTTAAATAAATATAGTTGTCCGAAGACCAACCATGAGTTGGTAGCAGGTACAACCCCTTTGCTATCATGTAGTTGCAGCCACTTTTGATAAAAAGCCATGCAAGTGGTGGCGCCATGAGTGTAAAACATATAAAGCTACAGTGTAAGAGGAGATAATTTTGACATTGGGCCATGGAATATCTGCGGATATTTTTCATTTATCATCATGGAAGAAGTTGTTATTTATTATGTACCATGATCAGAGAGGGTCAACCACTTCTGATGTATTATCATGGAAGAGGGTAAGCAATTTATTATCTACCATGTTCAGAAAGAGTCAGCCACTTCTCATGTATCATCATGGAAGAGGGTCAACTATTTATTATGTACCATGATCGGAGAGGGTCAACCACTTCTCATGTATTATCATGGAAGAGGGTAAGCAATTTATTATCTACCATGTTCAGAAAGAGTCAGCCACTTCTCATGTATCATCATGGAAGAGGGTCAACTATTTATTATGTACCATGATCGGAGAGGGTCAACCACTTCTCATGTATTATCATGGAAGAGGGTCAGCTATTTATTATGTATCAGGATCGTAAAGAGTCAACCACTTCTCATGTATGGTCATGGAAGAGGATCAGCTATTTATTATATACCAGGATCGGAGAGGGTCAACCACTTCTGATGTATTATCATGGAAGAGGGTGAGCAATTTATTATCTACCATGTTCAGAAAGAGTCAACCACTTCTCATCTATCGTTATGGAAGAAGATCAGCTATTTATTATGTACCATGATCGGAGAGGGTCAACCACTTCTCATGTATTATCATGGAAGAGGGTCAGCTATTTATTATCTACCATGTTCAGAAAGAGTCAACCACTTCTCATGTATGGTCATGGAAGAGGATCAGCTATTTATTATGTACCAGGATCGGAGAGGGTCAACCACTTCTCATGTATCATTGTGGAAGAGGGTCAACTATTTACTATGTACCAGGATCGTAAAGAGTCAACCACTTCTCATGTATGGTCATGGAAGAGGGTCAGCTATTTATTATGTACCAGGATCGGAGAGGGTCAACCACTTCTGATGTATCATCATGGAAGAGGGTCAGCTATTAATTATGTACCAGGATCGGAGAAGTTCAACCACTTCTCACGTATCATCCTGCACTAGAGTCAGCCACGTATATTGAATCAATATGCCTAGTGCAAAATAGATCTTTGGGGGGTGGAATTAACTTTATTCTGTGGGTCAATACGATTACGGCGATACCAAATTGATATTGTTTTTTTATGTTTTACTACTTTGACAAAGGAAAAACTAATTGTTAAAAAAAATGTTTTATGTTGCCATATTCTGAGAGCCATAAATATTTTCTGGTACCATTTTGGGGTACACAAGACTTTTTAATCACTTTTTATTCAATTTTTTTTTTGTGGGAGATGAGGTGGAAAAAAACAGCCATTCTGGCATTTTTTTTCTTTATGGCTTTCACCTTGCAGGTTAAATAGTTACTGTATATTGTAATAGTTCTGACGTTTATGGATGTGGCGATACCAATTATGTTACTTTATTATTTTTTCTATTGCTTTTGAGGATAAATGGAAAAAAGGATTTTTTTTACTTTTAATATATAATATATAAACTTTATTTTACTGTCTACTTTTTTTTATTAGTTCCCTTAGGGACAGGCTCCCATTAAGAACTGCCTCTGGCAAGGCTTAAAGAGGCTCTGTCACCACATTATAAGTGCCCTATCTTCTACATAATGTCATCGGCACTGTAATGTAGATTTCAGCAGTGTTTTTTATTTAGAAAAATGCTAATTTTTGACGATCAGTGACCAATTAGCGTCATACACTTCTCTCCATTCATTTACACAGCACATACTGATCCTGCTTTGTTCACTATGTGCAGCCACATACACACACATTAACGTTACTGAAGTGTCCTGACAGTGAATATACATTACCTCCAGCCAGGACGTGATGTCTATTCAGAATCCTGACACTTCTGTAGCGTCTGTGAGAGATTTACAGCAAGGCAAACGTAATCTCGTTTTAAATGACAGGTTACATCGTAATCTCGTGAGATTACGCTTGCCTTGCTGTAAATCTCACACAAACATTACCGAAGTGTCAGGATTCTGAATACACATCCCATCCTGACTGGAGGTAATGTATATTCACTGTCAGGACATTTGAGTAACGTTAGTGTGTGTGTATGTGACTAAACATTCTGTTCTAGTAAGATCACTATGTGCAGAATAAATGAATGGAGAGAAGTTACTGCGCCGATCACATTATGTACAAGATAGGCCACTTATAATGTGGTGACAGAGCCTCTTTAATAGGTGCAGAAAGAAGGCAGACCTGGGGGCCTTCATTAGGCCCCCAGGCTACCACAACCATGGGAAAGCCTAGATTGCGTCGTAAGGGGGCCAATAAGATGTCGGAGTGTGCCGCCCCCTCTTTCTAATGACTGAGCTGCCGCGGTCGCTACATAATGTGGCATCTAATGGGTTAAATGTGTGGGATCAGAGTTATCTCTGATCCAGCCCGTTGCAGTGAAGTTTCGGCTGTAGTGTTAGTGTAGTACAGCCAACACCCGCTTAGTATGGAGTGGACTCAGCCCGTGAGCCAGCCCCACACTTCCTCTTGCCGGCTATGACATAACCCCATGTTAAATCACGGAATGAGGTTAACATTGGTGGTGGTACTATAAGGATGCTCGGCTTCATAGGAGCTACTCTGCCTGCTATCATGGTAGTTACGCCCAAGTGGATACAGATTTTTCAGTTGGGTCAGCCGCTGAAGTTAAGTATTTTTTTTTCACATTACGATAGCTGACATGAGATGACACATAGGTAGTGATATCGCACTTTTACTCACTTCATGTTCAATCATATAATTTGTCCACACTGCGGTGTAGATGTTGCATTAGAGGGGCAACCTAGCCAAAAATGATCTTCTGATGAGTCATCTGATGTGTCAGAAGTTCAGATTGCTGGAGTCAATGATCTCAGACTACCCACAATTCCCAGATTGTAGGGGCTGTTGTATTCTATAATGCACCTTAACCCTTTTTGGCACTGCTCAGACCAAAATATGCAACGCAACAGTCTAATCATATCACTTAATGGACTTTGGTTGAAAATGCTGGGTCAGAGATTTTAAGGGAAGGCGCTCTGTATAACTTCGGAAATCAGTATTAGTTTGATCCATCGTACTCTGACTTTTGAGGGGTTGTTCCCTATAGCATATGCCTTACCCATGCTACACAACTGGCACTGAACGGCAGGTTTGGCAGTTGATGGTTACTATTAATTTCTGTATTCCTCGCGGCTTGTGCTTGACTAGGCTATTGGGATATGCACTGGCACCACCGATACCTTATAGTGTGTATTTTCTATACCTCATACATTTCCGTGACCGGTTTACAGAACACAGAATTCCTACTGACGTGTATGATCGATAGCTATAGATTTAGTGTCAAACATTACATAATTTACATCTTACAAATAGTCAATGATGGCCTTTAACCCCTTTAGGCTATGTTCACACGGAGTATTTTGCCGAGTTTTTTTACACGGAAACCGCGTCGCAAAACTCGGCAAAAACGGCCTGAGAACGCCTCCCATTGATTTCAATGGGAGGCGTCGGCGTCTTTTTCCCGCGAGCAGTAAAACTGCCTCGCGGGAAAAAGAAGCGACAAGCCCTATCTTCGGGCGCTTCCGCCTCTGACCTCCCATCAATGGGAGGCCGAGAAAGCGTATTTCGCGCTGTTTTATGCCCGCGGCGCTCAATGGCCGCGGGCGAAAATCGGCGTGCAGTGAGAGGAAAATCTGCCTCAAAGTTCCAAACGGAATTTTGAGGCAGATATTCCTCCCCCAAAATACTCCGTGTGAACATAGCCTTAGGGTGTTTTTGGTCTCACTGCATTCCCATATCTGTTTTAATTCCATATATTTACGCAGCTTAAGGAGATCTTATTTTGACAGTTATAATAGTCAACTGGAGCTCTGCACCTTATAGAGATATGGGGGATCATGGGTCTGCGTATGCGGTACTTACACATATACAAACACATGCAAGTGGTGCTCTCAATCTAAAGTGAACAATGCCATCACGCATTAAGCCTTGTTCACATCTGCATTGGGGGCTCCGTTAGGGGCCACCGTCGCAGTTCCTGCCGGGATTACCGGAGATTACTGGAGACATTGTGTCCGGTACAATCACGGACACCCTGTCAGAAAGCTGACGGAACCCATTGGAGTCAATGGGTTCTGCCACGCGCCGGAATGTGCCCGTTGTGTAACGGAACCGTTTCTTCCATTATCCCCTTGTTCTGCTCCTCTGACAGAGCAGAACGACGGAACACACCAACACAGGTGTGAACTTAGCCTTAGTCCTATATAATGCTGCCATATAATACACATAAATATTAACTCAACTGAATTAGGATACTAAATGTGTTAAAGTATAATTTAATTTTTTTATATATTTAAAGGCCACGTACACTTTAGAACTCGTGTTTTTTTTTATACTAAAACAATGTTTAAGGTGATTTTGAGCAACTTTAAAACTGGTTTTGATTAAAAAAAAAAAAGTTGACTTTTAGATACAGCGTCTGTGTATCCTTGAAACATAGATGTATCAAGTCGATTCCGTCAGTTCAGCTTGACTGACGGATCAGCAATAAGCTGGTCCTGCATTTCTCTAACACGCAGGATCCAGCTGATAACGATCACAACTAAATAATGACCAGTTTTCTTCCGAGCCGGCAGTCCAGCTGAACTGACGGAATCAACTTGATACAACTTCTGTGTATACAGAGCTGTATCTCAAAAAGTAAAACCTTTTTTTTTAAATAAAAATCTTTTTAAAAGTTGCTCAAAATCACGTTGTTTTATTTAAAAAAAAAAAAAGAGAGTTTTAAAGGTGTACATAGTCTTTAACCCCTTCACCACTGCATGTATTCTGGGCCTTAATGACCAAGCAATTTTTTTAGTTTTTCCATCGTCACATTCGAAGTTATTTTCATGTGGACATGGCCGTATGAGAACTTTTTTTGGGTGAATGAGTTGTATTTTTCAATGGCACTAATTTGGAATATATAGAATGTTTTTAGCAACTTTTGTTAACTTTTTTTTTGGGGGGGGGGATATAAACAAAACAGCAATATAGCCATCATTTTATGCATTTTCAATTTATTCCGTTCACCAGGCGGAGTAAATAATATGCTACCTTAATTTTTTGGGTCAGTACGATTATGGCGATACCTCATATGTATCGTTTTTATATGTTCTTTCTGTTGATATCGCTATATGAGGGCTTGTTGTTTGCGGGACTTCATTTCTACCGTTTTGGGGTACATTGGACTTATTGATTTACCTTTATTATTATTTTTTGGGGGGGAAATGAAAAAAATAGCAATTTTGTTGTTTTTTTGCGGCATTTACCTTGCAGTTTAAATAATTTGCTAACTTTTTTTTTTTGGGTCACTACGGTCGCGACAATACCATATATGGGTAATTTTTACACTTTTACTAAATAAAACCACTTTTTATGGAAAATTATCTGCAGTTCCTCCATTGTTTTTAAGATAGTTCGTGTTTATGGCGTTCACCGTGCGGTAAAAGTGACATGTTAAATTCATTTTGCGAATCAAACCGAATACGGCAATACCAAATTTATATAATTTCTGTTTTACTATTTTTACAATTTGTTTAAAAAAAATTTTTTTCTGTCTCCATATTCTGAGACCCACAAATGTATTATTTTTCTGTTGATGGAGTGATAGGAGAGCTTGTTTTCTGTGGGGTGAGCTGTAGTTTTTTATTGGTATCATTCTGGGGTACATATGACTTTTTGATCACTATTTTTCACATTTTTTGGGGGAGATAAGGTGACACAAAAACAGTATTTTTTTTTTTTTTATGGCGTTTACCATGCGGGATATAGATGTGTCCTTCCTTACTTTCCTCTTATCCCAACATATCCTGAGATGTGTGGTGTGAGAATACCAGCTTTTAAAAAAACATGATGTCACAAGATGTCTCTGCTATAGGTGTCTATTAGTGGCCACCCACTGGTAGAAATAGGAATTGCAACCTTTCAAGGGTTTTGCTAGCATGTCATGATATTGTATTGAAATGGTTTCATGAGAAATTTGCGTTCCTAACCAAATTCAAGCGAAGGTAAAGTTGGACACATCTGTAAATAACATTATAGTAGTTCTGGTCATTACAGACGTGGTGCTAGCACTTATTTATTTTTTTTGTTTACATTTTTTTTTACATAGAAAATGGAAAAAGTTTTTTGTATATTGTTGAAAACCTTATTCATCTTATTTTAACATTTTTTTAGTCCAACTAGGGGACTTCAACAACCGATCACTATATCGCTGGCACAATACACTGTAATACCTTTATATTGCAGTGTACAGCACTTTTACCGGTCTCCTATTAAGCTCTACAGGAGCTGGGGCCTTCATTAAGCCTCCAGGAGCCATGAAAACCCATTGGCACCCCACAATTGCCTCACAGAGGGCCGATGGGATAATGAAGGGGGTCCGCTCATATGTCTAATGACTTAGATGCCGCTGTCGCTATTAACCGCAGCATCTAAGTGGTTAAATGGCCGGGAACGACCGTTAAAGCATGATGCTGGCTCAAATATATCATTGGGTATGCAGCTCCTGAGACAGCTCCATACTCCTCCTCCCAACTATTTATGTCAAACGTTGGTAAGGGCTTAAGTTAAGTGAAAAAGTAAAGCTTAGGACCTTGTAACCACTAACAGCTCTGGCTAGTAGATTGGGGTCCTCACTTGAGTGCCCCCCAGAGATGTAACTAGAAAAGACTGAGCCCCCATAGCAAACATTTGACTGGGCCCCCTTTCCCACAACCAACGTCCTCCAGGCCGCCACAACCCCCTGTCCTCCCGACAATGAACATTTATCAGTTCTGTGTGCAATGTAAAAATACAGCTAATGTAATGGATTTGCCTGACACAGCTTCGTTGACGACGCCCGTGGTTAATCAGCCTGCATCTGTGCCTAGATCTGTTAGAGTGACTCAATCTGCTACCTCTCAGGCTGGGAGGCTGAGGAGTGGGAGAACCTATCACAGCCTGGCCAGATGGAGCTAGCTCCCGCCCTCTGTCTATTTATACCCTCATTTCCTGCTCCTCCTTTGCCTGTGATTCTTCTGTCTTGTTTCCTGGCTCTGCTGTTCCTGCTTGTAGTATTGTCCTCTGCTTCAAATTGACCCTGGCTTTACTGACTACTCTCCTGCTCTGCGTTTGGTACCTCGTACACTCCTGGTTTGACTCGGCTTGTTCACTACTCTTGTTGCTCACGGTGTTGCCGTGGGCAACTGCCACATTTCCCTTAGCTTCTGTGTACCCTTGTCTGTTGGTCTGTCGTGCACTTATTGAGCGTAGGGACCGTCGCCCAGTTGTACGCCGTCACCTAGGACGGGCCGTGCAAGTAGGCAGGGACTGAGTGGCGGGTAGATTAGGGTTCACCTGTCTGTCTCCCTACCCCGTCATTACAGCTAGGCCACCAAATGTACTCTTATAAACCTTTAGTTACAGGGTTCCGAAAATTGTAACAAACAGTTAAGCACTGAATTGTAACATTTTGAATCAATTATTTATGCTATTTCATAGTCATTATAGTTTATTTAGGAAACTGGCCTAAAGATCAAAGCAGCAGGACAGGAAGGACTTGTTTCCATCTGTGCTTGCTAAATTTTAAACTCAAGGGGAGGGGTGTAGATAGTGCCACAAAACCCCCTGTAGATAGTGCCATGCACACAGTCCCCCTGCAGATAGTGTCAAGCACACAGTTCCCTTGTAGGCAGTGCCACTCACAGCCCCCCTTGTAGATCGTGCCACACAGCCCTCACTTTATAGATAGTGCAACACATAGCCCCACTGAAGATAGTGCCACACACAGTCATCATATAGATAGTGACACGCACAGTCCCCCCTGTATATAGTTCCAAACAGTCCCCTGTAAATATTGCCACGCCCTGTAGATAGTGTCACATCCCCTGTAGATAGTGCCACACCCCTGTAGATAGTGCCACACACAGCCCCCGTTTTAGATGGTGTCACACCGCACCCATTGTAGATAATACCACACACAGCACCATGTAGATAGTGCCACACATAGTCATCCTGTCGATAGTGCCACACACAGTCCCACCGTAGATAGTGCCACACACCCCTGTAGTGCCATATCCCCTGCAGATGGTGCCACACCCCCTGTAGATAGTGCCACACCCCCATGTAGATAGTGCCACTCAACCCTGTAGAAAGTGCCACTCATAGTCCCAGTGTAGATAGTGCCACAAACAGTCCCCCTGTAGATTGTGCCATACACAGCCCCTCTTGTAGATGGTGCCACACCGCTCCCCTTGTAGATAGTGCTACACAGCCCACACATCATAGATAGTGCCTCACAGCCCGCCTATTAGATAGTGCCACACACAGTCCCCCTGTAGATAGTGTCACACACAGTCCCCCTGTAGATAGTGCCACGCACAGACTCCCTGTAGATATTGTCACAGACAGCTACCCCTTGTAGATAGGGCCACACACAGCCCTGTAGATAGAGCCACACCCTCCCCCTATAGATAGTGCCACAACTCCTGTAAATAGTGCCACACCCCCTGTAGATAGTGCCACAGACAGCCCACTGTAGACAGTGCCACACAGCCCCCCTTGTAGATAGTGCCACACGCAGCCCCCCTTGTAGACAGTGCCAAACACAGCTAACCCTTTGTAGATAGTACCACACACCCCTGCCATGTAGATAGTTCCACATCTCCCCTGTGGATACTGCCGCACAGCCCCCCAAACAAATAAAAAAAATCTTGTACTCACCTTACCCCGTTCCTGAGATCAACAGACCTGCTCCACAGCCTCCTCAGCCATATTAAGCTGGCAACCTATGAGACACCAAGACGGGACGCTTCCGCAGGCCTGCATTATCCAGTGACATCATTGTGCCAGCTCCACGGGAATCCTGTCCACGAGTGTTATAGGATACAGGCCTAACATGGCTTGTAGCCTAGTTAATCGCAGAGCAGGGAGGTAGGTTCTTGCTCCGCCATAGCAATCAATAGTATCGGCGTCGTGAGGAATGTGGCAGCCGCGGGCCCCGTAGCAGCTGCTATGGATGCTATAGTGGCAGTTCCGCCATTGAGTGCCCCCCTCTATTAATTCAGAATTTGTAAATAAAGTAATTGAAAATTAACTTTATAAACTTGACAAGAGCAGGCCCTGCTAACGCTAAGAAACTCTTTTTCTTACTAGTGGCCGAGTGGGGTCGTCAAAGATGGTTGGTTCAAGATCCAGAGCAACAAGAATTCACTGACAAGAATAAGAAGAAACGAGAAGCGGATAAAAGTTATTTGGAGATTATAGATCAAAATGAAGGAAATACCCGAGAAGCTGAAAAAGAAAAGGATTATATCATAGAGAGTAAAGAAATATATACAGCAATAATAGGAGACCGAGCTCCACACAGAGAAAAATATTCTATCATAAATCCAAGCAAAAATAAAACGTTGTTGGCAGTAAAGAAGAATACAGAATATAAAAAGATACAATCACACAAAGATTCCCTCTACAGTTCCTTATATTTTCCGGAACAAAGGGAAGGATCTGCTGGATCTGGAGAAACTGAAACAACTCCAACTGCTGTACCTGAAACATCCACAATGCCTGAAGGTTCTGGAGACACTGAAACAACTCCAACTGCTGTACCTGAAACACCCACAATGCCTGAGGGTTCTGGAGACACTGAAACAACTCCAACTGCTGTACCTGAAACATCCACAATGCCTGAAGGATCTGGAGACACTGAAACAACTCCAACTGCTGTACCTGAAACATCCACAATGCCTGAAGGTTCTGGAGACACTGAAACAACTCCAACTGCTGTACCTGAAACATCCACAATGCCTGAAGGATCTGGAGACACTGAAACAACTCCAACTGTTGTACCTGAAACACCCACAATACCTGAGGGTTCTGGAGACACTGAAACAACTCCAACTGCTGTACCTGAAACATCCACAATGCCTGAAGGTTCTGGAGACACTGAAACAACTCCAACTGCTGTACCTGAAACATCCACAATGCCTGAAGGATCTGGAGACACTGAAACAACTCCAACTGTTGTACCTGAAACACCCACAATACCTGAGGGTTCTGGAGACACTGAAACAACTCCAACTGCTGTACCTGAAACATCCACAATGCCTGAAGGTTCTGGAGACACTGAAACAACTCCAACTGCTGTACCTGAAACATCCACAATGCCTGAAGGATCTGGAGACACTGAAACAACTCCAACTGCTGTACCTGAAACATCCACAATGCCTGAAGGATCTGGAGACACTGAAACAACTCCAACTGCTGTACCTGAAACATCCACAATGCCTGAAGGATCTGGAGACACTGAAACCACTCCAACTGCTGTACCTGAAACACCCACAATGCCTGAGGGTTCTGGAGACACTGAAACAACTCCAACTGCTGTACCTGAAACACCCACAATACCTGAGGGTTCTGGAGACACTGAAACAACTCCAACTGCTGTACCTGAAACATCCACAATGCCTGAAGGTTCTGGAGACACTGAAACAACTCCAACTGCTGTACCTGAAACATCCACAATGCCTGAAGGATCTGGAGACACTGAAACAACTCCAACTGTTGTACCTGAAACACCCACAATACCTGAGGGTTCTGGAGACACTGAAACAACTCCAACTGCTGTACCTGAAACATCCACAATGCCTGAAGGTTCTGGAGACACTGAAACAACTCCAACTGCTGTACCTGAAACATCCACAATGCCTGAGGGTTCTGGAGACACTGAAACAACTCCAACTGCTGTACCTGAAACATCCACAATGCCTGAAGGATCTGGAGACACTGAAACAACTCCAACTGTTGTACCTGAAACACCCACAATACCTGAGGGTTCTGGAGACACTGAAACAACTCCAACTGCTGTACCTGAAACATCCACAATGCCTGAAGGTTCTGGAGACACTGAAACAACTCCAACTGCTGTACCTGAAACATCCACAATGCCTGAGGGTTCTGGAGACACTGAAACAACTCCAACTGCTGTACCTGAAACATCCACAATGCCTGAAGGTTCTGGAGACACTGAAACAACTCCAACTGCTGTACCTGAAACACCCACAATGCCTGAGGGTTCTGGAGACACTGAAACAACTCCAACTGCTGTACCTGAAACAGCCACAATGCCTGAAGGTTCTGGAGACATAGAAACAACTCCAACTGCTGTACCTGAAACACCCACAATGCCTGAAGGATCTGGAGACACTGAAACAACTCCAACTGCTGTACCTGAAACACCCACAATGCCTGAAGGATCTGGAGACACTGAAACAACTCCAACTGCTGTACCTGAAACACCCACAATGCCTGAGGGTTCTGGAGACACTGAAACAACTCCAACTGCTGTACCTGAAACACCCACAATGCCTGAAGGATCTGGAGACACTGAAACAACTCCAACTGTTGTACCTGAAACACCCACAATGCCTGAAGGTTCTGGAGACACTGAAACAACTCCAACTGCTGTACCTGAAACACCCACAATGCCTGAAGGATCTGGAGACACTGAAACAACTCCAACTGTTGTACCTGAAACATCCACAATGCCTGAAGGATCTGGAGACACTGAAACAACTCCAACTGCTGTACCTGAAACACCCACAATGCCTGAGGGTTCTGGAGACACTGAAACAACTCCAACTGCTGGACCTGAAACATCCACAATGCCTGAAGGATCTGGAGACACTGAAACAACTCCACCTGCTGTACCTGAAACACCCACAATGCCTGAGGGTTCTGGAGACACTGAAACAACTCCAACTGCTGTACCTGAAACATCCACAATGCCTGAGGGTTCTGGAGACACTGAAACAACTCCAACTGTTGTACCTGAAACACCCACAATGCCTGAAGGATCTGGGGACACTGAAACAACTCCAACTGCTGTACCTGAAACAACCACAATGCCTGAAGGTTCTGGAGACACTGAAACAACTCCAACTGCTGTACCTGAAACATCCACAATGCCTGAAGGCTCTGGAGACACTGAAACAACTCCAACTGCTGTACCTGAAACACCCACAATGCCTGAAGGATCTGGAGACACTGAAACAACTCCAACTGCTGTACCTGAAACACCCACAATGCCTGAAGGCTCTGGAGACACTGAAACTACTCCAACTGCTGTACCTGAAACATCCACAATGCCTGAAGGCTCTGGAGACACTGAAACAACTCCAACTGCTGTACCTGAAACATCCACAATGCCTGAAGGCTCTGGAGACACTGAAACAACTCCAACTGCTGTACCTGAAACATCCACAATACCTGAAGGATCTGGAGACACTGAAACAACTCCAACTGCTGTACCTGAAACACCCACAATGCCTGAAGGATCTGGAGACACTGAAACAACTCCAACTGCTGTACCTGAAACACCCACAATGTCTGAAGGATCTGGAGACACTGAAACAACTCCAACTGCTGTACCTGAAACACCCACAATGTCTGAAGGATCTGGAGACACTGAAACAACTTCAACTGCTGTACCTGAAACACCCACAATGTCTGAAGGATCTGGAGACACTGAAACAACTTCAACTGCTGTACCTGAAACACCCACAATGCCTGAAGGATCTGGAGACACTGAAACAACTCCAACTGTTGTACCTGAAACACCCACAATGCCTGAGGGTTCTGGAGACACTGAAACAACTCCAACTGCTGTACCTGAAACACCCACAATGCCTGAAGGTTCTGGAGACACTGAAACAACTCCAACTGCTGTACCTGAAACACCCACAATGCCTGAGTGTTCTGGAGACACTGAAACAACTCCAACTGCTGTACCTGAAACACCCACAATGCCTGAAGGTTCTGGAGACACTGAAACAACTCCAACTGCTGTACCTGAAACATCCACAATGCCTGAAGGATCTGGAGACACTGAAACAACTCCAACTGCTGTACCTGAAACATCCACAATGCCTGAAGGATCTGGAGACACTGAAACAACTCCAACTGCTGTACCTGAAACACCCACAATGCCTGAGGGTTCTGGAGACACTGAAACAACTCCAACTGCTGTACCTGAAACACCCACAATGCCTGAAGGTTCTGGAGACACTGAAACAACTCCAACTGCTGTACCTGAAACACCCACAATGCCTGAAGGTTCTGGAGACACTGAAACAACTCCAACTGCTGTACCTGAAACACCCACAATGTCTCAGGGTTCTGGAGACACTGAAACAACTCCAACTGCTGTACCTGAAACATCCACAATGCCTGAAGGTTCTGGAGACACTGAAACAACTCCAACTGCTGTACCTGAAACACCCACAATGCCTGAGGGTTCTGGAGACACTGAAACAACTCCAACTGCTGTACCTGAAACACCCACAATGCCTGAAGGTTCTGGAGACACTGAAACAACTCCAACTGCTGTACCTGAAACACCCACAATACCTGAAGGATCTGGAGACACTGAAACAACTCCAACTGCTGTACCTGAAACATCCACAATGCCTGAAGGATCTGGAGACACTGAAACAACTCCAACTGCTGTACCTGAAACATCCACAATGCCTGAAGGATCTGGAGACACTGAAACAACTCCAACTGCTGTACCTGAAACACCCACAATGCCTGAGGGTTCTGGAGACACTGAAACAACTCCAACTGCTGTACCTGAAACACCCACAATGCCTGAAGGTTCTGGAGACACTGAAACAACTCCAACTGCTGTACCTGAAACACCCACAATGCCTGAAGGTTCTGGAGACACTGAAACAACTCCAACTGCTGTACCTGAAACATCCACAATGCCTGAGGGTTCTGGAGACACTGAAACAACTCCAACTGCTGTACCTGAAACACCCACAATGTCTCAGGGTTCTGGAGACACTGAAACAACTCCAACTGCTGTACCTGAAACACCCACAATGCCTGAGGGTTCTGGAGACACTGAAACAACTCCAACTGCTGTACCTGTAACATCCACAATGTCTGAGGGTTCTGGAGACACTGAAACAACTCCAACTGCTGTACCTGAAACACCCACAATACCTGAAACACCCACAATGCCTGAAGGGTCCGGAGACACAGATACAACTCCAACTGCTGTACCTGAAATATCCACAACACCCGAGGGGTCCGGAGACACTGAAACAACTCCAACTGCTGGACCTGAAATATCCACAACACCCGAGGGGTCCGGAGACATAGAAACTACACCCACATCTGTAACTGAAGTATTCACAAAACCTGAAGGGTCCGGAGACATAGAAACAAATCCAACTGTTGTACCTGAAATACCCACAACACCTGAAGGGTCCGGAGATGTAAAAACAACATCGACATCAGTAAGTGAAATAATCACAACACCTGAAGGCTCTGGAGACACTGGAACAACTACAACTGATTTACCCGAAATATCCACAACGCCCGAGGGGTCAGGAGAGCTAGACACAACACCCATATCTGTAACTGAAATTATTACAACACCTGAAGGGTCTACAGGGCCTAAAACAACTCCAACTGCTGTACCTGAAATGTCCACACTACCCGAGGGATCTGGAGACATAGAAACCACTGCAACTGCTGTACCTGAAACAACTACAACATCTGAAGCGTCTGGAGATAAAGAAACAACAACCACATCTGTAACTGAATCAATCACAACACCCGAAGAATCTGGAGACACTGAAACAATTCCAGCTACTGTATCAGAAATATCTTCAACACCCGAGGGGTCTGGATCTATGGAGTCAACACCGACTTCCGTAACTGAAATGATCACAACACCTGAAGGACCTGGAGGCGTAGAAACTACTGCAACTGCTTTACCTGAAATAACTCCAACATTTGAGGGGTCTGGAGATGCAGAAATAACACCGACATCTGTAACGGAATTATTCACCACACCTGAAGGATCTAAAGACACTGAAACAACTCCAACTGCAGTACCTGCCATATCTACAACACCCGAGGGTTCTGGAGAACTGGAAACGACACCTCTATCGGTTACTGAAATATATACAACACCAGAAGGTTCCGGAGATGTCGAGACAACACCTCCATTAATTACTGAAAATGTTACAACTCCTAAAAGTTCTGGAGATACCCAAATAACACCGACTGATGCACCGGAAATATCCATGACACCTGAGGGGTCCGGAGACGTAGAAACAACACCACTGTCAATTACTGAAATTTACACAACACCTGAGGGTTCTGGAGATTCAAAAACAACACCAACTGCTGTACCGGTGATATCTGCCACACCTGAAGATTCTGGAGACACTAAAACAACACCAACTGCTGTAATATCCACACCTGAAGATTCTGGAGACACTAAAACAACACCAACTGCTGTAATATCCACACCTGAAGGTTCTGGAGACAATGATGGAACTCCAACATCAGTGACTGACACACTAACAACACCTGAAGGTTCTGGAGATATAGAGACTAAGTCTCCAGCAACTGTTCACTATTATACATCATCAATTACTGAAATTGACATTACACCTGAAGGTTCTGGAGTCACCGAAACAACAACACCATCGGTAGCCAATATGCAAACATCTCAAGGTTCGGAACAAGTGAAATCAACACTTCCAACAATATCTGGGATAATAACTACAGCTGGAGCTTCTGGAGACATTGAAACAACACTGTCTTCACTTACTGAGAAAATAACAACCGCAGAAGGTTCTGGAGGCAGTGCAACACTACCACCTCTTCTAACGGAAACATCACAAACCGTTACTGCAATACACACAACGCATGAAAGTTCTGGAAAAAGTGAAGCAACACCCGGGTCATCCACTCAAACACACACAACACCCGAAGGTTCAGAAGTCAAACAAACCACAAGAGCATTTACTGACATATATACCTCAGAAAACACGGGAAAAACCTCACAAATCACTACTGATTTCCACACCACACGTGATGGTCCTACAGAACCTGGGGCTACATCATCGCCAAATACTGGAGTTCCTATAACAGGGGTCTCTGAAGGTCCTAAGTCCACTTATCAAACAGTCACAACACCAGCAGTAAGTGTCTCTTCATCGGAAACAGTCAAAGTAACTCATACTTCTGGAGTTACCGATGAAATTGGTCCAACAGAAGGGTCACCTGAAACTTCTACAAAAGAGTATACAACAGTACAATCAACCGAGGAGGCCTACAGAACTGGAACAATATCTACAGTTCAGTTTACTACGCTTGATGTTTCTGGAGAAATTTCTACCATCCAATTATCGTCTACAGAAAATCCCGATACAATCACAAAAATAACTACAAATGTTCACACAACTGGTGACGCACCAAGATCATTTGTCACGACACCTCAAGGATCTAAAGGCTCAACTCTAAGTTCCTCTACAGAATCTTTTACTAATGTGAACACTGTGGAATTTCAATCTTCAACCGTCACAATGGTACCAACAATGGAAACGACAAATGGATCTACGGATGAAGAACTTCAAACAACCGGACCACTGATGACAACAGGAGGTTCTGGAAAAACTTCATCTATATCAAACTCGCCTTTGGTGACTGAGAAAACATCACTGACCACACCATTTCCAGTAACTAATCCTCTATTATCCTCCACATCATCCTATGTGTCTCAGTCAACTGAGCCTTCAACCGAAACAATGACAGTCACGCTGTATCTGTCTTCAGCTCCTTCAACCTCAACCATACTAACTACAGAAACTCTGTCTTCCACACCCTCAACCATTAATCCAACTACACCAGAAACTACAAGACCAAACGTACCGATCCCACGTGAGTACAAATATGGATGTCGTAATGGAACGTAAATATATGTATTGATAATGGAATGTTATAGATATCATGTCATAGAGGTTGACTCATCAAGACAACCCCTTTTCATATGGTCTATTAGGAAAGATGAATGACATAGTGGAGTGTTCTAGTGTAACTGGTCCATCTGTGTATTACATGGTTGGCCATTCAATTGAATAGCTGACATACCATATCGACTTCACCCGGTGATAACAGCTGATTGCTGGGGATTTATTGCCTGATCAATTGGTCGGGCCATCTTTAATTTAAAGGGGTCAACAGACAAACATTTTACTGATATTTCCTCTGCAGATTTGAACCCAGGTCCCCAAGTACCACTGTCCTTTAGGCTCTGTTTACATTTGTGATGGAGGCTTCATTAGGGAAGAATAGAGATGGATTCATTGATAATCTTACTATCAAAACAAAGGACACCTTTGTAAAACAATGTGGTCCAACATGCGCCAGTGGTATCCGTTGTTTGACAGATCCAACAGAGTGTTGTGGCTTCTGTTATAAATTCAACAATTTAACATATTCTTACTTTGAGGCTGGGTTCACACGACCTATTTCCAGGCGTAATCCAGGCGTATTATGCCTCGTTTTACGCCTGAAATTAGGGCTACAATACGTCGGCAAACATCTGCCCATTCATTTGAATGGGTTTGCCGACGTATTGTGCAGACGACCTGTAATTTACGCGTCGTCGTTTGACAGCTATCAAACGACGACGCGTAAATGGACTGCCTCGGCAAAGAAGTGCAGGACACTTCTTTGCCACGTAATTTGAGCTGTTATTCATTGAACTCAATGAAGCACAGCTCAAGATTTACGGGCGTCTCAGACGGCTCGCAAAATGCGAGGAGGAGCATTTACGTGTGAAACGAGGCAGCTGTTAACAGTCTGTCTTTTCACACGTAAATGCCTCTCATCGTGTGAACATACCCTTACTCAAAAGAACGCATCATTTTTGTTGTCCAGTATACAGTATACACTGAGAATTACTCCGAGATATTCTTGTCTACCACTATAACATTATTGCAACCACCAAGTGCTGTATTACAGTATTTCATACAGATTTGCAATAGCACACCATAAGGTTTTGTGGGGTATTGCAATTAATTATTATTATTTTTTTAGCAAGTGACAGCCAATGAACAAGGTGATTAGCAAGTGGCAGCCAATGTGCTTCATTTTGGATGTAGTGGACGACAACTTTTGTTATCCATCACATGCATTTTTTTTATCTGACCATGGCAACCATTGAAAACAATTGAGGACAACTGCTAGTGTTGAATATAGTTATTGGATGTTATTGTTAAATCCATGCCTTTAGAATTAATGATGCTATCTATAACAATTAATAATAGATAAGGAGAACTACCAGAAGATATGTCTGTGTGACCATGACAAGCCTTCCTGCCCCATGTGTATGTGTACAGTAGCTCAATGTTATTATAGGAAGACTAGAACCAAAGGGGAGAGAGAGAAGGATAAGGAGCAAAAGAGCCACTGGTGACCTCTAATGTTGGTGTCCATATCTCATCCTATATTTATGTATCCTACAAAACTGTAATTATATGAGCACAAGTATCTGTCCATGAGTATTTTATAATGCTATAGCTCTTTCCTACAGGACCATGTCAGAATGGAGGCTATGATGATGGGATAAAGTGCATATGTCGTAACGAATTTTATGGACCCCTGTGTGAACACATCATAGACAGAGTTGAGATCGGTAAGACTCAACTAAGTTTTACCTTTATATTACATATATGTGTTTATGAAAATATATGTAGAAAAAATAAAATCAAAGATGAGAAAACTTGTTTGTCAGGTCTGCTATATTTCAAGGAGGTGGGGCTTAACTAAATGGGTGTGACTTAACTAAAGGGGTGTGGCTTTGTAGTGATCTCATTGTCTAAACTCACAATCAGGAGGAAGGAGGGGGAGACAGAATAAAAGCCTCCAGGCCTTTTTTTGTTTGTTTCTTTAAGTGTTTATCCGATTAGTATATTAAAGACGATCTTAAATGAACATGGACTTGATTCTGCCAATACATTACTTGAAATATCTGACACCAAATAAAAGGGGTTCTATGCTTAACTGGCTTTACTTTTCGCTATATGTCTTATACTATAGAAGCGCTTGTTTATAAAAGAACCTGAATTTTTGAGTATTTTTTAATTAGAGTCCGTGTGATGAGGTGAGGAGACAAGTAGAAGGCCGGCAGCACAAATTATTAGGAGAGGACTGTGCTGTTCATGTGGGGGTGCCCGTGACAGGGGTAGAGTCCTAATGTGAGGAAGAGATGGAGATGGAGGTCACAAACTGAGAGGAAGAAGAAGAACCCTCCTGCAGCTGGAGCGTATCTATAGGGGGTGTAAAAGTAGCAGTCACACCCGGCACCCTTAAAGGGGTTGTCCCATGATTAAATGTTATGCCCTAACCACAGGATAGGGATTACATGCCGATCGGTGGGGGTCCGACTGCTTGGACCCGCACTGAGAATGAGGGTCCCGCTCCTTCGAATGAATGGAGTGGCGGGTCGTGCATGCGCCCTGCTTCTCCATTCATTCTCTAAGGCATTGCCGGTGATAGTGGAGCAATGTACTCGGCTATCTCCGGCAGTCCCATAGACAGTGAATGAGGCGGTAGAGCACATTCTTCACCTTCGTCTCCATTTATTTGGAGGAATGGGACCCCCAATTTGGTGATCGTTGCAGGTCCCAGCGGTCGGACCCTCACCGATCATCATGTTATCACCTATCCTGTGGTTTACGGGATAACATTTAATCTTAGAAAACCCCTTTAAGGATCCCAAAAGGTCTCTCGGCTACATTTGAATAGGCAACTATTATAATTTACAGTATGTGTGGTAGTTTGGGGTATTGTCAGAGATTTTGTTTTGGGGCCTAAAGCATCAATTTGCACCTCTGCTCGGCAGTACAACGTATTTCAGCAGATGACGTTCTGATCTTATGAGTCAGTGACTCTGTGAAGATATAAATGAGGACAGGGCTGTATGTCATACATGTAACATGCTTTTTCTGCATGGATTGTCCTAAACACTTTATCTACACAGGAAGAAGTATTGTAACGACAGTAAACGTGGCGCTACGATTCGTGAACAGGATCTTCACTGAAAGTTTGGAGGACAAGAAATCAGAAGACTATATCGAGTTTGAGAAAGAATTTAAAGAAGAGGTGAGCAGGGGCGCACATTATTATTTACTAGGAGACTGCACAGTACTGTCGGCCTACCCTTAGCAAGGTTTATTTGCCAATTATCATACGCTTTTATGGTGTTTTATGATTTTGTGGGGTGTTAACAGTCCAGAAACCTTTGACGTTGTGTGTGAGCGGGCCACTTGTAAAGTATTACTATATATTAACAGAGTGGTCACAGTGCGTCTCAGAAGCAACATGTAGCTCATAGGTCTCTTTCGAGTGCCTCAAATCACCCGAATCCAATGCCTCCTAATATTCTAGATCTTCCAAGACTCCATATGGGTTGTTCTTCTTGAAAGATATTTTCCAGTGATTATCCCATGGTGATGAGGTTGGCACAGGAAGATATAGTTACATGAGAGTGGCTGCTGATTGGCTGCTCAAATGTAACTTCGGGTTAGTGAGTAGATATTACTGCAGGACCATGGAGGGGGTAAGTGTGTTGTGTTATAGGGGAAATTTGGCTTCAGGAGCATCAATTGTATTACAAGGTCTGTGCGTCGGCTCAATATTGTCTTGAGCTTACGAGCAGGGGTACTTGTGGAGGTATGGTCAACAAAATAAGGAGCATGGTACGTTATCATACACATGACTGTATTACAGATCTGTTTTGTAGGGATCCATATTATGGCACTCATCCATGAGAAATGCTTTTTGACATGCTTCATCACATTGATGGAGAGTACGGCGCCTCACATAGTTACCGTGTCCCAGCACTCAAGATTCGTGTACATGGCTTTTGTTCATGAGACCTATCTAAGGGTTTAGCTTGGGATATGTGCCACTCAGGTGCCCTGGTCTGGTGTTTGATCCCCTGGATAATGTCTAGTGGAGGTGGAACCAGATATAATGGGAATAAGTAGAAGGTATGGTTGCTCTGGGCCGCAACAACAAACAACAGTCAAATCAAAGGAATAAGTGGCACAGAGGCCGATATGGGGCCAGTTTCAGAAGTATTACTATTACTTTTATATGCTGGATGGTAGCATGCCCTTTGATGTGCTGCCTGGCATTCTTACCCGCTCCATCTCAAGACCCATTGGAGTGACAGGAGGAGGTAGAAGATGTGGCGCTGGAGCTTGAAAAGCTATGTTAGTAAGGGGTTCCCTTTTGTGGTTCACTGGGCACCCCCATTAGATTAAATTATACATATTATATGCATCATATTATAATTTAACTATTTTTCTTTCCACCATATACAGATGGGAAATGTCTATAAAGACATTCCAGGTTACCAATCTGTGAATATTCTGTTTATCAGGTAAATATTTTTCTTATTTCTGAGATACAATTGGTTATTTTTTTATGATCATAATTAGAACCGGAGAGCAGACTCGATTCGGTCTGAATAAATTTGTGAAAAATTTAAAGTACCCTAATTCCCCTGAAAAGTCATGTATAACACTCTGAGGTCTTCTAGAACTGTACCCAACCCCTTTCGAGCGCACGCTAAATGGCTTCTTAAAAAGTGGTCCAAGAACTAAGTTTGACGCAGAACAATATGTAACATTTGGGTGGCACTATTAGAAATTAAATATATGCAAAACAATCACGTCTGTGATTTCTGTATCATTAGGCAGTGGCATGCTACAAGTACCAGGATTTTAATGTAAATCTATTTATTCTAAAAAAAATTGTCACTTGGACACAGACTGAAGTATTAAGGTGCTGTATAAATTCTTGACGTAGAACAATACTCCAATTTTTGGTGCCATTATTAGATATATGCAAAATAATGAGTGATGTCACGTCCATGACGTCTATTTCACAAGGCAGCAGCACCTATTAGCACCAGGAATAATTTTATTAACTATTTGTGAATATTGTGGTGAAGATTTCTGATTCACAAATTAATGTAAGAATTGTATAGCTGAAGCAGAACTCACTCACAGCAATGGCTGCCTGCCTAACTAACACACTGACTGACACCTCTCGCTCGCTAAAATCTCTTTGTCAAATTATTGTTAATCTATCTATTCTCTTCTTCTCACTATGAACACACTCACTGATATTATTCCACTATCTATCTGTTTTCTGTGTTTTACTATATCTCACTCTCTGTCTGACATCCTCTCTCTCCTATCTGTATACAACCAAAGTAGGAGCATTTCCTGGTTGGGCTGTTTATAGTAGCCATGACTCATATGACTGTCATCAGTGACTTACACCCTATACCCCTCATGTTTGACTGTGCTAGAAGTAGGGCTGCCTGCCAAGCATTAGGGGGGAGCCTGCCGGGCCGCCAACCAAGTCATGTGATCTTATCAAACATTTTTTATTCATCTGATCTGTAAAATGGCGGCCCCCATTTTGAGTGATATGTGCGGGATGAATGACAAAAGATTCAGATTCGCTAAAATCGGAATCTTTTGGGAAATTTGTAACAAATTCGATTCATCTAGAATCGATCCGCCCATCTCTAATCATAACGAGCATTCTAGACATTGAATTAAGCCATAGTTAAAAATTGTTCTGTTTTGGGGAGTATTGGCTCCATAGAAAATCATTGGATAATTACCCAACTATCAACACAAAAAATGTAATGTATCCATTGTATGCAGTAATGGGTGCATATCCTTGAAAAAATTATTGGTCAAAACATCTGTACATCTTTGCCTATATTGAGCAGGGGAATCTATTTTTATGGAGCTGAAGAGCTTGAGGTCGAGCAGTAGCCCATTATTTTGTTCTCTTTGAAGCGAAGGTAATCATATTTCTAGATGAGGATGAAGGATTCTAGGGGTCCATAAGTTGTGTCTTTGTTGGGATAACAGCAGTAATATGTTATTCCTCTCTCCCACAGACAAGGAAGTGTTGTAGTGGACCATGACATTAATGTTGAGATCATATACAAGACTGACATCAACGTAACCCAACAGTATGATGAGATCTTCCAAGATGTAAAAACCGAGTTGGACAAGATCACATGCAGTAAGTAAAAGCATACCACTGGAGATTTGCCATTAGGTAGACTATATACCCCTCATCCATTCGCGTCAAAGTGGGGTAGACAAGGATTACATGACCAACAGTTTCTCAAAACTCTATGGTGCTATTTCTCAAATGTTATGTCACGGGCATATGTATCATAGTGCCCCTAGCAAGAAAGGGTTTAACTTCAGGTCAGCATCAAAATATTTTTATAAAGGTCTCCCACCCTCTGTTGGTATTGCAAACAAGGGTAAGGAAGTGCCTTCAGCATCATAGATATGGACAGAATGGTGGCTTAGTGGTTCCTACTGTATCCTTGCAGTACTGGGATTCGAGGTCAAAATTCGACCTAGGGAAACATCGGCATTAAGTACGTATGTTCTCCCTGTGTCTGTGTAGGCTCCTTTCCGCATGCCAATGACATGCAGTATTCATACGTAGAAAGAACTTCCTATGATTTTTTTGTGTGTCTGAGACAGGTGAAATTAGATTGTGAGACCTAGTGGGTAACCGGGTCTAATGTGAATGATGACAATCTTAGCGGTACGGAACATGTTGGTGCTAAATAATCAGCAAGAAATAAATAAATAGAAAGCGGGTGTGTGTTAAACAGTACTCAGGACCTCCTGTTTGGGGTGGGCATGGCTGCGGTGGCATCAACCAGCACAATAACTATGTATGGCCTTATGCTCAATTAGAGATTACCGGTGACTAAAATTGCCAAGCTGTAGCAAGGAGGTTTGGGTACTCTGCAGTCAGGAATTTATCAGAAAACTATTTTAGATAATTTTTCAAAACTATTTTTGAACTTTTTCAATCTAATGGCTGTTTGTGTATTCCTTTATGCCATATTGTGATTGGCTTGCATAAATGAAATTGCGAAGTAGGTCATCTTGGTTTCATGGTGTTGATGGGCTCCTATTTTCCGGCAGTTAGTAAGAATTATTTATTTTTATTTTTTATTTACAGCACAGATGCAGAGTGGCAATTGCATTTCTGATGTCTACAACGTTACAAAGAATGACACTCTGAAAAGTGAAGAAGGTAAGTGTTTATAAAGAGATGACCTTTAAAGGAAAACTCTGGAGAAAATCAGTCTACCATATTATTTCTAGTGCAGGGTCCGAGGGGGCGAAGCATGACACAGAGATTCTTTCTTTGGCGTCATTTGAATTTCTGTGCCATGCACCCCGTCAGAACAAGTGAAATACATATGATATCCTCCACTTTCTCACAGACCGCTTATCAGGCTAAAACCTTTATATATAAGCCACCCCCGTCAGTTAATATCTACCCGTAATGGGAGGATTTAGAAGAAAATATACACATTGGCCTGGCCATACATTTCCAATTTCAGGAGAATGAAGAAAATCTTGCAAATGAGTACGCACTCTTTGGGAAAACCAAAAACTAGGACATTTTTGATGCATTTGACCATTACCCTTGGAAAATTAGGTTAGACAGACAATAATGATACACACGGCACATAAGGTTTGGTTTTATATTGCTAAAATGTTTTGTTTAATCTACAGATCAGTGCACAAGCAATGTCCCAAATGGTTTTGAAGACTTCTACGATGCAGTGGTTGACAGTAGTGCTGGACTGATTTGCTTGTCTCACTGCGACATCATGTCCAGCAAATATCCAAGTTGTAATGATGGAAGCTGCCAAATCCTGAACAATACTGGCCCACATTGCCTGTAAGTAGCTTCTTAAAGGGATTGTTTAATTTCACTTGACTTTAATTTTTGATTTAGTGTCTGGCCACCTAACCACGATGTACTCTTGTGTTGTGCTCTCTTTTTGCGACCCATGCCATCCAGCAAGTTACTCTAATAATATGTACACTGGGAAGGACATTACCCAAAGTACACCAGACCACAAAAGATTTTCCACCATCCATATTGACGTATGGTCATTCCACCGTCTCTCTGTATCTGCTTCAGCTGGGTCGCAACCATTATGGCCATCAATATAAATACCACTCTGGTTGTCACCCAGATTTCCTGGGAAACTGGGAAAGTTTTGTACCATATCACTTCATACTTTGGAAAAGTTGTCCTTGCTCGACTAAATTGCCCAAATGCAACCTCTGCTCAACACATGATCATCTTCTGTCCTCTGATCGATACAGGAAGTGGGAAAAGATTACCCATGTTCACCATTCATCTCCTTCATCTGACACTACTCTTCAAGTCTTTAAATTAATCTAAAAATATACTCCTCCACCAGCAATCTCAACCTGCTATAGCCGACACCTAAATTGTACTTCAACCAGTCCCATATACAGTTTACACACCACAACCACCTCATGCCCTTAGTCCCTTTAGGTTAAAATTGTTACCTCTTTGGGATTCTATATATTGAGTCGTATATTTATAACCATATATAGAGCCATAATGGGGTATAAGTGTTCTTTCTAAAGAACTTCTTACCATATATAGGTCATATGGAGGTAATAGAGGAAAGTACACCACTGATCGGGATTCCCATTAAAAAGCCACAATGGGAGCCGCTACAAAAGTCTTCTGGCATCAGAAGGCCCCATCTACTTAAGATATAAACACGAGAAGAACAGAGTCTATAGCCAATATATATTTTGAAAAGTATCAATACAAAACTTTATTTAAATATACATAATAGACAAACATTTAAAAGACGTATAACAGTAGGAGGACTCAATCACAAAATAACATAGAGACACATCAGGAAAGCCAAGGTATGTATAGTAAACCTTAAACGTATAGGTTTAGGGTAGGACTAACACTAATGTAGCATATGACTAGTTAGATCTATTTACAGTCTTAGATGCTGTTTAAAGGGCATAAATGGTCCCGAAAACAAACATCAGACATGAGGGTAATGGGTCTGAAACAGACCCTGTGTGGAAGGATTGCTAGGATGGTCTTACCCATAAAGGGTCCTTAGGCTAAGTCCTGATGGTCACTGTGTGAAAAAGCCACAATGGGAGCCGCTACAAAAGTCTTCTGGCATCAGAAGGCCCCATCTACTTAAGAGTAGAAAGTTATTCCGTATAGGTGCCACATCACCCTTTAGTTATGGTATAGTGGAAGATATTTTTTATATAAATTCCATATGTCTACATTTCTTTCAATTCTTCCATCCAGATCTTCCCAGTATTTTTCCCATATGTCTATTACTGTATATATATATATATATATATATATAACATTTGTTGTCTCCTGATGTCAATACTTTCTCTAGATGTCCGAGAACTGATCTATACATCTACACATCGTCTAACTGTAACGGGCAGATATTAAAATCAGGAGTCTACGGAGGGGTTGGAGCAGCCATCGCCATCTTATTGATTCTAATTTGTGTTGCACTTGTCCTCATCATGAGACAGGAGAATGACAAAAAAGGGTGAGTATGGCATCCAGAAAGAAATACTGTATTTTCAGCATTGATTTTTGAAACAAAATATTGTCCCCTTCAATTTGTCAAGAAATTTAGTGAAATTTTATGAGGGTAGAGATGTCACATTACTTCACGAGTCAAACCTGAGCAGTGGATTACTGAGTGGTGGTCTATCCTAATGACATTATAATGGTTTGCATCATGTGATACCCAAGGAAAGACTCAACAGGATGGAAAAATTCACCTATAGCTTCCCCCTTTTCGACCATAATTTTCAACAACTTTAGTTGGGGCCGTGGTACTCGGCAGGCCCCAGGGCTTAGGTGCCCCTTGCTTGTCCAGTAATAAATTCCATGCATAACATCTAACAGGAAGGAATGGGAATTATCCGAGGTACAGTTTCTTTGTGCGACTATGAAAGTCACTTGAAATGTACCGGTTAGGGAGCAACCGGGAGACGAGGGGATGCAAAGAGTAGTCAAGCAGGCTAGTTCTTGAAAATAGAGGTAAAGCAGAAATGGGTATTCGGTACCGAGAAGTAAACTTGAGCATAGTCAGATGAGCCAGGGGTCAGGTAACAGAGATAAGTCAGACCCAGGTATGCGGTACCGGGAATGTACAAGGGGGTAGTAAAATGAGGCCAATTTATTTTTGCAAACTGGATTCACTTTTGTAGGTAGAGTTTACATTTTGATGGGATGTTCCTGAGTTACGCATATTACATTATGTGATTACATTATTAATGTTAAAGCAATGCTCTAGTAAAAACAATCAATAGTCTTTCATCATTGACCTCCACCCTCACTTGTGTTGAAGTGCTAGTACCACATATTTCTATGAACTACTAGCTTTTGTAGTCCAGACTGCCATATAAAGGAAGACGGATGGTAGAAACCAGCCCTGAAATGTAGTTTACCATGTAAATATTTTTGACTAAAGTTATTGGTGGCAAGTTTGTGGTCCCCTGCTGAGCCGGATATTTATGTGCAGATGACTTTTTAAATAAATGTTTAGTTTAACGCTTTTTTGGTATATATGACTATTATAGGGATCCATTTGAAAATGATAATGATGAAAACTGGTATGACGACAATGAAGATGAATGGTGTGTTGACCGAGGTATCACCAATCTGGCCGAAAATCAAGATGACAGAGATGAAGGTACAGTTACTTCATAATCTGATAATATCCTAAAATGGGTGTCCTATTCACCCTATAGAGGGGAGGATAGTGTAAACTCATTGGTTCCATACCTTTGTGTGAACTTTTATACTCTTGCCAAACATAGTCAAATTTGACCAGAACAAGACCATGATGGTTATGTTTAAGGTGTAAAATTTTAGTAGCCACAATCCTTTTGAGCTAGTGGCAATCACTTTAGTCCCGTAGATGGTTTGACATGGTTTGTCAGGTATGCTTTAAGGATGATTATAGTTTAGTTGGCTACATTTTATATGTATTTTATTTACATATTCTCAAGATCAAAACTTCAGCATTTGCTATACGATGGAGTATCATTCATGGTCTCCTTGTCAATGAAATCTTCTCAACAATTATTTTCAACTTCTCATTTTCCTCTACAGATTCCTCCAGGAACAGCTTTTCATCCCACAGGGAGAAGTTTAGACCCAACTTAGAAAATATAGATACTACACTCGAGGTGAGTTCTGTGGTCTCTGTCTCTGCTTTATCTCATCTTCATGAAATAGTTCAGTAGTCTTCTCAGCTTTCTATATTCTAAGGGCCATTTTGGACAGAAGTCATTATATCGATGGGATTTTTGTTTATACTTTGATTATATTTATAATTTGTTAATACTAGAATGAGATAAACTCGAAAACGTCTTGAAAATGGTAACTTCTCACAGTGAAAGTCTTGATTTTGTACGTTCATTAATAAAAAGTGTAGTCTCAGGTAGACAACCCCTTTTTAAAATGAAACAGGATTCTTCCATTTAGACATACATTTCCTCTACATTTAGCATTACATTGCAGCCATTCAAATTAACAGCCGTCCAGAGTAACATAGTAAGTAAAGCTGAAAAAAAGACATAAGTCCATTCACTTCTGCCTATTCTTTTGCAATGTTGATCCGGAAGAAGGCAAACACCTGCTTGAGGCCTAAGCAAATTTTTTCTTGTACACTGGTGCCCAAAGCTACACACAATATTCGATAGGCAGTCTGAGGGTATGTTCACACGTAGTCAACCAAAACGTCTGAAAATCCAGAGCTGTTTTCAAGGGAAAACAGACCCTGCTTTTCAGACGTTTTTTTTACCAACTCGCAATTTTCGCGGCGTTTTTCGCGGCGTTATCGCGGCGTTTTTTACGTCCGTTTTTGGAGCTGTTTTCATTGGAGTCTATGAGAAAACAGCTCCAAAAACGTCTGAAAGAAGTGTCCTGCACTTCTTTTGACGAGGCTGTATTTTTACGAGTCGTCGTTTGACAGCTGTCAAACGACGACGCGTAAATAACAGGTCGTCTGCACAGTACGTCGGCAAACCCATTCAAATGAATGGGCAGATGTTTGCCGACATATTGTAGCCCTATTTTCAGACGTAAAACGAGGCATAATACGCCTCGTATACGTCTGAAATTTGGCCGTGTGAACATACCCTAACTGGTGATTGGTAGTAAAGTAGTAGAATTATGTTTTCATCATCTATATCTTTACTCTTCTTGATATACCTCATGATCTTTATTTGCCTTGGCCACAGCTACCTGGCACTGGTTACTACAGTTAATTTTACTGTCATCTTGAGACTCCTTTAACATTTATTTTGTATTCTCACCTGTACAAGGTGAAGCTTGCTTTATTGTTTTGTCTTCTTATCTAAACATTTCTTATCCATCTTTCTCGAATACTCATCTGAATTTTTCTTTTCCTGTGTAGATCAAGATACAAAGACCAGAGGTCTCTTTTGCATAAAGTGACCTTAAGAAAAGTATGCGAATGGGGTTCAAGATCACTTCACCTACAATGGACTCTATTACATTGCAATAACCAGGGTTTTATAGAATACAAGAGAATCTTCTGGCTGTGACACAATAATAGACCACAATAGTCCACCAGAAGACAACCCCATTTGGATCTGACTATGGAGCCAATCACTTGCCACTAGGGTCTGTTACTTATGAGCTGATCCACAAATATACATTATAAGGCCCCATGTACACGACTGTAAAAAATCTTCTTAATTGCGGACCACAATACGATCCGCAATTACGGAGCCTCCCGGTTCTATTGGCCACGGACACCTTTCCGTATCGCTACTGAAAGGTGTCCGTGCCGTAGAACCGTGCCGGGAATTATGGAGCATGTCCTACTTTTCGTTCTTTACGGGCCGTGCTCCCTTACTTTGTATGGGAGAACTGCACGAAAATGTGGCCCGCGGCTGTCGGCGGCCGGCTGTGCCCGCATTTGCAGACTGGGATTACGGGCACGGCCATGTGCATGAGGCCTAAGACTTTATTGATGATATTTCCTGTGTGTACAATGATAATAACAAAGTTTGCAATGCCATCAAAGTGAATGTTCCATACAGGTGACTGCTCCAAGCAAACCAAGCCTGACACTGGCAATATAAAAAAAAAGTCA
Source organism: Rhinoderma darwinii (assembly GCF_050947455.1). NCBI lineage: Eukaryota > Metazoa > Chordata > Amphibia > Anura > Rhinodermatidae > Rhinoderma > Rhinoderma darwinii. Next base: position 404,942,920 of record NC_134689.1, read on the forward strand.
GATGGCTCTAAAAAATAGAAGTGGAATGTGAAGGGTCAATTTTACAACCAAAATCTTTTCTCCAATGAAGTCTTCTGAAAGTGAACTATACATTTAACAGCTAAAGAAGTCTTCATTTCAGTAGTTCACATATGTACATTCATATCTATAAATACTAGAAGGAGGAATCAGTTGGTCAATGTCATTGAATAATGTTGACTTAGATGTCCACTAGGCAAGCCAACTGAAAATGTTATTTCACAGTTCCTTATACAATCTGTTGGATGAACATCACATAGATTTACACACTTTAACAAGAGTCAATAAAATATTGTTTCAAGCCAACCTTTATTGTTATAGGACCACATAAGTCTCATTATAAAGGTTTAGGGGCCACCAGGAACGATGTCCAAAGTAGCCAAACCATCAGAAGTCAACTGACTCCTTCATTTCTTCTCATCATTGACCAAATCTTTTCTCCGTCATATGTTCTGCCTGGAGTATAATCTTGCACATATCTTTCACTTCATAAGTCCATCTACCTCTCTCATATTCAAAGTCTTCATTCTGTCCCATCCTGAATGATCTCTTATGCTGCCGTCACTTTACCCCCATTTATTTATACTATATTATTATTATCATCACTGACTTTTAATTTATTTGATTTTTTTATATTCTTTATATTAAAGAAAGGTGCTCAATGTGTTGGTTGTGGACTACTGTATCTCAAAGCATATAATACATATTTGTATATAGGGTACATTGGTGGGAAAAAGAAGCAAAAATAAAATAACAATCAGATACAAAAATAATATTATCTCTTATTTTGAACAGAAACATATGTTTACACTATTATAGTAACATATAATATAGATGTATGGATGTACCTGACTGATCTATGTGAGACAGACCCCAATGCCAAGTGTAGCCATTGCTGTTCCTGAGATTAGATTGAGAATTCGGAATATGTAAGTGAACATGTAACAAATAAAGCATTGTATACCATGTAAGATGTTGCCCAGTCTTCTACCATGGGTAGTAACCAGCATTTACAACCCAACACTTGGACTTTTGCCCTAATTGTCTTGGAATCATACAAAATCACAAGCAAATACCACAGTAATATGTGACTGAGTAATGGCGGGGGGGAATAAAATCAATATATTCCACTGACGCATGTGAACTTGTGTTGTGATATTAAAGGCAGGTTGACTATTACTAACCATCCTGTTAACTGAGCCGAGGTGGTCAAAAGTGTAGGGCCGTAAAGGGTTAAAAGTATAACTATTATTACTTTAAATATATGAAATATCTTATTAGGGGAAAGTGGCATCTTCATGTCTGAAATGTTCAAAAACCTTCTCAGTTCTCCCAAAAATCTGTCTAGTATAAAACGGTAGACAGGGAGGAAGGGGATGCAGCTGCAGTTTCTCTCTCTGTCTATGAGACTGCATGCTGTGAGAGGGGATGGAGGAGTTACTATTTCTGCGGGGAGATGTCTGATTGGCTCAGAACACACAGCACCTCTCTAACTCTCACCAAGAAGATCAAAATGCAAAGCCCTTGCTAGGCCTTCCTTCCGACCTGTATCTAAATACCCTGGTCAAGACAATGCAGCTTTTTGTCAGCCCTTGGATCCTAGCACCCAGGGCACTTTGCCCTTGGGAAAGGAAAAGAAAAAGGACCCTAAAACACAGTGTAGACTAACAATTGTTTGTTGCACTACATCTAATTTACATCTACAGCTCACTAAATAGAGATTGGTATTTTTGTTTTTACTTTTTTGCTACTTCTGCTAAAGTTAATTAGGAAACAGCTAAAAAGTTTTATTTAGCCTTGAAAACAAATATTTGTCTAAGATGACAGCCACTATAGAAAGCTTCCAACAAATATAAGGAAAAGAATGAGGAAAACAAAATGCCAACACGAAGTTGCCAAGACCAAAAAAAGGAAATAGAAAAATTTTGATGGTATCAATTTTTCATCCATACTAAACGGCTTATGTCCAACCCTGTCCAAAAAAGTACATAGTAAAACCCTTTAAAAAAATAAAATAAAATAATATATATATGTTAGGTCTCATGTGAGAAGAGCTTATCTGTCTGTATTTTCATGATGTCCTGCTCTTGTGCTCTGACACCTCAGAGTTATCATAGGAGCACTGGATATATCACTTAAAGAGGCTCTGTCACCAGATTTTGCAACCCCTATCTGCTATTAAGCACAAGAGAAAGAAAGAGTCAGAAACTATCAATAAATATAAATTGCCAAATGGCATAGAAAAATATATATTTTATTGGACAATACAAGTAACACGATTAAAAATAGACTACAAATCAAAAAAGACTGTATATCTCCAAAAGTATGGGAGAGGAACATGGGTCATAAAGGTAAAACAATACAAACAGCAGTTTATATCAGTGGTTGTTAGTTTGTAGCAGTGGTTCTAAACAGTTTGCAAAGGATAGATACAGAGAAAGCAAAGGTTAATTATAACCATACACAGTAACGGTACATATCAACAAAAAGCGATTGGTCTAGTAACAGGCATGAAAAAGATAAGGAACCTAATGATTAGGCATAGAGAAACTCAGTACGACCAAACCTGCTGTCTAAGTAGACATAAGTGTTTAGCAACTAAACCTATCGCAAGTTTAGAGTAGTAAATGTATCAATCAATGATCGTATATTTAAAGATTGCAAAGGAAGCACCGCTAGTACTGACCCATATCGTTCCAGGAATATGGTGACTCCCAGAAGTGGAGAAACCCCAACGCGCGTTTCGCGTGGATGGCTTTTTCAAGGGGTATGTTCCTAATCATTTAAATTACACCTCTTATGCTGTAAGTCACAAGGTCAGCTGAGCTCATCAGCCAATAGAGGAGTGACTTCCGCCGTGCGCGTCCAAAGAAAAGGCATCGCGATACTTAAGCTCCGGGCCGTCAAGACACAACCACGCATGCGCGGCTCCGGAAACCGCGCACGCGCAGATGCGTACAATGAACAATCCAGGCAAGTCCCGGCGATGACAGAACTGACACACACGGATGAAGAACAGAGTAAGGTAGGGAAAAGGGGACTCAATCTAGCACTAAAAAGATAATTAGGCCACTCTAAGTGCCGTTTATCTTATACGCGGACAAGTTTAATGGGACTGTCACACTAACTCAAATATCGGAAAAAATCCATCAAATGAATAGATCATTCAGACATACGAGAAGCAGATGTCATAATTAGGTCAATCCATGTCACGATAATGTAATCAGTACTAGAGTGAATGAACATTCCTGCAGAAAGATTTAATAATAAGATAATACTAAAGGAAAACATGAAAGTATAAAATATAAAAATAAAAATAAAAATAAATATAAAAAAATAAATATAAAATAAAAATAATAATGAAATATTACAGATTATAAGCTAAACATGTGAAAAAATCTCATAATAAATGAGATAAGAAATATATGTATTAAAGAAAGTGATTATTAATATAAGTGACAGTTACAGAAAAAAATAAATATATAATCATGGGTATCAAAACCAAACAAAAATAAGATGCTTGCTAACAAAAATTTATTTATAGCAGCAATTAATGAGATACCAAAGTTATATACAAATAAATATAAAGAGTGAATTACAGGAAATATAATAGTAATAGTAAAAAGTAAACAGGTAAGTTTTCTACTTCAGAAAAATGATTCGTACATAATACAATACAGGAGATGTCACATAACAAAATATGTTATCAAAAAGCGGATATACATTACTGACATATCAACACCGTATAGATTAAATATAAAATATAAAATATTGGAGAGTCTCTTAAGCCCAAATTCAATCCCTCAGAATCCCGGAAGGCACACTCACAGATGGTCTAAGGCATACATGATCAGCAACAGAGGAAATGACTAAATAGAACAAAAACATATATTAATAGACATACAGTTAAAAACAATTAAAAATACATATAGAACTTGAGAAACTTAATGATGACCTTGATAGGGACTTTTCAAAGTGGGAGCAGGAAATTCTTTCTGTTAAATCCTCTAAATTTCAGAGAGACAACAATGACTCTCAGCAAGGGAAGATGTACAGATGGCGCAATGGGCGATCTAGATCTTTCAGTAGATCGAGGTCTACATCTTTCTCATCTGTGATATCCAGTGATAATCTTGGAAGATTAAAACGCAATGATGAGATAACCACCCCTCAAGAAACCATCTACCCTCGTAGAAACAGGGAGAGACAGGTGGCAAGGCGTAAGGACAACCAGACATACCAACAGGGGAAGAAACCAAGGAATACATTAGAGGTGATTAATTTATCTGAGCATTCCCTCTCGGAGACACAACGTGATGTACTGAGTAAGGGACTGACATTCTCACCCTGTAATTCCTTTAACTTCTTTGCAGCTATAAAGGATCTATATCTATTCTCACGAAAATTAATCCTTAAAAAGTTACATAGTAGATCTGGAGTAGATGTGGGACTGAATAGTGCTCTGGAGAAAGAAGCACTTAAGGCCCTTGAGGATCTGTTACAAGAGCAAATTTCTTCTGACCAAGGTAGGTTCCCAAAATCAATTATACCCAGATCATTGAGGTTCCCACCCTTGTCCATATGCCCACAAGTCGAGATTTTTACTAAGATGGTAATAAACGACTTTAAATGCATCTCGTCAAACAGGAAATTTGACAATTTAACTAAAAAACAACGCGATGCTTTAGAAGAACTAAAAGGATACGAGGATGTGGTATTCAAGGCGGCGGACAAGGGTGGGAACATCGTGATCTGGCCTATTGAGAAGTATGAAAAGGAAGCATATAGACAACTTAGAGATAAAAATACCTATCTTAAACTTACTTATAACCCATTGGGAACTTTTTCAGTTGAGTTATGCAAGATTCTCACGATGGCCCATGAGCCTTGTGACAGTCCCATTAAACTTGTCCGCGTATAAGATAAACGGCACTTAGAGTGGCCTAATTATCTTTTTAGTGCTAGATTGAGTCCCCTTTTCCCTACCTTACTCTGTTCTTCATCCGTGTGTGTCAGTTCTGTCATCGCCGGGACTTGCCTGGATTGTTCATTGTACGCATCTGCGCGTGCGCGGTTTCCGGAGCCGCGCATGCGTGGTTGTGTCTTGACGGCCCGGAGCTTAAGTATCGCGATGCCTTTTCTTTGGACGCGCACGGCGGAAGTCACTCCTCTATTGGCTGATGAGCTCAGCTGACCTTGTGACTTACAGCATAAGAGGTGTAATTTAAATGATTAGGAACATACCCCTTGAAAAAGCCATCCACGCGAAACGCGCGTTGGGGTTTCTCCACTTCTGGGAGTCACCATATTCCTGGAACGATATGGGTCAGTACTAGCGGTGCTTCCTTTGCAATCTTTAAATATACGATCATTGATTGATACATTTACTACTCTAAACTTGCGATAGGTTTAGTTGCTAAACACTTATGTCTACTTAGACAGCAGGTTTGGTCGTACTGAGTTTCTCTATGCCTAATCATTAGGTTCCTTATCTTTTTCATGCCTGTTACTAGACCAATCGCTTTTTGTTGATATGTACCGTTACTGTGTATGGTTATAATTAACCTTTGCTTTCTCTGTATCTATCCTTTGCAAACTGTTTAGAACCACTGCTACAAACTAACAACCACTGATATAAACTGCTGTTTGTATTGTTTTACCTTTATGACCCATGTTCCTCTCCCATACTTTTGGAGATATACAGTCTTTTTTGATTTGTAGTCTATTTTTAATCGTGTTACTTGTATTGTCCAATAAAATATATATTTTTCTATGCCATTTGGCAATTTATATTTATTGATAGTTTCTGACTCTTTCTTTCTCTTGTGCTTAACCCCTTCCCTCTTTGGGCACTTTTGACCTTCCTGACAGAGCCTCATTTTTCAAATCTGACATGTTTCACTTTATGTGGTAATAACTCCGCAATGTTTTTACCTATCCAAACGATTCTGAGATTGTTGTCTCGTGACACATTGGACTTTATGTTACTGGCAAAATTTGCCCGATACATTCAGTATTTAATTGTGAAAAACACCAAAATTTAGCGAAAAATTGCAAAAATTAGCATTTTTCTCAATTTAAATGTATCTGCTTGTAAGACAGGCAGTTATACCACACAAAAATTTTGCTAATTAACATCCCCCATATGTCTACTTTAGTTTAGCAGCGTTTTTTGAACATCATTTTATTTTTCTATGACATCACAAGGCTTAGAACTTTAGCAGCAATTTCTCACATTTTCAAGAAAATTTCAAAATGCTATTTTAACAGAGGCCAGTTCAGTTGTGAAGTGGCTTTGAGGTCCTTAGATATTAGAAACCCCCAATAAGTCACCACATTTTAAAAACTGCACCCCTCAAAGTATTCAAAACAGCATTTAGAAAGTTTCTTAACCCTTTAAACATTGTGCAGGAATTAAAGCAAGTAGAGGTGATATTTACAAATTTCATTTTTTTTTGCAGAAATTCATTTTTAATCCCTATTTTTTTGTAACACAGAAGATTTTACCAGAGAAACACAACTCAATATTTGTTGCCCAGTTTCTGCAGATTTAGGAAATATCCCACATGTGGCCCTGGTGTGCTTATGGACTGAAGCACAGGCCTCAGAATTAAAGAAGCACCTAGTGGATTTTGGGGCCTCCTTTTTATTAGAATATATTTTAGGAACCATGTCAAGTTTGCAGGGCTCTTGCGGTGCCAAAACAGTGGAAACCCCCCACAAATGGCACTATTTTGGAAACTACACCCTTTGAGGAAATTATCTATGGGTATAGTGAGCATTTTTACCCCACTGGTTATTTGCAGAAATTTTTGGAAGTAGGCCGTGAAAATGAAAATCTACATTTTTTCAAAGAAAATGTAGGTTTAGCTAATTTTTTCTCAATTCCACGATGACTAAAAGAGAAAAAGCTCCACCAAATTTGTAAAGCAATTTCTCCCGAGTAAAACAATACCCCACATGTGGTCATAAACGGCTGTTTGGACACACAGCAGGGCTCAGAAGGGAAAGAGCGCCATTTGGCTTTTGGAGCTCAAATTTAGCAGGAATAGTTAGTAGAGGCCATGTCGCATATGCAAAGCCCCTGAGGGGCCAAAACAGTGGAAACCCCTCAAGAGTGACCCCATTTTGGAAACTACACCCCTTGAGGAAATTATCTAGGGGTATAGTGAGCATTTTGACCCCACAGGTTATTTGCAGAAATTTTTGGAAGTAGGCCGTGAAAATGAAAATCTACATTTTTTCAAAGAAAATGTAGGTTTAGCTAATTTTTTCTCAATTCCACGATGACTAAAAGAGAAAAAGCTCCACCAAATTTGTAAAGCAATTTCTCCCGAGTAAAACAATACCCCACGTGTGGTCATAAACGGCTGTTTGGACACACAGCAGGGCTCAGAAGGGAAAGAGCGCCATTTGGCTTTTGGAGCTCAAATTTAGCAGGAATAGTTAGTAGAGGCCATGTCGCATATGCAAAGCCCCTGAGGGGCCAAAACAGTGGAAACCCCTCAAGAGTGACCCCATTTTGGAAACTACACCCCTTGAGGAAATTATCTAGGGGTATAGTGAGCATTTTGACCCCACAGGTTATTTGCAGAAATTTTTGGAAGTAGGCCGTGAAAATGAAAATCTACATTTTTTCAAAGAAAATGTAGGTTTAGCTAATTTTTTCTCAATTCCACGATGACTAAAAGAGAAAAAGCTCCACCAAATTTGTAAAGCAATTTCTCCCGAGTAAAACAATACCCCACATGTGGTCATAAACGGCTGTTTGGACACTCAGCAGGGCTCAGAAGGGAAAGAGCGCCATTTGGCTTTTGGAGCTCAAATTTAGCAGGAATAGTTAGTAGAGGCCATGTCGCATATGCAAAGCCCCTGAGGGGCCAAAACAGTGGAAACCCCTCAAGAGTGACCCCATTTTGGAAACTACACCCCTTGAGGAAATTATCTAGGGGTATAGTGAGCATTTTGACCCCACAGGTTATTTGCAGAAATTTTTGGAAGTAGGCCGTGAAAATGAAAATCTACATTTTTTCAAAGAAAATGTAGGTTTAGCTAATTTTTTCTCAATTCCACGATGACTAAAAGAGAAAAAGCTCCACCAAATTTGTAAAGCAATTTCTCCCGAGTAAAACAATACCCCACATGTGGTCATAAACGGCTGTTTGGACACACAGCAGGGCTCAGAAGGGAAAGAGCGCCATTTGGCTTTTGGAGCTCAAATTTAGCAGGAATAGTTAGCAGAGGCCATGTCGCATATGCAAAGCCCCTGAGGGGCCAAAACAGTAGAAACCCCCCACAAGTGACCTCATTTTGGAAACTACACCCCTTGAGGAAATTATCTATGGGTATAGTGAGCATTTTGACCCCACAGATTTTTTGCAGAAACAATTGTAAGTAGGCAGTGAACATGAAAATCTAAATTTTTTCAAAGAAAATGTAGGTTTAGCTTATTTTTTCTCATTTCTACGAGGACTAAAAGAGAAAAAGCTCCACCAAATTTGTAAAGCAATTTCTCCCGAGTAAAACAATACCCCACATGTGGTCATAAACGGCTGTTTGGACACACAGCAGGGCTCAGAAGGGAAAGAGCGCCATTTGGCTTTTGGAGCTCAAATTTAGCAGGAATAGTTAGCAGAGGCCATGTCGCATATGCAAAGCCCCTGAGGGGCCAAAACAGTGGAAACCCCACACAAGTGACCCCATTTTGGAAACTACACCCCTTGAGGAAATTATCTAGGAGTATAGTGAGCATTTTGACTCCACAGATCTTTTGCAGAAACAATTGGAAGTAGGCAGTGAACATGAAAATCTACATTTTTTCAATGAAAATGTAGGTTTAGCTTATTTTTTCTCATTTCTACGAGGACTAAAGGAGAAAAAGCTCCACAACATTTGTAAAGCAATTTCTCCCGAGTAAAACAGTACCCCACATGTGGTCATAAACGGCTGTTTGGACACACGGCAGGGCTCAGAAGAGAAAGAGCGCCATTTGGAGCTCAAATTTGACAGGGATGGTTTTGGGAGGCCATGTCACATGTGCAAAGAACCTGAGGGGCCAAAACAGTGGAAACCCCCACAAGTGACCCCATTTTGGAAACTGCACCCCTTGAGGAAATTATTTAGGGGTAGAGTGAGCATTTTGACCCCACAGTTTTTTTGCAGAAAATTCTGGAAGTAGGCAGTGAAAATGAAAATCTACATTTTTTTCAAAGAAAATGTAGGTTTAGCTAATTTTTTCTCATTTCCACGAGGACTAAAGGAGAAAAAGCTCCACAACATTTGTAAAGCAATTTCTCCAGAGTAAAACAATACCCCACATGTGGTCATAAACAGCTGTTTGGACACACTGCAGGGCTCAGAAGCGCCATTTGACTTTTGGAGCTAGGATTTACACAATGTTGCTTTTGGCATAATAAAGGGGTTAATGAATTATGAAATTACTAATTTATGGATGTATGGTACTCTTTGAAGCAATCCTTGATACACAGGCCTGGTTTTCCGGGGCAGGTTTCACAGTGGGAAATAGTGTCTTTTCTTATTCCCCTTTTGGAACACACTCTGCACCTTTTTTGTGTCCTTCCCTTCGTTGCAATTTGGGGCACTTCATTGGGGAAATGTTGCCCTGGTACAATGCGTGGAGTATCGCTACCAGCAGATGTGCTTGGGCCCTCCCCTGCCTGGTTCCCAAATAGAAGTGCCTTGATCACCACCTCTTGGAAGTTAAGGAATGTCCCTGTCCGGCCTGCACATCGGGATAGTACGTAAGCATTATACATTGCCATCTGTACAATGTGCACGGCCAGCTTTTTGTACCATGTCTTTGTTTTCCGTAGGGCACTATAAGGCTTCAGTACTTGATCAGAGAGATCAACCCCGCCCATGTACTTATTGTAGCCCAGGATGCAATTTGGCTTCTGGGTCACTGTGGTGGTACCTCGTTCAGGGACAGGGGTGCTGCCGCTGCCATCAATTGTGGTCAATATAAGGACATCCCTCTTGTCCTTATATTTGACGAACAGCATGTTCTCGCTGCATAGTTCCCTGCTCTCACCCCTTCTGAGGCTTTGGCTAAGCAGTGTTTTAGGGAGGCCTCTCTGATTTTTGCGCACAGTACCGCATGCTACAGTACTTCTGGCAGAAAGGCACTTAAATAGTGGGATGCTGGTATAGAAGTTATCGACGTAAAGGTGATAACCCTTGTCCAGCAATGGGTGCATCAAATCCCACACTATTTTCCCACTAACTCCCAGGACGGGGGGGCATTCTGGGGGTTCAATAATAGAGTCCTTCCCTTCGTAAACCCTAAACCTGTGTGTATACCCAGATGTACTCTCACACATTTTGTACAATTTAATTCCATACCTTGCCCTCTTATTGGGCAGGTATTGGCGGAATTTAAGCCTCCCCTTAAAATGAACAAGGGACTCGTCTATGGAAATATATTTATCGGGGGTGTACACTTGTGAAAATTTGGTGGAGAAATGATCAATGAGTGGCCTGATTTTAAAAAGACGGTCAAATGTGGGGTCGTTCTGGGGCGGGCACTGTGCATTATCATTATAATGCAAGAATTTTAAAATGGCTTCAAAGCGAGTCCGGATCATGGCCATGCGGTAAATTGGGGTGCTGTACAAAATATCCGCACTCCAGTATTGCCTAAGCTCTGGCTTCCTCACTAGTCCCATATGCAGCACAAGGCCCCAAAATGTCATCATCTCCGCTGCATCTACTGGGGTCCACCTAACAAATGATGAAGTGGGGTTTTGGGTTAAAAATTGTTGGGCGTACAGATTCGTCTGGGCCACCATTAAATTAACAAACTCCTCAGAGAAAAAGACCTTGAAAAAGTCAATTTCTGTGAGGCCTTCAGTCTCAAACTGAATTCCTGAGCTGCCTATGAAATCAGGAATTTGAGGCTCATAATTTTCGGGGAGTGGAGTCCACACGGGATCAATCATTGGGGTTGGCTCAGCTGCTCTCCTGGGTCGCCTTTGGGGGGGTTCCTCATCACTGGAGGAGGAAGAGGAGGAAACTAAAAGGAGTGGGGCATATTCTTCCTCTCCCTCGCTGGCCGACTCAGTGTCAGAGGCAATGATGGCGTATGCCTCCTCCGCTGAATACATCCTTCTGGACGATTGAGACATTTTGATTTATTACAGGGTGTGGTGTTTTGACACGTGTAATCAACTTTTATTTTTACACAGGGGGGTGTGTGTATGTGTGGTGTTTTTACACGTGTATAGTGAACAGAAATTAGAAGATAAGAAAGAAGAGAAGAAAAGGAAAAAAAAAAATAGAATTTACTGTACGATCGTCAGTTAGAAAAAAAACAACTGAACGTCCGTCAGTAACTGACGCTATCTATTACTAAAAAAAACCTGTAGTCTAACTAACTTGCTACAGCAAAACTAGGTTCTAAAAATTTACTGGACGAACGTCAGTAAAAAAGCAACTGAACGTCCGTCAGTAACTGACGCTATCTATTACTAAAAAAACCTGTAGTCTAACTAACTTGCTACAGCAAAACTAGGTTCTAAAAATTTACTGGACGAACGTCCGTAAAAAAATAACTGAACGTCCGTCAAGTAACTGACGCTATCTATTACTAAAAAAAACCTGTAGTCTATCTAACGTGCTACAGTAAAACTAGGTTCTAAAAATTTACTGGACGAACGTCAGTAAAAAAACAACTGAACGTCCGTCAGTAACTGACGCTATCTATTACTAAAAAAAAACTGTAGTCTAACTAACTTGCTACAGCAAAACTAGGTTCTAAAAATTTACTGGACGAACGTCCGTAAAAAAACAACTGAACGTCCGTCAGTAACTGACGCTATTACTAAAAAAAACCTGTAGTCTATCTAACGTGCTACAGTAAAACTAGGTTCTAAAAATTTACTGGACGAGCGTCAGTAAAAAAACAACTGAACGTCCGTCAGTAACTGACGCTATCTATTACTAAAAAAAACCTGTAGTCTATCTAACGTGCTACAGTAAAACTAGGTTCTAAAAATTTACTGGACGAGCGTCAGTAAAAAAACAACTGAACGTCCGTCAGTAACTGACGCTATCTATTACTAAAAAAAACCTGTAGTCTATCTAACGTGCTACAGTAAAACTAGGTTCTAAAAATTTACTGGACGAACGTCAGTAAAAAAACAACTGAACGTCCGTCAGTAACTGACGCTATCTATTACTAAAAAAAACCTGTAGTCTATCTAACGTGCTACAGTAAAACTAGGTTCTAAAAATTTACTGGACGAACGTCAGTAAAAAAACAACTGAACGTCCGTCAGTAACTGACGCTATCTATTACTAAAAAAAATCTGTAGTCTAACTAACTTGCTACGCACACTATGGAAAGCTGCGGGTGAAAAAAACCTAAAAAAACCTGCGTAAAAAAATTACCACAGATGCTGATAACTAATCAGCAGTCTGTAGCCGCAGGGTGCACACAGATAGATGGTGCAAATTCATAATTGGAAAAAAAATGACAAAAATAAAAAATTCCTGGACCAAAAGTTGAGCACAGATGCTGATCAGTGATGGTGGTCACTGATCAGCGCTCAATGGGCACAGGACTCGGACAGGGAGGGGGTGGGGTGGGGTATATTGGGACAGGGAGGGGGTGGATTGGGACAGGGACAGGCCCAAGGGCAGGGACAGGCCCAAGGACAGGGACAGGGCCAAAAAAATCTGTCTGATCACAAAAAAATAAAAAAAAAAGGTGATCAGACAGAAGCAGCAAAAGGGCTTTCTTATTTTTCACACAGTAATGCAGGATGCACTACAAATTCCAGAAAATCCGCAGCAGACACTCTCTCAACCGCTCTGCACGCTGCCTCAAACTGGAATGGCGGCGTGCAGAGCAGTGTCGATGTACACAACACTGCCTGGTGCACTGATTGGTCGGTCGTTACAGACCGACCAATCAGATCGCTCCTAGAGGTGGCATCACTGCCACCTCCCTAGGTGACGTTGGTGGCGATGGGTGTTGTCTTAGACAGCACCAATCGCCACTGTCTAACTGTGCCCTGTGACTCCAGGGCGCAGTTTTAACAAAAATCCCTGTTAGCAGCGATCGCCGATGCGGGGGGGCCAAAACGGCACCCTGGGCGAGTAGTAGAGATGGCCTGCTGTCATGGACAGCAGCCACCTTTACTTTGTCACGGTGCAATTAGCACCGATGACCGTTTCCCGTTGCGCCGTACATGTACGGCGCTTTGCGGGAAGCACCTCCCGACAGCGCCGTACATGTACGGCGCATGTCGGGAAGGGGTTAATCTGATATTTGGAGTTTCTATCATTACTGGGGAGTCGAATAAATGTAACCGCACTTGCTGGCGACTTAACCCATAGACTGTATAGTCCCATGAGACATATGTTTGACCCTATCTGCTATTGCAGCAGATCGGCGCTGCAATGTAGATTACAGTAACGTTTTTATTTTTAAAAAACGAGCATTTTTGGCCAAGTTATGACCATTTTCGTATTTATGCAAATGAGGCTTGCAAAAGTACAACTGGGCGTGTATTATGTGCGTACATCGGGGCGTGTTTACTACTTTTACTAGCTGGGCGTTGTGTATAGAAGTATCATCCACTTCTCTTCACAACGCCCAGCTTCTGGCAGTGCAGACACAGCCGTGTTCTCAAGAGATCACGCTGTGTCGTCACTCACAGGTCCTGCATCGTGTCAGACGAGCGAGGACACATCGGCACCAGAGGCTACAGATGATTCTGCAGCAGCATCGGCGTTTGCAGGTAAGTTGATGTAGCTACTTACCTGCAAACGCTGATGCTGCTGCAGAATCAACTGTAGCCTCTGGTGCCGACACGATGCAGGACCTGTGAGTGACGTCACAGATCTGCACTGCCAGAAGCTGGGCGTTGTGAAGAGAAGTGGATGATACTTCTCGTCAGAACGCCCAGCTAGTAAAAGTAGTAAACACGCCCCGATGTACGCACATAATACACGCCCACTTGGACTTTTACTTTTCAACACGCCCAGTTATACTTTTGCAAGCCTCATTTGCATAAATACGAAAATGGTCATAACTTGGCCAAAAATGCTCGTTTTTTAAAAATAAAAACGTTACTGTAATCTACATTGCAGCGCCGATCTGCTGCAATAGCAGATAGGGGTTGCAAAATCTGGTGACAGAGCCTCTTTAATATATATCACATGTTATATGGAATATTTATGCATATAGCTTGTAATATGCATTTAATTATATAGTGAGGTAGCAACATCTAGCTTTTGTGCATTTAGAAGACTTCATTGCACCAACTTCTTATAAGTCAGGCTTGACTGTAGACCCTAAAGCTCTTGAGACCTGACTTCAGTTGCCTCTTTTACTACTCCTATAGCTATACCATGTCTTAAGTTTATGCGTGTTTAGGGTGACAATTGTGAAATAAACTGAGATACTGTAGAATATTTCATTACCATTAGGGTGAACCATTGCCCCTCAAAACAATGCATAAGAAGAACATCTTTTATCTTCTCTTCTATTCTTCCCTTGACAGCAATGGATTCCATGTCCTTCAAGACAATGTTCCTCACCATGTTTCTCATTTGCAGCGGGATGTGCCTTTGATGAGGAACTTAGACAAGTATCCCCTATAATAAAAAAGATGGTCACAACCCCATTAGTTCCTAGCTAATGTGGCTATGTTAGGTATTGCCACCCTATTTTTGCATATTGACCTAAGGAGTGCTTGAGTTTACCTCATAAATATTGATGAGGTGGGCACCCTACCCATAGCATACAGACAACCTGCGGAGTGCCACAGATTTTGATCTTTATTGAACAGCCCTCTCGTTTTGTGTCTGTGAGACTGCATGCTGTGGGAGAGGGAATAGAAGTAGGGAGGTAACTGATTGGCTCATCACGCCAGGAACTTACAGTATGTGGTCAGGATTTAAACCCAGAATCTCCTGTTCCCCAGCAGTGGCTCTTCTCATTAGGCTACAGGTGGTGCTGGTGAGCTCCAATGGTGAATCTAGTGGCTAGCTTTTCTTGATTGTTTCCTCTCTAAATTGATTACCTTAAGGGTATGTTCATCCGGCCTAATTTCGGCCATTTTCAGGGCGTAAACGGACGAAAAATCTAAAGAACGCTTCCAAACATCTGCCCATTGATTTCAACTGTATTTGATTTGCGTCCTCAGGACGCAGATCCAGTTGAATTTAATACTGGAGCAAGGAGCTGACGGCTCCTTCCTCCAGCATTCACTGCCGTGAGCTATTAGCGGCTTGGCGCAGACAGGCGCAATTTAGTGACGTCATCGTGCCTGTCTGCGCGGAGTCACTCATAACACAGGGCAAAGGCGGAGAAGGATCTCCTCCTCCACCTATCGTGGGAACGGGGATAGGTAAGTAACTTTATTATTTTTCTATTATGCATATATGGAGGAATTATACTGTATAAGGAGGGGGCTGATATGGTAGCAGCTATGAGGGGCATTACTGTATGGGAGGCTGAAATGGTGGCAGCTATGAGGGACATTATACGTATGGGGGCATTATACTGTCGGGGGGCTGATATGGTGCCAGCTATGGGGGCATTACACTGTAGGGAGACAGCTATGGGGGCTTTATACTGTGTGGGGGCAGCTAAAGGGGGCATTATACTGTATGGGGGCATTATACTGTGTGGGACAGCTAAGGAGGGCATTATACTGTATGGGGCTGCTATGGGGCATTATACTGTATGGGGGAATTTATGAGGGGCATTATACTGTATGGGGTCTGCTATGGGGGGCATTATACTGTATTGGGGCATTATAATGTGTGGGGGTAGCTATGGGAGCATTATACTGTGTGGGGCGCAGCTACGAGGAGCATTATACTGTATAGGGGCAGTTATGGGGAGCATTATACTATATGGGGGCAGCTACGGGGAGTATTATACTGTATGGGGCAGCTACAGGGGGCATTACATTGTGTGGGGGTGGCTATGGGGGGAAGTATACTGGGGGGGCTGTTGGGCAAGGCGGCTGGCCATAGGCGCGGCAGGGGTCTTGTAGTGTTGGGGAGGGGTAGGGTGGCCCAAGCTGAATTCTTGCACCAGGGCCCATGAGCCTTTAGCTACGCCCCTGGAATAAACCACAAGAATTTGGCGCCATTTATCAGGAAAAAAATTTCCTTTAGAGAAGTTTATTGAATTGCAATAAAAACTCTGGATGTGCAGCAGTTTTAAGTTTGTGCATCCCACTACCGTTAAAGTTTAGTGGTGATTGTCGCCATTACTGAGGTTTCCTTAATCAATTCTGCATATATTTTCAAATGCAACCTGCTCCATTTACAATTAAAAAGACAAGGGATATTGATTATAATCAGATAGCGCCATATAGCGACCCCCAAACAAATAAAACAAAAATTGTCATACTCACCTAGGCCCCGTTCCCGCGACGAGCCAAGCGAATCAACGCCGATGGGATCCTTGCGTAGGCCGGTGTGATCCAGTGACGTTTATCACGCCGGCCTGTAGCCTAGTAAATGGTAGAGCAAGGAGATACCACCCTTCTCTGCCATAGTGTTTAATAGTATCTGTGTCCTAAGGATGCAGATACTATTGAATGTGGCGTCACTACCGCTGTAGCAGCCATAGCAGCGCCACTGGGCATGGGGGGGCCCGAGAAGGTGGGTGACATGGGCCCCCTCATGCCGCAAGCCCTTAACAGCCGCTATGGCTGCTACAGTGGTAGTTACGAACAGGAATATTGTTGCAGCAGTCAACAAAGCAGTACCGATATCGAGCAGTAGATGACAGCAGATCATTGTGAGGGTGAATGAGGCGCTAAAACGCTTCCGGCTTGAGGCAGATGTAGAAGGAATGAAAAGAAATACAGCCTGCTTGAACGGAGCTCCCAAGCGAAATAATCGAACTGAGTACTGGAATAGTGATTGGAAAGAGAATCATAGTAAAAGTCCAAAAAGGGCATATAAGGAAATGGCCCCTAGAGGCTGGAGTGTGAAACATTTCAGGAGTCGCAAGGGGACAGTGGTGTGTCATAACAGAACTGATAAAGTAGCAATCACCACAATTCCAGGAATAGTCGCAAGGAATTTATAGACTGTTGTTTGAAGTCGACTAGAGACCACATGCTTATCGGTAGAATACTGCTGTTCCAAGTTGTTTTACATTTTTCGCCTAAGTAAAAGGAAGGAGAACTATTATATCTATCTTCAGGGCTGCCACCAGCAATTCCTGGGCCCCATACTGCGAAGAAGTCTCCCCCCTCCCTTATGGGGGATGCAGAGCGGTTAAGAGGAAACACAAGTTTGCTGGTGGGTCAGATCAGGGCCTGCTCCAGGTTTATGTGGGCCTGCCCCTTAGTGGGCCCCTTTGCTGGGGAACTCATGGTGGCAGTAAAATGGCAGAAAACTTTGTACCCAGTGTGTTCCCCCGATAAATATAGTGCCACCAAGACCCCCTCCCAGGTAGTGCCACACAGCTCCCCTCCCTGTAGGTAGCGCATTTGGGGCTCCCTCTAGGTGTGGCCAGGGATTCCGCTTCCGGAGGAGCTTCTGACGTCAGTGTCCATATATAGACGGTGATGTTACCCCAGAGCCATAGTCCCGGGCAGAGCACTACTAGCACTCTGCCTGGGATGCCTGCTCTGCTGCTGACATCACTGTCCAAAGCTGAAGTCCTAGGCAGAGCGCTAACAAAGGCTCTGCTCCGGTAATCCAGCTTTGGGGAAACCCCTGACATTACTGTCCATATATGGATAGTGATGTCAGGGGCAACCCCAGAGCCGGAGTCCCGGGCAGAGCGCTATTAGCACTCTGTCTGGGAGTCTGTAGATAGTAAATGGCAGAGGAGGGACGGATCCTAAGGACGCAGATACTATTGAATGTGGCATTGCTACCGCTGTAGCAGCTGCTAGCATGGGGGGGCCCGTAAAGGCGGGTGGCCCGGCCCCTCATGCTGCGGCCCCCGTACAGCATGTGGCAGGGGCTCTGTGAGGGAGAGCAAGGACATAGAAGACAAAAGGTTGAAAGGGCTTTCTTAGGGGAGGAAAGGCACAGAAGGTGGAAAGGGTACTGTATGGGACAGGGGGGCATAAAGTGGCAGAAGCTCTGTAGGAGCAGGAGTGCAGAAGGAGATAGTAGCTCTGCTATGGTAGAGGTGAAAAGTAGGTGGCAGGGACACTCTATAATAGGGGTCAGGAATATCCAAGACAAAATATGGCAGGTTCTCTGTTAGGGGAGGGGGATACAGAAGGGTACTGTGGGGGACATGTGACTAGGGATAAGGTGGCAGGGGCACTGTGGGGGCATGCAAATTGATGAAAACAGGGTAGCAGGGACTCTGTTGGGGAAGGGGGACAAAGAAGGTTTTAGGGGGACTGTCGATTGAAGTGGCAGGGGACAGAATGTGGTGTTGGTTCTGTGGGAGGCAGAGGGACAGAAGGTAGCTAGGGTCTGTTGGGGGTAAGGGATATATGGTGGCAGGGGCTCTCTGAGAGTGTGGGGCACAGAAAGTGGCATAGGCTTTGTGGTGGTAGGGAAGAGTTGCACAGAAGGTGGAAGGCATTTTGTGGAGGAAGTATTACAGGGGCTATGTAGAATGGCAGGGGGGACACAAAGTGACAGGCAGGCACCGTTTTCTTATCTGTCACTGCTGCATAGGCTCTCTTTATGGCCCGGTTTTACTGGCACTTGATGACATTAGTGTCCCATTGGGTATGTGGACTCACTGGGCCGTACCGCCTTGACGGTATGGCAGCTGGCCAACAGGACACAGGTCACAGTCTATAGTTTGTATACTGTACCTGTGGTAGCTCAGACAGTAGAAAGACAGGCTCGGCTGGGACTAGGCAGCAGGCAGGCACCAGGCGTGGCACAGCAGGATAGGCGTGGTACACAGCACAGCACGACTTCAGCTCAACACGGGACTTGACCAGGATAGCACGGGATACAAGTTACAGGTAGCAGGAACAGGGAACACTGGAAACTGGAAAACACTTAGGAGACCATTTGCATAGACATACTAGAATAACGACAACAAGGCTCAGGCATGGCAGGAAGGGGCTGGGACCTTCTTATAGTCCAGGGTGCTCTGGGAGCAATCAGCTCAATCTCCCACTTGTATGCGACCTGGCTCCTTGTCTGGCCTAAGCTCGTAAGCGCACCCTGGTGGTCACTGTGGAACAGGACGGCCGCATGTGCAGACATCTCTGCAGAGAAGGGCGTCAACTGCATGGAAGGAGTTCGTAGTCAGCGACCACAGACGTTACAGTGTCCCTCCTCTTACACCCCCTCCTCTTGGGACCAGAACAAGAGAGAAACTTCTTAATGAAGGTAGTAGCATTGAGATTCTCCTCTATCTGCAAGGACCTCTCTTCTGGACCAAACCCCCTCCAATCTACTAAATAAAAGGTTCTTCCACTTACTTTTTTGGTGTCCAGGATCTCCTTAACCCCAAATATCTCGGAAGAACCGCTGGTGGCAACTGCAGGGCTAAGAGTCTAAGAGTAGCGGTTCAGGACCACAGGTTTCAGGAGAGAACTGTGAAAGGAGTTGGGAATCCGGAGGGTAGGAGGCAGCCAAAGCTTGGAGGAGACTTGGTTAATCTGTTGCAAAATCTCGAAGGGTCCGAGGAACCCTGGGAGCAAACTTGTAAGATGGCACCCTCAGCTGGATATTTCTGGAGGACAGCCAAACCTGGGTACCTGGAGAAAATTGGGGAGGTTCTCTTCTCCTTGTGTCTGCCTTACGTTTCATGCGGTCTAGCAGAATGGAGAATCGGGTCTGCTGCCAGATCCGCAGGAAGTCCCTAAAAGAAGAATCAGCTGCGGGCACTTCGGACATAACAGACACCGGAAGAGGGAGTCGTGGGTGTTGGCAGTAAACTATGAAGAATGGTGTATTTCGTGTTGACTCGCTAGCATGATTATTATACGAGAACTTGGCCCAAGGAAGAAGTTGCCCCCAGTCATCATGCAACTTTATTTGCTGTGCACACCGTGCAGGAGGAGACAAAGTCCGTGATGTCTTTGGGCAGCGTGGGCCACCAGAACTGACGAGCGATCAAGTCTCGGGTCTTACGGACACCCAGGTGACTTGCCAGTTTAGAACTGTGTCCCCAGCGGAGGATTCTTCTTCTGTCTGCCAGATGCACAAATGTTTTCCCTGGGGGAATGTCTCTAACTTGCAGAGGGTTCACAGGGATGCAGCATGGATTAATAATATTCTGTGGATACTCCATAGTGTCCTCTGTCTCGAAAGACCTGGACAAGGCATCGGCCCTCACATTCTTAGGGACCAGTGCGAGAGAGAAATTTTTTCAGAAGAGCAGGAGCATTGAGATTTTCCTCTGGCTCCCAATACCTCTCTTCAGGACCAAATCCCCTCCAATCCACCAAATAAAAGGTCTTTCCTCTCACTCTTTTGGTATCTAGGATCTTTTGAACCTCAAAGGTGTCTGAAGGGCCGCTGGTGTTAACCACAGGGCTAGAATTCTTGGTGTAGCAGTTTAGGACCACTGGCTTCAGGAGGGATACATGGAAGGAATTGGGGATCTTGAGGGTAGGAGGCAGCCGAAGCTTATAGGCAACAGGATTGATTTGTTGTAGGATCTCGAATGGTCCGAGGAACCTGGGAGCAAACTTGTATGACAGCACTCTTAGTCGAATGTTCCTGGAGGACAGCTAGACCTTTGTGCCAGGAAGAAACTGGGGCGGTTCTCTTCTCCTTGTGTCCGCCCCCCGTTTCATACGGTCAACTGCCAGCAGGATGGAGGATCAAGTCTGCCGCCAAATCTGCAGAAAGTCCCTAAAGGCCGGGTCAGCAGCTGGTACCTTGGATGAATCAGGAACCGGGTGAGGTATTCATGGGTGTTGGCCAAGGACTATGAAGAACGGAGTGTTCTTTGTGGACTCACTGGTATGATTGTTGTAGGAGAATTCAGCCCATGGAAGCAACTGTACCCAGTCATCATGTTGCCTAGAGACGAAGTGACGCAGGTAGTTCTCCAAGATTTGATAAATCCCCTCGACCTGTCCATTGGACTGAGGATGGTAGGCCGAGGAAAAGTCCAACTTCCTAGAAGTCCGCAGAGGGCTCTCCAGAACCTCGAGGTGAACTGAACCCCCCGATCAGACACAATATGCTGCGGCAAGCCGTGCAGGCGGAAGATATGTTGGATAAACAGTTTGGCCAGTTGAGGAGCAGATGGAAGACCGGTCAGAGGAACGAAGTGGGCCATTTTTGAAAATCTATCCACCACCACCAAGACAGTGCTGCATCCGGCAGAGAGAGGCAGGTCAGTAATAAAGTCCATAGCTATATGCTGCCAGGGAGCATCGGGCACAGGCAATGGCTAGAGCAGACCAGCGGGTCTGGAGTGAGCGACCTTGTTAGCTGCACACACAGAGCAGGAGGAAACAAAGTCCATAACATCTTTGGGCAGCGTGGGCCACCAGAAATGACGGGCAATCAAATCTCGGGTCTTACGGATCCCTGCATGACCTGCCAGTCTAGAGGCGTGTCCCCAGTGGAGGACTCTCCTTCGGTCAGCTATGCGCACAAAAAGTCCTCCTTGTAGGGATGTCCCGAACTTGCAGCGGATTGACTGAAACAATACAGAACGGGTCGATAATGTTCTGCGGCATTTCCATAGTGTCTTCTGTCTCAAAAGACCTGGACAAGGCATTGGCCCTCACATTCTTGTCAGCCGGGCGATAATGGAGCTCAAGCTGGAACCTGGCAAAGAACAGTGACCACTTGGCCTGAGGAGGATTCAGCCGTTGGGCTGTCTGGAGGTAGGTGAGGTTCTTGTGGTCCGTAAAAATCAGGATGGGGTGAGCTGCGCCCTCTAGTAGATGTCTCAACTCCTCCAGGGCCAATTTGATGGCCAGTAACTCCCAATCCCCAATCGAGTAGTTGCGCTCTGTGGAAGAGAAAAGCGTACAGAAATATCCACATACCCTAGACTTGCCCCTGGAACCTCTCTGGAACAGGAGTGCACCAGCACCGACAGAGGACGCGTCCACCTCCAACGAGAACTGCAGGGAAACGTCTGGATGATGGAGGATAGAGGCTGACGTGAAGGCACTCTTCAGGGCATTGAATGCGGACTCTGCCTCAGAAGTCCACACCTTGGCGTTCATGCCCTTCTTGGTGAGGTTAGAGATAGGAGATGTTAGTGAAGAGAAGTTTGGGATGAACTGTCTGTAAAAATTGGCGAATCTCAGAAAGCGCTGTATGGCCCTCAAGCCTTGAGGACGTGGCCATTCCAGGACGGACTTTACCTTTTCAGGATTCATCTTGAGACCTTTATTCGAGATGATGTAGCCAAGGAAGGGTAGAGCATCTCTCTCAAATACGCACTTCTCCAATTTGGCGTACAGATGATTCTCCCTTAACCCCAGCAAGACTTGACGGACATGTTTCTGATGAGTCATAGGATCTGGAGAAAAAATTATGATGTCATCAAAATAGACTACTACACAAACATAGAGGAGGTCACGGAAAATGTCATTCACAAACTCCTGGAAGACCGCGGGAGCATTACACAAGGCGAAGGGCATTACTAGATATTCATAGTGTCCATCCCGGGTGTTAAATGCCGTCTTCCATTCGTCACCCTGGCGAATCCGGATTAGATTGTAAGCCCCCCGCAGGTCTAACTTGGAAAAAATCTTGGCACCACGTATACGGTCAAATAATTCTGAGATTAATGGCAATGGATACTTATTTTTCACCGTGATCTGTCCAAGACCCCGGTAGTCTATACAGGGACGAAGAGAACCGTCCTTCGTTTTGAAGATGAACCCGGCTCCTGCCGGGGAGGAAGACTTGCGTATGAAGCCCCGCTCCAAGTTCTCTCTAACATAGGCGGACATAGACAAAGTCCCTGGCAGAGAGAGAGGATATACCCTGCCACGGGGAAGGGAAGCACCAGGAACCAGCTCAATAGGACAGTCATACGCCCGATGTGGGGGCAGTGTCTCCGCCTCTTTCTTGCTGAAGACATCTGCAAATGAAGCAAAATGACTGGCAATCCTGCCAGTGACTGAGGCAGAGGAGACTGAGCCAAACGAATCTGTCCCAGACAACAATTGTGACACTCGGGGCCCCACTGGAGAACCTCTCCAGAGTTCTAGTCCAGGACTGGGGCATGCAATCGGAGCCAAGGCAGGCCCAGCAACACAGGACCCATGGCTCTGGGTAGGACATAGAACGACAGCAGTTTAGAGTAGAGAGCCCCTACTTGGAACCACAGTGGTTTGGTCGCAGCAATAACTGGGTCTGGCAGGGGTAGACCATCCACTGAAGCAATTGTCAACGGGCTCTCCATAGGGATTTTAGGCAACTGAAGAAGGTCCACCAGGTCTCTACGGATGAAATTAGCAGTGGATCCAGAGTCCAGATACGCAGAGACCTGATGCATTTTCTCGCCGGACACTATGGTCGCTGGTATGGACAATTTGGACGAAAGCCCTTTTTTACCCAGGGTTGTCACTCCTAGCAATCCTAGGCTTTGGGGCTTTTCGGGGCACAGGCGCACAAGATGGCCACCAAGGCCGCAATAAAGACAAAGTCCCGAAGTGTGTCTGCGTTGTCTCTCCTGGGTGAATAGATTACCCCGGTTCATCATCATCACGGTCTCCTCAGGAGGATCGACATCTGAGGACAGCAGGGGTTGCTGCAAAGTAGGTACCGGACTAGGAGGGTCTCTCTCCCGATGAACCTCTTGGAGGCGTTCTCGGATCCGCATATTAATCCGGGCGGACAGAAGGATGAGGTCATCCAGGGTAGATGGCAGGTCTCGAGCGGCAATTTCGTCCTTAATCTTAGGAGACAGTTCATGCCAGAATGCAGCTACCAGGGCCTCATTGTTCTATAACAGTTCTCCCGCCAGGGTGCGGAAGTGGATGGCATACTCACTCACGAAGGTGTCCCTTGGTGTAGTTTAATCAAGGCAGCCGCTGCAGATGAAACCCGTCCAGGCTCCTCAAACACCATTCGTAAAGTCCGGAGAAAAGCTTGGAAGTCTCAGGTCCTTGTCTCTCCCAGATAGGGTTCACCCATGCAAGAGCCTTGCCAATGAGGAGGGAGATGATGAAAGCAACCCTTGCGCCGTCAGATGAAAATGTCCTAGAATACAGGATGAAATGGATCTGGCACTGGTTCAAAAATCCACAACAGGAACCTGCATCTCCATCATAGCGGTCCGGAAGTGGCAAAGAAAAACGCTGGTCGACACTGCCAGGAGGTGTAGTCTGAGGATCAACACTGCCAGGATGTGTAGTAGGAGGAACGGCAGCTCTTGCTTACTGCTGACGTACGAGAATGTTCAAAGCTTGGAAGAGTTGTTCCTGTCGAGACTGGAGGTCCAGCAAATCCGCCCGCATCTCCTGTGACGTCGTCATGGTCTTGGATCGACCAGCGGGGTCCATGGCCTGAGCTTACTGTCATGAAGAGTTCGTGGACCCACTGGGCCGTACCGCCTTGGCGGTATGGCAGCTGGCCAACAGGACGCAGGTCAAAGTCTATAGTTCGTATAGGGTACATGTGGCAGCTCGGACAGTAGCAATACAGGCTAGGCAGGAACTTGACAGCAGGTGGACGTCAGGTGTGGAGAAGCAGGGCAGGCGTGGAATGCAGCACAGCACGGCTACAGCTAAGCACGGCACTAGATCAGGATGCAAGTTACAGGAACAGGAAACACTGGGAGCAGGAAACACTAGGGGACCATTTGCAAGACAGACTAGGAATACAACAACAAAGCTCAGGCATAGAACTAGGGGGCTGGACCCCTCTTATAGTCCAAAGTACTCACGGGTCAAAGTTCAAGAACGAGGTCGGGTGCGCGTGCTGCCCCTTTAAGAGCGGGCACGAGCGTTCGCGCACACCCTACGGGATCCGGTGAGTAGACGCAAGAGCTCGACTCGTGGCTGCGACTGTCAGGGGGAGAACGGAGCTGACAGCCCGCAGCCACGGACATGACACCGCGGGAGCATTACACAGACCGAAGGGCATTACTAGATATTCATAGTGTCCATCACTGGTGTTAAATGCCGTCTTCCATTCGTCACCCCGGCAAATTCGGATTGGATTGTAAGCCCCACGCAGGTCTAGCTTTGAAAAAATCTTGGCTCCACGTATGCGATCAAACAGTTCAGAAATCAAAGGCAACGGAACCCTATTTTTTACCATGATCTGGTTGAGACCACGGTAGTCGATTCAAGGAACGCAGAGAACCATCCTTTTTCTTGACGAAGAAGAACCCGGCTCCTGCCGGGGAGGAAGACTTCCGTATGAAGCCCCTCTCCAAGTTCTCCTTAACATAGGCAGACATGGACAGAGTCTCTGGCACAGAGAGAGGATATACCCTGCCACGGGGAAGGGATGCACCAGGAACTAGGTCGATAGTAATACGCCCGGTGTGGGGGCAGCGACTCCGCCTCTTTCTTGCTGAAGACATCCGAGAATGCAGAATAATTACCAGGCAATCCTGCCAAGGACTGAGGCATAGGAGGCTGAGCCGAATGAATCTGTACCAGGCAGCGGTTGAAACACTCGGGACCCACTGGAGAACCTCCTCAGAATTCCAGTCCAGGACTGGGGCATATAGTCGGAGCCAGGGCAGACAAAGCAGCACAGGATTGACAACTTTAGCCAGGACAAAGAACGAAAGGAGCTCGGAATTGAGGGCTCCCACTTGGAGCCTCAGTGGCTTGGTCACAGCTACAATTGGGTCTGGCAGAGGTAGTCCATTCACAGATGCAACCATCAATGGCCTCTCCAGAGGGGTTGTGGGCAATTGGAGAAGATCCACCAGGTCTCTACGAATGAAATCAGCAGCGGATCTAGATTCCAGATACGCAGAGAACCGAATCGTTTTCTCGCTGGACACTATGGTCACGGGGAAGAACAATTTAGACGAAAGTCCTTCTTTACCCAGGGTTGTCTCTCCCACCAACCCTAGGCTGTGGGACTTTTGGGGAGACAGACACACAAGATGGCCTCCGAGGCCGCAATATAGACAGAGTCCTGAGGTGCGTCTGCATTGTCTCTCCTGGGTAGACAGCTTAAACTTGTCCGTCCTCACAGACTCCATAGGAGGATCAGCATCTGAGAACAGCAGGGGTTGATGCAGAGTAGGAACTGGACTAGGGAGTCCTCACTCCGACGAGCTTCTTGGAACCATTCTCAGATCCTTATATCAATCCGAGCAGCCAGAAGGATGAGGGCATCCAGGCCACATGGTAGATCTCGGGCAGGCAGCTCGTCCTTAATCCTAGTAGACAGTCCCTGCCAGAATGTAGCCACCAGGGCCACATTGTTCCACAACAAGTGGATGGCGTACTCGCCCACGGATGTGTCTCGCTGGCGTAGGTTCAGCAAGGAGGCGGCTGCAGACAAGACTCGTCCAGGCTCCTCAAACACCGTGCAAAATGTCCGTAGGAACCCCTGGAAGTCACGGGTCTCTGGTCCTTGTGTCTCACATATAGGGTTCGCCCATGCAAGGGCCCTCCCAGTGAGGAGAGAGATGATGAACGCGACCTTTGCGCCATCAGACGAGAATGGCCTTGCATACAGGCTAAAGTGGATCTGGCACTGGTTCAAAAATCCACGGCAGGTCCTCGCGTCTCCATCAGAGCGGTCAGGAAGCGGCAAAGAAGATCGGGGATCTGCACTGCCAGGAGGTGTAGTCGGAGCATCAGTACTGCCAGGAGGTGTAGTAGGAGGAACGGCAGCTTGCACCTCCAGCCGACGTGCAATAATGTTCAATGCCTGGAGGAGTTGGTTCTGTCAAGACCGGAGGTCTAGCATATCCGCCCGCATCTCCTGCAACATAGTCATGGTCTTGGATTGACCAGCAGGGTCCATGGCCTGAGCCTACTGTCCCATTGGGTATGTGGGACCACTGGGCCGTACTGCCTTGACGTTATGGCAGCTGGCCAATAGAACACAGGTCACAGTCTATAGTTCGTATAGTGTACCTGTGGTAGCTCAGACTGTAGCAAGACAGGCTCGGCTGGGACTAGGCAGCAGGACAGGCGTGGTAAACAGCACAGCAGGACTCCAGATCAACACGGCGCTTGACCAGGATAGCACGGGATACAGGTTACAGGTAGCAAGAACGGAGAACACTGGAAACTGGAAAACACTTAGGAGTCCATTTGCATAGACATACTAGGATAACAACAACAAGGCTCAGGCATGGCAGGAAGGGGCTGGGCCCTTCTTATAGTCCAGGGTGCTTTAGGACCAATCAGCTCAATCTCCCACCTGTGTGCGACCTGACTCTTTGTCTGGACTAAGTTTGCGAGCGCACCCTGGTGGCCACTGCTGAACAGGACGGCCGCTTGTGCAGACATCTCTGGAGAGAAGGGTGTCAACTGGATTGAAGGAGTTCGTGGTCAGCGACCACAGATGTTACAATTAGAAGGCACTAAAGACTCCCGCCACTGCGGCCAGCCCCAAAGGGAGCTCCACCTCCTTTTAGAGATGCAAATGCATGTTGCATCACTGTGGGGAGGAGAGGGGGCAGGAGGAGACAAAAGGAGATGAGGGCAGATACTGGCTGTTTCTTGGGTTAAAGCAGCGGCATAGAAAAAGGCCCATGGGCCCCGTTGCAAAAATCCTTCTTGGGCCCCCCCCAAACTTATTTTTATGGCTGACGGCCCACAGCTTTCAGCTGCATCGCTGGGTCTCCTAAGTGACCCAAGAAATGTAAGTATAATAACTGCTTTGCTTTTTTATATGTTACTATTTTATTCTGTGTTTTTATTACAGGTTTGGTTGTTGGACTACTTTGGATTCGAGGACTACTTCGATGATGGCGTTTTTTTTTATTCTCAATAAAATGTTTAAAGAGAACCCTTTACCTGCCCATACATGTGAAGCTGAGTGCAGCAATGGGCAGGACTGCACAAACCCTGGCGAGAGAGCACACAGTCTTGTTCAGCTTGTCTGCCGAGAGCTGAAGAGTGAGTGAGCGAGCGAGCGAGAGAGAGAGAGAGCGAGCGCATGCGCGCACACGCTCTCCTTTCCCCAGCTGTTGCCGTGACACTGTCTGTAGCTGATTGGACAGTGTTACAGCCATAGTAACACGCCCTCTTGCCATTACACGCCTCATTGACAGTTCAGGGGGTTAGTTAAATATCGGGCGCCAAATATAACGGCACCAATATCTAAATAACGGAGGAGGGTATGGAAAAAATTGAAAGTGCCCCAGGGTTTGTGCAGCCCTGCCCATTACATGTTGCACTCAGCTGCACATGTATGGGCAGGTGAAGGGTTCTCTTTAACGTGGGTTGTGTGTTTTTTTTTTATGTCAATAAAAAAAAAATTCTATTTCTCTGTATTTTTTTTAAACTTTATTACTACTGCCTTAGTAATGGACACTGGCTGATTGACAGCGTCCATTACTAAGGTGGGGCATAATGTTAGCGGGTGAAAAGGCTAGCACTAACCTCCATTATTACCCCAGTACTCACTGCCACCAGGGGTGCCGGGAAGACCCGGATATAAACCAGTACCCAAATAAAGTTTAAAAAAAAATACAAAGACATAAAAAAAATATTTTATTGAAATAAAAACAAACACACAACCCTCGTTAACCATTTGAAAATAAGAAAACCCGTCTTCGAAGTAGTCCTCAAATCCAACGTAGTCCAACATCCAAACCTGTAAAAGAAAAGCACAAACACAAAAAAAACATTAGTAACACATGTTGTAGGCTTAGATACAGGTCCATGTGCAATATTGTCTGTTGGGCCCTGTATCTAAGCCTACCACATGTTAGGCTTAGATACAGGGCCCCAGCAGACAGTAATTTTATACTGTATCTAAGCCGACTATGTGGTAGGCTTAGATATAGGGCCCATCAGACAGGATCACACATGGGCCATGTACCTACGTCTACCATGTGATAGGCTTAGATACAGGACCCAGCAGATAGGATCATGCCATGGAAACCCTATTGAATCACCTACCTAAGATTAATAGATCTAATCTGCTGCTATAAGATTGAAGGGAGAGACTAGAAGGGGGTGGCTCAGCTGTGTAGTGTGGCCACAAATGTAAAAGTGGACATGTGAACAGAAGGGGGGCTCTAAAAAGCCAAGGCAGAAAGACGTCACTTTGCAAGAAGATATACAGAATAAAAGAATCATTATATAAAGGAAGTGCAACATCAGTGTGCCTAAAAGAACAAAACAGTTTACTTATCCCAATCGTGTTAGTAATGCAAGTGGACATCTCCATCTGGGACCAGGAGCTGATTAAGAAGGGAGTCATTGTGGTAAAGTGTACAATGGATTCTGAGGTCCCGGTGATTCTTGGAATGAACGGGCTGAGATAATTAGATGGACTATGGCCTGCAAGTTGGGTCCAAAATACTAGAAACATGCTGCAAGTCAGGAAACCCCACAAGCCACACTTAAAGAGGCTCTGTCACCAGATTTTGCAGCCCCTATCTGCTATTGCAGCAGATCGGCGCTGCAATGTAGATTACAATAACGTTTTTATTTTTAAAAAACGAGCATTTTTGGCCAAGTTATGACCATTTTCGTATTTATGCAAATGAGGCTTGCAAAAGTACAACTGGGCGTGTTGAAAAGTAAAAGTACAACTGGGCGTGTATTATGTGCGTACATCGGGGCGTGTTTACTACTTTTACTAGCTGGCCGTTCTGATGAGAAGTATCATCCACTTCTCTTCAGAACGCCCAGCTTCTGGCAGTGCAGATCTGTGACGTCACTCACAGGTCCTGCATCGTGTCGGCACCAGAGGCTACAGTTGATTCTGCAGCAGCATCAGCATTTGCAGGTAAGTAGCTAGATCGACTTACCTGCAAACGCCGATGCTGCTGCAGAATCATCTGTAGCCTCTGGTGCCGACACGATGCAGGACCTGTGAGTGACGTCACAGCGTGATCTCTGGAGAACACGGCTGTGTCTGCACTGCCAGAAGCTGGGCGTTGTGAAGAGAAGTGGATGACACTTCTATGCACAACGCCCAGCTAGTAAAAGTAGTAAACACGCCCCGATGTACGCACATAATACACGCCCAGTTGTACTTTTACTTTTCAACACGCCCAGTTGTACTTTTGCAAGCCTCATTTGCATAAATACGAAAATGGTCATAACTTGGCCAAAAATGCTCGTTTTTTAAAAATAAAAACGTTACTGTAATCTACATTGCAGCGCCTATCTGCTGCAATACGAGATAGGGGTTGCAAAATCTGGTGACAGAGCCTCTTTAAAGGGAATGTGTTGCCCGAAAAACATGTTTTTTTTTAAAAAATTAAACATTTAGTGTGTGGGTGATTAAACATTGTTCAAATTTTTTTTATTTTTTTGCACGAGTCCAGGAAATATTATAAATTATTTCTAATTTATAATACTACCCATTTTTGGTCACTAGATGGAGCTGTTCCCAAAATTGCAGCATTGCAACGTTGGGTTAAAAGCCCTCGCTCTAGTGAGCTCTCAGCATTCCCCCCTCCTTTATCCTGGTTAGTGCCGGGATAAACGAGGGGTTTGAACGATGTAACCTCCTACACTGTGTGCCGCCATTTTTTGAGCTAATCCACAGTGTAGTAGGTTTACATACAGTAGTAAACACACACAAACACGAACATACATTGAAATCTCTTACCTGCTCCTGCCGCCGCGGCTCCCTCCGGCCCGTCCGCTCCGTTTGCTGCCGCTGGTGCAAGTGCACAAATCCGGAAGCCGCGACCGGAAGTAGCAATATTACTGTCCGGCCGCGACTTCCGGTCCACAGGAAAATGGCGCCGGACGGCGCCAATTTCGAATAGGACTGTGTGGGAGCGGCGCATGCGCAGTTCCCACACAGACGCCGTACACTGCAGTCAATGGGACGGGAGCCGTTCGCAGTCCCTATGGGACTGTGGCTGCCGTATTCCATGTCTGTATGTGTCGTTAATCGACACACACAGAAATGGAACACAAAATGGCAGCCCCCATAGGGAAGAAAAAGTGTAAAAATAAGAAAAAGTAAAACACAAACACACAAATAAATATAAACGTTTTTAATAAAGCACTAACATCTTGAACATATGAAAAAAATTTTGGGGGATGACACTGTTCCTTTAAGAGAACTTACAAACGATGTTGGGGTGATGGGGAGCTTCTTGATTGGCCCAGTAGAGTAGGACTAGTAAGGGTGCCCCATCTAGGTCCGTAGAAGTCCTGGCCGGCCACAAAATATTGTGGTCTCTAAGGTTGGCACGAATAAAGTATTGAAGGGGGCTACCATCCTCATTGAACCAGCTCTATAAAGAGAATGCTTCAGGCCGGACAAGTACTCCTGAGAATGGTGAATGCTACTAAACAGCCAGTAACTAGAGATCAGTCAATCGATTCTAAACAAATCGAAATCGGTACAAATTTTCCAAAAGTTGCCAATTTGGTGAAATCCAAAACTATTGGGGTTCGTAGCACACAAGTTGTCAAAATAATTGCCGCCGGCCGCCATTTAAGAGATTAGAAAAAGGAAGAGGGGAAAAGAGGGGATAACAAAAAAAATACAATACTCACCTGAAGCTCACACTGCTAGATGCAAATGACACTATAAGGATAGTATCACCTGATCAGGGTTCACATGAGACAAAATAGGTCCCCTCGCACACAATTCGACTATTTTTTAGGGCCCCCCATGAATTCACACAAGTCCCCTTACAATGAACATAACCAATTTTTTCAGTCCGGTGGGGCAAAAAAGAAAGATCTGCTAAAAGAAAGGAAAGGTTGGGGAAGGGGAAGGGGGAAGAATAAAGGGAGTAGATTGGAATCCGAAGCAATCCAACAACCAAAGTGGAACAAGATCAATTAGTAAAAAAAATTTTCATCACATGTCCTTACTCCTGACGAGAAATCGTTATTGGAAAAGGGACTGTACTTTTGTCCTAATAGTGGAATGTATGGTTTTAATTTATTCATTGATCTTAATAAATTTGTAAGATCGTTCACTTTGAATAGACACTTTCACATGAAGAAGGTATTACCAATGCCAGAAACAAGAAAATTCACAGACAACCCTAACCACACTGAAAACCAATATCCTTTTTTTTTGCCCTTTGCAACATAAGGGCAGCCAAGTAGAGGCATTTGACACACAGTGGTATCACCACAATTGGAGCTGCTAAATAAGAATAAAAACAATTTAACCAATAAACCATCAAACCTTTAATTAGGTGAAGAAAAGGGCCCTCAATTCCTTAAAGACAAACACTAATTTAGTGATTAGGGGGCTGACAAACAGGGTAGAATTATGATCCAAGATAGATCAGAATATTTTCAAGGAGCAAAAAAGAATAATAAAGATAATAAAGAACTAAAATAACTAGTATTTGAGGATTGTTAAGAAGGATTGCTCGCTAAAATCGTGTGAGACTACATTGACATTGATAAACCGTATATTACTTTTTTATATAGTTTGCCCAAAGTGCACAAGAGTATAATTGACCCCCCAGGTAGAACAATAATATTACAGATTGGTTGATGACAAGCAACTGGTCACACTATGTAGACATTTTTCTCCAGAAATAGGGATTCATCTAATTTTATTAACCAATTGTATGCAATAAAGTGGAAAGAAGATTTCAACTTAGTTGCTTTAGATGTATCATCATTTTATTCTAATATAAAGCATAAAAAGGGTCTAAATGTGTTGTCCAGTTTCTTGGATAAAAATGTTACTATGACAGATGCATAAAAAGAAATAATTCTGAGGGCTATTGCATTTATTTTAAGATCATATTGTTTTTCAATTTGAAGAACTACTATATAGGCAAAGTAGGGGTACCGTAACGGGCACACAGTTTACCCCTAGTTATGCTAACTTATCCATGGGAGCCTTAGAACAATTATTTATTCATGATAACCCTTTTAATAGTCAAAAAGTGTTTTTTAAACGCTATATTGACAATTTATTTTTCGTTTGGGATAGATCACAGAAAGCTTTAGAAGATCTTCTGAATATATTGAACTGTGGATAGCTCATCACTATGAAAAACTACCCTATGCCCAGACAAACCCTTTAATGAATGTGTTGAAAGTATATATTAACTATCTCTGAGTATAACTAAGGTTTACTAATAAAAACACATATATAAAAATGACAAACTGTATATGTATTTTACTATAGATATCAATTTATTTATTCATTATTTTTACTAATATTGTTTTGCAGTTCATTTGCAGCTCTTTATCTCCCCTGCTGGGAATAAGCGTGGATTAAATAAAACACTCCGTGGATATCTTATGGAATCATATTCAATAAAATGATTAGGGTATTTTTTAAATCTATACCCTCGGAATGAAACAATCTGTGGAAAGTACTTACTTAATTTATGGTAGTTACATTCCAGGATTTAGTATGGTCCGGACATGTCACCGTTGCAACAATACCATCACTCCTGATTTATTAATCATATCCGGTCTAACTATCCCAGGTAAAAAGATGCGTTCTCTTACCAACTACGTGGTCCCACAACACTGGATGCGCTACCATACCAATAATGATGTCACATCCGGTTTGGAATAGTGTGTTATGTAGGGTGATGGGCTGTATTTTTAGTAATCTAGGTACAAATTATTTTGTCTTAGTTTTGTTTTCATATCGTGTCATGTTCAACCTAGCGGCGATCAGCCGTTCCGATTGGATGACACTTTTATTATAAGTAAAGTATACGTAGACAATAGCTTTAGATTCAGAGCAGTGCTTCACAAAAGACATTTTAAACAACACATTTTTATTAAGCTCTCTTTTCCACTTTAGTGATCTAATTAAATGATTAGATTTATGAGAAATGTATATTTTTATACATTTAGCCCCTTCCCTTCTTAGCCAATTTAAATTTTTCAAAATTTGAAGCCATGACTTTTTTATTTTTCCATCGATATAAGGCTGTATGAGGGATTCATTTTTGCAGGACGAATTGTAGTCTTTAATGGTACCATTTAATGTACTATATGATGTACTGGGAAACTGGAAAAAAGTCATTCTGGAGTTTTGTTTTTTGTTTCTTTTTACTGCGTTCACCGTTCGGTTTAAATAATGTTATATTGTAATAGTTCTGACTTTTATGTATGCAACAATACCAGTTATATTTATTTTTTTATTTATATTGCAATTGGCGGAAAATGTTTTGGTTTTTTTACTTCAATATTTATTATTTTAATATGAAAAAAACTTTTTTTAACTGTATTTAACTTTTTTTTATTAGTCCGACTGGAACCAGCGATCTGATATGAGGCCTGATATCCTGCAATACTAATGTATTGCAGTAAAGCATTATTTTTATAAGCTCCTATTAAGCCTTGCCTCTGTCAGGGCTTAATAGGAGCATGAAGTTAGCAAACCTGGGAGCCTTTACTATGCCTATGAGAACGGGTGGAGGGGGGGGACACGATAGGACATTGGAGTGCCCCCCTCATTCTAACGGCTAAGATGCCGTGCTCACTATTGACTGTGACATCTCAGGGGTTAAGCGAGCGGTATCCCGCTAGAGCAGGATCCTGCTCATTGCAGTAAAGTGTTGTCTGTAACATACAGCAGACATGCTCATCTCATGGAGCAGCCCGCTCCATACTTTCCTCCTAGGAAGAGGAATTTATACATGTACTGATGCATACCTCCCAACATTTGTATTCGGAAAAGAGGGACATTTTAAGCCACGCCCCTAACCACGCCCAATATCCCGCATAAACACATCAAATCACGGCCAGATCCTTCTTCAAATAACAAGATCATATTCTCACTGCGGATCTCTAAACTTACAATTACAAAAAAAAAATATGGATATCACTAATATTATGGATCCGGTTATATCGTCTTTTTGTTACTTTACCTAACTTGGGTATAACATTTGCTTATCATGGCGGCAGCAGCTGCAGGACAAACCAGAAGGCTGAGAACAATGAAAGTCAAGAGGGAGACCCTGTGGTTGATGACTTTTCAATTGACAGGTAGCAGAGTTACATGATGGGGATTTTTTTTTCCAGTTGTGTAACTCTGCTACCGGTTAATGGAAAAATCATCCACCAGAGCCCCCTTGCAGATAGCTCCACACAAAGCCCACTGTAGATCGCTACAAACACAGCCCCCCTGAAGAAAGATCCACACACAGCCCCCTGTAGATCGCTCCAAACACAGCCGCCTGTAGATAGTGCCACACAAAGCCCCCCTGTAGATAGTGCCATACACAGCCCGCCTGTAGATAGCTCCACACACAGCCCCCCTTTTGTACATAGTGCCACACAACCCCCTCCCCCTTGTACATAGTGCCACACAATCCCCCTCCTCCTATACATAGTGCCACACAACCCCCTCCCCCTTGTACATAGTGCCACACAACCCCCCTCCCCCACGCCCGGTGAGGTCAGATGACAGGTCAGGTGACTGGACTGGTCCACTGCAGGGCCAACATCGGAGTTAGCTGCCACCACACAGTATAATGCCCCATATTGCCTAATGAAAAAAAATATATATTTACCTATCCCCGTTCCCACGATGAGTGGAGGAGATTCCTCTGCTCCTTGGCTCTGTGCGATGACGCCACTACATCGTGCGTGTCTGCGTCGAGCCCCTCACAGCTGGAGCTGGCATTACACAGTGAATCCACGAGCAAGGAGCCATCAGCTCTCTGCTCCAGCATTCAACAGTATCTGCTCCCTGAGGATGTAGATACAGTGGAAAACGGGACATAACCCCACTGAGGGACCAGCCCTGGTCCCCACCATCTCAGTGGGCCTGGAGCCACTTCCCCCCTGCCCCCCGCCACTAGCTACGCCTAAACCAAGTGTTCGTTGTATGTGAGGTCACACAGGAGATAAAAACCATGGTCATGTGACTGCATGTGAGACTGACTTACTGAGGCGCCACAGTTACAGACAATACATTTCTGGGTGACTTATCTTAAGGCCCTTTTATAGGGGCCAATTATGGGGCAAACGAGCATTCAAAGAACGCTAGTTTCCGATCATTGCCCTATGTAAACATAGCAACGATCAGCCGATAAACAAGCAAACGCTCGTTCATCGGCTGATTGTATCGTTAATGCAGCCAAAAATATTATCGTTGTCAGCAGCACATCCCTCTGTGTAAACAGGGAGACGTGCTCTTGACATGATAGAAATGTATGGGGACGAGCGATCGTAGTACAGAGCGCTTTTCCCCATACTAGCTCCTTGTGAAAGGAGCAATCAAGCGCCGATCAACGAGCTGTCTCGTTGATCGGTGCTCGTTTACAAGGCCCACTTTGGGCCGTGTAACAGTACCCTTACTGTAGTTAAACCATCTGCATGTCATTTTTTAAGACTGGATAACGCCTTTAACACACGGAACCTTAATAAATGTTACAAAATCTGGGACCCCTGGATGCAGTATGCCTTCCCCTCCCACAGAATTACATTAAATTTTATATTCAAAATACGAGGACTGTACTCAGACAATCCACAGTATCTACTCCCACTAACTGTGCAATTACAGTTTTCCTATATTTAACAGGAGAATTGATTATCAACCTTTATTCATATACATTAAAAGAATTATAACTCAACCCTATCAAGGACATACAAAAGTAAGTTAAATATTAATTAATGGACTCCCTTATTTTTGAAAATATGAATACTATATTTTGAATCTGCTGAACAGCTTATAGAGGAGAGAGGGGAAAGTGTTTACTTCCGTTACGTCCTGCAGCAGCACAATAATGGGGGTATCTCTGCCCCTTTGTACTAGTAGGACAGATGGAATCTTTACTGTAATCAAACTAATTAACTAGAGTCCCTCCATATATAAGGACATCCAGTCTCTCCTATCATGTGTTTTTTTCTGTCCTTTGGACTTGGACAAGATGGGTTTGCGCTGCTTGTTTGCATTGTGTTACTGGTTTCATGTCATGCTAAACTTCTGACATTCCTGGGAGATGTACTAGGGGTGTTTTAACCCTATTCAGTCTGGGGACTGCTGTTGTAACCTGCTATTAGGGTCTAGCTTTTATTATAGAAATGCACCTTAAACATTATCTTCCCTCTAGAAGCTGTGGGCGGAAGTGCCCAGAGAGTTCAGCGTTTCTCAGATAAGAGTCTTTGAGAAAGATTAGTATGAAGAGTAATCCTCTTCCTTTTGTTCATGTATGCATTTAGAAGTACCGACGTGGGGGAGCTGGCTGGGAGTCCGTGCCTAGTTCGGGAATCTCCAAGGCTCACCAAAAATGGATTCTAACAGATCTAATGTGTTATAGATAGAGGAGTTACATGTGATGATATCATCAATCTGACCCCTAACTACCTGGGTGATACTATCCCAACGGGGTCAATGTCCTAAGCTGGAGTGCCCGTTCTCTTCAGATCGCGGTAGTTGCACAGCTTAAGGCTTCGCAAATGCCAGCCTGGGAGACTGGAGAATCAGCAAACCTGTAAAAATGAAACAGGAAGCAAACCACAGATAAAAATCTCAAATAGGATTCCAAATGGGACAATATGAGCCAATATCAAAAGAATATAATAGCCGTATAAATGTATTATGTGCAACTAGTAAACCTGGAAGGTAAACACATGCTGAACCACACAAGAATATAAAGTGCAAGATAATATCTATACCCCAATGAGAGGAAACTATAGCCACATAAATGTGAATATATATATATATATATATATATATATATATATGTATGTATGTATATTTGCTTGGTAAACCTATCTGCAATAGGCGGGTACAGCACTGACCACTCGTTGTCCTAGGCACAAAAAGCGGATGCTATTGGATCTAAAGAGAAATGATCATGATTGAGAACATTGATAAATGACCCAAATAGGCTGTGGAATAAGGACAGACGGTCCCAAATGAATACAATACAATAGACGTATAAATGTATTATGCGCAACTAGTAAACCTGGAAGGTAACCACATGCTGAACCATGTTGATTTTTTAATTTTTTATTACACATTGCACACACAGCTTGGGTGCATATAGAGTGCCCGCCAAGAGTTCCGGAACACCCTCATAACTTTTGAACGTCTCGAGGTAGAGGGTTGAAATTTGGTGGGATTTAATGGGGTCATAAAATCTACCAGTTAGTGCCAAAAAAACACACCCCCACCCCCTTCTTCTGCAACCAATTTTCTTTATGTATATATTTTTAATTGATGTATATATTTTTGCATGTGGTTTTTCTGACTAATTCTTGATATTCTACACACCGTCTAGTGCTTGACAATTATACTATTTCGATAATTTCTTACTATTACCTTTCCCTAAAATGGTAGCGCTACCCCGTGGGTTAATTGTATCTTGTTGATACGTTACTCAAGCTTCTGATGATTCACTCATTATCAGTATACATCTTACATGGTTCAGGTTTAGTGGCATTCTGTCCAAATGCGAACGGGCATTGGGTTCTGATCTGCCCTCATCTGCGGGGGGCGTCGGGCTTGCCCGCGCTGTGCATGCCCTGTTTTTTTTGCCCTGGGTATGCGCAGTGCAGATATCCGGACGCCGCTCGCGTCTTGGTGTGAGAGCATTGTGTATTTTACACCAATCCGATGCACGGCCCATTTTTGTGCACCTTTCCATCAATTTTCTGCCTCCAAGGAACCCTCTTTCCCTGCCACCGATGGGCTACAGTGACATCTTACTGTCGGCCATCCCACCACACCTGAAGGGCAAGCACCAAACCCTCCTGCAGACCCAGGGACCATATGTCAATACCAATCGCATTCAAATGCACCCTGTTGACTCTGCTCAGCTCCACTGATGGCGCCTCCAACTCGCGGTGACGCACTGCACTGCCACCTTTTTGGCGAACAAAACAGGCAATCTCTTTGTTTATCTGTGCCCTAGCCTTATTCAAGCTATCTACGGAACGTGCCTGCCGCCAAGCTCGTCTCACCACGATATCCGACCAAACCACTAACCTGTCCAGAAAGGCAGACCAAAGTCGCAACAGATCCAGCTTTATATCCCGAACTATTTCAGTAAAATTGTACCTCTGACAGCACTCTGTTCCACAGCATGCCCCTAAGCCCCAGCCAACGTACTTGCATCTCCGTTTGCCCCAAACCCAATAGACGACCATGAGGGCATATATCCGCCCACAGCGCAGCCCAGTAAACAAATGAGTGGCTGACAATCCAGGCGAGGCAAACGTCAGCGCCTGAAACAGTAAACAAAACATGACATGCAATCCCACATGCAACCAATCTCCATGCCCCACCTAATACAACAGCTGAAGTTGAACATAACCCTTAGGGTATGTTTACACGCACTGATTTCAGACGTAATTCGGGTGTTTTACGCCTCAAATTACGCCTAAAAACGGCTCCATTATGCCTACAAACATCTGCCCATTGCGTTCAATGGGTTTTACGATGTTCTGTTCCCACGCTGTGTAATTTTACGCGTCGCTGTCAAAAGACGGCGAGTAAAATGACGCCGGCATCAAAGAAGTGCATGTCACTTCTTGGGACATTTTTGGAGCCGTTTTTCATTGACTCCATTGGAAAACAGCTCCAATAACGTCCGTAAAATACGCAGTAAAAAACGTGAGTAGTTTCAAAAACGTCTGAAAACAGCTCCGTAATTTCAGACGTATTTTGCTACTGCATGTGAACATACCCTTAAATCCAGAAGACTCCAATCGTCCGATCCTCATAATCACCGAGTCAGAAAACCCCCACCTGGACGCCTATGTGGCCGCTCTAATACAAAATGAATGAGAACAAATTTCCAGAGTCTCCAAACCCATGGAGGCTAAGCATTTCCAAAACACTGCTACAAACTGATACTGGGATAAAAAGAGGCGTGCCATCCCGCGGTCGCACTCTTAAGAATCGCTCAACGCAAGATACTGGACACAAGGGCGATCCCTCCAAACGCGCCAATACCACTCTCAGAACTCTGCCCGTCTGATCAGTTTTAGATCGCTGGATAGTACACGACACAGAATCCACCCCCATGCGCACATCACACAGTAACAAACCGCCCACCATTGACCCACTACATGCCACCAGCTCAGAAACTGTAAACGCTCCAAAAAATGCTAGAGAAAAAGCTGCCCTAAATAAGCAAACCTCATAACCAGGGGAACACACCCATTCCAAACATCCACTCAACGATCCCAATAAATTGAAAGTCACCGGCGAGAGTCTCTCCACACACCTTGTTTCCGATAACCACTCAATGCCTGCTTAACCATAAAGGACTTAGAAACATCACAAATGTCCCTCAATTTCCACCAAAAAGCTACAGCCGACACTCTCTGCGAAGCCACTGAAAAACAAGCCCCTTCACTAAAAGATAAACCCACGAAGTACAACAACCCAGCGCCTCATCTGTCTCATGCATCCCCACCTGGTGCAACAAATCTTCCCAACAGGCCCATACCCTGGAATACGCTGCCCAGGTAGCAGTACTCATGGACTGACGTATCAATGCTGCCGGCACCCCTGGACCACATTCCACAGCCACATGGGGCAAGATTTCCCCAGGAGCTCCGCACCCGGTGCCAACCTGTGAAATCTGTCCCACTGAAACTGAGAAAGTAAATCAGTGATGTCATTTACAACTCCAGGAACATGAACAGCCAACAAGCATTCAAAACCAGACAACATAATACCAAATGACGAAGCAATCTAACCACCGGAGGGGAATTAGCCGTCTGTGTATTTATGGCCTGCACAACGCCCATGTTATCGCAATAAAAACATACTTTTTTTTGCGAAAATGGTCGCCCCAAATTTCCATT
The DNA here is from genome assembly GCF_050947455.1 of Rhinoderma darwinii. Taxonomy (NCBI): domain Eukaryota; kingdom Metazoa; phylum Chordata; class Amphibia; order Anura; family Rhinodermatidae; genus Rhinoderma; species Rhinoderma darwinii. Next base: position 404,983,686 of record NC_134689.1, read on the forward strand.
GCCATCACAATGGGAAACAATTCTAGCAACGCCAAATTAGTCACCAAACCCTCCGGCCATGTCCCAGTGCACCACTCACCTTGAAAATATGCACCAAATCCATGCGCACCCGATGCATCTGTATGCAATGCCATATCCACGCTACAAACAACTGCATCCATCCACACAGACCTTCCATTATATTGAACCAAAAAATCCTCCCACACCTCCAAATCATCTTGTACTTCCGCCGACAGTTGAATGAAATGGTGAGGTACTGCCACCCCCGTCATAGCTAATGCCCATGGGCATAATCCAACAGGCAAAATTCAACTTCCAAAGCAGGGACTGAACCATAAGCACTTTACCTGCCCCCCGTACCCTAGTGACCGTTTCCTTCAGAACAAGGAGCTTGTCTTCCGGCAACCTACACTCCATGCGCACAGCATCAATGACGATGCCCAAAATCATATCGTCGTGGCCGGCCCCTCCGTATTCTCGGGCGCTAACAGCACCCCGAACAATGCCACCAGACGCTCCATTGTATGTAACAATATGGAGCAAACATTACATTCCGACGGGCCAATAAACAACAAATCATCCAGGTAATGTAATACTGAACACCATCCGGCTTCCTGCTTCACCAAAAAGGTACTGAACTTCTCGAAGTACGCGCACAATATAGAACAGCCCATTGCAGCATCCCAGAAGATACCCTTCTGGTTCCCTGTTATTTGTATGTCATGCATTGTATGTGTTTTACATGTCTTTATTATTTTTCACACAGTGTGCTGTTCACCAGCTGAAGAGAAGGATGAAGGTATCAGTGGGGAGCCACTAGAGGGTGCATTGTACATCTAGCATTGTTTGAAAAGGGGGTGGAGCCTGGCTACAGCCCTAGAGCCTCACTCTGACTCTGTCTCACAGTCTACACAGAGGAGTCGGGTCGTGTCTGTGAGGAGACAGACATGTCTGCTAGCTGCTCTGACACAGCAGATTAATACAATCCTTTCAACTGGCAACAGGTCTCAGCACCTGCAGCCCAATGCAAGAGGAGGAACAGTAAGGAGATTGTAACCAGCATATCATCTCTATCATCACCACAGCAAGTATTATTTAGCTGAAAAGCTGTCTGTCTGTTTCTGAGGAGAAGTCTATATAATATTGGGCCTCAGAACTCCTGCTGGCGCTGTTACCGGTTCTGCCGCACGCCACAATTAATATAAGAAGTGTCAATCAAGTCACTCAACTACAACCCTCATCACTGAGAAAAGTGAGTTCATTTATTACACACGCTGCTGGAAAAGTGAATGATTTCTAGATATAGCTGGACAATTGAAACCCTCATTGGTCACCCACTGGTCCCTTCTTCCCCTCAACTGCTGAAGTGGACAGAAGATAACGTGCCTCCATTTTGGAAGACTGTATAAAGTTCTTCAGTAAACGTGAGTTATTCAAATCCCCTGTGTCGTCTGGTCCCTGCACTGAATAACATCAAGGGCACCCCACATACCACCTTGCCAGGCGCACACATACTACTACCACCATCACGGGAGTTGCTACGGGGGAAAAGACTATCACCACCATCATCCATAGTGCAGCCCCCCTGTCACTGTGCCAGCCCGAGAAGGAGCAAGGGAGGAGAGGTAGAGATTCCTACAGATACCTCAGGCCATACACCGTGCACTTCACTACTGCTCCCATCCTCCTGGGAAGCTCTTCCTCGTGGTTGCTGCATATAAACTTTGGCGTCACGAACAGGATACGTTTAAATCTCATGTGGGCCCCAAACCAGAGAGACTTTGTCCCAAAGCCCTGGTCCCCACCGTACAAAGCTGCAACCGCAGCTGCAAGAGACTATTTCAGCCCCAAAAGGGGTTAAAATCACTGTTTCCCGGCAGTTCCAGCCCAAAAGGGGTTAATCCGCCATTTTACCTCACAAACTGCTGCGTCACAGTTCCATTTACCCGCTTCAGTAAACACAGGTTAACCTGCGGCGCCAGTCTAGCGCCACCATCTGGATGATTATAGGAACTCACAATATCCAGCACAGGCAAGAGGGAACGGCCGAAAACTGCTAGGCGCCGCCATCTTGGATGAGTGAAGCCTCTGCACGGCACCTCCACCGCGGATCCCCTGCAACCAGCAACTCTCCCAAAAACATCACAGGAGAGCAACGGAACAGCCCGGTAACAAAGTACAGCCCAGAGGGAAGCAACAGCATACCATCGGTGAGTCCCGATTCAATTGGCCATCAAGTTAACCCCTGCTGTACCACCACCGGTGCCCAATAAAAAAGCCCGGGAGCATCCTGGACATCACTCCGGACCCAATAAAAAGTCCGGGAGCACCTTTAACAAGACCCCCGACTCAGTTAAAAGTCCGGGAGCGCCAATAATAGACATTGGAAAAATTTAAAGGGACACGGAAGAGCCCGGTCTCAGCACGGTCACTACACCGGCCATGACAAAAAGAACAACACCTGCTGCAGCACCCTGCATCATGCCGCTGTCCATGCCCTACTATGCAGGGGCCCCATGGCTGCCCCACTACAAAGGTGAACCACACACCTTAAAAGACTTTAGAAAAAAAATGCTTGCCATGTTCCGCCTCTACCCCATTCCAGAAGAACAGAAGGTAGAGATCTTAATGGGACAACTACAAGATGTGGCCCTAAAAGAAGTGGAGTCCTGGCCACGTATCCAAAAGAAGGCTGTGGATCAGATCCTGGTCCAGCTACGTACCACCTTTGAGCCCAAATCCATCTCTGAGCTCAGGATGAGGTTCATGGACAGAGTTCAGCAACCAGGTGAGACACTCCGAAATTTTGCTCTTTCCTTACAGGAGACCATGAGGGCCATGATACAAGCCGACCCCCATGAGGCTGAAAAAGCAGACAGAATCCTGAGGGAGCAGTTCATTGAAGGAGTCGCCTCAGATTCCATGAGTCATCAACTACAAATGATGTCCGTCCAGAACCCTGACAGCACCTTCCATGAGTTTAAAGAACTGGCCATAGAGGTACTAGAAAGAAGGCCCAGAAGAAGAACAGTCAGGGCTACCACCCCTCTTAAAGAGGCAGAAGAGGAACCTGCCCCAGTAGCACCACATCCAACACCTTGCAAGCCCATCACCTACCAGGCTACACAGGCTCAAATCACAGCTGGAGGAGATCAGTACCAAGATCAACTGAAACTCATTGCCAAAAGCCTGGAGCAAGTCTGCCAACGACTGGAGAATCTAGAAGCCAGCTCTCCAGTAAAATGTGAGCTGCCAACATCTAGAGACAGTTATCCAAATAGTCCTAGCAAGGGCTACCGCAATAGTCCCAACAAAACGTCGACAGATCGCTTTGATGAACATGGGAGACCTGCCTGCAGACACTGCCATAAGATAGGTCACCAAGAACGTCAATGCTGGGCGTTAAACGGACGTCTCCCGAGGCAGAGGACCATTCCTCGGGAGGAGAAATAATAGGTCCCAAAGATCCAAAATGGCTGCCACGGTTTGTCGGACCTCGTCCAGAAGTTACCATCCGCATCAATGGAGTACCATTTGCTGCCCTCCTGGATACGGGATCCCAAGTGACAACCATCCAGCAGGCCGCCTTTGAACAACACTGGAGTAGCGAGATCCTGATGCAACCTCCAGAAGCCTGGTTAGACGTCATCGCTACCAACGGCCAGTCCCTACCTCTGCACGGGTACTGGGAGCCTACTGTCCAAGTGGGAGGAGTGCACTTACCTCAGCAAGGAGTCCTCGTGATCAAAGTTAAAGATCAAGGACAACCCACAGTAATTCTGGGAATGAACATCCTAAAGCACTGCTATGGAGAAATGCTAGAGGCCCTACGACAATCCGTCCCCACGTCTTCCCAGGCTGCCCAGAAGGTAATACACAAGACCATCCGTGTACTGGCTGCCCAACAGCGATTCACCAACGCCAGAGGAGAGATCTGCAGAGCTCGCATCAAGGACCACCATCCAGTAACCCTAAAACCTGGCACAGAAACACTGCTATGGTGTCGGGCCCGTTCAGGCCTACAAGGACTTGACTACCAAGCCCTAGTGGAACCAATACCACTAGATGAACATCCAATGGTTATGGCTGCCCGAAGTTTAGTGACTGTGGTCGAAGGGAAAGTACCCATCCGTCTTCTCAACTTAGGAGACCATTCAGTAACCCTGAGGAAGTACTACCCTGTAGCACAGCTGTCCCAACTCAGTGTGCAAGACCTGGTGGACATTCCAACTGTCACCGCTAAACAGGCTGCACAGCAACTAAAGACGTCAGAAGAAGCACCAGTAACACCCTGGTGGGGAGAAATCCATGTGGGAACTGCAACAACACCTGCCTACCAGATCCAAGGAGTACTTGAAGTGGCTCAGGATAGTCATGAAGCCTTCAGTAAGCATCCTCTGGACAATGGGAGAGCAAAAGACATTGAGCACACTATTCCCACAGGTACTCATCCTCCCATTAAGGAAAGACACAGGCCTATACCACCTGCCCTATACCAAGACGTGAAACAAATGGTCCACGACATGAAAGAGGCCAAAGTCATCCAAGAAAGTCACAGCCCCTGGGCTGCACCACTAGTTCTTGTCAGGAAGAAAGATGGCAACCTTCGCTTCTGTGTGGATTACAGAAAAATTAATAACATTACCCACAAGGATGCCTATCCTCTTCCAAGGATTGAAGAATCTCTGACAGCCCTGGGATCAGCTGCCTACTTCTCTACACTGGATCTCACAAGTGGTTACTGGCAAGTACCAATGTCTCCAGCTGATAGGGAGAAGACAGCCTTCACCACCTCAATGGGCTTATTCGAGTTCAATTGCATGCCCTTCGGACTGTGCAATGCTCCTGGAACATTCCAAAGGCTGATGGAAAGATGCCTAGGTCACAGGAACTTTGAGACTGTGCTCCTATACCTGGATGACGTCATAGTCTACTCCAAGTATCTAGCTGAAGTGTTCCAGGTCCTAACCAAAAATGGCTTAAAAATCAAACCCTCCAAGTGTCACCTCCTCCAACCTCAAGTCCAGTACTTGGGACATATAGTGAGCGCAGAAGGCATAAAGCCAGATCCTGAGAAGATAGCTGCTGTCCACAGTTGGCCTACACCTACCACTGTGAAGGAAGTAAGAAGCTTTCTCGGATTTGCCGGGTACTACCGGAGATTCATTCCTCATTTTGCCCGCATCGCTGAACCGCTACAAGAACTCTTGAGGGGGCACCCTAAAGAACACTTGAAGAGGAGAATTCCCATTAACTGGAAAGAAGAACAAGAAATTGCCTTCCAGTTACTAAAAAGATTATTGACTGAACCACCCATTCTGGGCTACCCAGATTACAGCCTGCCCTTCCATCTTTACACAGATGCAAGCAACCAAGGACTTGGTGCAGTGCTGGCCCAACAACAAGGAGACAAAGAAAGAGTGATCGCCTATGCAAGTAGAGCACTCAAAGGAGCTGAAAGAAACGATCAGAACTATAGTTCCTTCAAGCTGGAGTTCCTTGCATTGGTCTGGGCCGTCACAGAGAAGTTTAAGGACTACCTTGCCGCTTCTTCCTTCACTGTCTTCACAGATAACAACCCGCTAGCACACCTGAACACCGCAAGGCTGGGAGCCTTAGAACAGAGATGGGCTTCACGATTAGCAAATTACAACTTCGTGGTCAAATACAGAACAGGCAAGTCCAACATCAATGCGGATGCCTTGTCCCGCCTGCCTACCCGGAGAATCCTGATGATGACAACTACAAAGAGGAAGTAGAGATGCCTGCATTCTACAACCGCTTTGCAGATCCTGATGCTATCAACAACAAAACCCAGGTACATTGTTCTTCCCAACAGGCCAAGAAGCAGTCACCAGAACAAGAACAATGGGCCCTGTTGCAAGCTGAGAGCAGAGTGATTGGAGATATCCTAGACTACCTGGATACCAAAAAAATACCCATTAGAATCCGCCGAGGCAACACAGACCCAGAACTACTTCGCCTTTGGAGACAAAGGAAACGTCTCTTTGAAGAGAATGGTCTGCTGCTGAGGAGAGTGCTGGATCCCATCACCAGTAATCGGCTGCACCAAATTGTCATCCCAAGGAGAGATGCCAAAGTTGTCCTTGAGGCATACCACAACAAGTCTGGACACTTTGGAGTTCAAAAGACAGAAGCTACAATTCGCAGAAGATTCTATTGGATCGGAATTAGAGGTGATGTCGAGAAATGGTGTCAAGAATGTACTGCTTGTGCCTTAGCAAGAGGAGAGAAGCCAAACCAAAAGGCCCCTCTGCATCCTATCGTGAGTCATCGACCGCTGGAGATCGTGGCCATCGACCATGTGAAAATGGAGCCAAGTAGAACAGGATAGACCTATGCCATGACCATCATCGACCATTACACCAAATTCACAGTCGCAGTACCAGTAAAGGACTTGACAGCAAAGACCACCGCTGCAGTCTTCCTAAAAACTTTCCTTCTACCCTATGGCTGTCCTGAGAAGATCTTGACAGATAGAGGTTCTGCATTTGAATCCCAACTATTTCAGGAACTTTGTCAGCTGTACAACTGTAAGAAACTAAGAACAACCGCTTACCATCCCCAAGGAAATGGGTTGTGTGAGAAGATGAACCAGATTCTGATTGAGATGCTCAGAACTTTACCGCCTCATCAGAGAGCTGTCTGGCCAAATCATTTGCCTGAGTTGGTGTACATCTACAACAACACTATGCAAGCCTCCACAGGTTACACCCCATACTTCCTATTGTTCGGAAGACAAGGAAAGCTGCCTTCAGACATTTCATTGAATGTGTCCGTTCCAGATGACTTGAACCCTCTACCAACCACAGAGTGGGTGAGTGAACACCAAAGACGCATGGCTGATGCAAATGAAATTGTTGAAGCTAGGATGGAAGAAGCGAGAAAGAAGCAACAACATGATTATGACCAACATGCTAATGCTAAACCCTTTCAAGTTGGAGACCTTGTCTGGTTGAAAAACTTTCAAAGAACCAGCAAATTGGACACTAAGTGGGAAAGAATCCCTTATACCATCAAGGCTGTCCCATACCAAGGAACAGATATCTATGAGATCCAAAGAGATGGTAAACAACCGCAAATTGTCCACCGTAACAGGCTTAAACTGTGCCTACAAGATCAACAGTTGCCTACCATTGAACAGGAAATATCAATTGAAGAACCAGTTGCAATTGATCTACCAGAAGTAACTGAAGCTATTGAAGCAACAACTACTGAGTCCTCAACTCAAGAGCAACACTTGGACATAAGGAACCCACTGAGTTGGTGGTTTACCCCAATTTTGTCATTCCTTGTACCTGATCCTACACCTACAGTGTCTACAACTCACACAGAGGACAGATCATATCATGTACCTGCTGTTGTTGTACCTGAACCTGTCAGGAGATCAGAGAGAACCACTAAAGGAGTGAAACCAGTTCGCTATAGGGATTGAATATAATTGCAAGTAGGGAACAAGAAAGACTCTTATGTTCTAGAGCCCCTTCTTCATTTCTTCATTTATTCCTATCCAAGTTAGGCCGAAGCCTACCAACCCTTGTTACGTTCAAGAGGGAATATCCCCATAGACTCTGACGTACCAGAGCCCCTCATATCCTAAGTGCCATAAACTGTTGGACACTGCCGCTCATCTTGACTTGAGACTTCTGCCCCTCATCTTCCAACTGTTACAGAAGAAATCTTCGCCCCTATTCCCCCTTCGAGAGTCAAGAATACAGGAATACAATGTTATTAAGATGTTTGCATTTCATGTTAACCCTTTTTACATCTTTTAGGCTGTTCATATCCAAGAAAACGACGAGGACGTCTTGTCTTAAGTCCGGGAGTATGCAGCATCCCAGAAGATACCCTTCTGGTTCCCTGTTATTTGTATGTCATGCATTGTATGTGTTTTACATGTCTTTATTATTTTTCACACAGTGTGCTGTTCACCAGCTGAAGAGAAGGATGAAGGTATCAGTGGGGAGCCACTAGAGGGTGCATTGTACATCTAGCATTGTTTGAAAAGGGGGTGGAGCCTGGCTACAGCCCTAGAGCCTCACTCTGACTCGGTCTCACAGTCTACACAGAGGAGTCGGGTCGTGTCTGTGAGGAGACAGACATGTCTGCTAGCTGCTCTGACACAGCAGATTAATACAATCCTTTCAACTGGCAACAGGTCTCAGCACCTGCAGCCCAATGCAAGAGGAGGAACAGTAAGGAGATTGTAACCAGCATATCATCTCTATCATCACCACAGCAAGTATTATTTAGCTGAAAAGCTGTCTGTCTGTTTCTGAGGAGAAGTCTATATAATATTGGGCCTCAGAACTCCTGCTGGCGCTGTTACCGGTTCTGCCGCACACCACAATTAATATAAGAAGTGTATATTAAGTCACTCAACTACAACCCTCATCACTGAGAAAAGTGAGTTCATTTATTACACACGCTGCTGGAAAAGTGAATGATTTCTAGATATAGCTGGACAATTGAAACCCTCATTGGTCACCCACTGGTCCCTTCTTCCCCTCAACTGCTGAAGTGGACAGAAGATAACGTGCCTCCATTTTGGAAGACTGTATAAAGTTCTTCAGTAAACGTGAGTTATTCAAATCCCCTGTGTCGTCTGGTCCCTGCACTGCATAACATCAAGGGCACCCCACATACCACCTTGCCAGGCGCACACATACTACTACCACTATCACGGGAGTTGCTACGGGGGAAAAGACTATCACCACCATCATCCATAGTGCAGCCCCCCTGTCACTGTGCCAGCCCGAGAAAGTGCGAGGGAGGAGAGGTAGAGATTCCTACAGATACCTCAGGCCATACACCGTGCACTTCACTACTGCTCCCATCCTCCTGGGAAGCTCTTCCTCGTGGTTGCTGCACCATGGGTTGGCAATAATCTACGTAAAATTCCCCCTCCCAACAAAAACCCAAAAACAGGAAACTTTCTGGATGCACTGGCAACAGCCGAAATGCCGCTTCATTGTCGGTTTTAGCTAACAGGGCTCCCTTACCAAATTTCTGAACCCACGTAACCGAAGCATCAAACAACGTATATTGAAACTGAACACAGATCCGGATCAATGCCATCATTGACCGACCCACCCACCAGGAAAGATAAATGGTGAATGAGCTGAAATTTATTGGGCTCCTTCTATGGGACAAGTCCCAAAGGGGAAACCCGCATATCCACCCAAGGCGGGGTACTAAACCGGCCCGCTATCCTACCGAGGTATTTCCTGATTTTCTCTGCCACCACCCCCAGCCTACCCATAGCCGACGCCAAATTTTTATGTACGATCAGAGCGTCCCTCCACCGCATCTGTGACCATTACTGATCCTGCCGGACACCACATTCACACTGTCCCCAGGCAAAACAGGCCCCCCCACCGACTGCCCCAGCGCAGACCATACTACCGCTGGGGAACCACTCATACCCTGTGCCCCACCCCGCAGTCCAGATAACAAGACAATACATCTCGCGCCACTCTCTCAACATCCAACCGTCCCCCAGCTCTCAAGGGCAATACAGACCCCCCACCCCTCCAAAACCTGATCGCTCCTCACCTGGCCGTCCCTGGGCAGGACTCCCAGCATCCGTCGATACCTCGCCTGTGGTCATCTCCGGCCGGCTGGCAGCGCCACCGGCCGTCCTCCTGAGAATCCTGTCTATGCACGGAGGGACATCAGGGAAGCCATCGATGTCCCCCTCGGCCTCCTCCGGAAACTCCTCTTCTTCCAGATCCCCCCTGGCAGCACTCCCGTGTGCTAGACCAGGGGAGCTAAGCTCCGACCCTGGTTACGATGAGTAGGCTGCGCCGGACCTCCAGTTCTTCCGCCGACTCACCCCCCATTGCTCAAGCAGCTGGAACTGCCGCCTGCACCTCACTGGGACCGTGCATCTCCCGTCTGCAGGACGTTCCCCTGCCTGGCTGCATCCCTGGCCAGCAATTCACCAGAGGGATTAGCCGTTCTGCTCCCCGCTGCACAACGTCCTGAAGGAGGGGGAGGAGGAGCCCTCCACCCACCGAGCCACGCCGCTGTAACATATTCCTCCCCACTCGCGGAGTCGCCGGAGCAGAGCGTCTCCGGACTTCTGCGGCAGGAGGGTCCCTCTGGGGGCTCCCTAGACGGCGCCTGACTCGTGGGGTAACCTGAGGGCTGAGGCGTTCTGGCGGCCTAGAACGGCGGGCCCGGACCCTGGCATCCAGTTCTGCCACCACGTCCATGCTGGTGGATACTGCCGCCATCAAAGTGGACTGCACCCAATCCTGTCCTCGTTGCTGCACAGCTGCATGAACCGCCGCCAGGAAGTCATCCATGGAGAATGCCATCATCTACTCTGCACACAGGTAAGCTCAGGCCTGAACTTCTCCCTCTGCGCGCCAAACTGAATAACTTTCCATTTTATGCCACTTAAGTAACCTGTACCCTGGAGAAACCACCCACACTCCACCTACTGGTTAACCCTATACCTTCCTGACAAAACCTTAACCTCTTACAGTACCTTCTCAGCCTCCCTGCTTCTACCCCAGTCAAGCCGCATTCCACTACAGCTTCGCCCCGCTCCATTGCTTTTCTTAGATCCAATAGCATCCGCTTTGTGTTCCTAGGACCGCACTGCTTGTGACGATGAGTGGTCAGTGCTGTACCTGCCTATTGCAGATAGGTTCACCAAGCAAATATACATATAGACTTAGTTTCCTCTCATTGGGGTATAGATATTATCTTGCACTTTATATTCTTGTGTGGTTCAACATCTGGTTACCTTTCAGGTTTACTAGTTGCACATAATACATTTATACGGCTATTCTATTAATTTAATATTGGCTCATATTGTCCCATTTGGAATCCTATTTGAGATTTCTCTCTGTGGTTTGCTTCCTGTTTCATTTTTACAGGTTTGCTGGTTCTCTCTGTTTTTTTAAATGGTTTTATATTTTGTATGTAGTGTATAATGAAGTTTGGTCTTTTCATTCCCGTTTTTTCGTATCCCTTTCTTATTATTTTGGGTGTGGGGAATTTTGTACATGTGCCTTTTCCTCTCTCCTAGTATGCATATTTTTTGCATGCTCCTGCAGCACCCCATATCATTTCTTTCTTACATAGTGGTGCCCATACTTCCCCATCTTTTCTGAGGGTGTTACTGGAGACTTCCCCCAGTGCAGAACTTGGTGTCTCAGAGCACTCAAACTCTGCCAGGACCGGAAGAGTAGCAACCTGACAGCCTGAAGGTTGACCAGCCCCTTTATAAGCTAAAGGACTCTCCAATCAATTTATGAAGACCTGCCCACAGTCCAGGTCTGTAGCTACCAAGAAGACTTAGCGTATGTTCACACGTCTTAACAAATTACGTCTGAAATTACGTAGCTGTTTTCAGGCGAAAACAGCTCCTAAACTTTTAAAGACGTTTTTGCAAGTACTCACGTTTTTTGCGGCATCCATTACGGACGTAATTGGAGCTGTTTTTCAATGGAGTCAATGAAAAACGGCTCCAAAAACTTCCAAAGAAGTGACATGCACTTCTTTGACACGGGCGTGTTTTTACGCGCCGTCTTTTGACAGCGACGCGTAAAATTACACCTCGTCTGAACAGAACATCGTAAAACCCATTGCAAGCAATGGGCAGATGTTTGCAGGCGTAATGGAGCCGTCTTTTCAGGCGTAATTCATGGCATAAAACGCTCGAATTACGTCTGAAAATAGGCCGTGTGAACATACCCTTACACTAGGGACAAATGTATTGTTTTCAGCTTCAGATTCCACTCAGGGAGTGGATAGTTGCAGCCCGTGGTTTAACAACATCCTACGCTTCCAGCAGGAAGGATTCGGGAAAGGACTTAGTCAATCAACCTGGAAGGACCATAATTTAGTCCAGATCCGCATTTGGGTAAGACCCTTGTCACAAGAGCCCTTGGTGAAAAGGTTCCTAAAACGGTCTCCTAAATGAGACCTGTTATCCTCAGACCTATTGCAAAAGGAGGTTTATGATCAACTACCTCTGTACCCCATAATTACATATACTAAGGCCTCATGCACACGACCGTAGCCGTGTGCACGGCCGTGATTTTCGGGTCGGCCGGCTGCGGACTGTCAGCGGACTGTCAGCCGCAGGCCGCCCGCACATGCACATGGCCGCGGCCATTGTTTTCAATGAGCCCGGACCACAGAACCGGGCCGTAATAAGACATGGCCGTTCTTTCTGCGGTCCGGGCTCCCGGGCCGTGCACGGACCGCAAAAACTATGGTCGTGTGCACGGCCCCATAGAAAAGAATGGGGCCGCAATTCTCCCGTGGATTTTCGGGGGAATTGCGGCCGCAAAAACACGGTCGTGTGCATGAGGCCTAAGAGGTGATTTCCTTCTGGTCATAAATCAAGGGCGGACACAGCCGGTGGAGAGTCTGTGTAGGGGATGGGGTGTGTGGGACTCCATACTCTCGGTCCCTCAATTATATTATACTGGTCTCCAGTGCTTTTCGCAGTTTTCACATGAGGGATGTTCACACCTAACCATAACATCTGTCAGAACAGGGGAACGTCAACCCTTGTCATCAGTGGATCCATACGTGAGATTCCTCCAGGACATGGTCTTGCTGAAGCTACTACTAGACTTCACTCCAAAGTTCCTTATTGGTAATCTGAAATCAGGTCAACTTCCTTCCAGTGTTCTGGCATGTGTCTTCCTCTCTGGAGGAACATAATCTCCATTCCTAGATCTCTGCTGTTGTCTTGACATCTATTTGACTTGGAGTAAGAGATTAGGAAGGTTAAGAATTTATTGTTTTCTGAAAGAAACAAAGACTATTAGAATCCACAAAACCTACCCTGGGTAGATGAAGTGTAGAGGCCAGTAGTCTTCTTACAGTGTTAGATCTCCGATTCACTTCATTTAGTCTACAACTACTCTACTAGAGCAGTGGACACTTGGGCTGAATAAAGTCTGATCCCGCGGGATCAAATTTACTGTGCAGCTTGGAGCTCGCAGTTAAAGTGTAACTAATCTCTTTACTGGTGGAACTTATTATTGACCGCTCAAAAGCCGTCTCTTCAGAGAACCTCACACGAGCGCTTCTGCCGCTTCATTTGAGCGATTGGTGGGGGTCTCAGTGCTCGGACCCACACCAATCTAAACTTCTGACATGTCACTATGACACGTCAGAAGTTTGTCAAACGTTTAGTTACCTTTTAAAATTTGTCAACCATTATATGCTGAATTTTTGGTTCTCTGAAGAGACGGCTCTTGATCGGTCAATCTTGGGTTCCACCAGTGAAGAGGGCCCTCCCTATGGGGTTACTTCTTGCTATTTCCACATTTATGTGCTGCTGCAGGATGTAAGGGAAGAGTAGATTTCTAATGTTAATCTGTTTCCCTTTGTCCTGGTAGCAGCACAAGCTAGCAACTAAGGCCTCATGCACACTTCCATCACCGTTTTCACGCCCGTTTTTCACGGATCCTTGTGTCCGTGATTGGATCATTGTGGTTCCCGTGTGTACTCTGTGTACACTTTCGTGTTTCCGAGCACCGCGCATGGTACTCACTGTCCAGCGGTAGTCACTGTCCAGGGTGCTGAAAGAGTTACGATCACTGCTGGATAGAGAGAAGGGGCTGCACTGATCGGCAGTAACTCTTTCAGCAAACTGGACAGTGACTACCACTGGACAGTGAGTACCATGCGCGGTGTTCACAATATAGATTTCTAATGTTTCCTTCAAAAACCCCAACTCAGTAAAAAAATAAGTTTATACTTACCCAGAACTCCCTGCTTCTTCCTCCAGCCCGGCCTCCTGGGATAACGTTTCATCCCATGTGACCGCTGTATCCAATCACAGGCTGCAGCAGTCACATGGACTTTTACGTCATCCAGGGAGGTCGGACTGGATGTGAAAAGAGGGACGTGTCACCAAGACAACGGCCGGGGTACGTATGGACTTATTTTTCTTTCTTTCTATCGCTATCGCTCTCTATCCAGCACTGATCAGCAGCCTCTTCTCTCTATCAGTCCGGGATAGAGAGAAGGAGCTGCCGATTAGTGCAGTGCACCTCTCCGTGTACTTCTGCCCACCTGGCCGTTGCTAGTCAACGACTCCGTCACACATGGATGGCACATGGATACCTTCTGTGTGCCTTCAGTTTTTTTGACGGACCCATTGACTTGTATGGGCCCCACGGTCACGGAATCTCGGACCAAAGTAGGACATGCTCTACTTTTGTCGGAACAGAACAACTGAAGTGTGCATGGCCCCATTTAAATGAATGGGTCAGGGTGCTAGCCGTCAAAAAAACGGCTAGCACCCTGAAGGAAAAAACGGAAGTTGGCATGGGGCCTAAGGCTACTACTTTATAATAAACACATGATAGGAGGGACTGGACGTCCTTATGTAGGATGGAGACTCTAGTTAATTTGTTTCATTAAATAAAAAATTCCATCTATCCTACTAGTTCACAGGGGCAGAAATACCCATTATTGTGATGCTGTCAGGACTAAGGGAAAACTGATTAAGGTTAGAAATCTACTCATAAGTTTGCTTGTGGAATTAAAGTTAGTACTCCAGTTGGGAGGAATAACAGTCCATTTCAATGGGGAGAGGTAGTCACTATATAATCAAGATATGGGAAAGGATATACTAAAAGTTGACTGTTCGTTTGAGTGCACCTGGAGGCATTCCTCCCAGAAGAACCCAGACAGCATTCACTCTAAATTATCTAAGGTAATTGATATTCTCAATATTGCAAACTGGAGGCATTCCTCCCAGGGTTTCAACAGACTATCTAGAGTTTCTAAAGTGCTAGAGGCATTCTTCTTGAATTTATGAACAATGGAGACGTCTCCTAGAGTATGTTACACACACAGTGTTAGAGGCATACCTCTCCCAATCAACAAACACATGGAGGCATTCCTCCCAAAAAGTTGCTTATTCAGACCCTCCCTCTATTGTCAATAAACCATGATGTTGGTATTGTATTGGTATTATAAAGGCTAGTCCTGACAAGGATTGTATATTAAAATAACAAATAAAGTACCTAAATCAGCCTCCCTTCTTGTTTCACCACATACCGTGGCGTCATCAGGGGAGAGTGGCTGTTCTAATAGCGTCCGCATGAGGTCTGGTACGTTTTATAGTTGGGGTCATTACGGAAACGGCAATACCAAATATGAGTAACTTTTTTGGGGGGGTTTCATAATAAAGCATTTTGCAAGGGGAAAAGGTTGTTTTTATTTTTTTTTACTTGGGATTTTTGTTCATTTATTATAAACTTTATTAAAAAAAAAATTTCAACTGCTTCTTTTTAGCTCCACTAGGGAACTTCACTATACGATCATTTGATCACTTTTATAGTACACAGCAATACTTCTGTCCAATTGCTTGTCCGTGTAAAACTGATGGGCATCTGTTAGGCCATGCCTCTGGCATGACCTAACAGGCATTCACTGATGGCAGACCTTTGTTAGGCCTCTGGCTGCCATAGAAACCATTGGCACCCCATGATCACATCACTGGTCTGCCGATGGGCTGAGAGAGTGAGCCCCCTCCCTCTAAAACCACTCAGATTCGGCATTCGCTGTTGACTGCCGCATCTGAGGCGTTAAATGGATGGGATCAATGTTGCCTTCGATCCCGCCCACTCTAGCACTCTGTTGCCAGCCCTAAGCTACTTCCAGTATCTGAGAGATCAGGGAGCTTTAACTGCTCTTGATGGTTTGGCTTCATTCTGATGGAGTGCCGTAAAAAGGCTACTGCATCAGAAGAAAGCCCGTTAGTGACCGCTGTGAAAAGGAGTATTGGTGGTCACTAACGGGTTAAATCTTTGGCAACTGGCAGACCCCAGGTGTAAAGGATTTGCCTGACACAGCTTCTGTGTCGATGCCCGTGGTTAATCAGCCGGCATCTGTTCCTAAGTCTGCTAGAGTGACTCGATCTGCTACCACTCAGGCTGGTAGGCTGAGGAGTGGGAGAGCCTATCGCAGCCTGGCCAGACGGTTCTAGCTCCCGCCCTTGGTCTACTTATACCTTAATTTGCTGCTTGTCCTTTCCATGTGATTCTCTTGTTTCCTGGCTCTGCTGTTCCTGCTGTTACCATTGACCTCTGCTTCATATTGACCCTGGCTTGACTGACTATTCTCCTGCTCTGCATTTGTTACCACGTACACTCCTGGTTTGACTCGGCTCGTCCACTACTCTGTTGCTCACGGTGTTGCCGTGGGCAACTGCCCTACTTCCCTTTGCTTCTGTGTACCCTTGTCTTGCTTTGTCTGTCGTGCACATATTGAGCGTAGGGACCGTTGCCCAGTTGTACGCCGTCGCCTAGGATGGGCTGTGCAAGTAGGCAGGGACTGAGTGGCGGGTAGATTAGGGCTCACCTGTCTGTCTCCCTATCCTGACATTACACCAGGGGCCCATCATGCAGCTCCTATCTCCACTTATCAGTCCGGCCCTCGTATAAAGTTGTAGTAAGTATGTGTCAGTTGTTTTAGAGGAGTCATAATCTTTCCAGCCAACTAGAAACAACATTACTCAGTGATGTTACCCCCTGCCAATGAAGAGACCAATGGGAGAAGACTGGAGACTAGAAGAGGTGAGTATTCTACACATTGAAGGAGAGGGGTTTGGACTGGCCCTAATTGGAGGCATATTGCTGTCACTCTATATATGGAGATTTTGGCTGCACTGTATATTGAGAGCATGTGCCTGCACTTTATATGGGGAAATGTGTCTGCACTATATATGGGAGCATGTATGTAATGTGGGGTTACTGTAGTGGTTCCCCTTTATTAAAACTCAATCGCAGACCAAAGAAACGTTGAACAAGTATCTTTACTGAACAAAACTGTCATTACAGTGGCACACAAGCATATGGTTACTTACTCTGTACAAGGCACAGCAATCTTAATGGTTGCAACACTTATAAAGGCACCGTCTCCTATAGGTTTCTCAAGTGTCTAACTAGATAAACAGTCTATATTAGACAGAGCTATCCCTTTTTGCAGGTGTCTACTTGTCTTCCAGAGACTACACCCAGACTGTTACTTCACAAAACCTCATGTCTCCTTCATTCCCGCCTATTTGTCAGGTTCCATCTCTTCCTTCTCGTATCCTCTGAGTGCTTTATCTCCATCTTCTGGCCCTAACCGCTTGGGCCCTATGCCTCCTAATAGCTCTTGCCCTACACTTTTAGGGTTCAGTATTTCCAGGATGCCACCGTCCAATATTCTACCCCAGACATGCCCAACAGGCACTTCTACCAGGAGGTCTCCGTATTCTACCTCAAGTCTCCACCTACACTTCCAGTCAATCTAGGTTCAAGGTAGCCTATTCACTAGGGACCAGACTATCAAGGGTTACCCACATTACCTTCTATAATGACTATTTAATTAGTCCAGCCTTTCCCAAGACTATAATGACTAGACCATATCTCAGACATACAGGGCAACCAATCCTTGCAGTGTTGCTGACATGCCTACCAATCCAGTAATTTCTGTATTCCCCACTAGGCCCTATCACAGACTTCCCCCTGGTTTGAGCACCACTCACCCACCCACTGGTTCCCACTCCTGGGCTGACTATTTCCAGAATCCTCAGAGCTACCTCTCTAGGTGACAAAATATTCTGCTGATTGCCCACTCAGTACTTCGACAGACTGCCCTTATTCACAGCCTGCCTCTGTCAGCTGCAGACAACACAGGTCCTCCTGTAGCTCACCTTCTGCTGTGCGACTCGTACTACTAGCTTTATTCGGCAACACAGGAATCTCTGTTTCAGCTCCACGTATGACTGTGTGACCCATCTGATACTCAACCACAGCAGCTCCAGCCCCCAGCCTTTCCCTCTATTGCTGCAGGAAAATGAGCCCACTTTGGTCACCAGTCACCAGGTCCTCCGCTACTCCGTCATTCCATGCAGTTCACCCAATCGCTCTCAAAACATTCCCCATTCCCTTTGGGCGCCAAAACACTCCTTTCTGTTCCTCCCCTATCAAGTGTGGTGACAAAGCGCATCAGTACTACTACTTCTTGCCAGTACTAGACTCTTCCGGGGCCTGCTAGTCCCTTCCTCAGCTGTCACCACTCCCTTGAATCCTTCACTCTAGTGATGACAGCACTATGCAATTGGCAGCAATGTATGGCATCGCGGCCTGCACTCCTCCAGGAACAAACACAAAGCAGCAAGAATAAACAGCCCATATACAAAACATCACTACGCAGATGTCCCAACAGTTTCTCTGCAGCTCAACAGTCTCTTAAAGTGCCAGGAATTTACATTAAAGGATACACGAAGAGTCAATAGGCTCTAGTTGGGGATCACATAGTTCACCCTCCTTACATTTGCCTGCACTTTTTATTGGGACATGTGGCTTCACTCTCTATGGTGGCACGTGGCTTCACTGTAAATGTAGGTACATGTGGCAGCACTTTATATGGGGACAGTTGGTCTCAATGTATATGGGGGCATGTGTTTGAGATGTGCCGTCATATTGTATCTGGCCGCGCGTTCAGCTACTTAATGTTCCATATTGCCTCGCTCTGCAATCCTCGGCCAGCACACATAGGCTGGTCAGAGTCACAACCTTAAATTGCAGCCTATATATGAAGGTCAGGGTGCAGAATATGCGGCACAAACCTGCGATATTGCACCTGACTACAAAGTGTAAGCTTCTCAGACGAGGGCCGGACCCTAATTTGTTACCGGTATTATATATGCATTTTTTGTACATTTTATCAAATCTCTTTTTATTAGATGAAGAAACTAAGGCAGTATATTAACAATAAACATACCTAACGTGTTGTTAATATATTTAATAATAATATATAGATATTTCTCATTATCTGTTTTATGGAGTAATGACCTGGTATATGGAGTAATGAACTGGGAAGCAAAAGCTACCTCAATTTCTAAAAAAAAAGATTACAATAAACTATATCCCTTCCTATTCTTTATAAAGGAAATAGTTACTCATAATCATATTTATAACTATAATCAGTAATAATTATACACAACCATAAATGATAACACATAATAAATGATCATAAATGTCACCCCTCCCTCCATGACTTCACATAATCCAGCCACGACTGCCAGGTTTTGATAAAACCACTTCGATTCTTGGTTTCCAAGCCAGCTGACTCTACCTTCCTACAAATTTGTCGCATTTTTAGATGGAGTAAAGTCCTCAGTTGACCACCACAATTGGACAAGTTCCGGGATGAGTTTAAGGTTATTGGACTAGACAATGTTGATAGTATGATCAATCTCTCTCTAAAAGGGTTGGATCTTGGGACAATGCCACCAAATGTGGGAAATATTGCCATTAGGGTTGCCGCATCTCCAGCAGTTATTTGAGTCCATGAGACTTATCTGGTGGAGGAAATCTAGTATTCTAAAGTACCTAGTGGTAGTTTTCTAGGAATTCTCCTGTATGCGGATACACCTAGAGAATCCATGTGAGTTTTTGAGTCTATGCTCCAATGCCCTTTTAGAGAAGGTCATTTTCAATTCCTGTTCCCAGTCTGTCATGTAATAAAGTTTTTCCACAGACAGGTCCAGTAGTAGATCTTGGTATAATTTAGAAAGCAATTTCCGCAGCAGTGATGGAAGATTCAGATAATTTTCAAACTATATAAGGTCTCTGCGTTTATCCTTAAAGAGGACCTGTTATTAGGTCATCTAAGTTGAACTTGTTTGCTGACCTGAATAGCGCTGCCTTCCAGATTCCGCCGCTGTTTTTTTTTTCCCTTGATGCCCCGTTGCAGAGATATGGCCCACTGTGTTGCTAATTTTCTGTAGTTAGTCAGCAGGGCGGGAACTACCCTCAAGCTGCCTGCACTGATTGGTCAGCATCAGAGGCAGGGCAGTTAGCTCCACCCCATCGGTTAAAGGGGTTTTCTGGAAACAAACGATCCTATTTAGTTAAACGAAACAATGCAAAACAATTCATTTTGCAATATACTTACGTTGGAGCCGATGTTTGTAGCAGCGTATTCCGTCGTCAGTCACGTGACCACTTGCTAACCCAAAATTACAACTTCCTCTACAGACCCGTCCATTAGTTCCAAGTTCCTGTTTGCTGTTCTCAGAGTTTACGGTCACGTCACAAATGGCGTAACTCTACCACGTGTTTATGGGTTGTACAATGTCCTCATCCTATTTAGAGCATGTGTGGTTGACACACACTCAGCGTCCAACACGCATGTTCTGTTAGCTGATAAGACTGCGGCTTGTACTTTCAATAAAGCCGACGTGTATTTGCCATTGCGCATGCGCCAATCTTAAAATGGAGACGGAGATTACTCAGTTAGTAGAGATGGGCGGAGTAGGCGCAGTAAGTCCCTGCTGCCGGCGCATTGCATCCTGGGACAAAAGTGGTGCATGCAGGGAGGAGAAACACAGCAAGAAAAGGGGAATGAACAAGCTGACGTAAACAAACCTCAAATGGTAGACAATAGGGTGTATTGTTACTAAAAACTATTTTAATCAAGAAAACGATAGTCAGAGTGCACTAATATATGGATAGAGAAGTGTTGCATTGATTTATGGAGCCAACATAACAGTGGGCCACATCTCTGGACCGGGGGGGGGGGGGTGCAAGAAAAAAAGAACGACAGCGCTGGAATCAGGGAGACAGCGGTATTCATGTCAGTAAACCAGTTCAACTTATATGACCTAGTGACCGGTCCTCTTTAAACTGGGAAATAAATGCCATACCAGTCGAACATAGGTCTAATTTTTCTACTGGTGTGGACAATGAGTTGTCTACTTTGTGTAACAAGGTAAGTAATTGTGTAGGGTTAGGGCCTTTAAGTCACTCAAGAACTGGAATGGTGTGCAACTTTTTGCAGTGGGGCAGCCTTAGTAGGGGTTTTAAAATAGCTGGAATAAAGCTAAGGGGGATTAAAAATGAAATCGTGTTAAAATCTCCCCTTAGATGAAGCATTTTTAAATATATTAACCCCTTCCCGACCACGCCACGTAGATTAACGGGCTGCAGCGCTGGTCCTTGTGCCTGCAGCCCGTTAATCTACGTGTGCTCCTAACAGAGCACACAGGCGCTCCCCGCAGCCTGGCATCTCCCAGTACGGGCTGCTACTAGCAGCCCTAGTACTGGGGGAAAACATCGGGTCGGATCATAGCGGTGATCCAAACCGATTAACCCCTTAAATGTGGCAGTCAATAGCGACCGCCACATTTAAGTTGTTATAGCAACATCGGCACCTTGCTACGCGATTGCGGGGAGTGATTGCTGTGGGGGGGGGGGGTGATTGCTATGGCAACCGCCTAACGAAGGCTTCCAGTCTGCCATCTATGGAAGGCGATTAGGTCCCGCCAGAGGCAGGACCTAATGTGCCTCGTGTCAGTGTGAAACTGACAGGTATAATACCCTGCAATACATAAGTATTGCAGGGTACTATAACAACGATTGGATCTTCAAGTCCCTAGTGGGACTAAGATAAAAAAAAGTAAAAAAAAGTTCCAAAAAAATGTACAAATGTAAAATGCCAAAATAATAAAATTTAAAAAAAATCGCCCTTTTTCCCTTATAAAGTCCTTTATTATTAGAAAAAAATAAATAAACTATGCATAATTGGTATCGCCGCGTCCATAACGGCCTGAGCTATAGAAATATAATGTAATTTATCCCACACGGTTGACTGCCATAAAAAATAATAAAAAAACTATACTAATCGCTATTTTTAGTCACTTCATCTGCAAAAAAAATTGCATAAATAGGAATCAAAAAGTCGCATGTACCTAAAAATTATACCAATAAAAACTAGTTTGTTCCATAAAAAACAAGCCCTCACACAGCTTTCCTGATAGAAAAATAAAAAAGTTGTGGCTCTTAGAATATGGCGACACAAAAACAAAATAATTTTTTTAAAACCGTGACTTTATCGTGCAAACACCGTAAAATATAAAAAAACTATATACATATGGTATTGCCGTAATCGCATCGACCCACAGAATAAATTAAATATGTAATGTATAGCGCACGGTGAACGCCGTAGAAAAAAGATTTTGACCGCCTAATTCCACTAAATTCAGCAAAAAACCTATGGAATCAAAATGCTCACTATACCCCTAGACAAATTATTTTTAGGGCTGTAGTTTCCCAAATGGGGTCACTTCTGGGGGTTGTCCACTGTTTTGGTCCCTCAGGGGCTTTGCAAATGCGACATGACACCCGAAAACCGATTGAGTAAACTTGAGCTCCAAAAGCCAAATGGCGCTCCTTCCCTTCTGAGCCCTGCCGTGTGTCCAAACAGCTCTTTATTACCACATATGGGGTATTGCCGTAATCAGGAGACATTTCTTTACAAATCTTGGGGTGCTTTTTCTTCTTTATTCCTTGTAAAAATTGATAATTGCAAAGTTTTATTGGAAAAATGTTTGATTTTTACGGCCTAATTCCACTAAATTCAGCAAAAAACCTGTGGGGTTAAAATGCTCACTATACCCCTTGATGAATTCCTTGAGGGATGTAGTTTGCCAAATGGTGTCTTTTTGGGCTTGTTTCCACTGTTTTGGCCCCACAAGACCTCTTCAAACCTGAAATGGTACCTAAAATATATTCTAATAAAAAGGAGGACCCAAAATCCTCTAGGTGCTCCTCTGCTTCTGAGGCCGGTGTTTCAGTCCATTAGCGCACTAGGGCCACATGTGGGATATTTCTAAAAATTTATTAAAATGGATTTTGCAACAAAAAAAATAAATTTATCAATTTCCTCTCTATTTTGCTTTCATTCCTGTAAAACACCTAAAGGGTTAAGAAACTTTCTAAATGCTGTATTGAATACTTTGAGGGGTGCAGTTTTTAAAATGGGGAGCGTTATGGGGGTGTCTAATATATAAGGCCCTCAAAGCCACTTTAGAAGTGAACTGGTCCCTAAAAAAATAGGTTTTGGAAATTTTCTTGAAAATGTGAGAAATTGCTGCTAAAGATCTAAGCCTTGTAACGTCCTAGAAAAATAAAAGGATGTTCAAAAAAAGATGCAAACATAAAGTAGAGATATGGGAAATGTTAATTAGTAACTATTGTGTGTGGTATTACTATTTGTCTTACAAGCAGATACATTTAAATTAAGAAAAATGCTAATTTTTGCAAATTTTCTATAAAGTTTGGGGATTTTCACAAACAAATACTGAATTTATTGATCAAATTTTACCACTAACATACAGTACAATATGTCACGAGAAAACATTCTGAGAATCGCTTGGATAGGTAAAAGCATTCCCAAGTTATTACCACATAAAGTGACACATGTCAGATTTGAAAAAATTGTCTGTATCCACAAGGCCAAAACATGCTCAGTCCTGAAGGGGTTAAAGAAGATAATTTTATATATGTCTCTCTAGACCAGGGGTCGGCAACCTTTTTTGTATGGTGTGTTGATTTAACAAAAAATCCAAAATCATAGATGAAGTACTTAGTATGCCATGCAGCAAGAAAGTCATATACCATAAACTGTTACCACGTATGTGACTTAAACCAATTAATAAAATTTACATTTCAGTGTGACCCTTGTCCCTGAATTTCTTTGCATAGATGATCCATCTGTGATGCTTACGAGGTGACTGAACTGAACACAAACCTTAGGGTATGTACACACGTCTTCTTTTCAGACGTTTTTCAGCCCATAAAACGCCCCGAAAAACTGCTGAAAATACGGGGGCTGAACGCCTCCAAACTTCTGCCCATTGATTTCAATGGGAAAAACGGCGTTCCGTTCCCACGGGGCGGTTTTTTACGCACCATTTGTAAATATGGTGTGTTAAAAAAATGCCCCATAAAAAGAAGTGCATGTCACTTCTCGAGACGTTTTTCATTGTCTCAATAGAAAAACAGCTCCAAAAATGGCCGTAAAAAACTCATAAAAATACGTTTGATGCTTAACCCCTTCCCGCTCCTTGACGTACTATTACGTCATGGCAGCTGTATCGTTCGCGCTCCATGACGTAATAGTACGTCTCGGGAGTAACGGCCGTTTCGGCCGTCCTCCCGACACATACAGGAGCTGTGACAGCTGCTGTCTCGTACAGCAGCTGTCACAGCTCCTACAGCGGGGACCGATCGCTGTGTCCCCGCTGATTAACCCCTTAAAAGCCGCGTTCTATAGAGATCGCGGCTTTTTAGGGGTTAAGCTGCCATCGCCGGCCTGCTACGTCAGGACCCACTATGCTTGCTGTCAGTGAGTAGCTGACAGTTCTAATACACTGCACTACGCATGTAGTGCAGTGTATTAGAATAGCGATCAGGGACTCCTGCCCTCAAGTCCCCTAGTGGGACAAAGTAATAAAGTAAAAAAAAAGTTAAAAAAAGATGTGTAAAAATAAGAAAATAAAAGATTTAAAAGTAAAAATCCCCCTTTTTCCCTTATCAGTCTTTATTATTAATAAAAATATATAAACAAACAAATAAACTATACATAATTGGTATCGCCACGTCCGTAACGGCCTGAACTACAAAATTATTTCATTATTTATCCCGCACGGTGAACGCCGTAAAAGAAAATAACAATAAACCGAACCACAATCACAATTCTTTGGTCACTTCATCTCCCAAAAAATGGAATAAAAAGAGATCAAAAAGTCGCATGTACCGAAAAATTTTACTGATCGAAACTGCAGTTCGTTACGCAAAAAATAAGTCCTCGCACGGCTTTATTGATTGAAAAATAAAAACATTATGGCTCTTAGAATAAGGCAACACAAAAAGTGAATGATTGTTTACAAAACGTATTTTATTGTGCAAACGCCATAAGACATAAAAAAAACTATAAACATCCGGTATCGCCGTAATCGTATCGCCCCGCAGAATAAAGTGAATATGTCATTTATAGCGCACGGTGAACGCTGTAAAAATAAAATAAAAACAATAGTAGAATTGCTGTTTTTTAGTCACCACGCCACCTAAAAATAGAATAAAAACTGATCAAAAAGCCGCATGCACCCCAAGAAAACTATAATGGATTCCTCAAGGGGTCTAGTTTCCAAATTGGGGTCACTTTTGGGGGGTTTCCACTGTTTTGGCACCACAAGACCTCTTCAAACCGGACATGGTGCCTAATAAAAAAGAGGCCTCAAAATCCACTAGGTGCTCCTTTGCTTCGGAGGCTGGTACTTCAGTCCATTACCGCACTAGGGCCACATGTGGGATATTTCTAAAAACTGCAGAATCTGGGCAATAAGTATTGAGTTGCGTTTCACTGATAAATCCTTTTGTGTTATAAAAAAAATGGTATAAAAAGGATTTTCTGACAAAAATAAATATGTAAATTTCACCTCTACTTTGCTCTAAATTTTTTTGAAACACCTAAAGGGTTCATAAACTTTCTAACTGCTGTTGTGAATACTTTGAGGGGTCTAGTTTCTAAAACGGGGTATTTCATAGGGGTTTCTAATATATGGGCCCCTCAAAGCAACTTCAGAACTGAACTGGAACCTAAAAAAATAAATAAATGAGGCAATACTTGGCTTCTTACATTATACTAATAATGAGCCGTGCCCATCCCGAGATGACCCCAGTTTTGACCGTTTGTATAAACGGAGACCCCTATTAGACCGTTCCAGTGCCCGGTTTTCCCAAGCATACACCCCCGAGAAGTGTATTTGTATTGATGAGTCCCTGGTACATTTTAAAGGGAGGGTTCAATTCCGCGAGTACCTGCCGGGTAAGAGGGCAAGGTATGGCGTGAAGATGTATAAGCTGTGAGAGTGCATCAGGGTATACCTACAGATTTAGGATATATGAAGGAAAGGCCACCCCCAAACCAGACTGCATCCTGGACTACAATAGGTACATGGGAGGGATGGACTTGTAAGATCAAGTCCTGAAGCCCTACAGCGCCATGCGGTGTGGTATAAGAAGCTGGCCGTGCACATCATACAGATGGCATTGTACAATGTGTACGTGATACGTCGATGTGCAGGCCAGAGGGGAACTTTCCTGGAATTTCAAGAGGTGATTATCAAGAATCTAATCTTTAGGGACCAAGAAGGTGGGGCACCCAGTACTTCTGGAAGCGGGGCCACACGCATCGTACCAGGGCAACACTTTCCAGAAGAAGTTCCCCAAACTGGCAAGAAGGGAAAAAGTCAAAAGAGGTGCAAAGTCTGCTATAAGAGGGCGATAATGGATGACACAATATATCAATGTGACACGTGTCCCGAATAACCAGAGCTCTGTATGAAAGAGTGTTTTAAAATTTATCATGCATCCCTTGGTTTATAATTTACCCCAATTTTACTTACCCTGATGCACTCCACACAGCTTATCCCCCCTCGTCTTTCCCCTCTGAGCCCTGCTGTGTGCCCAGGCAGCTGATAACAGCCACATGTAGGGTATTGCCATACCCGGGAGAACCCACATTACAGTTTATGGGGTGTAGGTCTCCGGTCAAAATGCTCACTACACCTCTAGATAAATGCCTTAAAGGAACAGTGTCATCACAAAAAAAAAATTCATATGTTAAAGATGTTAGTGCTTTATTAAAAACGTTTATATTTATTTGTGTGTTTGTGTTTTACTTATTCTTATTTTTACACATTTTCTTCCCTATGGGGGCTGCCATTTTTTGTTTCATTTCTGTATGTGTCGATTAACGACACATACAGACATGGAATACGGCAGCCACAGTCCCATAGGGACTGCGAACGGCTCCCGTCCCATCCACTTCTGTGTACGCCGTCTGTGTGGGAACTGCGCATGCGCCGCTCCCACACAGTCCAATTTGAAATTGGCGCCGTCCGGCGCCATTTTCCTGTGGACCGGAAGTCGCGGCCGGACAGTAAGATTACTACTTCCGGTCGCGGCTTACGGACTTGTGCACTTGGACCAGCGGCAGCAGACGGAGCGGACGGGCCGGAGGGAGCCGCGGCGGCAGGAGCAGGTAAGAGATGTCAATGTATGTTCGTGTTTGTGTACGTTTACTACTGTATGTAAACCTACTACACTGTGTGTTAGCTCAAAAAATGGCGACACACAGTGTAGGAGGTTAGACCGTTCAAACCCCTCGTTTATCCCGGCACTAGCCAGGATAAAGGAGGGGGGGATGCTGAGAGCTCACTAGAGCGAGGGCTTTTTACCCAATTTTGCAATGCTGCAATTTTGGGAATAGCTCCATCTAGTGACCAGCAATGGGAAATATTATAAATTAGAATCTAATTTATAATATTTCCTGACTCGTGAAAAAAATAAAAAAAATTTGAACAATGTTTAATCACCTACACACTAAATGTTTAATTAAAAAAAAACAAACATATTTTTCTGGCAACACATTCCCTTTAAGGGAGTAGTTTTTAAAACGGGGTCAGTTATTGCGGGTTTCAACTGTACTGGTACCTCAGGGGCTTCTGCATACATGACTTCGCACTAGAAAATCCCCAGTAGGCCAAATGGTGGTCCTTTCCTTCTGAGCCCTCCCATGGGCCCAAACGGCAGTTTATCACAACAAATGGGGTATTGCGGCACTCAGAACAAATTGCGCAACAGAATGGGGTATTTTGTTTCTTGTGAAAATAAGAAATTTTCAGCCAAAACTACATATTATTTGAAAAAAATAATTTTGTTTTCATTCCCAGCCCAATTCAAATAAGTTCTGTGAAAAAACGATGGGGTCAAAATGATCACAACACCCATAAATGAATTCCTTGAGGGGTGTAGTTTCCAAAATGGGGTCATTTGTGGTTGGTTTCTATTGCTTTGATACCTCTGGGGCTCTGCAAATGCGACACGGCACCCGAAAACCAAACCAGCAAAATCTGGACTCCAAAGAACACACAGCGCTCCTTTCATTCTGAGCCCTCCCATGGGCCCAAACGGCAGTTTATCACCACAAATGGGGTATTGCCGCACTCAGGACAAATTGGGCAACAAAATGGAGTATTTTATTTCTTGTGAAAATAAGAATTTTTGAGCTAAAATGACATATTATTGGAAAGAATATATTTTTTTTTAATTCCCAGCCCAATTCAAATAAGTTCTGTGAAGAAACTATGGAGTCTAAATGGTCACATTACCCATAAATGAATTCCTTGAGGGGTGTAGTTTCCAAAATGGGGTCACTTCTGGTGGGTTTCCATTGCTTTGATACCTCTGGGGCTCTGCAAATGCGACATGGCACCCGAAAACCAAACCAGCAAAATCTGTACTCCAAAGAACACACAGCACTCCTTCCCTTCTGAGGCCTCCCATGGGCCCAAACGGCAGTTTATTGCCACAAATGGGGTATTGATGCACTCAGGAGAAATTGGGCAACAAAATTGAGTATTTTGTTCCCTGTGAAAATAAGAAATTTTGGTAAAAAATTACATCTTATTGGAAAAAATTTCATTTTTTTAATGTCACAGCCCAATTGAAATAGGTGCTGTGAAAAAACTGTGTTGTCAAAATGCTAACAACAACCATAAATGAATTCCTTGAGGGGTGTAGTTTCCAAAATGGGGTCACTTTTGGTGGGTTTCCATTGCTTTGATACCTCTGAGGCTCTGCAAATGCGACATGGCACCCGAAAACCAATCCAACAAAATCTGGACTCCAACAAACATATAGTGCTCCTTTCCTTCTGAGCCCTCCCATGGGCCCAAACTGCAGTTTATCACCACAAATGGGGTATTGCCACACTAAGGACAAATTGGGCAACAAAATGGGGTATTTTGTTTCCTGTGAAAATAAGAAATTTTGATCACAAATGACATTTTATTGGAAAAAATGAAATTTTTTTCATTTCACATCCGAATTCAAATACATAGTTACATAGTTACATAGTTAGTACGGCTGAAAAAAGACACATGTCCATCAAGTTCAACCAAGGGAAGGGAAAAGGGAAGGAAAAATTTCTACACATAGGAGCTAATATTTTTTTGTTCTAGGAAATTATCTAACCCTTTTTTAAAGCCATCTACTGTCCCTGCTGTGACCAGCTCCTGCGGTAGGCTATTCCATAAATTCACCGTTCTTACTGTAAAGAAGCCTTGTCGCCTCTGCAGCTTGAACCTTTTTTTCTCCAGACGGAGGGAGTGCCCCCTTGTTTTTTGAGGGGGTTTTACAAGGAACAGGATTTCACCATATTTTTTGTATGTGCCATTAATATATTTATATAAGTTAATCATGTCCCCCCTTAGTCGTCTTTTTTCAAGGCTAAATAGGTTTAATTCTTTCAATCTTTCCTCATAACTTAAATTCTCCATGCCCCTTATTAGCTTCGTTGCTCTTCTTTGTATTTTTTCCAACTCCAGGGCATCCTTTCTATGAACTGGAGCCCAGACCTGAACTGCATATTCTAGATGAGGCCTCACTAATGCTTTGTAAAGTGGCATTATTACATCCCTGTCCCGTGAGTCCATGCCTCTTTTAATACACGACAATATCCTGCTGGCCTTTGAAGCAGCTGATTGACACTGCATGCTGTTATTGAGTTTATGATTTACAAGTACACCCAGATCCTTCTCAACAAGTGAATCCGCCAGTGTAGCGCCCCCTAGGACATATGATGCATGCAGGTTGTTGGTACCCAGATGCATAACTTTACATTTATCTACATTAAACTTCATCTGCCAAGTGGACGCCCAAACACTTAGTTTGTTTAAATCTGCCTGTAATTCATGAACATCTTCCATAGTCTGAACTATATTACATAGCTTGGTGTCATCTGCAAAAATAGAAATAGTGCTATTAATCCCTTCCTCTATATCATTAATAAATAAGTTGAATAATAGTGGTCCCAGCACTGAACCCTGGGGTACACCACTTATAACCGGTGACCATTCAGAGAAGGAATCATTGACCACAACTCTCTGGATACGGTCCTTGAGCCAATTCTCAATCCAATTACAAACTATATTTTCTAAACCTATAGTCCTTAATTTACCCATTAGGCGTCTATGGGGGACAGTGTCAAATGCCTTTGCAAAGTCCAAAAACACTAAATCCACAGCGGCCCCTCTGTCTAGACTTCTGCTCACCTCTTCATAAAAACAGATTAGGTTAGTTTGACAACTTCTGTCCTTAGTAAAACCGTGCTGGCTGTCACTTATAATGCTATTTATTGTCACATAATCCTGTATATAGTCCCTCAATAGCCCCTCAAACATTTTCCCCACGATGGATGTTAAGCTTACTGGTCTATAATTACCCGGGCAAGACCTAGAGCCCTTTTTGAAAATAGGCACCACATTTGCCCTGCGCCAGTCCCTTGGCACTATACCAGTCACTAGAGATTCTCTGAATGTTATGAAAAGGGGGACAGAAATAACTGAACTAAGCTCTTTAAGAATTCTAGGGTGTAACCCATCTGGTCCCGGGGCCTTGTGCACATTTATTTTATTTAATTTAGCTTGGACCATCTCTACATTCATCCAATTCAGTATATCAACTGATATATTAACCCCTTCCCGCTCCTTGACGTACTATTACGTCATGGCAGCTGTATCGTTAGCGCTCCATGCCGTAATAGTACGTCTCGGGAGTAACGGCCGTTTCGGCCGTCCTCCCGACACATACAGGAGCTGTGACGCTGCTGTCTTGTTCAGCAGCTGTCACAGCTCCTACAGCGGGGACCGATCGCTGTGTCCCCGCTGATTAACCCCTTAAAAGCCGCGTTCTATAGAGATCGCGGCTTTTTATGGGTTAAGCTGCCATCGCCGGCCTGCTACGCGATAGCGGCCGGCGATGGTGACTATGGCAACCGGACACCAAACAATGGCGTCCGGCTATGCCATAGACGGAAGCCTAGTGGGTCCTGACAACGTCAGGACCCACTATGCTTGCTGTCAGTGAGTAGCTGACAGTTCTAATACACTGCACTACGCATGTAGTGCAGTGTATTAGAATAGCGATCAGGGCCTCCTGCCCTCATGTCCCCTAGTGGGACAAAGTAATAAAGTGAAAAAAAAGTTAAAAAAAGATGTGTAAAAATAAGAAAATAAAAGTTTTAAAAGTAATAAAAGTAAAAATCCCCCCTTTTCCCTTATCAGTCCTTTATTATTAATAAAAATATATAAACAAACAAATAAACTATACATAATTGGTATCGCCGCGTCCGTAACGGCCTGAACTACAAAATTATTTCATTATTTATCCCGCACGGTGAACGCCGTAAAATAAAATAATAATAAACTGTACCACAATCACAATTGTTTGGTCACTTCACATCCCAAAAAATGGAATAAAAAGAGATCAAAAAGTCGCATGTACCTAAAAATGGTACTGATGGAAACTACAGTTCGTTACGCAAAAAATAAGTCCTCGCACGGCTTTATTGATTGAAAAATAAAAACTTTATGGCTCTTAGAATAAGGTAACACAAAAAGTGAATGATTGTTTACAAAACGTATTTTATTGTGCAAACGCCATAAGACATAAAAAAAAACTATAAACATCTGGTATCGCCGTAATCGTATCGCCCCGCAGAATAAAGTGAATATGTCATTTATAGCGCACGGTGAACGCTGTAAAAAAAAACGAAAAAAAAAACAATCGTACAATTGCTGTTTTTTAGTCACCACGCCACCTAAAAATAGAATAAAAACTGATCAAAAAGCCGCATGCACCCCAAGAAAACTACAATGGATTCCTCAAGGGGTCTAGTTTCCAAATTGGGGTCACTTTTGGGGGGTTCCCAATGTTTTGGCACCACAAGACCTCTTCAAACCGGACATGGTGCCTAATAAAAAAGAGGCTTCAAAATCCACTAGGTGCTCCTTTGCTTCTGAGGCCGGTGCTTCAGTCCATTACCGTCCGAGGGCCACATGTGGGATATTTCTCAAAACAGCAGAATCTGGGCAATACGTATTAATTTGCGTTTCTTTGATAAATCCTTTTGTGTTATAAAAAAAATGGTATAAAGAGGATTTTCTGACAAAAAAAAAATTTAAATTTCACCTCTACTTTGCTCTAAATTTTTGTGAAACACCTAAAGGGTTCATAAACTTTCTAAATGCTGTTGTGAATACTTTGAGGGGTCTAGTTTCTAAAATGGGGTATTTCATAGGGATTTCTAATATATGGGCCCCTCAAAGCAACTTCAGAACTGAACTGGAACCTAAAAAAATAAATAAATGAGGCAATACTTTGCTTCTTACATTATACTGATAATGAGCTGTGCCCACCCCGAGATGACCCCAGTTTTGACCGTTTGTATAAACGGAGACCCCTATTAGACCATTCCAGTGCCCGGTTTTCCCAAGCATACACCCCGAGAAGTGTATTTCTATTGATGAGTCCCTGGTACATTTTAAAGGGAGGGTTCAATTCCGCCAGTACCTGCCTTGTAAGAGGGCAAGGTATGGCGTGAAGATGTATAAGCTGTGAGAGTGCATCCGGGTATACCTACAGGTTTAGGATATATGAAGGAAAGGCCACCCCCAAACCAGACTGCATCCTGGACTACAATAGGTACATGGGAGGGATGGACTTGTAAGATCAAGCCCTGAAGCCCTACAGCGCCATGCGGTGAGGTATAAGAAGCAGGCCGGGCACATCATACAGATGGCTTTGTACAATGCGTACGTGCTACGTCGATGTGCAGGCCAGACGGGAACTTTCCTGGAATTTCAAGAGGTGATTATCAAGAACCTAATCTTTAGGGACCAAGAAGGGGGGGCACCCAGTACTTCTGGAAGCGGGGCCACACGCATCGTACCAGGGCGGCAACACTTTCCAGCGGAAGTTCCCCAAACTGGCAAGAAGGGAAAAAGTCAAAAGAGGTGCAAAGTCTGCTATAAGAGGGCGATAATGCATGACGCAATATATCAATGTGACACGTGTCCCGAATAACCAGAGCTCTGTATGAAAGTGTTTTAAAATTTATCATCCATCCCTTGGTTTATAATTTACCCCAATTTTACTTACCCTGATGCACTCCACACAGCTTATCCCCCCACGTCTTTCCCCTCTGGGCCCTGCTGTGTGTCCAGGCAGCTGATAACAGCCACATGTAGGGTATTGCCATACCCGGGAGAACCCACATTACAGTTTATGGGGTGTAGGTCTCAGGTCAAAATTCTCACTACACCTCTATATGAATGCCTTAAGGGTGTAGTTTTTAAAACGGAGTCACTTCTTGCGGGTATCAACTGTACTGGTACCTCAGGGGCTTCTGCATACATGACTTCGCACTCGAAAATCCCCAGTAGGCCAAATGGTGGTCCTTTCCTTCTGAGCCCTCCCATGGGCCCAAACGGCAGTTTATCACAACAAATGGGGT
This sequence comes from Rhinoderma darwinii, assembly GCF_050947455.1. NCBI lineage: Eukaryota > Metazoa > Chordata > Amphibia > Anura > Rhinodermatidae > Rhinoderma > Rhinoderma darwinii. Next base: position 405,016,893 of record NC_134689.1, read on the forward strand.
ATTGCGGCACTCAGAACAAATTGCGCAACAGAATGGGGTATTTTGTTTCTTGTGAAAATAAGAAATTTACTGCCAAAACTACATATTATTTGAAAAAAATAATTTTGTTTTCATTCCCAGCCCAATTCAAATAAGTTCTGTGAAAAAACTATGGGGTCAAAATGGTCACAACACCCATAAATGAATTCCTTGAGGGGTGTAGTTTCCAAAATGGGGTCATTTGTGGTTGGTTTCTATTGCTTTGATACCTCTGGGGCTCTGCAAATGCGACATGGCACCCGAAAACCAATCCAGCAAAATCTGTACTCCAAAGAACACACAGCGCTCCTTTCCTTCTGAGCCCTCCCATGGGCCTAAACGGCAGTTTATCACCACAAATGGGGTATTGCCGCACTCAGGATAAATTGGGCAACAAAATGGAGTATTTTATTTCTTGTGAAAATAAGAATTTTTGAGCTAAAATGACATATTATTGGAAAAAATATATATTTTTTGAATTCCCAGCCCAATTCAAATAAGTTCTGTGAAGAAACTATGGAGTCTAAATGGTCACATTACCCATAAATGAATTCCTTGAGGGGTGTAGTTTCCAAAATGGGGTCACTTCTGGTGGGTTTCCATTGCTTTGATAACTCTGGGGCTCTGCAAATGTGACATGGCACCCGAAAACCAAACCAGCAAAATCTGTACTCCAAAGAACACACAGCGCTCCTTCCCTTCTGAGGCCTCCCATGGGCCCAAACGGCAGTTTATTGCCACAAATGGGGTATTGATGCACTCAGGACAAATTGGGCAACAAAATTGAGTATTTTGTTCCCTGTGAAAATAAGAAATTTTGGTAAAAAATTACATCTTATTGGAAAAAATTTCATTTTTTTTAATGTCACAGCCCAATTGAAATAGGTGCTGTGAAAAAACTGTGTGGTCAAAATGCTAACAACAACCATAAATGAATTCCTTGAGGGGTGTAGTTTCCAAAATGGGGTCACTTTTGGTGGGTTTCCATTGCTTTGATACCGCTGAGGCTCTGCAAATGCGACATGGCACCCGAAAACCAATCCAACAAAATCTGGACTCCAACAAACATATAGCGCTCCTTTCCTTCTGAGCCCTCCCATGGGCCCAAACGGCAGTTTATCACCACAAATGGGGTATTGCCACACTAAGGACAAATTGGGCAACAAAATGGGGTATTTTGTTCCCTGTGAAAATAAGAAATTTTGATCACAAATGACATTTTATTGGAAAAAATGACATTTTTTTCATTTCAGAGCCCAATTCAAATACGTGCTGTGAAAAAACTGTGCGGTCAAAATGGTAACAACAACCCTAAATGAATTCCTTGAGGGGTGTAGTTTCCAAAATGGGGTCACTATTGGGGGATTCCTACTGTTTTGGCACCTCAACACCTCTTCAAACCTGGCATGCTGCCTAAAATATATTCTAATAAAAAAGAGGACTCAAAATGCACTAGGTGCTTCTTTGCTTCTAGGGCTTGTGTTTTAGTCCACGAGCGCACTAGAGACACATGTGGGTCATTTCTAAAATCTGCAGAATCTGGAAAATACATATTTAGTAGTGTTTCTCTGGTAAAACCTTCTGTGTTACAGAAAAAAAAATGAATAATATTGAAATTCAGCAAGAAAAATGAAATTTGCAAATTTCACCTCCACTTTGCTTTAATTCCTGTGAAATGCCTGAAGGGTTAAAAAACTTTATAACTGCTGTTTTGAATACTTTGAGGGGTCTAGTTTTTAAAATGGGGTGTTTTATCAGGGTTTCTAATACATAGGCCCCTCAAAGCCACTTCAGAACTCAAGAGGTACCTTAAAAAAAAGGCTTTTGAAATTTTCTTAAAAATATGAGAAACTGCTGTTTATGTTCTAAGCCTTGTAACGTCCAAGAAAAATAAAAGAATGTTCAAAAAACGATGCCAATCTAAAGTAGACATATGGGAAATGTGAACTAGTAACAATTTTGGGTGGTATAACCGTCTGTTTTACAAGCAGATGCATTTAAATTCTGAAAAATGCAATTTTTTCAAAATTTTCTCTACATTTTGCAATTTTTCACCAATAAACACTGAATATATCGACCAAATTTTACCACGAACATGAAGCCCAATGTGTCACGAGAAAACAGTCTCAGAATCGCTTGGGTAGGTTTAAGCATTCCGACGTTATTACCACATAAAGTGAAATATGTCAGATTTGAAAAATGGGCTCTGAGCCTTAAGGCCCAAACTAGGCTGCGTCCTTAAGGGGTTAACAGCACTGGCAGCGGCTACATCAGCTGCTCTTTCTTCTGTTGTATATACAGAGCTAAAGAACCCATTTAGTAACTCTGCCTTCTCTTGATCCCCTGTGATCAACTCCCCATTACCATTATCTAGGGGTCCTACATGTTCAGACCTTGGCTTTTTTGCATTTATATGCTTAAAGAATTTTTGGGGATTTGTTTTACTATCCTTGGCCACCTGCCTTTCATTTTGTATTTTTGCTAATTTTATTACATTTTTACAGATTTTATTAAGCTCTTTATATTTTACAAAGGCTACAGCTGTACCCTCAGATTTGTATTTTTTAAATGCCCTTTTTTTGTCATGTATTGCCCCTTTCACAGAAGGTGTAAGCCATGTGGGGTTTAATTTGAGTCGTTTATACTTATTACCTGTAGGAATAAATTTTGCACTATAATAACTCAAAGTAGATTTGAAAATCTCCCATTTATCATTTGTCCCATTATTTGACATTAGTTCTTCCCAGTCTATATCCTGAATTGCAGCCCTCATCCTGGGGAAATTGGCTTTCTTAAAATTAAATGTTTTTGCCCTCCCAGCCTGCGTTTGTTTTTTACAGTATAGGTAAAATGTAACTATATTGTGATCACTGTTACCGAGGTTTTCACGAACATTGACATTCCCAACAAGATCTGCATTATTAGAAATGACCAGATCCAACAGAGCTTCACCTCTAGTCGGGTCTTCCACAAACTGGCCCATAAAATTTTCCTGCAACAGGTTGAGGAAATGTCTCCCCTTTGCAGTTGAAGCCGAACCATGACACCAATTAATATCCCGGAAATTAAAATCTCCCATTATCACTACAGTACCCGCCTGTGCAGCCCGCTCCATCTGTTTATATAGCTGACCTTCCATCTCCTCAGTTATATTGGGGGGTCTATAGATTACACCAAAAGTAATTTTTTCAGTGTTTACCTCCCTTTCCAGTTCCACCCACAAGGTTTCAACCTCCTCACAGTCTTCACCCACTATTGTCTCTTTCACACTCGCCTTCATATCACTTCTCACATACAGACATACACCACCACCTTTCCTATTTGTCCTGTCTTTACGAAAAAGTGTAAAACCCTGTAGATTTACAGCCCAGTCATGTGAAGAGTCCAGCCATGTTTCAGCAACACCAACTATATCTATATTTTCTTCCAGTATCAAGGCCTCCAGCTCCCCCATTTTGCTTGCTAGACTTCTGGCATTTGTGAACATACACTTTAACTTGCCTGTCAGTTTTTCACTTTTATTATCAGAAATGTGATTTGACATTAATCGGTCCTTTTTATTTACACTGATGTTTTGTAACGAAAGGATCTCCTTATCTTGTTGTCTAGTCCTCTCCCCACATTCTGTTTCTCCCCCCACCAATATAGTCTGACCCCTCTCTAACCTGGCTACCCCTTTTTTTTCTACATTGACCTCCCTCCTCAGCCCTAGTTTAAATACTCCACCACCCCAGCTAGAATTCTCTCCCCCAGCACAGCGGACCCCCTTCCATTTAGGTGCAAATCATCTGCAGAATACAGTTTGTACCCCAATGAAAAGTCAGCCCAGTGCTCTAGGAACCCAAATCCTTCTCCTCTACACCAAGACTTCAGCCATGCATTTAACTCCCTAAGCTCCCGCTGTCTTTTTTCTGTGATGCGCATGGCACAGGCAGTATTCCTGAGAATACAACCTTGGAGGTCCTTCCCTTCAGCTTGTAGCCTAGTTCTTTAAAATTATTCTTAAGGCTCCTCCACCTACCATTTATTCTGTCGTTGGTACCGACATGGACCACAACAGCTGGATCATCACCAGCCCCTCCCAGCAATTTGTCCACCCGTTCCACCACATGCCGAACCCTGGCACCAGGGAGACAGCAAACCATTCGGTTGAGGTGGTCTTGGCGACAAATAATTCTATCCGTCTTCCTGATTATAGAATCCCCTACGACTATCAATTGTCTTGGCTTACCTGCATTACCATCCCGCCGACTACTAGCTGGGCTGTTCTCCCGGCTGTTAGGGAGATCAGTATCCACTAGGGCTGCCATTTCTGAGACTGACACCCTCGCATCATCACCCAACTTGGCAATTTTGCCTGGAATGTCAGAAACCGGATCGGCCTTCCTTGTCTTTGACCCCTTTCTACTGCCCGTAACTACATTAACCCAGCTACTTACCTCATCCTGCTCACCCATGTCTTCACCCTCCAGTTGTAACCCACTAACTGCATGCTCTGTGAGCAGCAAGCTCTGTTCAAAATTGTCTATCCTCCTCAGTGTTGCATTCTGCTCCTCCAGATCTCTAATACGAGCTTCCAGGTGAACAATATGCTCACATCTGCCACAGAGATATTCACCCTGGAACTCCGGCTCCAGTCGTGCATACATATGGCAAACTGTGCACCGAAGAAAACCTCCAATCTTGCTGTCCATTATCCCAGTTACAAAAAAAACAGCGAACAGGTGTTAATCAAAAAGATAAAGAAGTAGAAGAGCACTTACTTGGGCTTTAACTCCTCTTTTGAACTCCGGTTTTTGGAACTCCACTTAATATACAAACCACTTGTTATTCAAGCCACAGAGCAGGCTCTACAGAGTAGTGAGGCCTGATTTATAGCACCAGGTAGCAGCTAACCCCTCCCCCTTACTCAGCTACTCAGGAAACTGCAAAGGAAAAATGGTTACAAATTATGTCACTTTTGCAAACTTTGTAGCAAGCAAGCAATCAATACATATATCACATACAATGGCCCCCCACTTTGTCACACACAACACAGTAAATCAATCCGGTTTTTGGAACTCCACTTAATATACAAACCACTTGTTATTCAAGCCACAGAGCAGGAAAAAACTGTGAAAAAACTGTGCAGTCAAAATGGTAACAACAACCCTAAATGAATTCCTTGAGGGGTGTAGTTTCCAAAATGGCGTCACTATTGGGGGATTCCTACTGTTTTGGCACCTCAACACTTCTTCAAACCTGGCATGCTGCCTAAAATATATTCTAATAAAAAAGAGGACTCAAAATGCACTAGGTGCTTCTTTGCTTCTAGTGTTTGTGTTTTAGTCCACGAGCGCAGTAGGGCCACATGTGGGACATTTCTAAAAACTACAGAATCTGGACAATACATATTTAGTAGTGTTTCTCTGGTAAAACCTTCTGTGTTACAGAAAAAAAAAATGAATACAATTGAAATTCTGCAAGAAAAATGAAATTTGCAAATTTCACCTCCACTTTGCTTTAATTCCTGTGAAATGCCTGAAGGGTTAAAAAACTTTCTAAATGCTGTTTTGAATACTTTGAGGGGTCTAGTTTTTAAAATGGGGTGTTTTATCAGGGTTTATAATACATAGGCCCCACAAAGCCACTTCAGAACTCAAGAGGTACCTTAAAAAAAAGGCTTTTTACATTTTCTTAAAAATATGAGAAATTGCTGTTTATGTTCTAAGCCTTGTAACGTCCAAGAAAAATAAAATAATGTTCAAAAAACTATGCCAATATAAAGTAGACATATGGAAAATGTGAACTAGTAACTATTTTGGGTGGTATAACCGTCTGTTTTACAAGCAGATGCATTTAAATTCTGAAAAATGCAATTTTTTCAAAATTTTCTCTAAATTTTGCAATTTTTCACCAATAAACACTGAATATATCGACCAAATTTTACCACGAACATGAAGCCCAATGTGTCACGAGAAAACAATCTCGGAATCCCTTGGGTAGGTTTAAGCATTCCGATGTTATTACCACATAAAGTGAAATATGTCAGATTTGAAAAATGGGCTCTGAGCCTTAAGGCCAAAACTAGGCTGCGTCCTTAAGGGGTTAAAAAACGGCTGAAAATCAGAGGCTTTTTTCCCTTGAAAACAGCTCCGTATTTTACAGCCATTTTTTGTTAAGTGTGTAAACATACCCTTAGCCTTTTTACAAACGGAGCATAAAAAGACGCCTGTGGGAAAGGAACACAAATCGATGAGCAGATGGTTGGAGGCGTTCAGCCCAGTATTTTTCAGCCATTTTCAGGGAGTTTACGGCTGAAAATAATCCGTGTGAACATACCCTTACTGTGGTTTGCAGTAAGCCTGCTTCATGAGGAGCTGATATTTAAAAATAAAGTTACATCCGCTCATGAGACTGGCGCCGAATGGTCAAACAACACACCCTTGGCTTGATTGCTCTTGCATGCACAGACGTCACTGATTTCTTTAGTGAAATCTCCCGCAAGTGCTTTGCGTTCCGTTGCATGAAGAACCCAGGGATGACGGCGCACACTAGAGCCATTAATCAACCCAAGAGTGAGGCGTTGGACAAGGTTTTGGCTGGAGAGCAGTAAAAGGGCTTACGACTCAGCGTTCCAGGCAAACATGCCCTGTGTGCCAGCTGAGGCACACGTGCCATAGGTTGCTGACCCCTGCTCTAGACCTACACTACCGTTCAAAAGTTTAGGGTCACTTAGAAATTTCCTTATTTTTGAAAGAAAAGCACAGTTTTTTTCAATGAAGATAACATTGAATTAGGCTGGGTTCACACGACCTATTTTCAGACGTAAACGAGGCGTATTATGCCTCGTTTTACATCTGAAAATAGGGCTACAATACGTCGGCAAACATCTGCCCATTCATTCGAATGGGTTTGCCGACGTATTGTGCAGACGGCCTGTAATTTACGCGTCGTCGTTTGACAGCTGTCAAACGACGACGCGTAAATTGTCTGCCTCGGCAAAGAAGTGCAGGGCACTTCTTTGCAACGTAATTTGAGCTGTTCTTCATTGAACTCAATGAAGAGCAGCTCAAGATATACGAGCGTCACAGACGCCTCCTATATTACGAGGAGCTGCTTTTACGGCTGAAACGACGCAGCTGTTTTCTTCTGAAAACAGGCTGTCATTTCAGCCGTAAATGACAGCTAGCGTGTGAACATACCCTTAATCAGAAATACACTCTATACATTGTTAATGTGCTAAATGACTATTCTAGCTGCAAATGTCTGGTTTTTAATGCAATATCTACATAGATGTATAGAAGCCCATTTCCAACAACCATCACACCAGTGTTCTAATGGTACATTGTGTTTGCTAACTGTGTTAATGGATGATTAGAAAACACTTGAAAACCCTTGTGCAATTATGTTAGCACCGCTGTAAACAGTTTTGCTGTTTAGAGGAGCTATAAAACTGACCTTCCTTTGAGCTAGTTGAGAATCTGGAGCATTACATTTGTGGGTTCGATTAAACTCTCAAAATGGCTAGAAAAAGAGAGCTTTCATGTGTAACTCGACAGTCTATTCTTGTTCTTAGAAATGAAGGCTATTCCATGCGAGAAATTGCCAAGAAGCTGAACAAACAGGCTCTAACCAGAGTAGAAAGAGAAGTGGGAGGCCCCGCTGCACAACTGATCAACAAGACAAGTACATTAGAGTCTCTAGTTTGAGAAATAGACGCCTCACAGGTCCTCAACTGGCAACTTCATTAAATAGTACCCGCAAAACGCCAGTGTCAACGTCTATAGTGAAGAGGCGACTCCGGGATGCTGGCCTTCAGGGCAGAGTGGCAAAGAAAAAGCTATATCTGAGACTGGATAATAAAAGGAAAAGATTAACCCCTTAGTGTCTAAGCCTGTTTTGGCCTTGTGGACACAGCCGATTTTTGCAAATCTGACGTGTCACTTTATGTAGTAACTCCAGAATGCTTTTGCCTATCCAATCAATTCTGAGATTGTTTTCTCGTGACATGTTGTACTTTATGATACTGAAAACATTTTGTCGTTAAATTCAATATTTGTCAAAAACACCAAAATTTAGAGAAAATGTGCAAAAATCTGCATTTTTCTAAATTGTAATGTATCTGCTTGTAAAACAGATAGTAATAAAACACAAAATATTTACTAGTTAACATTTCCTATATGTCTACTTTATGTTTGCATCGTTTTTTGAACGTACTTTTATTTTTCTAGGACGTTACAAGGCTTAGAACTTTAGCTGCAATTTCTCGCATTTTCAAGAAAATTTCCACGAAGTACAGTAAAAAATAGTGTAGTACCGTGTTAGCCAGAGACAATATGAAATGTTAAATACTTTTGTGTCAAAAAAGACAAAAGTATAATAGGTATGATACCTTTATTGGCTAGAATTTTTATGGTTAGCCAATAAAGGTATCATACCTATTATACTTTTGTCTTTTTTGACACAAAAGTATTTAACATTTCAAGAAAATTTCAAAAGGCTATTTTTTCAGGGACCAGTTCAGTTCTGAAGTGGCTTTGAGGGCCCTATATATTAGAAAGTTCCCAGAACTCACCTCATTTTGAAAACTGCACCCATCAAAGTATTCAAAATAGCATTCAGAAAGTGTTTTAACCCTTTAGGCGTTTCACAGGAATTAAAGCAAAGTAGAGGTGAAATTTACAAATTTCATTTTTTTTCTTTGAAAATTCATTTGTAATACATTTTTTCTGTACCACTGAAGCTTTTACCCAAGAAATGCAACTCAATATTTATTGCCCAGATACTGCAGTTTTTAGAAATATCCCACATGTGGTCCTAGTGTGGTAATGGACTGAAACACAGGCCTCAGAAGCAAAGGAGCACCTAGTGGATTTTGGGGCCTCCTTTTTTTAGAATATATTTTAGGCACCATGTCAGGTTTGAATAGGTCTTGTGGTACCAAAACAGTAAAGACCCCCCAAAAGTGTCCCCATTTTGGAAACTATACCCCTCAAGGAATTTAGCTATGGCTATAGTTAGCATTTTGAACCCACAGTTTTTTTTGCTAAATTTATTTGAATTAGTATATGAAGAGGAAAATCTACTTTTTTTGTGAAAAAACTTAGAAATGTTAAATTTTTACAAGGAATAAAGTAGAAAAAACACCCCAACATATGTAAAGCAATTTCTTCCGATTATAGCAATACCCCATATGTGGTAATAAACTGCTGTTTGGACCCACAGCAGGCCTCAGAAGAGAAGGAGCACCATTTGGATTTCTGATTTTGCTGGAATAGTTTTCAGTTCCGTGTCGCGTTTGCAATGCACTGGAGGGATGAAAACCGTGTAAACCCCCCAATAGTGACCCCATTTTGAAAACTACACCCCTCAAGGAATTTTTCTAGGGGTAAAGTTAGCATTTTGACCCCACAGTTGTTTTGCTGAATTCTGTAATGGTGGGGGGGGTAGGGAAACGGACAAGTGAGCCCTAATCTACCCGCCACTCTGTCCCTGCCTACTTGCAACGACCCGCCCTAGGCGACGGGGTACAACTGGGCGGCGGTCCCTGCGCTCAGTAAGTGCATGACAAACACGACAAACAAACAAGGGAATACAAGCAAGGGAAATGGGCAGTTGCTCGCGGAAACACCGTGAGCAACAGAGTAGTGAACGAGCCGAGTCAAGCCGGGAGAGTGCGAGGTACAAAGCGAAAAGCAGAAGAGTAGTCGGTAAGCCGGGGTCTGTATGGAGCAGGATCAAAAAGTAGCAGGAGCTGTAGCTGGGCCAGGAAACCTCAAGGAAAGAATTCACAAGCACAGATGGACAGGAAGAGCAGGCTTAAATAGACCGAGGGCGGGAGCTAGCTGAGTCTGGCCAGGTTGCGATAGGCTCTCCCACTCCTAAGCCTGCCAGCCTGAGTGGAGGAAGCTGGTGTCTGTCTCAGGGATGTACACTCAGGTGTTGACTGATTAATTCTGGGAATTAACCCCGAAGCAGTGCCTGGCAGATCCTTTACAGTACCCCCCCTTTTATGAGGGGCCACCGGACCCTTTCTAAGTGGACCTGGCTTACTGGGGAAACGCAGGTGGAACCTCCTGACCAATACCCCAGCGTGAACATCCCGGGCGGGTACCCAAGTCCTCTCCTCGGGCCCGTATCCTCTCCAATGGACCAGGTACTGGAGGGAGCCTTGGACCATCTTGCTGTCCACGATCCTGGCCACCTCAAATTCCACCCCCTCAGGGGTGAGGACGGGAACAGGAGGTTTCCTCGAGGGGGCCAAGGACGGGGAGCAGCGTTTCAGGAGGGAGGCATGAAACACGTTGTGTATACGAAAAGACGGGGGTAACTCCAGCCGGAAAGAGACAGGACTGAGGACCTCAATGACCTTATACGGCCCAATAAACCGGGGAGCAAACTTTTTGGACGGAACCTTGAGACGCAAGTTCCTGGATGACAACCACACCAGATCCCCGACCACAAACAGGGGGTTAGCAGAACGTCTTCTATCGGCCTGAGCCTTCTGTATGCTCTGGGACGCCTCTAGGTTCTTCTGAACCTGGGCCCAGACTGTGCACAGATCCCGATGAACGACCTCCACCTCGGGATTGTTGGAACAACCAGGTGAAACGGAGGAGAACCGTGGATTAAACCCAAAATTACAGAAAAAGGGAGAGACCCCTGACGAGTTACTGACCCGGTTATTAAGGGAAAATTCGGCGAGGGGAATGAAAGAAACCCAATCAAATTGACAGTCAGAGACAAAACATCTTAAGTATTGTTCTAGAGACTGATTAGTCCTCTCCGTTTGGCCATTGGTTTCAGGATGGAAAGCAGAGGAGAAGGACAGATCAATCCCCAACTTGTTACAGAAGGCTCTCCAAAACAATGAAACAAATTGTACCCCCCTGTCAGAAACAATATTGACGGGGACCCCATGGAGACGCAGGATGTGTTTGATAAACAAGGTAGCCAACGTCTTGGCGTTGGGTAGCTTCTTGAGGGGCACAAAGTGGCACATTTTACTGAAGCGGTCTACCACCACCCACACCACCGACTTGCCTTGGGATGGAGGCAAATCGGTGATAAAATCCATGGAGATATGTGTCCAAGGTCTCTGGGGAATGGGCAACGAACGCAGTAAGCCCGCTGGTCGGGACCTGGGAGTCTTGGACCTGGCACAAACCTCACAGGCGGCGACGTAGGCCTTAACGTCTTTAGGCAAACCAGGCCACCAATAATTTCTGGTAATGAGGTGTTTGGTACCCAGGATGCCTGGATGGCCAGATAGTGCGGAGTCGTGATTTTCCCTAAGTACCCTTAGCCGGAATTGCAGGGGAACAAACAGCTTGTTCTCAGGAAGGTTCCCAGGAGCTGAACCTTGATCAGCAGCAATTTCAGAGACTAAATCGGACTCGATAGAGGAAATGACTATACCTGGAGGCAAAATACAAACAGGATCTTCCTCCGAAGGAGGGCTGGCCATGAAGCTACGCGACAGTGCATCCGCCTTAATATTTTTAGACCCGGCCCTATAGGTAACCAAAAAATTGAATCTGGTAAAAAACAACGCCCATCGAGCTTGTCTCGGGTTTAGCCTCCGGGCAGATTCTAGGAAAACCAGATTCTTGTGGTCGGTAAGGACCGTTACCTGGTGCCTAGCCCCCTCCAGGAAGTGGCGCCACTCTTCAAATGCCCATTTAATGGCTAAAAGTTCGCGGTTGCCAATATCATAGTTACACTCCGTGGGCGAAAACTTCCTAGAAAAGTAAGCACAGGGGCGGAGATGGGTGAGGGAGCTGGTACCCTGGGACAAGACGGCCCCCACTCCCACCTCGGACGCGTCAACCTCCACAATAAATGGCTCCCTTTGGTTGGGCTGAACCAGCACGGGGGCCGAGATAAAGCACTTCTTGAGGGTCTCAAAAGCCTGGACGGCCTCAGGGGGCCAATGGAGGACATCAGCACCCTTGCGAGTGAGGTCCGTAAGAGGCTTAGCGACGACCGAGAAGTTAGCAATAAATCTCCTGTAATAGTTAGCGAACCCCAAAAAACACTGTAGCGCTTTCAGGGAGGCAGGTTGGACCCATTCAGCCACAGCCTGAACCTTGGCAGGGTCCATGCGGAATTCATGAGGAGTGAGGATTTGACCTAAAAATGGTATCTCCTGTACCCCAAATACACATTTTTCGATTTTGGCAAACAGTTTGTTTTCTCGAAGGACCTGGAGCACTTTCCTGACATGCTCTATGTGGGAGGACCAGTCCCTGGAAAACACCAATATGTCATCAAGGTACACTACAAGAAATATCCCCAGGTAATTTCTCAAAATCTCATTTATGAAGTTCTGGAAGACCGCAGGGGCATTGCACAACCCAAAGGGCATGACGAGGTATTCGAAATGGCCTTCGGGCGTGTTAAACGCAGTCTTCCACTCATCCCCCTCTTTGATGCGAATAAGGTTATACGCCCCCCGTAGATCCAATTTAGAGAACCATTGGGCCCCCTGAACCTGATTAAAGAGATCAGGAATCAAAGGAAGGGGATACTGGTTCCTTACCGTGACCTTATTCAGGCCACGGTAGTCAATGCATGGCCTAAGACCCCCATCCTTCTTCCCTACGAAGAAGAAGCCAGCACCTACCGGAGAAGAAGAGGGACGAATGTAACCCTTGGCCAGGGATTCCTGGATATACTCCCTCATGGCTTCACGTTCGGGACAAGAAAGGTTAAATATCCTACCCTTAGGAAGCTTAGCTCCTGGTACCAATTCGATAGCGCAATCGTATTCTCTATGAGGCGGTAACACTTCGGAGGCCTCTTTAGAGAAAACATCAGCGAAGTCCTGAACAAACTCGGGTAGCGTATTCACCTCCTTAGGGGGAGAAATAGAATTAACAGAAAAACATGACGTACAACATTCATTACCCCATTTGGTTAGCTCCCCAGTATTCCAGTCAAACGTAGGATTATGCAACTGCAACCAGGGAAGACCTAGAACCAAATCGTACGATAATCCCTGCATCAATAGTACAGAGCATTGCTCCAAATGCATGGAGCCAACAAGGAGTTCAAAAACAGGGGTATGCTGTGTAAAATAACCATTAGCAAGAGGAGTGGAGTCGATACCCACTACCGGAACAGGTTTAGGCAAATCAATCAGAGGCATAGCGAGAGACATAGCAAATTCCACAGACATGATATTAGTAGAGGACCCTGAATCCACGAAGGCACTGCCGGTAGCAGACCTACCACCAAAAGAGACCTGAAAGGGAAGCAATATCTTAGTACGTTTCATATTTACGGGAAATACCTGTGCGCCCAAGTGACCTCCCCGATGATCACTTAGACGCGGGAGCTCTCTGACAGCATTCTTACGCTTGGGACAGTTGTTTACTTGATGCTTGACATCCCCACAGTAGAAGCAGAGACCATTCTTCCTGCGGAATTCTCTACGTTGTTGAGGGGACACGGAGGCCCCGAGTTGCATAGGTATTTCTGAGTCTTTAGGGGAGAAACGAAGCAACGGGACTTCGGGAGGCATCATGGGGGAGTCGGAGGAAAAAACACATAAACGTTCACGTTGTCGTTCCCTGAGACGTCGGTCAAGTCGTACCACTAAAGCCATAACCTGGTCTAAGGAGTCAGAAGAGGGATAACTAACTAGCAGGTCTTTCAGGGCATTCGACAGACCCAACCTAAACTGGCACCTTAAGGCAGGGTCATTCCACCGAGAAGCTACGCACCACTTCCTAAAGTCAGAGCAATACTCCTCAACAGGTCTCTTACCCTGACGTAAGGTCACCAGCTGACTCTCGGCAAAGGCAGTTCTGTCAGTCTCGTCATAAATAAGTCCGAGGGCAGAAAAGAAACAATCAACGGAGGAAAGTTCAGGGGCGCCAGGAGCCAAGGAGAAGGCCCACTCTTGGGGCCCTTCCTGGAGCCGGGACATAATTATACCCACCCGCTGGCTCTCAGAACCTGAGGAGTGAGGCTTTAAGCGAAAGTAAAGCCTACAACTCTCCCGAAAGGAGAGAAAAGCCCTCCGGTCACCTGAGAACCGGTCGGGCAACTTGAGGTGGGGTTCAAGGGGTGCGGTGAGGGGAACTACCAAGGTAGCATCAGGCTGGTTGACCCTCTGAGCCAGGGCCTGGACCTGTAGGGAGAGACCCTGCATTTGCTGAGCCAGGGTTTCACGGGGTTCCATAATGGTGTCAGGGACCAGGGTAGACTAGGTATAGGGCTTGTGAATTTGTAATGGTGGGGGGGGTAGGGAAACGGACAAGTGAGCCCTAATCTACCCGCCACTCTGTCCCTGCCTACTTGCAACGACCCGCCCTAGGCGACGGGGTACAACTGGGCGGCGGTCCCTGCGCTCAGTAAGTGCATGACAAACACGACAAACAAACAAGGGAATACAAGCAAGGGAAATGGGCAGTTGCTCGCGGAAACACCGTGAGCAACAGAGTAGTGAACGAGCCGAGTCAAGCCGGGAGAGTGCGAGGTACAAAGCGAAAAGCAGAAGAGTAGTCGGTAAGCCGGGGTCTGTATGGAGCAGGATCAAAAAGTAGCAGGAGCTGTAGCTGGGCCAGGAAACCTCAAGGAAAGAATTCACAAGCACAGATGGACAGGAAGAGCAGGCTTAAATAGACCGAGGGCGGGAGCTAGCTGAGTCTGGCCAGGTTGCGATAGGCTCTCCCACTCCTAAGCCTGCCAGCCTGAGTGGAGGAAGCTGGTGTCTGTCTCAGGGATGTACACTCAGGTGTTGACTGATTAATTCTGGGAATTAACCCCGAAGCAGTGCCTGGCAGATCCTTTACAAATTCATTATTGGAATTAGTCTGTAAAGGTAAAAATCTAATTTTTTTCTGTAAGAACTTAGACATTTTTAGTTTTTACAAGGAATAAAGGAGAAAAATCACCCCAACATTTGTAAAACAAGTTCTCCTGATTATGTAAATACCCCACATGTGGTAATAAACTGCTATTTGGACCCACACCGGGGCTTAGAAGGGAAGGAGCGCTATTTGGCTTTTGGAGCTCAAATTTAGCTGGAATAGTTTTTGGGTGTCATGTCGAATTTGCAAAGCCCCCGAGGGACCGAAACAGTGGAAGCCCCCAAAAAGTAATCCCATTTGGGAAACTACACCACTTAAGGAATCTATCTAGGGGTATAGTGAGCATTTAGGCCCCACACGTCTTTTGCAGAATTTATTAGAATTAGGCTGTGAAAATTTATATCAACATTATTTCCACAAAAATGTTGAATTTTTTCAATTACACAAAGGATAAAGGAGAAAATGACACCCAACATTTGTAAAACAATTTCTCCCGAGTACGGCAATACCCCACATGTGGTCCTAAATGTTTTTTCATTAGAAAGTAATTAACCCTTTCCGAACTGATCCATGTTTTGCTTTTTTCTTTTTTGTTTTTCCTCCCTGCTTTCCGAGAGCCACAACTTTTTAATTTTTCCGTCAATAGAGCGGTTTGAGGGCTTATTTTTTGAGGGACGAGCTGTAGTTTTTATTGGTACCATTTTTTGGTACATAAGACTTTGAGCACTTTTTATTACATTTTTTGATAGAGCCAAGGTGACCAAAAAAACTGTGATTTTGCCGTTTAAAATTCTTTATTTTTCCCGGCGTTCACCGTGCGAGTTCAATAATGGTATATTGTAATAGCTTGGACTTTTACGGACACAGCGATAGCAATTTTGTGTATTTTTTTTATTTTTTTACATTACTTTAGAGAAAAAATGTGAAAAGGGTTTCTTTTTGGGCTTTAAATATTTATTAAATTTTTTCCACTAATAATAATTATTTACATTTGTTTTTACATATTTTATTAGTCCCCCTAGAAGACTTGAACCAGCAATCGTTAGATCACTGATAGAATACACTGCAATACTAATGTATTACAGTATATTGTGATTTTTACAGGCTCCTGTGATCGCTGTTTCTGTCGGTTAGTCCAGGGTATCAGCTGTAATACACAGCTGACACCCGCAGCGTATGGCGCGGGCTCAGCGCGTGAGACACTCCATATATCCCACACCACGACATGCTATTAAGTCATGGTGCGCGAAGGGTTTAATGCGCAGCGGATGGTGCAGAGTGAAAATGTAAATTTTCCACTGATGTGCCATTTTAGTGCACTATATGTTGTGCCCAGTTTGTGCCAGAAATACCACATAAAATATTAACCGGGTTCTCCCGGGTATGGCGATGCCATATCGGTGGACGTAAACGGCTGTTTGGGCACGCTGTAGGGCTCCGAAGGGAGGGACGCTATTTGGCTTTTGGAGCGCAGATTTTGCTTGGTAGAAGCTCTGGCGTTTTGCTGGTATTTCAGTTTATAATGTGGGGGCACATGTAGGCTGGGCAGAGTACATCAGGGGCTTAATAAGAGGGTATAATAATAGGGTAAATAAATAATAATCCACAGATATGTGGCCAGTGTCGCACTTATAAATTGCACCCGATCCTATCCGCTTTTGGAACACTCTGCACATTTTGCATCACCATAATCTGGGAGCTGGAACTTTTTTTATTTTTTCACCACCGGAGCTGTGTGAGGGCTTATTTGTTGCGGGAAAATCTGTAATTTTCATTGGTACCATTTTGGGGTACGTGCGATTTTGTTGATCACTTTTTATGCCATTTTTCAGCAAGCCAGGTGACCAAAGACCAGCAATTCTGACAATGATTTTTATTTATTTTTGACGGCGTTTACCGAGGGCTATAAATGACCATTATGCTTTATTCTGCGGGTCGGTACGATTACAGCGATACCATATATATATAGTTTTTTTTATGTTTTGCAGCGTTTGCGCAATAAAATAACTTATTTAGAAAATAATGTATTTTCTGTGTCACCATATTCTGAGAGACGTAACTTTTTTATTTTTCAGTCAAAAAAGCTGTGTAAGGGCTTGTTTTTTGCGGGACGGGTTGTAGTTTGTATCGGTACTATTTTGGCGTACATGCAACTTTTTGATCACTTTTTATTGCATATTTTGGGAGGGGTGGTGACCAAAAAATAGTGATTCTGGCATTGTTTTTCGTTTATTTTTTTTGCGGTGTTCACCGTGCGGGAAAAATAATATTATAGTTTTATAGTTGGGGTCTTTACGAACGCGGTGATACCAAACATGTGTACTTTTTTTTTAAATGTTCATTTTTTTCCCTATAATAATAGACTTATTATAGGAAAAAAAAAGCAGTTCATGTTTATGTCACTTATAACTTTTATTTTTACACTTTTTTTAAAACATTTTTATTCTTTTTTTTACTTTTTTCACTTGTCCCACTAGGGGACACTTAGACTTGCAGCTCTGATCGCTGCTGGAATACATTACACTACACACGTAGTGTAATGCATTCCAACTGTCAGTGTGACGTCACAGTGACTGGTCCTCATAGGCTTCTGTACATGGCAGCCCGGAAGCCAATGTCTGGCATCCGGTTGCCATGGGTACCATCGCAAGCCCCCGTGATTTCACGTGGGGGCTGCCGATCGGAGCTAAACACCTTAATTGTGGCGTTCAAAATCGAACGCCGCAATTAAGGGGTTAACTGCCGAAATCAGCGGCGATGGGCCGCTGATCGGCAACGGGGAATTCAGGGCAGACACCCTGCACAGTTAACCACCGCTGCGGTGTAGCGCCACGCGGCGGTTAACTGTCAAAGCACAGACGTAAATGCACGTCAAGGTGCGCAAACTTACTGCTCACCTCTACGTACAGTTACGTCAAGATGCGGGAAGGGGTTAATATGGGCGAAAGCACACAGACATTGGACAGAGGAAGATTGGAAAAAAGTGTTATGGACAGACGAATCGAAGTTTGAGGTGTTTGGATCACACAGAAGAACATTTGTGAGACGCAGGACAACTGAAAAGATGCTGGAAGAGTGCCTGACACCATCTGTCAAGCATGGTGGAGGTAATGTGATGGTCTGGGGTTGCTTTGGTGCTGGTAAAGTGGGAGATTTGTACAAGGTAAAAGGGATTTTGAATAAGGAAGGCTATCACTCCATTTTGCAACGCCATGCCATACCCTGTGGACAGCGCTTGATTGGAGCCAATTTCATCCTACAACAGAACAATGACCCAAAGCACACCTCCAAATTATGCAAGAACTATTTAGGGAAGAAGCCGGCAGCTGGTATTCTATCTGTAATGGAGTGGCCAGCGCAGTCACCAGATCTCAACCCCATAGAGCTGTTGTGGGAGCAGCTTGACTGTATGGTACGCAAGAAGTGCCCATCAAGCCAATCCAACTTGTGGGAGGGGCTTCTGGAAGCATGGGGTGAAATTTCTCCCGATTACCTCAGCAAATTAACAGCTAGAATGCCAAAGGTCTGCAATGCTGTAATTGCTGCAAATGGAGCATTCTTTGACGAAAGCAAAGTTTGAAGGAGAAAATTATTATTTCAAATAAAAATCATTATTTCTAACCTTGTCAATGTCTTGACTATATTTTCTAGTCATTTTGCAACTCATTTGATAAATATAAGTGTGAATTTTCATGGAAAACACAAAATTGTCTGGGTGACCACAAACTTTTGAACGGTAGTGTATGTGCAGATTTACCATGTTTAACCACTGAGATAGTTATACAGCCCAAAGCCCCCTTTTTTCTTCTAAATCAGAGTACTGTGGGGCAATTCTTGTTCTCTAACATTTCCAGAAGAATTTTGAAAATATGGATCTAAACTTAAAAAAATAGGATGCTGGGATATCAATTGGGAGAGTTTAAATCAAATATAAAATGTGTGGGAGAATGTAAGTCATCAGGAGGATTTTCCTCCCTAGCCAGGATACATTGAAGATATTTAGACCCTCCAACCTAGATTTAATTTTTAGAAGTAGTGGGTTATAATTGAGCTGGGAGGCTCACTTTGGATGTGATGGTAATTGGATAGCCTAATATTTTATAGCTCCCTTAGGCCAGCGAAAGGAAGAGATTTGCTCAGATTCAGCCAGCTGTTGGTTGGAAAGTGTTATCCTAAAGGCTTCAAATTTGCCAGAGTTGATCTTAAAGTGTTCAAAGGTTTCCAAGATAATCAGTATGCAGACTAAGGGTTAGTCATCAACAACAGCAGATTGTCTGCAAATGCTGCCGTTGTGTGGGTAAAGTCCCCTACATTGAGTCCCTGAAAAGCCAGGTTCTGGCTAGATGTTTGAATCAATGTTTCCATAACCAGGATGAACAGAGTCGGGGAAAGCGGGCATCACTGTCTAGCACGGTTTCTTATTAAAAAAAACAGTCTGAGAAGCCACCGTTAACTTATATCCTCGTCGGCAGAGTAGTGTAAAGGGAAAAAACGGCAGTTATAACATCTCGTAGGGTCCCAAATGTATCCAATACTTTTTTCCAAATATAGCCAACTCATCCTACCAAATTCCTTCTCTGCATCCGTGCATCTTATATTCTCTAGCTTAATAAATAGCATTCATGACTCTCATTGTGTTATGTTTGCCATTACGGTTAGGTATAAAACCCCAATGTTCAGGGCCAACAACGGTTTCGAGCAAAGATATTAAACAATTGGCCAGCAACTTGGCCCATCACTTAAGATCAGAATTAAGGAGAGAGATGGGCCGGTAACTCCCATAACAATCTGGGTCCCTTGGATTTTTCCGTATTACGATGTTGAATGCCTGAAGTGGGTAAACTTTCACCTCTTAACATGGAGCTGCAGAGGGTCAGGAAGTGGAGATGGGGAAGATTTTAAAACTTCTTATAGTAAATAATGGGCAATTCATCTATGACGGGGCTCTTGCCTGTGGGTATGGAATTAAAAACTTGTTCCAGTTTGTCTATAGTGAATGGCCGAGGAAGATTATTTGTATCCATATCTCACAGTGTGAGGACATTGATAGAGTTAAAAAAAAACTCTGCAATCAATACCTCAGTATTCACCTCCTGTTGGAGCGGTTCAGATAAGGACAAGTTATATAACTGCATAAAAGAATTCCCTAGCTTGAGGTTTTATTTGCGTAATTAGTGTTTTTTCTTTTTGCTTTGTAATCAGACTAAACATTAACTGTGTTCCCTTGTCACCGTAAGCGTACATTTTATATTTTAGGGTCTTAAGGGTTTTGGCCGAACAAATATTTAAGAAGTCAAACAGCTGACTTGAGTAGGGTCTTTCAAAAGGGTATCGTTAAATTGCCAGTTCCAAGCTTCAGTTGGAAGGTTATGGAACGACAATGTCAGAGGATAGAGCAGGTAAGAGGTGGCTCTTTGTTAAGAATCTTTGATAAGTGTGATGAACGTGAATATGTATAATCTTTTATGGAGGGGTGATGCAGCCTCCAAACGTCTCTCAGATATAGCTCTGTCAGCATCGATATAGCTCTTTCCTAAGTTGTTTAGTTGAAAAGGATGGCGTTTTACATGTGGAGTCTAGATCAGGGAGAGGGGAGAGAATTTGGAGAGGGGTTTCATACGAAAGTCTTCCTCCCCGGCCGGGGCCGGGTTCTTCTTCGTTAAAAATTAAGACGGATCTCTTCAACCCTGCATTGACTACCATGGTCTCAACCAAATCACGGTCAAGAACAAATACTCATTGCCACTTATATCGAAACTATTTGACCGTATACGAGGAGCCAGGAATTTTTCAAAATTTGACTTGCGTGGGGCTTATAGTTTGATCCGAATCCGTCAAGGTGACGAGTGGAAGGCGGCGTTCAACACCCGCGATGGGCACTACGAATACCTGGTGATGCCCTTCGGACTGTGTAACGCTCTCCGAGTCTTCCAGGCATTTGTCAATGATATCTTACGAGATCTCCTCTATGTCTGTCTTGTAGTCTATCTCAATGATATTTTGATATTCTCTCCAGATCCGACAACACATCGGAGGCATGTCCGTCAAGTTCTACTGCGATTAAGGGAGAATCGTCTAAATGCCAAGCTGGAGAAGTGCGTCTTTGAAAATAATTATCTGCCCTTCTTGGGCTATATCACCTCGGATCAAGGTCTTAAGATGGATCCTGAGAGAGTAAAGTCCTCCGTTGAGGACTTTTGTTATGGTTGATAGACGGGAGAATAATTATCCGCTGGGGACACAGCTCTAAACTGGCTGGGCACGCTGGTGTTCGTAAGACCCGAGACCTGATTACTCGTCATTTCTGGTGGCCCACGCTACGCAAAGACGTTGTGGACTTTGTCTCTTCTTGTGCGGTGTTTGCTTCTAACAAGGTTGGTTACTCCAAGCCTGCCGGCCTGCTCCAACATCTGCCTGTACCCAATGTCCCCTGGTAGTACATTGCGATGGACTTTGTCAAAGACCTTCCTCCCTCAGCAGGATGCAACTGTCTGGGTGGTGGTGGACCGGTTCTCGAAGATGGCACATTTTATCCCGTGACAGGACTACCTTCTGCTCCCCAACTGGCGAGTCTCTTTATTCAGCACATCTTCCGCTTGCATGGCTTGCCCTTTCACATTGTGTCCGATCGGGGGGTTCAATTTACCTCAAAATTCTGGAGAGCCCTCTATAAACTTCTGGATGTGAGACTGGACTTTTCCTCAGCCTATCAGCCCCAGTCCAATGGGCAAGTCGAGAGGATTAACCAGATCATGGAAAATTATCTCCGCCACTTCATCTCCATGCAGCACGGTAACTGGGTACAGCTTCTTCCATGGGCCAAATTCTCATAAAACAACCACACAAGTGAGTCCAACACTTCAACACCATTCTACATTGCATACTGTCAACATCCTAGATTCCCTCTTCCTGTGTCGGCAACATCTCAGGTACTCGATGATGACTCTGCATTTGGGGACTCTCTGCAAATCTGGCAGCAGACCCGGTCCTCTATTTTGCTAGCAGTCGATCACATGAAGCGAAAAGCGGATGTAAAAACAAGGGAGCCGCCGCAGTATCTTCCAGGTACCAAAGTTTGGCTGTCCTCACAGAACATTCGTTTAAAGGTGCCTTCATACAAATTTGCTCCCAGGTTCATTGGACCTTTTCAGATACTACAACTGATAAACCCTGTCTCCTATAAGCTTTGTGTGCCTCCTACCCTCACAATCCCCAACTCCATTCATGTGTCCCTCCTGAAACCAGTGGTTCTGAATGGCTACAGTAAGACTTCCAGTCCCGCAGTTGCTCCCAGCAGTACATCTGATGTGTTTGAGGTGAAGGAGATCCTGAAAGGGTAGGAGGAAGGACTTTCTTTTTGGTGGACTGGAGAGGGTTTGGTCCTGAGGAGAGGTCCTGGGATTCGGAAGAGAACCTCCGTGCCCCTGCCCTCATTAAGAAGATCCTCCCTCGCTCTGGCCCCAAGAAGAGGGGGCGTGAGAGGGGGGGACACTGTAGTGTCCATGGTTGCGGACAGCCAGAATTACTCACCCCCCGGTGGCCACAGCCATGGATCTGTGAGTGCTGGCTCGCATCTCCTTCCCAGGTGACACCAGTGCTCACTTACGTTCCAATCTGCTGTGTCCCGTAGGTTGCACGTGCGCGCTCGTGCCCGGCCTTAAAAGGCCAGTGCGCACACAAAGGAATCATCATCCTCAATTAGCTCTTGATTCCCCTGTACTATAAGAAGGGCTCTGCCCCTTTACTCATTGCCTTAGCATTGTTAGTTTATCCCATGTCAGTCTTGCAAATGGTCCCTTAGTGTTATCCTGTTCCCGTTGTTTCCCGTGCCCTGCTACCTGTATCCCGTGCTGTGTCCTTGTTCCTGAGCCTGTTAGTGTTGGAGTCATATTCTACTGCTCCTGCTGCTTTCTGCCACGTCCCATGTCATCTGCCAGGGCACTGTCATCAGCAACGTCCAGTATCATCAGCCACATCCAGTGTTGTCTGCCACATCTGCCGCAACCTGCTGCACCTACCTCCATCCGTGCTAAAGCCTCGGCTACTGTCTGGAGTATTCAGGTACCCTACTGCGGGACTTTGTATTTCATTGGGTGCTCTGTTGCTTGGCCAGCTGCCTCCCCGCTGCGGTGGTGCGACCTAGTGTGTCCACATACTCACAGACCATGACATAGAGATTACGATATTGGCTATTTTCCCTTTCACAAAGACATACCTCCTCTCTGGATCAGCTTGGGTGACTATCTGGACAAAGGGTTTGTGTTTGCTTATAGCTACCATGATTAATTTGGAGGCTGAGGAGTAAGTGCTACCGTACCAATTATTAAAGAGCCTCTTTGATAATTTTGGAACGTGATTATGTCTGAAGTGAGTTTCTTGAAGGAATGCAATGTCTACCTTGTCCCTTTTTAGTAAATTGAATACACAGCTTCTCTTTTGAGGGGTATTAAGTTCTCTAACATTAAATGTGGAGAATTTGATCAAAAGAATAAGTGGAGAAGTCTTGTAGCTTGTACCCTGCTATACCACAATAAAGAATAACAAAACAAATTCTATATATAATAGAGCATAGATTTCATACATCTCAAAACTGTGAAATCAGCCCTGTAAACAGTACATAAACAATGCCACTGAGACAGAGTATACATAGATATCAGGGACTGTTATTGGAGGGCGGGGAAGAAGAGAACCATTGAGATCTGGTAGAACTGCATATTACAAAAGGAGGGGCATAATGAGCCAAGTATAAATTATAAACAGGTTCGTTAACTAGTAAACCTCGTCTGCAGCTCATGGTTCCCGGTGCCTCAACTCTGCGGACCAGGTAAGTCCCGAAAGGCACAAATGGGACTTCTTGCAGAAGTTAATAACCAGGTGCCCTCTTTATCCACATTGTGGCATCTGGTCTTCAGGGATTTGGATTTAGTGCTGACTTGCCATGAAGCTTGTTTCAGAAGCAATGGGAAATTGCCCAAGAGCTGGACTGGTATCCAAGATGGATTCTCTACGGGCTCGATATTGAGTTTCTCCAAGATTTTGGCAAAATCTTGTGGTATCCGGAATGTCACTTATCAACTATCCTTGACGGTTGAAAGGAAAAATGGAAAGAGACATCGTATGGGCAGCTACCTAACCCGAAGGGCTTCGGTAAAATGTATTAAGATCCTTCCTTTGGCCTGGGTACTAGCCGCCAAGTCCTGAAATAGTTGCAATTTTGCTCGCTCATGTGTTTGCTTCGGTAAGTCTCTGGCTGCACGAAGGAGAGCGGCTGTATGAACATAACTTAGAAGCTTCCAAATCACATCACGAGGCAACTCATTCAATGCCGGTTTTGGCCTAAGGGCTATATGGATGCGCGCTATCACAATTTTATCTGCGTGGTCCTCAACCAGAGGGAAGGAGAACATTTTAATGGACTACAGCAGACTAGCATTCATTTGGCATTCTTGCTAACCATCTGTCCCCTAAAGACTCTGCTATATGAAGCAAAACATGTAGGAAGGTTGGAATGTGAATGCACATTTTACATCAGAAGTCATGTTAGACCACTGCATGGGTAATAAATAATAATATACAGTGAACTGGTAGTGCAGAAGTTAGGGCTAGGATCTCAACTTTTCTCCTGCAATGTTCTGTATTGTTGTGCATAAGGGAGTGATGTCCATCATTTTTTTTAAGCCATTGAAGTCTAAGCTCTTGGAAGGCAATCAATGGAGTGGTGTGAGGGCTTATTTTTTGCGAGAGGAGTTGTCGTTTCTATTGACACTATTTAAATAACCATATAATGTACTTGGAAACGGAAAAAAAATTCTATGTGGGGTGGAATTTGGAAAAAACTGTAATTTCTCCATGGAGTTAAAGAGGCTCTGTCACCACATTATAAGTGCCCTGTCTCCTATATAAGGAGATCGGCGCTGTAATGTAGGTGACAGTAATGGTTTTTATTTAAAAAAATGATCTTTTTTCACAACGTTAGGAGCGATTTTTGTTTATGCTAATGAGCTTTCTTAATGCCCAAGTGGGCGTATTTTTACTTTCGACCAAGTGGGCGTTGTACAGAGGAGTGCATGACGCTGACCAATCGGCATCATGCACTTCTCTCCATTCATTTACACTGCACTAGCGATATAGGTATATCACTATGTGCAGCCTCATACACAAACCCTAACATTACTACAGTGTCCTGATAATGAATACACATGAAATCCAGCCTGGACGTCATGTGTATTCAGAATCCTGACACTTCTGAATCTTTTACATACTTACATACTTACATTACAGCGCCAATCTCCTTATATAGGAGACAGGGCACTTATAATGTGGTGACAGAGCCTCTTTAAATTTTTACGTCTTTCACCGTGCGAAGAAAACGACAACTTAACTTTATCCTGCTGGGCAAAACCATTACGGTGATACCACATTTTTTATTATTTTTTTTGTTATGTTTTACTACTTTTACAAAGAAAAAATATTGGTTAAAAAAAACAACATGTTTTGTGTCGCCATATTCTGAGAGTTACAACTTTTATACTTTTTAGTTGATTAAGCGATGTGAGGGACGCGGGATGAGCTGTAGTTTTTATTGGCATTATTTTCTGGTGCATATTACTTTTTGATCACTTTATTACAATTTATTTAGAGCTAACAAAAAATAGCGATGCTGTTTTTTTTATTTTTTATGCCGTTTACAGTGCAAGTTAGATAATGTTATATTGCAGTAGTTCGGACTGTTACGGATGCGGCAATACCAATTTTGTTCATTTTTTACATTACTTTAGAGGAAAAATTGGGAAAAAATGTTTTTTTAACTTTTGATAATTTTTTATTTTTTGTACACTACTAAAAACTTTATTCAACTATTTGTAATACTTTTTTTATTTGTCCCCCTAGAGCAGCGGTCAGCAACCTGTGACAACAGTGCCAAAGGCGGCACATAGGGCATGGTTTGCTGTCACACTTCCCATCCCAGCTGCATTTTGTGCTTGGCAGCGCTAAACATAGGGAGAGAGCGGCGCTTCACTATGCACTTGGCGGCGCTGATCACCAGTAGAGAGAGCAGTGCTTCATTGTGTTTGTCGCTACTGAACACTTGTCAAGCACACAATGCAGCACTGCTCCCTCTCCTGGTGATTAGCGCCGCAAGGACAGAGTTTAGTAACCATTCTGTAATAGAATAAGTTAGCAAAAGTTGGCAGCTCTCTCTCTTTTGTGAAACCTCCAAAGCTGGTGTTCAGTAGCCGCGGTCTCTCCTGTCAGCAGTTTCCCTTAGCTGGTCTTCAGTAGCCATGGCCTCTCCAGTGTGCACTCCCCCACCAGCTGATATTCAGTAGCCTCGTATGCAACACAGTTTGATCATCTTTTCAAAGAAAGTAGGGGACAAGGGTTACACTGGAATGTGAAATGAATGAACTGATTAATTGATTTATGTCACATATTTTATATGACTTTATTGACTTTCATGTTTGTGAGGCACACCAAATACTTCATCATTGATTTTTTTTTTTTATCGACACGCCATACAAAAAAGGTTGCCTACCTCTGCCCTAGGGGATTTTAACTAGCGATCGTCAGAGGCAGGGCTTAGCAGAGGCAGAAAAAAGGCATACCTGGAGGCCATGACAACCATCAGCAGATCGCAATCGATTCGTGGGGGGGCAGGGATCAGCTGTCGGAGGGGGCTATCCCTTCTTTCTAATGGCTTAGATGCCGTGGTCACTATTGACAGTGACATCTAAGTAGTTAAACGGCCCAGATCAGAGTGGTCTCTGTTCCTGGCCGTTAGAGCAAGGTGTCAGCTGTAATAGTGGAAATAGAAATATCTCTTATGGAGTCTTTCAAACATCTTATTTATTTCTTATTTTGCCCTGATGTGCAACACCAATAGTAAATAATAAGTAAAGGGAAAAAGGATGAGAAAAAGAAGGGCAAGAAGTATTGGATCAATAGATCTCTAGATTAGGTTAAAACAGGCTATAATAGGTATAAATTACCTCGCAGGGATAGGGTGAGCAGTCACTTATTTCAGAACACCCTATTGTAAATTTCAAATCCTATTAATGTTTTTACTGATTATGGTAGTTAAATATTCAACTTCGATATTCTATCACTAACTATATGGGAATAAAGAGGGAAAGTTCAGTTCACAGGTCTGAATATGTGTACTTGAAATGTTCTCGACAGACAACACTTTAAGGGCATGGCCACACGTAGCGGAATTGCTCTGGAATTCCGCTGCGGACACTCAGCAGCGTTAATCCACAGCGGACCCGTTTCTCCATTGCCTTCCACAGCTTTTTAGTAGGGTTCGTTTGCACGTTGCGGACAATTCCGCAGCGGAGCATAGGCTGCGGCGCGGAATTTGGTGTCCGCAGCATACAATGGTTGTTGTGGACGTGTGGCGGACTGGTTGCGGACTCAATGCGGAACTTCTCCATTGACTTCAATGGAGATTCAAAATTCCGCAATGAAGTCCGCAGATGTTATGTACATGTTATGTGTGCTGCGGAGCATATTGTTTTTTTAACATGACATTTCTTCATTCTGGCTGGACCTATGTATTTCTAGGTCTACAGCCAGACTGAGGAAGTCAATGGGGCTCTAGTAATTACGGGTGACTACGTGTGTGCACCTATAATTACGGGTGACTACCTGTGTGCACAGGTAATTACGGGAGCGTTGCTAGGCGACGTCAGTAAATAGTCACTGTTCATGGTGCTGAAAGAGTTAAGCGATCGTCAGTAACTGTTTCAGCACCCTGGACAGTGACTACCGATCACAATATACAGCAACCATTCAAAAAAATAGAAGTTCATACTTACCGAGAACTCCCTGCTTCTGTCTCCAGTCCTGCTTCCCAGGATGACGTTTCAGTCTAAGTGACGGCTGCAGCCAATCACAGGCCAATCACAGGCTGCAGCGGTCACATGGACTGCCGCGTCATCCAGGGAGGTCGGGCTGGATGCCGAAAGAGGGACGTGTCACCAAGACAACGGCCGGTAAGTATTAAATTCTTTTACTTTCACTAGGGAAAGTGCAGTCCCTTCTCTCTATCCTGCACTGATAGAGAGAAGGGAAGCACTTTCACCTCAATACGCAGCGGCTAGTCCGCATCAATTTACTGCACATTTTGGGCAGATCCGCCACAGAATCTGCAACGCAGATTCTGTGCGGCATTGATGCGGACAGTTGCGGAAGAAATACTCCACGTCTGGGCATGCCCTAAGTATAATTGTGTGTTGCTCTTTGGAGCTGGCAAGTTGAGTTACACTGTGCCGCAGCTAGTAACCAAATTGCCAGATAATATAAATTATTAATTCAGATCTTCATTGGAAGATACACTGCATATACTCTTGTGTTGGTATTTTGGACAAACTGTTGTATCTGCCAGTGGAAATTGAATTGGTCTTACGCAGTGGCATAACTACCGCTGTAGCAGCCATAGCGGCTGCTACGGGACCCGCGGCATGAGGGGGTCCATCCTGCCCATCATCACGGGCCTCCCCTATGAGCATAATTCCCGGCCAGGGCATCAGCAACGTATTGGCCAGGGATTCTGGCGCCCCAGGAGTAGCCCATGAATTCACATCCATTGCCGACACCTGGGCGGGGATTATGCCAGGGGTGAACCTAGCCTCTCTGCTGTCTGAGGCAAACTATAAAAAGCCCCCCCCCCCCAAAAAAAAAAAATATCAGAGTTTTTTCATTACTAGCTTCACACATCAAAAATGCAATATATAGATTTTTTAAATAGGAAAACATTTGATGTTTATTTGTTAAAGTGCTGTTTGAAGTATAGAAAGTATTTAAAGAATTCTTCTTACTACCAATCAGTGCAGTGCAAATAATAGGGTCTGCACTGCACTGCCCCATAGCTTTCCTCAGTAGTAGATTAATATGGCCCTGGGCTGTACACAAGTTATGGGCCCACATCCCACATGTAAGTATCACCTACATGTCAAAGTACATGACATGCCACTCTGCAGACTGTTACTTAGCCTGATCTTCTGCTGCCGCACTCACACTTCCCCACAGCCCAAACCACAGTAATTTACATAGATTGTAAGACCAATATTACCAATAATGTCCCATACTGTTACTGAATAACACACCATAACCACATAGTGGCTTAACACACCATGACTGCATATTACCACCACATAGTGTCTGAATGATACCACCATACTGTTACTGAATAATACCTCCACTCCATGAGAACATATTACTACCACATAGTGACTGAATTATACCAGCATACTGTTACTAAATAATACCGCCACACCATAACCACAGTGACTGAATAATACCACCATACTGTTACTGAATAATACT
Source organism: Rhinoderma darwinii (assembly GCF_050947455.1). Classification (NCBI taxonomy): domain Eukaryota; kingdom Metazoa; phylum Chordata; class Amphibia; order Anura; family Rhinodermatidae; genus Rhinoderma; species Rhinoderma darwinii. The sequence continues at coordinate 405,046,040 of NC_134689.1, forward strand.
GCCACACTATAACCACCTAGTGACTGAATAATAGCCCCATACTGTTACTGAATGATACCACCACACCATAACCACATAGTGACTGAATAATACTCCCATACTGTTACTGAAGAATGCTGCCACACCATAACCATATAGTGACTGAATAATACCCCCATACTGTTACTGAAGGATGCTGCCACACCATAACCACATAGTGACTGAATAATACCCCCATACTGATACTGAAAAAAACAAGATCACATATTACTACAACATAGTATCAGAAAAAAACACCATACTGTTAGTGAATAAAACACACTATATATAGACCAATATTACCACCATACGGTGACCATATAGAGATAGATGCCAGTTATACTCAGGAGATCTGCAAACCATATAAGTGATTACAGTATAGTTATAGCTAGTGACTCACAGGTGACGTCTTCACAGATTAAAGTTATTCACTTTCACCTTTTCTTCTTCATCCAGTCAAGACCGCAATGACAACTTCACCCACCCACAATTTCCTAGGCCCTACAGAATATGACACAGATATCTTTGGGTCCTTACTTTTCTAGCACATTCCCTAACTATTCCCTACCTCTACACAAACTCCTTATACATCATGCGCCAGATGGTAATAATGCCTGCTTCATGCCCCCACAATAAGTATGCCCCCTTTTGTATGCCCCTTTTTATGCCCCTTTTTTATAATCTAATAGACTTGTAACGCCAGCTGGACGTTCTAAATTCCAACTGAGTTCAGTGGCCCGGCGTGAACGGCATGATGCAGTGACGTCATCTTGCCGGGCAAGCACACAGTACTGGCCAAAGAGTAGCACCCCTTTCTGGGGGCACTGGGCAATTGGAGAGTTTGCTCCCTAACACTGCTCTGCTAACTGTTAACGGAAAAATCATCCGCCAGAAGGAAAAATGTTTCTTGATGGCGGAATACAAGAAAGCCTAATCTGGGAATTACACCTTCTTGTACTCCGCCATGGGAAGATTTTTTTCCCTCTGGCGGATGACTTTTCGGTTGACAGGTAGCAGAGTTACATGAAGGGTAATTATTTTTCCTTGTTCTCTAGTTTCTGTTCTGGCGTGGGGCAGGAGATAAAAGGCAAAAGACTGCTCTAGGTGAGTTAAAGTTTTTTTATTTTTTTATACTGCTAACTTTTTTTTTGGTAGGTTCCGCTGGACCGTTTGGACTACATCGTAGATTCATTGGACAACTTCGATGATCTACTTTTTTTTTTTCATTTTAAATAAAATGGTGAATGGGGGTTGCATGGGGGAATTTTGATTCCAATAAAAAAATGTTTTCTTATGTCTGTTTTTTTTAATACTTTATTATGGCCTTAGTAATGGCCGCTGTCTGATTGACAGCGTTCAATTACTAAAGCTGGGGCTTAGCTTTAGCCAGTAAAAAGGCTAGCACTAACCCCCATTATTACCCCGGATCCCACTGCCGCCAGGCATACCGGAAAGAGCAGAGTACGATCCAGTACCCGACCATCTGAAGCGACGGCCAGGTAGCGGTGCTGCCGCAGGCTGGTAATATCCATCCGGGAAGTGACAAAAACCGTTGCCCTTTCCAACCTGGTAAGGCTAGGCTGCAGCTGCTTTATTGTATCTGGCTAGTTATGAAAAATAGGGGGAGCCCCACATCATTTTTTAAAAATATATAATTGAAAAAAAAATTACGTGAGATCCCCTCCATTTTTCATAACCAGCCAGATACAATAAAGCAGCCGCAGTCTAGCATTACCAGGTTGGGAAGGGCCACGTTTTTGGCCCTTCCCAGGCTGATAGTTCCAGCTCGCGGCCATCCCAGTACCCGCCCTTCACTTCAGATGGTCGGATACTGGATCGTACCTGGCTCTTCCCGGTACTCCTGCTGGCGGTGGGTACCGAAGTAATAATAGGGGGTCAGTGCAAGCCTTTTTACTGGCTAATTCCAAGCCCTGCCTTAGTAATGTATGCTCTCAATCAGACAGCTGCCATTACTAAGGTGGTAATAAAGCATTAAAAAGCAAACAGACATAATTTTTTTTGTTTTTATTATTGAAATAACAACTCTTCCACACAATCCACTTTAACCATTTTATTAAAAAAAAAAGAGAGAAAGCGTAAATCAGTGAAGTAGTCCAACGAATCTACGACGTAGAAAAAATAGGCCCGTTAAAGCATACCAAATAATATAAAATAAAAAATTGTAACACCTTTCCTTTAAAGTGTAACAACATTTTAAAAAACCTTTGAAATGTCAGAAGTTTTGATCAGTGGGGTCCGAGCACTGAGACCCCCAATAGTCGCTAAAACTCAGCGGCAGAAGTGCTCGGGTGGGCGTTGTGCTGCTTCCATTCTGTTCAGCCTTCCTTGGAGCAGTGTACGGGCTCAATAGAAAGTCTATGAGTCCTTACACCGCTCACTCGGATGAAAGTCGATCATAAATGAAGTGGCACATCACTCACCCGAGCACTTCTGCTGCTTCGTTTTAGCGATCGGTGGGGGTCTCAGTGCTCGGTCCCCCACCAATGAAAACTTCTGACATGTCACAAGTTACAGTTTAAAGGCTATGCACACCTTTAAAAACTGGGGGTGGCTGGATAGGGGATAAATGTGTTTTGTGGGACAACCCCTTTAACTGGGCTACAGGCCATTTTTTTTTGGGGAGGGGGTTGGGGCTGTATGGCGCTATCTACAGGAGGGTGACTGCATGGCGATATCTACAGGAGGGGGGCTGTATGGTGCTATCTACAGGAGGCAGGCTGTATGGCGCTATCTACAGGAGGCGGGCTGTATGGCGCTATCTACAGGAGGGGTCTGTATGGCGCTATCTACGGTGGGGGCTGTATGGCGCTATCTACAGGAGGGGGTTCTATGGCACTATCTACAAGGGGGATGTGGGGGCACTATCTACAAGTGGGTGTGACTCTATCTACAGGGGGGCTGTGTGGCACCCAGATTTGTTTACAAGGGTAATCGCCACCTAGGCTTTACCTGCAGCCTATTGACGCAAGGAACATAATGCTGAGATTCATTTCGTTTTCTTTCACTATTTTTTAATCCAAATATATAGATTAAGTATATACTACATATGGGCTTGTCATTAAAATTCAGGCACGTTATTTTTTTATACAGTATATCATTTTTTTGTTACTCCGTGCTATTATTTTTCAAGTTCTACCTGGTGGGGGTGAAGATAATATGCAGATGTCATGTAGCTGGTGGTATTGTCCGATCTAAGTACTATAGGTAGTGCTGTTATATTGTGCATATCTACAATGATGATATGGGGCTCATTAAGAGTGGAACTCAACTAGGAATGGGGAACAAGTTTGAAGGTCACAACATCCTTCTTTACAACAAGGAATGGGAGATAAAGGAGTGCTGGGCCCTCTTATCTCAGGGGAAATGGTCTAGTGGTATGAACAAGCATCAGGAGGGGACTTCATATAGATTTTCAGCTTGCACTCACGGATCCTTGCTCTTGATTGCCACTGATCCTTCACTGTTATCTATCTGCGCTATAATAATATTGATAGGAAGCAACTCTATGTCATAAAATGTAATAGCTGTTATCAGTCTCTGAATTGATCTGTGTTATATGTGAGAGCTTTTTCCACCGGGCATATCGCTATATAGTTACTGCCAAGGGTGTTGCTAGGGTCTTAAAAGATCAGGGGCACAAGCCCCAAGACATATGCCCTCCTTCAATTATAGATGATACATAGAGAGAGAGAGAGAGAGCGATAGATAGAATGTACAAAAATGGCGACAGCACTTTGTGAACACTAATGCCACCTAAACACTATAAATAAATAAATATACATTGCTGCTGAATCTACTTACAATAGTGAGGTTCTTAGCGTACATTTTGATCAAATTGTGTGAGCCCAAATGCCACAACATGATGACCTCTATAAGGTAGGTCCCAACACTGCTCATACACCCAGAACTGGAACTAAACCTACATATACCTGGGGATGTTAGGAACCAGCATTAGGGCAAAGCCACACGTGGCGGAATTGCTCTTGAATTCCGCTGCGGACACTCCGCAGCGTTAATCCGCAGCGGAGCCGTTTCTCCATTGCCTTCCACTTCTTTTTAGTAGGCTTCGTTTAGACGAGGCTGAAAATTCCGCTGTGGAGCATAGGCTGCGGAGCGGAATTTGGTGTCCGCTGCATACAATGGATGTTGCGGACCAGTGGCGGACTGGTTGCGGACTCATTGCGGAAGTTCTCCATTGACTTCAATGGAGATTCTAAATTCCGCAATGAAGTCCGCAGCTGAACCTTGTAGTTCACATATGATAAAGTAGAGTATCTCCTACGTCTTTATAGACAGAGTTGGATGATCCCTTTCCCAAGATTTCCAAGCCTCCTCTGTGGTCAACCGCAACCTGGTTTTGAGATGTGCAAATAGCACACCATTTCCAGCCCGTACGTCGACATAATATGATGTCTTTTAAATTTATGTGATCCATTAATTTCTTCTTTTTATTTTATTTTGTCCACATAGATCGCTATTGTGAAGAAATGAACACTGACATATTGGACTTCAGGAACGCATCAAGGTCTATTGGTCTCAAATCTAGAGTTCAGTCTGCCGATTTTACGGCCTTGTTCACACTAGACACAGAGATCCAGTAACTCTACCCATGGATAGTCTCAACCATCCTATTAGCATATACTGTGTTACTTCATGCCTTATTTTTTTTTAAAAACCCTGAGTGCTAACATTACACCAATGTGACATTGAAATAAAATATTCTTATAAAAACCTTCGGTGCCTATATGTGAACTCCTGTACGGTCTCCCTTATGTCGACGCACGGGCTGGATATGGTGTGCTATTTGCACATCTCAAAACCAGGTTGCGGTTGACCACAGAGGAGGCTTGGAACTCTTGGGAAAGGGATCATCCAACTCTGTCTATAAAGACGTAGGAGATACTCTACTTTATCATATGTGAAGTACAAGGTTCTAATAAAAAGTTTAAATAGAACTTATGAGATATATTATGCTGCTATATAGGCATTTAGTATACACACGGTATTTATCACTATAGAGTAAGGGGCATATTTGCCCTTCTCTGTGATGGTCGCTACCCAGATGGAGTGCCCTTCTGTGCATGCGTGAGTTAAATCTGCACTCGCGGCCCAACAGGGTGACTCATCGGCTCTTTAGCAGACTATGCCATGGAGTACGAACGCTGGATGAGATCAGGTGTGTAGACATGTGCAGTTCAATCTAGTAAAACGCCCAGATTTGACCTTGAGACTAAACATACTTTGAATGTTCCTGACATCCGAGCAGTGAGTAATCAATTAAGGATATACATTGTATCATGTGTTTGTATGAAATATGATGAACTAATTATGTATGGAATAAGGAATTGATGGATCAGTGTTTGTATTGTATGTTTACATTTTATCACGATGCACTTAACACTATTTGACTTAACTAGGGATAAAAGTAACATGTCCCAATGTATTATAAAAATGTATATTAATATCATTATTTCACTTAATGAATGTCATTACACAATTATATGCTGCATGGTATTTAAACCACATGTTATACACTGTCAGTTCTGCTTGAGAAAGGTCCAGATTGGGACTGAAACGTAGCAATCTTGCATATGGGTGAATAAACGTTTTTCACTTTTTTGACTACTATGCTGTGGAGTGCTGCCTATTTTTTTAATCGATAGATAGATAGATAGATAGATAGATGCAAAAATGATCGCAGCACTCCAAAGATAGATTTCAAATAAAGATGTGGTTTATTATTCCATGTCCATTATCAAGCTACATTTCAGTCCTCTCACAATACCTTTCTCAAAAGTTAGAAAGGTCCTGTGAGAGGACTGAAACGTAGCTTGATAATGGACATGGAATAATAAACCACATCTTTATTTGCAATCTATCTTTGGAGTGCTGCGATCATTTTTGCATATAACTATAGGACCGTTTGGATCAAGGTCAGGACCGCATAGCTCCCGCTATCATACTACGAAGTGCTGCTTTCTTCTACCTGTATATAGATAGATAGATAGATACATCGGCGCAATTACCGCGGTAGCAGCCGTAGCGGCTGCTACAGGGCCCGCGCCTTGAGGGGGCCCGTGCCGCCAGCGGACATGGCCCCCCCATATGCCCGGTGGCGCCGCTAGCAGCCGTTATGGCTGCTACAGCGGTAGCGCCGCTACTACGGGGCCCGTGCCGCCGAGCCTCCGGCAAGTATGGGCCGGGCGAAACAGGCCCTCTCATACCCGTAGGTGTCGCTAGCATCGGAGGGGGCCCCCATTGCTAGCGACAGCCAAATACATGCATTAGCGCTGAATGGCCGACCATTCAGCGCCTTACAATGACGCTGATTGGCGGGGCAAAATGACTTGCCCCGCCAATCAGCGCCTTTTAACTACGCTAGCGGCGTGATGATGTCATCGCGCCGCTTCCATGCTTGTAGGCACTGATTGACGGGGCAATCAGCATCATTGAACGACTCATCGTTCAGCTCCAGCAGACCTGCTCAGAAGAGAGATATGAGATGGATAGATGGATAGATGGATGGATGGATGGTTGGATAGATAGATAGATAGATAGATAGCAAAGAAACTTTGATACCACATAATAGGTTGACAAAAACAATGGCTTAGCAATAAACTGTCCCTGGATATTACACTGATGAATTAAAATAATTTATTTTGTGCCTGAAACATGTATTAATAGTAGACCTGCCCCCCAAATAATTTGCCAAGTCATAAAAACTAATCTATGTAACATAGTAGGCCTCTAAGTAATACGGTCATACCGTTACCATGTAAAACCACTATAGAAGAGCGAAATAATACAGCCACACCATGACCACATATTACTACCACATAGTGACTGAATAATACCCCCATACTGTTGCTGAATAATACCGCCACACCGCAACCAAATAGGGACTGAATAATACCCCCATACTGTTGCTGAATAATACCGCCACACCGCAACCAAATAGGGACTGAATAATACCCCCATACTGTTACTGAATAATACCACCACACCATAACCACATAGTGACTGAATAATACCCCCATACTGTTACTGAATAATACCTCCACACCATAACCACATAGTGACTGATAATACCCCCATACTGTTACTGAATAATACTGTCACACCATAACCATATAGTGACTGAATAATACCCCCATACTGTTACTGAATAAAACCTCCACACCATAACCACATAGTGACTGAATAATAACCCGATACTGTTACTGAATAATACTGTCACACCATAACCACATAGTGACTGAATAATACCCCCATACTGTTACTGAATAATACCTCCACACCATAACCACATAGTGACTGAATAATACCCCCATACTGTTACTGAACAATACTGCCCCACCATAACCACATAGTGACTGAATAATACCCCCATACTGTTACTGCGTAATACCGCCACACCATAACCACATAGTGACTGAATAATACCCCCATACTGTTACTGAATAATACCACCACACCATAACCACATAGTGACTGAATAATACCCCATACTGTTACTGAATAATACCGCCACACAATAACCACATAGTGACTGAATAATACCCCCATACTGTTACTGAATAATACCACCACACCATAACCACATAGTGACTGAATAATACCCACCTACGGTTACTGAATAATACCCCCACACCATAACTACATAGAGACTGACTAATACCCCCATACTAATACTGAATAATACTGCCACACCATAACCACATATTGACTGAATAATACCCCCATACTGTTACTGAATAATACCTCCACACCATAACCACATAGTGACTGAATAATAACCTCATACTGTTACTGAATAATACTGCCATACCATAACCACATAGTGACTGAATAATACCCCCATACTGTTACTGAATAATACCGCCACACCATCACCACATAGTGACTGAATAATACCCTCATACTGTTACTGAATAATATCTCCACACCATAACCACATAGTGACTGAATAATAACCCCATACTGTTACTGAATAATACCTCCACACCATAACCACATAATGACTGAATAATACCCCCATACTGTTACTGAATAATACCGCCACACCATCACCACATAGTGACTGGATAATACCCCCATACTGTTACTGAATAATACTGTCACACCATAACCACATAGTGACTGAATAATACCCCCATACTGTTACTGAATAATACCCCATACTGTTACTGAATAATACCACCACATCATAATCACATAGTGATTGAATAATACCCCCATACTGTTACTGAATAATACCACCACACCATAACCACATAGTGACTGAATAATACCACCATACTGTTACTGAATAATACTGCCACACCATAACCACATAGTGACTGAATAATACCCCCATACTGTTACTGAATAATACCACAACACCATAACCACATAGTGACTGAATAATACCCCCATACTGTTACTGAATAATACTGCCATACCATAACCACATAGTGACTGAATAATACCCCCATACTGATACTGAATAATACCACCACACCATAACCACATAGTGACTGAATAATACCCCCATATTGTTACTGAATAATACCGCCACACCATAACCACATAGAATAATACCCCAATACTGTTACTGAATAATACCTCCACACCATAACCAAATAGTAACTGAATAATACCCCCATCCTGTTACTGAATAATACCGCCACACCATAACCACATAGTGACTGAATAATACCCCAATACTGTTACTGAATAATACCGCCACACCATAACCCCATAGTGACTGAATAATGCCCCCATACTGTTACTGAATAATACCTCCACACCATAACCACATAATGACTGAATAATACCCCCATACTGTTACTGAATAATACCACCACACCATAACCACATAATGACTGAATAATACCCCCATACTGTTACTGCATAATACCGCCACACCATAACCACATAGTGACTGAATAATGCCCCCATACTGTTACTGAATAATACCGCCACACCATCACCACATAGTGACTGGATAATACCCCCATACTGTTACTGAATAATACTGTCACACCATAACCACATAGTGACTGAATAATACCCCCATACTGTTACTGAATAATACCACCACACCATAACCACATAGTGACTGAATAATACCCCCATACTGTTACTGAATAATACCACCACATCATAATCACATAGTGATTGAATAATACCCCCATACTGTTACTGAATAATACCGCCACACCATGACCACATAGTGACTGAATAATACCCCCATACTGTTACTGAATAATACCACAACACCATAACCACATAGTGACTGAATAATACCCCCATACTGTTACTGAATAATACCACCACACCATTACCACATAGTGACTGAATAATACCACCATACTGTTACTGAATAATACTGCCACACCATAACCACATAGTGACTGAATAATACCCCCATACTGTTACTGAATAATACCACAACACCATAACCACATAGTGACTGAATAATACCCCCATACTGTTACTGAATAATACTGCCATACCATAACCACATAGTGACTGAATAATACCCCCATACTGATACTGAATAATACCACCACACCATAACCACATAGTGACTGAATAATACCCCCATATTGTTACTGAATAATACCGCCACACCATAACCACATAGAATAATACCCCAATACTGTTACTGAATAATACCTCCACACCATAACCAAATAGTAACTGAATAATACCCCCATCCTGTTACTGAATAATACCGCCACACCATAACCACATAGTGACTGAATAATACCCCAATACTGTTACTGAAAAATACCGCCACACCATAACCCCATAGTGACTGAATAATGCCCCCATACTGTTACTGAATAATACCGCTACACCACAACCACATAGTGACTGAATAATACCCCCATACTGTTACTGAATAATACCTCCACACCATAACCACATAATGACTGAATAATACCCCCATACTGTTACTGAATAATACCGCCACACCATCACCACATAGTGACTGAATAATACCCCCATACTGTTACTGAATAATACCACCACATCATAATCACATAGTGATTGAATAATACCCCCATACTGTTACTGAATAATACCACCACACCATAACCACATAGTGACTGAATAATACCCCCATACTGTTACTGAATAATACCACAACACCATAACCACATAGTGACTGAATAATACCCCCATACTGTTACTGAATAATACTGCCATACCATAACCACATAGTGACTGAATAATACCCCCATACTGATACTGAATAATACCACCACACCATAACCACGTAGTGACTGAATAATACCCCCATATTGTTACTGAATAATACCGCCACACCATAACCACATAGAATAATACCCCAATACTGTTACTGAATAATACCTCCACGCCATAACCAAATAGTAACTGAATAATACCCCCATCCTGTTACTGAATAATACCGCCACACCATACCCACATAGTGACTGAATAATACCCCCATACTGTTACTGAATAATACCGCTACACCACAACCACATAGTGACTGAATAATACCCCCATACTGTTACTGAATAATACCTCCACACCATAACCACATAATGACTGAATAATACCCCCATACTGTTACTGAATAATACCACCACACCATAACCACATAATGACTGAATAATACCCCCATACTGTTACTGCATAATACCGCCACACCATAACCACATAGTGACTGAATAATACCCCTATACTGTTACTGAATAATACCGCCACACCATAACCACATAGTGACTGAATAATACCCCTATACTGTTACTGAATAATACCGCCACACCATAACCACATAGTGACTGCATAATACCCCCATACTGTTACTGAATAATACCACCACACACAACCACATAGTCACTGAATAATACCCCCATATTGTTACTGAATAATACCGCCACACCATAACCCCATAGTGACTGAATAATGCCCCCATACTGTTACTGAATAATACCTTCACGCCATAACCACATAGTACCAGTTTGTCTTTGTGTCTAACTAACTTGGTTGCAAATTGTGGGGTTGGGACATCCCTCACACACTGTGGATGTCTAGGACAGGCAGTAATGTGTCTCCAGGTTTTGCCTTGGCAAGCGGTCTCGGGCATTACTGATATCTCAGTGAGAACTACAGTCCCATAATGTACTAACGTTGCCTCCATATGTTAAATAAGAAGCACTTCTTGTGGTTAGTATTCCAGTGCAACCGACTGCTTTACTCCTTAAATTGAAGTTGGCATAGATCTCTGGGAGATCATAACGCCACACGCAGGTGGAGTTCCCTGCCTAAATTGTGTGCACAAAAGGAGGTACGGGTGATAGATTTGTTTGGGACATATAGGAGGTAATGAAAGTCTAGGACTTTGTCCACCGATGCCAACAAGGGTCTGACTGCCAATGCATCTTCACCACGTTACGGATGGCACTGGTGTGCAGCGGCTGTAAAACACCAGATAAAAGAGGTGTTTTCAGACTGTAGTCAGTCATACAAAGGGAAGTGCAGACAGTGACATTGAAGATGAAAGGTTTGAACCAGATAACATTGTCCTTTATTACCAATACCAGAGAGCCCATGTGGGTAACCAAGAGGGAGAGTCAAAAGTACGGAGAGGCTGATTTCAGAAGATATTAGAAGCACTGAGTCTGCAGTATTAGAGGGCCAAGCCAAGGAGCATATTGTTTATAGTAACATAGAATGGAGTTTTTCTAAGTTTGGTTTAACTTAATATGTCTTTCCTTTTCAACTTTACTAACTATGTAATTGTGTAACTGTAACCCTGTAACCATTGTGGTACATTACATTTTATCTCATGTAGCCTTGCTGGGATGCTTAGTGCCTCCGCAGCAGTGTGATGAGAGACAGGAGGGGTCCGCACGGCTGCGTATGTGAGTCTGCAGCAGCCAAGGACACTCTGTGCACATAAATATCTACATTATACCCGGTACATTTTATAAAATAGAGAAATCAACACTAAGATTACCTAGTTATGGCAAACTTTTCTCTGTGTGTGTTTAGGATTAAAGGGGTTGTCCAGGAATACATTTTATTTATATTTTAACTGAATTGGACATATATAAGTAAATTTCTAATATAATGTCAATTTACCTCTGGCTTTGTTACTCTGTTCTGATTTGCGGTCACGTGACCGCACCGAGAGTATATTTTTAATTTCCTGTGACGTTCCGTGTCTTTGCTCATCCAGCACTTTTGCCAGAGCAGAGGCACGGCGTGTCATCAACTACATTTACAGGCAGTGGGCCAGGCGGATGTTTCAGGAGCTTGTCAGAGCTCCGCCTCCTCTAGTCCCGCCGCCTGTAAAGATAGTTGATGACGCGCCGTGTCTACACAGCAAGAAGTACTGGCTGAGCAGAGACACAGAACGTTGTCTCTGCTTGTACACGCCCCCTCCTCCTCCTATTTCGGAGTTCCCGCACTGCCTGCCAGTCTCCTCTCATCGCCCACTCGGTACAAATACCACTCAAAAGTGTTACAACACAAGTACAAATTACATTGTACCCAGTAGCTGCACAATTCCTATATACCCTGTCCAGTGGGAAAGATATAATTTTATGATAAACATTTTTATAAGGGGTTTGACTTGGTCCAAGGACTTGCAACTTTTACTGCATGCACTTAGAACAACCCTCAAAGTGCATGTTGTTGTTATCACCATTTGAACATTTTTTAAAACAATTAGCAATGTTGGGTCCCCAGCAGGTGCCAACAAACAAACCAAAGACTTATCAAAATGATCAACTACATCACTGAGATGCACAGATTCACCAGGCAGACACAGCCTGAGACAATACAACGTGCTTGTCAAGAACTAAAGGCAGTATCACAAATCCAAGCATCCGTGCAGATAAGCAACTTGTCGGAGGAAGAGGACTTAGATGTGGAGGGTTTGTTGCAGTAATAATAATACTCCACTAATCTGCCTATGAGGGAACTCACCCTAGGCTCACAGTTTGAGGTGCTGTCTACAGCCCAGTGATGTACACTAACAAGCCACAACGCCTGGCAGATGAGAAGGACAACACCAAGTCCTGCTGACATCAACCATCGTCAAGGTAAAGGAGAAATCCACCTGGATCCACATCCCACACTGCAAAAATGCCAAAGACCTCAGTGAAAAGAGCGAGGAGCCAGGCAGTCAAGTCATACCACCAGTCAGCAGGATCCAAGTGTTCACGGCGGGAGACAAGTGACCAGGAGGAGGGTAATAATAAATTCCCCACTAGACACCACCGTACAGTCCGACTCCACAACTGTGTGGGTTACCCTACGGGTGACTGTCAGTGAAGAACAGAAGAGGATGAAGATGTACAAAAGAACTTGTCAATGGCACTGATGGGGACCCAATCCTGGGGGGAAATACTGAGATTGGTGATAACATTATTTTATTACTTGAGGCCCTATTGTTTATATTGTTTGAGGTTTATAATCATAATGTATGTAAATATGCCTCAGTACTGCAATCGACAAAGTTTTAAAAGTGCTTTATTACATGGAGTTATGAGGTGAAGGTCGCAAGTTGTTGTCACACTTAATAAGAAGTACATGGCAGCAATGAGAGTCCTGAAGATATGTTATGTGACACTACTCGTGGGTAACTTTAGGTTTTAAAAAAATGCTGCCCCGACCTGTTATATCCGTAGTGGTAAAAGTTCTATTAATAAAATCCCAGAGTATATATAGTCATATGTGGTGCAGTGTAAGCGGCTACTTATGGTTTACTTTTTTCCCCGTTGCATTTACACTAGAATGCCTCCATATTGGTTTTGTGTCTGCGGCTATGAGACAAAGCTGTTTTTACCCCAAGTATTGAACTGGTGTTTGCATAATGGCTAAGTTATCAGCAGCTTTCTAGATGATCCCAAAACAAAATAAAAGTTAGAATTTTGTTTAATAATGGGACTGAAGAAATGTGGGAATATTAAATACTGAGGTTAAAGGGTAACTAAGCGTTAAAACTTCTGACATGTCATAGTGACGTTTTGATCGGTGGGGGTCCGAGCACTGAGACTCCCATAGATTGCTAAAAGGAAGCATCAGAATTTCTCGTGTTAGCGCTGAGATGCTTCGTTGCTGTACGGCTTTTCTAGGAAAGCCCATGTAGCGGTGAACGGGATCATAGACTTTCTATTGAGTCCATCCACTAACTGCTCGGCTTTCCGAGAAATGAGCACTTCTTCAGCTTCTTTTTAGAGATCGGTGGGGTTCTCAGTGCTCAGATCCCCAGCGATCAAAATATGACATGTCAGAAGTTTGTTGAATGTTTAATTACCTTTTAAGCTTCATGTAATGTTCTGGATCAGCGTGACTTAGAATTGGACTATTGGAGGCATGTGTCAGATAAAAGGTGCAGCAGCGTGTTAGAACTGTGTAACTGATAACTTCTCAGTAAAAATAGATTCCCATTGGAAAAAAAAGGAAAATTTTAGAACAGAAAATTCAGATCAGAAACTAAACCTGGATCTGGTCTCTTGTGTGCACAATATTACTTTGTTTTGCTGAGGACTGAACCTGCTGTTTGATAAGAAAATTCTGGGACATTTTATGGTGCCATGATGAACATAAGCCACATGGACCAGGGGCAGGAGGACTGGGAAACAGAGTAGCTACGATTTAGGGGTAACCTTTTATACCTATACTTATCCTCACTGTCCTATTGCTCAGGTATAGCATTCTGTATCCATGAAGCTGTTTTTTATTCTCAGAAATAATCCATTGTTTAAATTGAGTGATCAGGGATACACAGATTTGAGCACAATGGGGCCAAATGGGTCAACTGTGGTCTTATAGGTACTTGGATCCAGCCCACTCGCTGTGACGAGAGAAAGAAATGGTCAGGGACCTGTGAAAGAATGAAATCAATGGAAACAGAGGGCTCCGTAATCCATAAATGATTGGTTCAGTGGGCTGGGAGGTTCCAGTATTCTGCATGTGTCATACAAATTATTGTATAATCCCTGTGTTTTATGTCATGTGTCAGGTGTTCACAATGCACCTTTAACAGGGTCTGGACAAGTAATGGACCCGGCTCATCTCTTTCTCTGTAGGTTAGACTAGTCTCCATTTTAAGGACACAAAATGAGTGCAGATCATGTATTAAAGTATGTGAAGTTTTTACGTGTTCCTTATGTTCTTGATATCTAGATGTTCCTGAATGGCTCCGTATGTGTTTCTTTTGCTGCACCACTTCAAGGACTGTTATGACTAAATATAGCACTGCATCCAGCAGGGAGTGGCAGTTCCGTGAAAAAGTCCATCGCTATATGCTGTTAGGAAGCATTGGGCACAGGCAATGCCTGGAGCAGACCAGCAGGTCTGGAGTGGGTGGCCTTGTTGGCTGCACATACAGCACAGGAAGAAACGAAGTCCACAATATCCTTGGGCAGAGTGGGCCACCAGAAGTGACGAGCAATCAAATCCTGGGTCTTACGTAACCCCGCATGACCTGCCAGTCTAGAGGAGTGACCCCAGCGGAGGATTCTTCCACCATCAGCCAGGCGCACAAAAGTCCTCCCTGGAGGAATGTCTCCAATTTGCAGGGGATTGACTGAGACAATGCAAGATGGATCGATAATGCTCTGTGGACTCTCAATGGTGTCTTCTGTCTTGAAAGACTTGGACAAGGCATCGGCCCTCACATTCTTGTCGGCCGGGCAATAATGAAGCTCAACTGGAACCTTGCAAAGTACAGTGACCACCTGGCCTGACGAGGGTTCACCCGTTGGGCAGTCTGGATGTAGGTCAGATTCTCGTGGTCCGTAAAAATCAAGATCGGATGAGCTGCGCCCTCTAGTGGATCTCTCCACTCCTCCAGAGCCAATTTGATGGCCAGTAACTCATGATCCCAAATCTAGTAGTTGCGTTCTGTGGAAGAGAAGAGCTTGGAAAAGTATCCACATACCATTGACTTGCCCTTGGGACCTCTCT
The DNA here is from genome assembly GCF_050947455.1 of Rhinoderma darwinii. Taxonomy (NCBI): domain Eukaryota; kingdom Metazoa; phylum Chordata; class Amphibia; order Anura; family Rhinodermatidae; genus Rhinoderma; species Rhinoderma darwinii. Next base: position 405,062,018 of record NC_134689.1, read on the forward strand.
GGAACAGGAGTGCACCAGCACCGACAGAGGATGCGTCCACCTCTAATGAGAACTGCAGAGACACATCCGGATGATGGAGGATAGAGGCTGACGTGAAGGCACTCTTCAGGCTATTGAATGCGGACTCTGCCTCGGGAGTCCAGACCTTGGCGTTCATACCCTTCTTAGTAAGGTTAGAGATGGGAGAAGTCAGTGAGGAGAAGTTCTGAATAAACTTCCTGTAAAAATTAGCAAATCCCAAAAAGCGCTGTATGGTCCTCAAGCCTTGAGAGCGTGACCACTCAAGAACAGACTTTACCTTTTCAGGGTCCATCTCGAGACCACGATTCGGGACGATGTAGCCCAGGAAGGGTAGAGCATCCTTGTCAAATACGCACTTCTCCAACTTGGCGTACAGACGATTCTCCCTTAACGTAGCAGAACCTGACGGACATGTCTCTGGTGCATCATAGGATCTGGGGTGAAAATCAAGATGTCATAGAGGTACACTACTACACAAACATAGAGGAGGTCACGGAAAATGTCATTCACAAACTCCTGGAAGACCGCGGGGGCATTACACAGGCCGAAGGGCATTACTAGATACTCAAAGTGTCCATCACGGGTGTTAAATGCAGTCTTCCATTCATCACCCTGGCGAATCCGGACTAGGTTGTAAGCCCCACGCAGGTCTTGTTTAGAAAAAAAATTTGCACCACGTATACGATCAAACAGTTCGGAGATCAGTGGCAACAGATATTTATTCTTCACAGTGATCTGGTTGAGACCACGGCAATCGATGCAAGGACGAAGAGAGCCATCTTTCTTTTTGACGAAGAAGAACCCGGCTCTTGCCGGGGAGAAAGACTTACGTATGAAGCCCCTTTCTAAGTTCTCTTTCACATAGGAGGACATGGACAGAGTCTCTGGCAAGGAGAGAGGATACACCCTACCACTGGGGAATGGATGCACCAGGAATCAGTTCAATAGGGCAGTCATATGCCCGATGTGGGGGCAATGCCTCCCTCTTGCTGAAGACGTCCGAAAATGCAGCATAATGAACCGGCAATCCTGCCAATGTCCGAGGCAGAGAAGGCTGAGCCGAACGAATCCGCACCAGGCATCGACCTTGACACTCAGGGCCCCACTGGAGAACCTCTCCAGAATTCCAGTCCAGAACTGGGGCATGCAGTCAGAGCCAAGGCAGGCCCAGCAACACAGGGTTAACAGCTTTGGGCAGGACATAGAACGACAGAAGTTCGGAGTGAAGGACTCCCACTTGGAGCCTCAGCGGCTTGGTCACGGCTATAACAGGGTCTGGCAGGGGTAGTCCATTTACTGAAGCAACTGTCAACGGGCTCTCAAAAGGGGTGGTGGGCAATTGCAGATTGTCCACCAAATCTCTGCGGATGAAATTAGCAGCGGACCCAGAGTCCAGATACGCAGAGACCTAATGCGTCTTCTCACCGGACACTATGGTCACAGGTATGGACAATTTAGACGCAAGTCCATCTTTACCCAAGGTCGTCACTCCAAGCAACACTAGGTTTTGGAATTTTTGGGGGCACAGGCGCACAAGATGACCATCGAGACCGCAATAAAGACAGAGACCAGATGTGCGTCTGCATTGTCTCTCTTGAGTAGATAACTTTCACTGGTCCGTTATTACCGACTTCTTATGAGGATCGACATCGGGGGACAGCAGGGGTTGCTACAAAGTAAGAACCAGACTAGGAAGGGCTCTCTCCCTTTGAACCTCTTGGAGGCGTTCACGGATCCGTATATCAATCCGGGCAGACAGAAGGATGAGGTCATCCAGGGTAGACGGCAGATCCTAGGCGGCAAGTTCGCCTTTAATTCTGGAAGATAGTCAATGCCAGAATGCAGCCACCAGAGCCTCATTGTTCCATAAGAGCTCTCCCGCCAGGGTGCGGAAGTGGATGGCGTACTCACTCACGGAGGTGTCTCCTTGGCGTAGGTTAATCAAAGATGCCGCTGCAGATGAGACCCGTCCAGGCTCCTCAAACACCATGCGAAAAGTCCGGAGGAAGGCAGGGAAGTCACGGGTCTCTGGTCCTTGTTTCTCCCAGATAGAGTTCGCCCATGCAAGAGCCTTGCCAGTGAGGAGAGAAATGATGAAAGCGACCCTGGCACCATCAGACAAAAAAGTCCTAGCATACAGGCTGAAATGGATATGGCATTGATTAAGAAAACCACAACAGGTACTTGCTTCTCCATCATAGCGGTCAGGAAGTGGCAAAGAAACACGTGGGTCAATACGGCCAAGAGGTGTAGACTGAGGATCCACATTGCCAGGAGGTGTAGTAGGAGGAATGGCAGCTTGTGCCTTCTGCCGACGTGCAAGAATGTTCAACGCCTGGAGGAGGTGGTCCTGTCGAGACCGGAGGTCCAGCATATACGCTTGCATCTCCTGTGACGTCGTCATAGTCTTGAATCGACCAGCGGGGTCCATGGCCTGAGCGTACTGTCACGAAGGGTCTGTGGCCCCACTGGGCCGTACCGCCTTGGCGGTAAGGTAGCTGGCCAACAGGGAGCAGGTGACTGTCTATAGTTCGTATAGGTACCTGTGGCAGCTTAGACTGCAGCAGGGCAGGCTCGACTGGGACTTAGGTAGCAGGCGGACGTCAGGCAAGATGAAGCAGATCAGACGTGGATGTAGCGCAGCACGACTTTGGCACAGCTCCGTGCTAGACCAGGAATGTATAGATTGCTAGGTACAGGAACTGGAAACAAGTATAGGGACAGGGACTGGAACAGGAACACACTCGGAGGCCATCACATAGACAAACTATAGGGAACACAACAACGCTCAGGAACAGAACTAGGGGGCTGGACCCCTCTTATAGTCCAGGGTACTCACGGGTCAAAGTTCGTCCATGAGGTCCGACGCGCACGCTGCCCCTTTAAGAGCGGGCACGAGCGTGCGCGTGCATTCTACGGGATCCGACAGAGGTGAGTGGACGCGAGCGCTGGCGTCTCCTGAGGAGGAGGCTGGGGCCAGCGCTTGCCGACTTGTGGCTGCGGCTGTCAGGGCGATGTTGGAGCTGACAGCCTGCAGTCACGGACATTACAGCGTTTCACAGGAGATTTTTTTTGTACCACAGGAGGTTTTACCTGAGAAATGCAACTCAATATTTTATTGCCCAAATTCTGCAGTTTTTAGAAATAGTCCTAGTGTGTCCCTAGTGTGCTAATGGACTGAAGCACAGGCCTCAGAATCTAAGGAGCACCTAAAGGATTTTTGAGCCTCCTTTTTTTTAGAATATATTTCAAGCACCATGTCAGGTTTGAAGAGGTCTTATGGTGCCAAAACAGTGGAAAAACTTCAAAAGTGACCCCATTTCGGAAACTACAACTCTCAAGGAATTTATCTAGGGTTATAGTTAGCAATTTTGGCATAGTTTCTTTTTTTTTTTTGCGGTGTTCACCGTGTAGAAAAAAATAACATTATAGTTTTGTATTTTGGGTCATTACGAACGCGGTGATACCAAATATGTGTACTTTTTTTTAACGGTTTCATTTTTTTCCATAATAAAAGACTTATAGGAAAAAGAGCAGTTCTTGGTTTTTTTTAACATAACTTTTATTTTTACACTTTTATTTTGACACTTTTATTAACTTTCTAACCTTTTTTTTTGTCCCACTAGGGGACTTGAAGACTTGCAGCTCTGATCGCTGCTAGAATACATTACACTACCTAGGGAGTGTAATGTATTATATATGTCATTGTATATATGACAATCACTTCGTGGGGGCTGCCGATATGCTTCAAACCCCTTAAATGCGTCGGTGATCGCAATCGGTTGCTGCATTTAAGGGGTTAATTGCCAAAATCAGCGGCGAAGGTCCGCTGGCCAGCAAGACTGGAGGGTCAGCTGTTGGGGGCAGCTGATCTCCTGGTTCTTGGACACTATCCGTTAGGACAGTGTGCGCCGGGGACCGCTCCGCAATAGTACGTCCTGGTGCAGGAAGCAACCCCTCTCCAGGACGTATAGTTGTGGCGATAGGCTAGGTAAAAGGTCTGGAGTTGATTCCAGGTGTGGCATTTGCATTTGGAAGCTGTTGCTGTGAACCCACAACATGAGGTCAAAGGGGCTCTCAATGCAAGTGAAACAGACCATCGTTAGGCTGAAAAAAAAATTAAGAAATCCATCAGAGAGAAAACACAAATGTTAGGAGTGGCCAAATCAACAGTTTGGTACATTCTTAAAAGAAAAGAGCGCACTGCAGATCTCGTGTACTCCAAAAGGCCTGGACGTCTACGGAAGACAACTGTGGTGGATGATGGTAGAATCATTTCCATGGTGAAGAAAAACCCCTTCACAACATCTACCCAAGTGAAGAACACTCTCCTGGAAGTAGGTGGATCAGTATCTAAGTCTACCATAAAGAGAAGACTTCATGAGAGAAAATACAGTGGGTTCACCACTAGGTGCAAACCATTAATCAGCCTCAAAAATAGAAAGACCGGATTAGACTTTACCAAACAACATCTAAAGAAGCCGCCCAGTTCTGGAACAGCATGAAACTAAGATCAACCTGTACCAGAATGATGGGAGGAAGAAAGTATGGAGAAGGCTTGGAACGGCTCATAATCCAAAGCACACCACATCCTCTGTAAATATGGTGGGGGCAGTGTGATGGCATGGTGGTGTCAGTGTGATGGCATGGTGGAGGCAGTGTGATGGCATGGGAATGTATGGCTGCCAAAGGCAATGGGTCACTAGTGTTTATTGATGATATGACTGAAGACAGAAGCAGCCGGATGAACTCTGAAGTGTTCAGGGATTTACTTTCTGCTCAGATTCCACCACATGCAGCAGGTTGATTGGACGTCGCTTCACAGGACAGGTGGACAATGACCCAAAACATACTGCAAAAGCAACCCAGGAGTTTATAAGGCAAAGAAGTGAAATATTCTGCAATGGCCAAGTCATCACCAGATCTCAACCCGATCGAGCTGCATTTCACTTGCTTAAGACAAAACTTAATGCAGAAAGACCCACAAACAAGCAACAACTGAAGACGCTGCAGTAAAGGCCGGCAAAGCATCACAAAGGAGGAAACCCAGTGTTTGGTGATGTCCATGGGTTCCAGACTTCAGCCCGTCATTGCCTGCAAAGGATTCTCTACAAAGTATTAAAAAAACAAAGCATTTTATTTATGGTAATGTTAATTTGTCTAATTACTTTTGAGCCCCTGAAATGAGGATGTTGTATAGAAAAATGGTTGCAATTCCTAAACGTTTTGTTCAACCCCTTGAATTAAACCTGAAAGTTTAAACTTCAATTGCATCTCAGTTGTTTCATTTATAAACCAATGTGGTGGCAGCAGAGCCCAAATCATGAAGATTGTGTCACTGTCCATATAATTCTGGACCTAACTGCATATCCAGTGGTGATGTTTTCTCTATTAGTCGTTCACTCTCCCTTTTTTTTCTCCATGCGGCCCAGACCACTGTGATGACTGAGGACACAGTTACAATTGAATGTGGCTGTCACTAGCACCGCTCCCCGATGCTAGCGATGCCACTTGGCCCATTAATGTTATGTGCCGGGCGGCGTGAGCCCCCTCATCCTATGGGCCCTGTAGCAGCCGCTATGGGTGCTATAGTGGACAGTGGGCCCTGAGAGGATGGAGGCCCTGGAAATTGCGCAGTTTGCCTAAAGCCGGCCCTGGCTGGAGATTCGGGGGAATAGGCAAAACATCCAGGGCATGAGTCTCAAGTGAATTGTGCTAACGATGCCCCTGGTTACTGCTACAAACCTGGCTGGACATATAGGACTCCTTTTTGCCAGTTCAGGGTTATCGCTGGCAGTGTTGAGGCGCAAAGTCTAACAGTCCCTACCGATTTTCACCAGAGATCACCGCAAGGCGATATGAAATTAGCAGGCCACAGCCCTGTAATTGCTACTTTAATCTGGCTATTTGGATACAGCAGGTAGCTAGTTGGATTCAGTAGGTGACTGCTGAGAATAGCCAAATGGAGCTAAGGTCAGAAAAAAAAAAACTGAAATTTTGCCATTCTGTTTTGCGTCTTAAATTTACACTGTTTACTGTATGGTATGAATAACATAATAACTTTATTCTGTGGGACGTTACCATAAGGGTATGTTCACACAGCCTATTTTGGGCCATTTTTCGGGCCGCGAAAAAGAAGTGCAGATCACTTCTTGGGACGTTTTTGGAGCTGTTTTTCATTGACTTCATAGAAAAACGCCGCGAGTGCCTAAAGGCTGGGTTCACACGACCTATTTTCAGGCGTAATCGAGGCGTATTATGCCTCGTTTTATGCCTGAAAATAGGGCTACAATACGTCGGCAAACATCTGCCCATTCATTTGAATGGGTTTGCCGACGTACTGTGCAGACGACCTGTAATTTACGCGTCGTCGTTTGACAGCTGTCAAACGACGACGCGTAAATGGACTGCCTCGGCGAAGAAGTGCAGGGCACTTCTTTCCCACTTAATTTGAGCTGTTCTTCATTGAACTTAATGAAGCACAGGCTCAAGATTTACGAGCGTCTCAGAGCGTCTCAGACGCCTCGTAAATTACGAGGAGGAGCATTTACGTGTGAAACGAGGCAGCTGTAAACAGTCTGTCTTTTCACACGTAAATGCCTCTCATCGTGTGAACATACCCTAACAAACGTCTGAAAATCAGGAGCTGTTTTCCCTTGAAAACAGCTCCGTAATTTCAGACGTTTTTAGTCTAGCGTGTGAACATACACTTACGCTGATACCAAATTTATATAGTATAAATTTACTATTTTTACACAATAAAAACACTTTTTTTTCTTAAATTATTTGTTTTTGTGTCATCATGTTCTAAGAGCCATAACTATTTTATTTTTCCGCTGATGTAGCTATACTTCTTACTTCTTGCAGGACAACTTATAATTTTTCTTGGTACTATTTTTGGGTACATACAGTATGACTTTTTAATGGTGTTCACTCTGCAGGTTAAATAATGTAATAGTTGTATAGTTTGGGTCGTTACGAATGTGGCGGTATAAATTATTTGCAGCTTTTTTTTTAAATAAAATGTTTTTCTCATAATAAAGCATTTTTTAATGGGAAACATGTTTTTTTTTTTTTAACTTGCTATTTTTCACTCATTTCTTAACTAAATCGTTTTTCCCTTTTTTTTTTAAGTTCCACTATGGGACTTTATTATGAAATGATTTGATAGCTTTTATAATACACTACAATACTTCTGAATTGTGCTTGTCAGCGTGAAACTGACAGGCATACACTGAAATACTTTGTTAAGCCCCCGGCTGTCATGAAAAGTATCGACACCTAGCAATCGTGGGGGTGCGGATAGGTTGACAGATGGAGTCCCCTCCCTCTGAAACGACTTAGATACCGCAGTCACTATTGACCACGGCATCGAAGGGGTTAAACTGCCGTGATTGAAGATAACTTCAATTTCGCCTATCAGAGCAGGAGCCTGGCTGTCTTTAGAAGACTTGGCACCTGCTCTAGCGAGCACGGAACACCCATGCCGGGCTTATGTCACAGCGCTGCCTTTTCATGTCGCTGTTGCATAATTACCCTTAATGACCACCGTGGAAAGGCAAACAGGCTGTAATTTGGGGGGTTAATGGTCATTTACTGTGTACCCCAATGGCAATAGGGAAAACAGTGATCACTCTATTGTGTATGGTAGTGCATTATTTTGTACTGTTAGATATAGGAGTCTTTACAGACTCAAAGGGGTAGGAGGTGATTATTACCTGAACATTGTTAGTTTTTTCACAGATTTTAGTAACACAATTTTTAACCCCTTAATGACCGGCCTATTTTGGACCTTAATGACAGGGCTATTTTTTACGTTTTTCAATCGTCGCATTCCAAGAGCTATAACCTTCTTATTTTTGCGTCGACATAGCTGTATAAGATCTTGTTTTTTGCGGGACAAGTTGTATTTTTTAATAGCACCATTTTTAGGTACATATTATTTATTGATTAACTTTTATTAACTTTTTTTTGGGGGGGAATAGAAAAAAATCAGAAATTTTGCCACTCTTTTTTGCATCCTAAATCTACGCCGTTTAATGTGTGGTATAAATAACACAATAACTTTATTCAGCGGGTTGTTACGATTGCAACGATACCAAATTTGTTTAGATTTTGTATGTTTTACTACTTTTACACAGTAAAAACGCATTTTTTTCAAAATTATTTGTTTTTGTGTCTCCATATTTGAAGAGCCGTAACGTTTATATTTTTTCTCCGATGCGGTTGTATGAGGGCTTTTTTTTTGCGGGAAGACTTGTAGTTTTTATTGGTACCATTTTGGAGTAGATGCGACTTTTTGATCACTTTTTTATTACATTTTTTTAAAGTCAGTATTCACAGAAAACAGCAATTTTTCCATAGTTTTTTATTATTTTTTTTACGGCGTTCACCGTGCGGGTTAAATAATGTAATAGATTTATAGTTCGGGTCGTTACGGACGCGGCAATACCAAATATGTGTAACTTTTTAACTTTATTTTGTTTTTTTAATAGTAAAGCATTTTGTAAGGGGAAAAGCTGGGTTTTTCATTTTTTTTCACATTTTTTTTTTTTAATTAACTTTATTAAACTTTTTTTTTCACTTTTTTACTAGTCCCATTAGGGGACTATAATATGCGATTCTGCGATCGCATTTATAATACACTGCAATACTTTTGTATTGCAGTGTATTACTGCCTGTCCGTTTAACACGGACAGGCATCTGCTAGGTCATGCCTGCGGCATGATCTAGCAGGCATTCACTCCAGGCAGCCTGGGGGCCTTTATTAGACCCCCGGCTGCCATTAGAGACACAGACACTCGGCGATCGTATCGCCGGGTGTCGGTGGGGGAGAGAGGGAGCTCCCTCCCTCTCTCCAAAACCACTCAGATGCGGTGCTCGCTATTGAGCACCGCATCTGAGGGGTTAAACGTGTGAGATCGATACTAATATCGATCTCACACGGCAGAGCAGGGACGCTCCCAGCCCTCAGCTGCCTCTAGCAGCTGAGAGCAGGGAGATCTGACAGTTCCCTGCTCTGTAAACTTATTCCGATGCCGCGACGTAAAAAGTCTATGGCATCGGAATAAGGCCCGTTAGTGACCGACGTAAAAACACGATGGGCCGGTCACTAACGGGTTAAAGGGTAACTAAACTTTCAGAAAACTTCTGACATGTCATAGTGACATGTTAGAAGTTTTGATCGGTGGGGGTCTGAGCACTGAGACTCCAACAGATCGCTAAAACGAAGTTGCAGAAACGCTCAGGTGGGCGCTATGCCGCTTTGTTTCTGACCGGCTTTTCTCGGAAAGCTAAGCAGTTGGTGCAAGGCCATAGACTATCTATTGATTCCGTACACTAACTGTTCGACTTTCCGAGAAAAGCAGATCAGAAACCAAGCGGCTCAGCGCTCATCCGAGCACTTCTGCCGCTTCATTTTAGCAATCGGTGCTGGTCTCAGTGCCCGGACCACCACCGATCATATCTTCTGATATGTCATTATGACATGTCAGAAGTTTTCTAAAAGTTTAGTTACCCTTTAAGGGTTTTTTGTATTAATCAGGCATTTACAGGACCTAATAGGGGTAGGATTACCAAAGGTTCTGGATTATTGGATAAGCACGGAGAAGTATATAAATGTAAATTTTCTATTTTTCATTGAAAAAAAATAGAGTCCACCCCATTAATCAACAGTCCATCCATATTTGTCACGATTCGGGTTGTGGACTCACTGGGCCATACCGTGTATTGGGACGGCAGCTTACCAAACAGGTATAGTACAGAATCTATAGTCCAGAGAGGGTACCTGTGGCAACTCGAACAGTAGCAAGGCAGGCTCGGCTGGGTCCAGGCGGCAGGTAGACGTCAGGCGTGGCATAGCAGAACAGGTGTGGAATGCAGCACATAACAGCTCAGCACGGTACTTGATCTGGATAGCACAGGAAACAGGATACACGAACACGGAACACTTGGGAACTGGAAGACACTAGGAGACATTTGCAAGACAAACTTTGGGTAACGGACAACGCTCAGGCAAAGAACAAGAGGGCAGAGCCCTTTTTATAGTCCAGTGGAATTCTGGGCTAGATTGCAGACTTCCTGCAATTATGCGCGCACTGGCCATTTAAGACCGTGCACGCGCGGGCACGTGCGCCCTCCGGGAGACAGTCTCGATACCAGGAAGTGAGGGGACGAGGGGGACGAGGGGGACGAGGCTGCAGAGAACACAGATGTCCATGGCCACGGCTGTCGAGGGGTAAGTCAGAACGACGGGCGGTGGCCATAGATGTTACAGTAACCCCCTCTTATGCCCCCTCTTCTTGGGACCAGAGCCGGAGAGAAACTTCCTCACGAGGACAGGGCATCGATGTTCATCTCTGGCTCCAAAGACCTCTCTTCTGGACCGAACCCCCTCCAATCCACTAACTAAAACGTCATTCCTCCCACCTTCTTGGTGACCAGAATCTCCCTTACTTCGAAAGTCCCTGATGAGCCGCCAGGGGCCACTGCGGAACTAGCAGTCCTGGAGTAGGGGTTCAGAACCACGGGCTTCAGCAAGGAGACATGGAAGGAGTTAGGGATCTTGAGGGTAGGAGGCAGCCGAAGCTTGTAAGACACCGGGTTAATCTGTAGCAGGATTTCGAAGGGTCTGAGGAACCTAGGGGCAAATTTGCTGGACGGCATCCTCAGCAGGATATTCTTTGAAGACAACCAGACCTTCGTACCTGGAAGAAACAGAGGAGGAGCTGGAGGTGGTGGACTCACTAGTGTGGTTATTGTAGGAGAACTCTGCCCACGGGAGCAGCTGCACCCAGTCATCATGCCACCTGGAAACAAAGTGATGCAGATAGTTCTCACTAATCTGGTTAACCCTCTCGACTTGCCCATTGGAATGGGGATGATAGGCCGAAGAGAAGTCCAACTTTACACCGAGGAGACCGCAGAGTGCTCTCCAAAACTTCGACGTAAAGTGGACCCCTCTGTCCGAGACAATATGCAGGGGCAAGCCGTGCAGACGGAAGATGTGTTGAATGAAGAGGTCGGTCAGATGATGCCTATGGGGAAGTCTCCAGGACCAGATGGTCTGACCAATATGTATTACAAATCTCTGCAAGAAATTTTATTGCCGTTTTTGAGTAGATTTTTTCAGGCAGCCAAGAACTCTGGGTCTATGCCAGCAGGAAATCAATCTGCGTTAATTGTTACCATCCCAAAACCAGGGAAACCCATGGACGCGCCCAAAAATTTTCGCCCTATCTCTCTACTAAACGTAGATGTCAAGATATATGCCAAGATCTTGGCTATGAGACTCTCCCCTCTGTTGCCATTGCTAATAGGAGAAGATCAGGTTGGATTTGTAAAGGGAAGGCAGGTAATACCCGTAGAGTCTTGGGTCTGCTGCATGCTATTGAGAGCGCACACATACCTGCAGTCATGTTAGCGCTCGATGCTGAAAAAGCATTCGACCGTATACACTGGAAATATGCCTTTTCCACATTAGAGAAAATGGGGTTTGGGGGAAGTATTCTTGCGGCTATTAAAGCATTATATTCCTGTCCCTCAGCTAAGGTGTTCACTAATGGAGTTCTCTCGGATAGTTTTCAAATCACAAATGGCACCCGACAGGGATGTCCTCTCTCTCCTCTGGTGTTTATTCTATAAATGGAACCTCTAGCACAACTCCTCAGAACACAGCCTAATATCCACGGAATCCGTATAGGTAACAGAACCCACACCATTTCTCTATACGCAGACGACATTATTCTTTCGTTATCTTCCCCGGAAGACTCGTTAGAAGCATCTTTGGACTGTATCCGAAATTTTGGACAAATCTCCTTATACAAACTCAATACCCAGAAATCTCAAGTGCTCCCGCTGAACCTCTCAATCTCAACGCTTCATTTTCTCAAGAATAGATACCCACTTGACTGGCAGGATCGTGACATTAAATATTTAGGCATCTCTTTGACGCCATCGCACAAATCTTTGTACCGAGCTAACTATGAACCCCTTTTACAAAGTGTTCAAGCAGAAATGACTAGGCTACACAAAACGGAAGTGTCATGGATAGGCAGGATTGCCGCATTTAAAATGCTGCTTCTACCCAAGCTTTTATACTTATTTAGAACTGTCCCAATTGCTGTTCCTAAAACCTTTTTCAAATGTATCCAAAAGGCTATACTAGAATTTATCTGGTCTTATCACAAACCACGTATCGCTTCTCATATTTTAGTCAGGGATAAAAGGATAGGAGGATTGGGGATCCCTGACATCTATAATATTACTCATCCACTTTAGTTGCACTCTTGGGCCCGGGGTGGAGGGAAGATCTATCTACACATTGGGTTCAGATTGAATCGACTTATGTTTTCCCTTCGAGTTTGAAAGCACTTCTTTTTTTAGAGTTATGGAATATTAAAATACCCTCTAATATCTCCCCCCTAACGAAAGCGGCCTTAGATTGCTGGACATATATTCACAAAAACTCATCTGACCGCCGTTCTCTCCCAAACTCATACACTCCTATTGACATTTTAGCTATACCTGATTTAAATTTAATGACTTGGAAGTCTGGGGGAATATCCGTGATGTCGCATCTATACGGAAGCGCAAGCTTTGGTTCCTTTGATTATCTAAAGCTTACTTTTGCTCTTCCTCAGACAGAATTTTTAAAATATTTACAGATCAGACATTATGTTGCTACTCTGCAAAATGTACATCCAACATGCAATCTGACATAGTTTAATATGCTTGGCAAATCCTCCAAAATCCTGAAAGGGATACTTAATGTATTAACAATAAATGCAGAATTTTATAAAACTCGTAATATGCGAATATGGGAAAGATCCCTAGATGCAACCTTTAATGAAGCTGAATGGAAAAAAGCATATAAATTAATCCATAGCTCCTTACAATGCAGTTCTCAGGTAGAGGCAGTGATTAAAACTCATTTACACTGGTATTGCACTCCTGATAGGTTACACATAATGTTCCCAAATGTACAGGATACGTGTTGGAGAGGATGCGGACATAAAGGTACCCTATTGCATATATTGTGGGATTGCCCTATGATAACCAGCTACTGGCACAATGTGTTTGATTTGATGGAGTCATTGATAGGTACCCGGATTCCTCCCTCCCCTCACCTAGCTTTACTTCTCCTCCGAATAGAGGATATCCCTACCAAATTTAGAACGTTAACTTGTAAAATTTTGGTCATGGCAAAACTTGTAGTGACCAGACATTGGAAGAGTGCAGAATCACCTACCCTAGACGAATTAATAACACTAGTAAATACCTCCTATGCATTTGAAAAAATAATAGCTTATGGGAATTTTTATTTTCCTAAATTCACTGAAATATGGAAGTGCTGGTCGGAGAGTCTTCTATGCCATAAAGTATAGCTCTTGTAAGAAGTAGGTGACTAGTGGTAAACATGATTACCAACGACAAAGTATCTGTTGTAAATGTTACCTTATGCTGCTGTTTTTTTCTTATGTAACGTTGCTGTAAAGTTGTATTGTTGATTTATGCATTTGTTCTTTAACTTTGAAACACAATAAAAAAATGATTGAACCGAATGAAGAGGTCGGCCAATCGCGCAGCAGAAGGCAGGCCAGTCAAGGGAACAAAATGAGCCATTTTAGAAAATCGACCCACCACCACCCAGATCACACTGCAACCCGCAGAGAAGGTGATCCGTGACAAAGTCCATTGCAATATGCTGCCAGGGAGCAACGGGCACAGGCAGTGGTTGGAGTAGACCAGCTGGTCTGGAGTGGGCAACTTTATTTGCTGCGCATACCGTACATGAGGAGACAAAGTCCTTGACGTCTTTGGGCAGCGTGGGCCACCAGAACTGGCGGGCGATAAGATCTTGGATCTTACGAGCACCCGCGTGACCTGCCAGCTTGGGGCTGTGACCCCAGCGAAGGATTCTTCCTCTGTCTGCCAGACGCACAAAAGTCCATCCCGGAGGAATGTTTCTAACTTGCAGAGGGTTCACAGAGAAGAAGCAGGAAGGATCAATAATATTCTGTGGGGTCTCCACAGCGTCCTCTGTCTCAAATGACCTAGACAGGGCATCGGCCCTCACATTCTTGTCGGCAGGTCGGTAGTGGAGTTTGAATCCGTACCGAGCAAAGAACAACGACCACCTGGCTTGATGAGGATTCAACCGCTGGGCCGTCTGTAGGTAGGTCAGGTTCTTGTGATCCGTGAAGATCAGGATAGGATGGACTGCACCTTCCAGTAGGTGTCTCCACTCCTGCAGAGCCAGCTTGATGGCGAGTAACTCCCGATCCCCAATCGAGTCGTTGCGCTCTGCGGAAGAATAGTATCCACATACCACAGTCTTGCCCTCGAACATTTCTGGAACAACAGTGCAATAGCACCGATAGAGGAACAATACACCTCTAACGAAAATTGTAGAGATACATCAGGGTGGTGAAGAATGGAGGCTGACGTGAAGGCCTCTCCAAATTCTCTTTAATGTAGGCAGACATAGACTGGGTCTCTGGCAAGGAGAGAAGGTGCCACGAGGGGGTGACGGCTCAGGAACCAAGTTGATCAGACAATCATATGCTCGATGTGGCGGCAAGGTCTCAGCTTCCTTCTTATCGAAGACATCAGAGAACATAGAGTAACAAGAAGGCAACCCTGCCAATCACTGAAGCGGAGGAGGCTTGACCCAGACCCAGACAACGGTTGAGACACTTGGGACACCACTGGAGAACCTCTCCAGAGTTCCAGTCCAGGACTGGAGCGTGCAAACGTAGCCAAGGCAAACCCAGCAGCACAGGGTTGACGGCCTTGGACAGGACAAACAGGGAGATGAGATCCGAATGAAGAACTCAAAACTTGAAGACTTAATGGCTTGGTCACAGACAAAATTGGGACAGGCAATGGCAGTCCATCTACCGAGGCAACGATCAACGGCCTTTCCAGCAGGACAGGGGGAAACTGAAGAAGATCCACAAGTTCTTTTGCAGATGAAATTGGCTGCAGAGCAAGAGTCCAGGTAGGCAGAGACTGGATGGGGCCTCTCGCCAGCAAAGATAGATACGGAAATGAACAGTTTGGAGGAGAGTTCTCGATTAAATGCAGTAACGCCCAGGGTTGTCTCTCCAACCAAACCTAGGCGATGGGTTTTTTTTGGCTTCTGAGGACACAGATGCACGACATGGATGGCGAGGCTGCAATATAAACAAAGTCCAGAGGTGCACGTGCGCTGTTTCTCCTGGACGGACAATTTTAGCCGATTCACTTGCATCGGAACCTCGGGCAAAGCAGTGGAAGGAGGCAAGAGGGGTTGCTGGAAGTTGGGCGCCAGTCTAGGAAGCCATCTCTCCTGACGAACCTCATGAGATCTCCCCCTCAGCCTTATGTCCACCCGAGTGGCAAGCAGAAATCAGGTTGTCGAAAGGCAGGTGGCAGATCTCGAGCAGCAAGTTCGTCCTTGATCTCGGACGATAGACCATGCCAAAAGGATGCCACCAAGGCCTCATTGTTCCAGGACAGTTCTCCTGCCAGGGTTCGGAACTGGATGGTGTATTCGCCCACGGCCACGGAGGTGTCCTTCTGGCTAAGGTTAACGATAGCAGTGGCTGCCGATGAGACTCGTCCTGGCTCCTCGAAAACAGTCTGTAATAACCGCACGAACCCCTGGATGTCTTGGGTCCTGGGTCCGTGACGTTCCCAGATAGGGTTTGCCCATGCCAGGGCCATGCCGGCAAGTAGAGACACGACGAAGGCGATCTTGGTTTCGTCCTACGGAAATGCTCGGGCGTGCAGGGTAAAATGGATATAGCATTGGTTCAGAAACCCCCGGCACGTACTTGCGTATCCTTAGAACCGAGAAGGTAATGGCAGCGAGAAACGAGGATCCGAATCGGAACTGCCAGGAGGTGTAGCAGGAATGTCGAACTGAGTTGCTTGCATAGAGGTAGGAAGGGAAGCAGCTAGCATCCCTAGCTGCTGTGCCATGGAGTCCACTGCCACAAGAAGTTGATCCTGTCTTGCTCGGAGGTCCTGCAGGTCCGCCTGCATGGCTTGGGAGGGTGACATGCCCTTGATTTGACCAGCGGGGTCCATGGCCTGAGCGTACTATCACAATGCGGGATGTGGACTCACTGGGCCGTACCGCGGCCTGGGACGGCAGCTTGCCAAACAGGTATAGTACAGAGTCTATAGTCCAGAGAGGGTACCTGTGGCAACTCGGAAAGTAGCAAGGCAGGCTCGGCTGGGACCAGGCGGCAGGTAGACGTCAGGCGTGGTGTAGCAGAACAGGCGTGGAATGCAGCACAACACGACAACAGCTCAGCATGGTACTTGATCTGGATAGCACGGGAAACAGGATACAGGATACAGGAACAGGGAACACTTGGGAACTGGAAGACACTAGGAGACCATTTGCAAGACAAACTTTGGGTAACGAACAATGCTCAGGCAAAGAACAAGAGGGCAGAGCCCTTTTTATAGTCCAGTGACATTCTGGGCTAGATTGCAGACTTCTTGCAATTATGCGCGCACTGGCCCTTTAAGACCATGCATGCGCTGGTGCGCGCACACTCCGGGAGACCGTCTCGATAGCAGGAAGTGAGTGCCGGCGCCTCACTGGCGGACGAGGCAGCAGAGAACACAGATGTCCATGGCCACGGCCGTCGAGTGGTAAGTCAAAACAATGGGCCGTGGCCATAGACGTTACAAAATGGAGGAAGGCTTCCCAATGGAAACAGGTAATGCAGAAATTCTTCATCAAATACAGTATTTAAGTTAAAGTTGTCTTGTAAGAATATTATAATTATTTCTAAATCTACTGATATCTATTTTGTTTGGTATGCATTAAAAGGCTTATTTGAGGGGTTTATTAATTAAGGATATTAGTTATCTTAGAAAGTCATTTCGGGAGCAGGAAATCAATTTGTTCAATCATAAATCTGAGGCATCCTAGGGGATATTGAATGGGAAACAGAAAGAGCAGGAGATCTTCTTATTCAATAAAACGCAACATAAAATATTCCTTGCCGGTCAAAATTATTTTAGTAAGGCAGGTAAACCTGGTAAGCTGCTCTCTCAAACTATTAATAATCAAAGATCATCAAATCATAATATATGTATTAGATGTCAATCAGGAGAATTGGTTTCTGATAGGCAGGATATTAAGGGGGAATTTCAGGAATATTTCTCATGTTTGTATGGGTCCTTCTCTGGGACTGACCTCACTGCTCTCGAGAGGGATCTCCACCAGAACGGAATCGGCACGGAGGGAGCGGAGATGCTCGATGCCCCTATATTGATTGAGGAGCAGAAAGAAGCATTGCTTTCCTTCTCTGGGAATTATTTCCTTGGAGTGGATGGATTACCTTTTGAAATCTATAGAAAATTTGGGAACACCGTTTTACCTCTGCTGTTGGAACTATTAAAAATAGCAAAAGGGGAGGGGAACCACTCAAAATAAATGTCAAAAGTCATTATAGTTCTCATCCCAAAAAAAGGTAAGGACCCTTGTGATAGGGAGGCTTATATGCCTATATCCCTCCTTAACACAGATGTAAAGTTATATGCAAAATAATAGCAAATAGACTTTAAAAAGTCATAAATTCTATAATCCATAGGGATCAAAATGGTGTTAACCCAGGAAGAAATGGGAGCAATAATATACACAGATTGTTCACAAATATACAGTTGGGCCGGGGTGGTACCCACTTCATCCTGTCTTTAGACACTACTAAGGCGTTTGACAGGATGGAGTGGGTTTCCTCTGGAGGGTTATGGCAAAATTTGGGTTTGGAAGAAATTTTATAGATATGGTGAAGGTGATGTATAGTTTCCCTACTGCTAGAGTCAGAGTAGGTGGAGATTTATCTCACCCTTTTGAGCTCGCTAGAGGAACGTGGCAGGGGTGTCCCCTCTCTCCTCTCCTATTGCCTATATTTATTGAACCCTTGGCGATTCTAATAAAAGAGGATGTGTCTATACTGGGGATATGGCTATGGAGGGGTGAGGGATAAAATCCTGATGTATGCGGATGATATCTTATTATGTTTGAACGATACAGAGAGGTCTGTCCCGAGGGCCATTCATTTGAATTTGGTACATTCTCTGGACTAGAGATTAACTGGAACAAATCGACTCTGCACCATTGGACGCAATACATTTTGATTGATTTGGAAAATTATCTGTCTTGAATTCCTCACAACTTTTGGATATCTGCCAATTAAAATTGATGGGAATCTGGAAAATCATATCTCTTTAACCCCTTCCCGCATTTTCACGTACATGCAAGTCATAGGAAGGGTTACCTTTCCGCTTTCGAACGTGCATATACGGGATGGTGATCACCGCGGGACTGACAGCCAGGCCCCCACTGCAACAGCTGAGATTAAAGAAACCTTCGATCCCAGACGTTTAACCCCTTAAATGCCGCGGTCAATAGCAACCTTGCTATTTAAATGTTTTGACAGAAGTAGGGAGTACCCTCTGCCACCCATCAGAATTAAGCAAAAGTACTTATGTATTAAGGTAAGGGAGGGAGGTTACTCTATGGGCGTTCAATTTAAATTCTTGATGAGCTGGCAGGACTCCACCGCCCTTAAGATTATAAGTGATAATGCAGTTGGAATCGTGCGTAAAATTTTTTAACTCCTGGAATCTGGGCAACTAAACCACGGGTGGTTTAAGTCCCTCCATATCAGTAGTTTACTCTGTACAATTTGGGAGGATTAGAGGGGCTTTACCTTTCACTCCGATTTGGAAGAATTATAACCATAAACAATTTATGACAATTCCTATACTATTTGGTAAAAGAGTAGGTATTACACGGGTGGGTCACGTCTTTAAGGAAAGGCAATTAATTTCTTTTGAGGATTTATGAATAGAATAAATAATACATTTGGATACAGGTATTATCAATTCTGGCTCGCTTGCACTATAAGACCCCATGTAATTACGGGCCCATAGACTTCTATTGGCCTCGGGTACCTCCCCGTATGCTTACGGGAAGGTGCCCGTGCCGTTAAAAAATATAGAACATGTCCTATTTCACGCCGTAATTACAGGCCCATAGAAGTCTATGGAGCTCCCGTAATTACGGGTGACTACGTGTGTGCACCCGTAATTACGGGAGCGTTGCTAGGCGACGTCAGTGAATAGTCACTGTCCAGGGTGCTGAAAGAGTTAACTGATCGGCAGTAACTCTTTCAGCACCCTGAACAGTGACTAACTATCACAATATAGATCAACCTGTAAAAAAAATAGAAGTTCATACTTACCCAGAACTCCCTGCTTCTTCCTCCAGTCCGGCCTCCCGGGATGACATTTCAGCCCATGTGACCGCTGCAGCCAATCACAGGCCAATCACAGGCTGCAGCGGTCACATGGACTGCCGCGTCATCCAGGGAGGTCGGACTGGATGTCAAGAGAGGAACGCATCACCAAGACAACGGCCGGGTAAGTATGAATTTCTTTTACTTTTTCTGCGGAAAGGGCTGTCCCTTCTCTCTATCTTGCACTGATAGAGAGAAGGGCTGCCGATTACTGCAGTGCAATTTTGCAGCAAAAACGTGCCCGTAAATACGGGTGGAATACTGGTGACACCGGACCCGTATTTATGGACACGGGTCCGTAAATACTGGTGCAATACGGGTCAAATACGTGTGACCAAGGACCCATATTTACGCCAGTATTTACGGGAGGACAAAAATACATTTGTGTGCATGAGGCCTAACTCTGGACAAAAATTTGTTCGGGTTTCAAAATCACTTTGCTTTTGAATGTATTCTTAAGATGAATGCAGCTAATTCTTCACTTTCAAGTATATATATATATATATATATATATATTAAATAAGTTTACATCCATGTAACACTTTTTACACAAGTCAAAGGTTTTGGAATAGGGATTTAGGCCCAATAAGTGAGGAGAGATGGGCGAATATGTATAAGACTGGGAAGGAGATCTCAGTTAGTGCAAATCATTAAATGGTTCAGTTTAATATTATGCATCGTCTGTATTAGACTCCATCCTTACTTAGGCTCAACTGAGGATTCAAAATGCCGTAGATGTCAATACACTGTGGCTGTTTTAACATATGGTATGGGAATGCCCGACTATTGATTCATACTGGTCTTTGATATTTAAAGAGGTGGCGATCAAGCATGATCGTGAGATTCCTAAAACTGCACAGTTAGTGCTTCTGGGTTGTACGGATGAGCTGCCAATGGCGCAGTTCTCACAAACCCAAATTCGTCTTATTTTGAGAGTTTTTCTGCTCACTAAAATTAGTAATTGCAAGAAAATGGATGGCAGAGTCTTCTCGCTGTGAAGGAATAAATTCAAAATTCCATGTTTTGTATTTTCTGTCAGTATACCCTGCACAGTATGATATTCATTTTTGTCTTTCAGTTTGCCTTGTAATAATCTGCAGATGCTCTGCAGATTACTTAGTGATTTCTTCTTGGCAGTAAAACAGTTCTGCAAGTAACAGTTATTGATCACGTGCTTAGTACAAGGGATTTCACTATTTTCTGTATTTATCAAGGTCAGAGGGAGAGATTCTCCCTCTGCAGATTACACTCTATGAGTTAGGCTCTTTGTTCTATGTGTCTTATAAATATACGCTGTATATGATAATACATTGGAGTCTTTCCTTTTGAGAATTTGGTCTCAGCGTGATTGACTCACCGAGCTCGTATATACCTTCTTCTAATTTGGAACCTACAGAAAGCAAGGCGTAGTGGTACTGATGCGACCACAGAAATTGGCGCCCGAACAGGGACCGCCAGCTACACTTTAGTGCTCCCTTGACTCTCCGAATGCCATGCAGTGGCTAGCCAGGAACGTGCAGACCATCGCTGCAGCATAAGGTAAGAAGCCTTTATTCTTAAAACTTTGCTTTGCACCTTTTCTGCCCTATACTGTGAGTTCGGGGACGAGCAGGAAACATAAGGTAAGAGGGACTTAAATGCTTGCCGGTTCTGTAACGGTTGTGTGAATATGTTTTAGGTAAAGAATGAGTTTTGATCATGCATCACTCATGCTAGGATTGTTGTTTTTGATAGCTATTTGTTGGAGTTTCGTTACTATATTGGATTAGTCTGGGTGTGGGTGACTGTCACAGACCCCGGTCCGCATTTTAAAGCTCTGGCCAGAGAAGTGTGTGGGGGACTGTAGAAAATAGATAGTAAGTGATTATCTATCAGTCTGCTTCTCCCAGTAGACAAGGTGATGGTGGGACACGTAGCGTGACCAAGAAAGGGAATTTAGTGACACTGACACCCCAGAAGAAGAAACCAGGAGTTTTTCCGGTGGAAACGGTAAAACAAAGGGAAGGGAGAGATGCAGTCAAAAACTTGAGGCGATTTATGAAAGGGGTAGGTATGCCACAAGGAGGGAAACTAGACCCTGATGAATGGGGTAAGGTATGTAGAACCCATAGAGGATGGTTGAAAGATAAAAAGTTTACGGAGCAAGCGAATTCCTGGGAAAAAGTGTCCAAGGAAGTACAGAGAGGAGGGGCTAGGGAAATCGAATGTGGAGTAAAGTTCTATTATGAATGTTATGATGACGGGGACAGAGAAAGGAATGAGAAACTGGAAGAGAAAAAGGGATTTAACGGCCTCCTGGGATATTCAGAAACGGTCCCACGACAAAAATCTCGTTTTTGGACCTGTTTTAATTGCGGAGTCCAGAATCCAGTTTGTAGAGGTACTTGTTACAATTGTGGAGCTGTCACGAAGGGTCTGTGGACCCACTGGGCCGTACCGCCTTGGTGGTAAGGCAGCTGGCCAACAGGGAGCAGGCGATTGTCTATAGTTCTATAGGTACCTGTGGCAGCTCAGACAGCAGCAGTGCAGGCTCGGCTGGGACTTAGGTAGCAGGCGGACGTCAGGCAAGGTGAAGCAGGTCAGACGTGGATGTAGAGCAGCACGACTTAGGCACAGCTCCGTGTTAGACCAGGAAGGTATGGATTGCTAGGAACAGGAACTGGAAACATGTATAGGTACAGGGACTGGAACAGGAAACACACTAGGAGGCCATCACATAGACAAACTATAGGGAACACAACAACGCTCAGGCATAGAACTAGGGGGCTGGACCCCTTTTATAGTCCAGGGTACTCACGGGTCAAAGTTCGTCCATGAGGTGCGGTGCGCACGATGCCCCTTTAAGACCGGGCACGAGCATGGCGTCTCCTGAGGAGGAGGTTGGGGCCAGCGCTTGCCGACTCGTGGCTGCGGCTGTCAGGGGGAGGTTGGAGATGACAGCCCGCAGCCACGGACATTACAGTATCCCCCCTCTTACGCCCCCTCTTCTTGGGACCAGAGCGAGAGAGAAACTTCTTCAGGAGAGTAGGGGCATTGAGGTTCTCCTCTGGCTCCCAGGACCTCTCTTCAGGACCAAACCCCCTCCAATTCACCAAATAAAAAGTCTTTCCTCTCACTCTCTGTGTGTCCAAGATCTCTTTGACCTCAAAGATGTCCGATGGGCAGCTGGAGGCAACTGCAGGGCTGGGAGTCTTGGAATAGCGGTTCAGGATCACAGGTTTCAGGAGGGAGACATGGAAGGAGTTGGGAATCCTGAGGGTAGGAGGCAGCCGAAGCTGGTAGGCAACAGGATTGAACCTCGAATAGTCCGAGGAACCTGGGGGCAAATTTACTTGACGGCACCCTCAGTCGGATATTCCTGGACGACAGCCAGACCTTAGTGCCAGGAAGAAACCGAGGAGGCTCTCTTCCCCTTGTGTCAGCTTTCCGTTTCATGTGATCCACTGCCATTAGGATGGAGGATCGAGTCTGCTGCCAGATCTTCAAAAAGTCTCTAAATGTGGAGTCAGCTGCAGGTACCTCAGAAGTATCAGGCATCGGGAGAGGAATTTGTGGGTGCTGGCCGTAGACAATGCAGAACGGTGTATTCCTAGTAGAGTCGCTGGTGTGATTATTGTAGGAGAACTCCGCCCACGGGAGCAGCTGCACCAAGTCATCATGCTGCTTGGAGATGAAGTGGCGTAGGTAGTTCTCCAAATCCTGGTTGATCCTCTCGACCTGACCATTATTCTGAGGATGGTAGGCTGAGGAAAAGTCCAACCTAACACCGAGGAGTGGTTTTGTACCAAGGTTGGGTCCCCAGCAGGTGCCAACAAACTTAAACCAAAGACTTATCAAAATGATCAACTTCACCTATGAGATGCACAGGGCCAACAGGCAGGCACAGCCTGAGCTAATACAATGTGCTTGTCATAAACTGAAGGCGATGTCACAAATACAAGGAGCCTTGTGGACAAGCAACTTGCTGGTGGAAGAGGACATAGATGCGGAGGGTTTGTGGCAGTCATAATAAAACTTCACTAATACGCCTATGAGGAAACTCACCCCTGGCTCACAGTATGAGGTGCTGTCTACAGCCCGATGACATACTGTCACTTTGGGTTCGTGGACCCACTGGGCCGTACCGCCTTGGCGGTATGGTAGCTGGCCAACAGGGCGCAGGTCACAGTCTATAGTTAGTATAGCGTACCTGTGGCAGATCGGACAGTAGCAAGGCAGGCTTGGGTGGGACTAGGCAGCGGGTAGACGTCAGGCGTGGAGTAGCAGGACAGGCGTAGATACAGCACAGCACGATTACAGCTCAGCATGGCACTTGACAAGGATAGCACGGGATACAGGATACAGGAACAGGGAACACTGGGAACTGGAAAACACTAGGATACCATTTGCTTAGACAAACTAGGATATGACAAACAACAATCAGGCACTGCAGGAAGGGGCTTGGCCCTTCTTATAGTCCAGGGTGCTCATGGGCTAGTTTAGCGTTAAAGTCCGGTGTGCGCGCTGCCCCTTTAAGACTGGGCACGAGTGTGCGTGCGCACCCTACAAGACCCGGCCGACGTGAGTGGAAGTGAGCGCTGGCGTCTCCTGGGGAGGAGACTGGGGCCAGCGCTCGCCGACCCACGGCTGCGACTGTCAGGAGGTGAGTGAACCTGAACCAGTCAAGACATACCAGTCAGCAGCATCCAAGTGTTGTTCAACGCGGGAGAAAAGTAAGTGACCAGGAGGTGGGTAATAATAAATTCCCCACTAGACACCACTGTACAGCATGACACTACTAATTGAGTGGGTTACCCTAAGGATGACAGTCAGTGAAGCGCAGAAGACAGAAGATGTACATGACTTGTCTATGGCACTGATGGGACCCAACCTTGGAGGGGGAGACTGTGTTTGGTGATAGCAGGTTTCATATTATTAGCTCATATTGTTTGAGGTTTATAATCATAATGTATGTATATATCTCTAAGTAATCCAATCAATAAAGTTATCATAAGTGTTTTATTATGAAGTTTTATGAGGTGAAGGTCATTAGTTGTTGTCACTCACAAGTAAGAGAGAATTATATGGCAGCTATAAAAATAGTGAAGTCATGTTATGTGACATTGCTCCTGGGTTTTTTTTTTGTTTTAAAATATGCTTCCGATGACCTGTTATATCCCTAGTAGTAAATGTTCCGTTAACCCCTTAATGCTATGTGACGTAATAGTCCGTCACATACGTTGTCCTGTTAATGCAAACTGACGGACTATTACGTCATAGCGTTAACGGGCTACTGTGTCTGCAGTCACCTCTGCAGACAGTTTTAAAGCAGTGATAGCTTAACACCATCACTGCTTCAAGGCCAGGACTGGAGCTAGCCTCAGATCCGGACGATTAACCCCTTAGATGCAGCGCTCAAAAGCGTGTTTACAAGCAGATCGGAACCCCGCAATTAAATTGCGGTGTTCCGATGACTGCTCTCGCACACCAGAGGCCTAACAACGGCTTCCTGTCTGCCGAGTACGGAAGCCTGCCTAAAAGGCGTCCGGCCGCAGTAACAAGATGGCACAGGCTCAGAAGCCTGCGGCATTAGCCGCTGGTGCCAGCTGTATGTTACAGCTGACACCGTGCTGTAACGGCAGGGAATGGAGCTAGCTCCGATCCCTGCCATTAACCCCTTAGATGCCGAATTTACAAATGTTGGGGTGCTTTTTCTCCTTTATTTATTGTGAAAATGGAAAAATTTGAGCTAAAACTAAATTATATGAGAAAAAAATTAGATTTTAATTTTCACAGCCTAAATACACTAAAGTCCACTAAAGTCAGCAAAAAAACCTGTGGGTTCAAAATGCTCATTATACCCCTCGATAAATTACTTGAGGGGTGTCGTTTCCCTAATGGGGTCACTTTTGGGGGGTTTGCACTGATTTGGTCCCTCAGGGGCTTTGCAAATACGACATGGCACCTGAAAACCATTGCAGCAAAACTCTCCTTGTTCTCCTTCTCTTCTGAGACCTGCCGTGTGTTCAAACAGCAGTTTATTACCACATATGCCCAAAGGGTTAATAAACTTTCTAAATGCTTTTTTGAATACTTTGAGAGGTTCCGTTTTTAAAATGGGGCAATTTATGGGGTTTGCGATGTATGGGCCCCTCAAATCCACTTCACAACTGAACTTCTCCCTGTAAAAATAGCCTTTTAAAATTTTATTGAAAACGTGAGAAATTTCTGCTTAAGTTCTAAGCCTTGTAACGCCCTTGAAAAATAAAAGGATGTTCAAAAAACGATGCAAATCTAAAGTAGACATATGGGAAATGTTAATTAGCATTTATTTTTGTGTGGTATTACAATTTGTCTTACAAGCAGATACATTGAAATTTAGAAAAATGCTAATTTTTGCAATTTTTCGCAAAATTTTGGTGTTTTTCACAATAAAATACTGAATGTATCGACCAAATGTACCAATAACTTAAAGTACAATGTGTCACGATAAAACAATCTCAGAATCGCTTGGATAGGTAAAAGCATTCCAAAGTCATTACCACTTAAAGTGAAACATGTCAGATTTGAAAAAATGGGCTGCGTCCTGAACGTGCCAACTAGACCACGTCCCTAAGGGGTTAATAAAATCCCGTAGTATATATAGTCATATAGTGGTCAACTTTTAAAGATTACTTATTGTCTTTTTTTCCTGGGGAATTTACACTAGAATTCCTCCAAATTGGTTTTGTGTTTGTGGCTATAAGGCAGAACAGTTTTTACCCCAAGGATTGAACTGGTGTTTGCACAATGACTAAGTTATCAGCAGCTTTCTAGATTATGTCCCAAAATAAAATAGAAACAATATACAACGCGGACTCTATAAAATCTGCATTTTTGTTTAATAATGGGACTCTCGAAATTTTGTGGGAATATTAAATACTGAGCACAGCCATGAAGGGTAGCTTTGCAAGATAGGATAGCATAGACGTTATTTACAGTGGCCATAGTAAGAAGGAAGGTTTAACTCCAAAATTGGAAAATATACTTTTTGGAATATCAATTAGCACACTGGGTGGGGTGGAATATTTATTTGCTACAGATTTATTGTATAAATAAATTGATAGATATTAAAGTCTGCATTTGAATATGTTAAGGAAATTATTAGAAATTGGTTTTCTAGAATATACAGCACTATGGAGTTGTAGAGATAAAAGGAATTATATGAATTAAAAGCTTTTGTAAATTGGAGAATATATGGGATTACAAAAATAAATCCGATTATGAGTAATGAAGGTATGAAAAATGTTGACACACTTCAGAGAAAATCCAAAATTCTGAAGACAGTATGGTTTCAATTCCTACAGATAAAACAAGTTAGGGGAAAAGAAGGAGATAAATAAGGTGGTATACTAAAAAGAGTTTTTTTAGTTTATTGGTAAATACTTCGCAATAGAAAGGATTTATCGCACATGAAATATTATGATATGAGCACTTACAAACCAGATATTGAATTGCACTTTGAAATGGGCCAAAGATGCGGGAGAGTTACAACAATAGGTTTAGGAAATTCATTCAATATCTTTTAATAATGCACAAAAAGTGACAATTTTATTATGTACACAGATTATATTACACACCAGAATTGTTGGCTAAATGGTACCCCGATAGATTGTCTTAGAGTTTAAGATGTGGAAGTGATGAAGCGGACTTTATTCACATGGTCTGGAGATGGCCAAAGCTAATCTCTCTGTTAGTGCCATAAAAAGTAAATAGAGTGGTGGCCATGCATGCACACTACTACTCCATTCACACAGAGAACCCAGGGAAATGCATTCTCATGATCGTTAGGCGTCCCAGTGGTCAGACCCCCAGCGATCAGACATTTATCACCTATCCCATGGTGTAAATGAGATCAGCTCTAAGCCGTCCTTTTTCCAAGACAAACGAACCCGAAGTTTTCTAGCCTCTTATTACAAGAGAGACCTCCAATTCTATTTAATAATCTAGTTCCCGCCTTTGAACCCTCTCCAGAATCCTATTCTATGGGCAGGGTCCTGTCTCCTGTAGATTGTAAGATCGTATGGGGCAGAACATCTCTCCTGTAGATTATAAGCTCTTATGGAAAGGGTCCTCTCCCTAGTATATTGTAAGCCAATATGAGCAGGGATCTCTCTTGTAGATTAGAAGTGGCACTGTAAAGGATCTGCCAGGCACTACGTCTGTGGATACTCCCAGGATTAATCAGTCGACACCTGAGGCCAGACCTCTTAGACTGACACCGGCTCCCACCAATCAGGGTGGCAGGCTCAGGAGTGGGAGAGCCTATCGCGGCCTGGTCAGTCGGAGTTAGCTCCGCCCCCTGTCCACTTATACCTGCCGTTTTCTCTTCCTCATTGCTTGTTATTCTTCTTGGATTCCTGGCCCCACTGCTGCCTTGCTCCAGCCTGCTTCTGCCGTGCTTCTGCCTTGCTTCAGTTCCCGCTTATCCTGCTTCGCTCTGCCCCTGGCTTGCTTCCTGCTCCGTGCTCTGCGTTTGTATACTCCACTACATTCCGATCCTGACTGGCTCGTTCACGTCTCCGTTTCCTCACGGTGTTCCGTGGGCTACTGCCCCTTCCCTTGCTTGTGCCCTGTTTGTATCCCCTTGCACTTAGTCAGCGTAGGGACCACCGCCAAGTTGTACCCCGTCGCCTAGGGCGAGTCGTTGCAAGTAGGCACGGACAGGGCGGTGGGTAGATTAGGGCTCACTTGTTCCCTTCACCTCCTTCCTGCCATAACAGTCACGATCTAGGGGTATGTGGACCCACTAGGCCATAGCAGACCGGCAGCTGGCCAAACAATAGTCTATATGAAAGTCTATGCAAAGTCCAAGTACAAGAGTACCTGTAAGAGTCCAGACAGTAGTAGTGGCTTTGGTTTGGATGGAGCTTGACGTGACAGATGACGCCAGATGTGGTGGATGATACCAGACATGGCAGATGACACCAGACGTGGCAGATGATACACTCGACTCCAACTAAAGGCTTAGGCTCAGGGAACAAACACAGCAACAGAATACAGGATATAGGAAGCAGGCTACGGGAACACTGGGAGCAGGAAACAACTAAGGGACCGTTTGCAATACGAACAAGGGTAGACAACAACAATGCTCAGGCAAGAAATGGTAGAGCAGAGCCCTTTTTATAATCCAGGGTGATTTAGGGATTGGCCAGGGAAGACTAAACATGTGCGGGCGCTGTTCCTTTAAGGCCAGGACCGAGCATGCGCACCCTATAGCTAAGCGCAGAGAAGCCAGGATACCAGGGGTCTACGGTCGCAGCGGTGCAGGGACCTCTCTCCTGTAAAGTGTAAGCACTTAAGGGCATTGACCGCTCTCCTGTAGATTGTAAGTTCTTATGGGCAGGGACCTCTGTCCTGTAGAGTCTAAGCTCTTATGGGCAGGGATCTTCACCTGTAGATTGTAAGCTCTTATAGGCAGGTACCTCTCTTGCATATTGTAGGCTCCTATGAGCATGGACCTCTCTCTTGTGGAGTGTAAGTTTCCACGGGCAGGGACCTCTCTCCTGTAGATTGTAAGCTCTTATGGGTAGGGATATCTCTCCTGTAGAGTGTAAGCTCTTATAGGCAGGTACCTGTCTCTTGTAGATTGTAAGCTTCTATGGGCAGGGACATCTCTCCTGTAGATTGTAAGTTCCCAAGGGCAGGGACCTCTCTCTCCTTTAGATTGTAAGCTCTTATGGGCAAGGACCTATCTCCTGTAGAGTGTAAGTTCTTATGGGCAGATAAATCTCTCTTGTAGATTGTAAGCTCCTATGGGCAGGGACCTCTGTCCTGTAGAGTGTAAGCTCTTATGGGCAGATACCTCTCTCGGGTAGAGTGTAAGCTCCTATGGGCAGGGACCTCCGTCTGAGTGTGAGCTCTTATGGGCAGGGTCCTCTCTCCTGTAGAGTGTAAACTGTTATGGGCAGGGACCTCTATCCTGTAGAGTGTAAGCTCTATGTGCAGGGACCTCTCATGTAGAGTGTAAGCGCCTATGGGAAGGGACCTCTCTCCTGTAGAGTGTAAGCTCCTATGGGCAAGGACCACTGTCTAATAGAGTGTAAGCTCTTATGGGCAGATACCTCTCTCCTGTAGAGTGTAAGCACCTATGGGCAGGGACCACTGTCTTATAGAGTGTAAGCTATTATGGACAGATACCTCTCTCCTGTAGAGTGTAAGCTCTTATGGGCAGTGATCTCTCTCCTGTAGAGTCTAAGCTCCTATGGGCAGGGACCTCTCTCATGTAGAGTGTATGCTCTTTTGGGAAGTGATCTCTCTCCTGTATAGTGTAAGCTCCTATGGGCAGGGACCTCTCTTCTGTAGAGTGCAAGCTCCTATGGGCAGTGACCTCTCTCCTGTATAGTGTAAGTGTCTATGGGCAGGGACCTCCCTCCTGTAGAGTGTAAGCTCTTATGGGCAGTGATCTCTCTCCTGTAGAGTGTAAGCTCTTATGGGCAGTGATCTCTCTCCTGTAGAGTGTAAGCTCTTATGGGCAGGGTCCTCTCTCCTGTAGAGTGTGAGGTCTTATGGGTAGGGACCTCTCTCCTGTAGAGTGTAAGCTCCTATGGGCAGGGACCTCTCTCCAGGAGAGTGTAAGTTTCTATGGGCAGGGACCTCCCTCCTGTAGAGTGTAAGCTCCTATGGGCAGGGGCCTCTTTCCTGTAGAGTGTAAGCTCCTATGGGCAGGGCCCTCTCTCCTGTAGAGTGTAAGTTTCTATGGGCAGGGACCTCCCTCCTGTAGAGTGTAGGCTCTTATGGGCAGTGATCTCTCTCCTGTATAGTGTAAGCACCTATGGGCAGGGACCTCTTTCCTGTAGGGTGTAAGCTCCTATGGGCAGGGACCTCCATCTGAGTGTGAGCTCTTATGGGCAGGGACCTCTCTCCTGTAGAGTGTAAACTTTTATGGGCAGGGACCTCTCTCCTGTAGAGTGTAAACTTTTATGGGCAGGGACCTCTTTCCTGTAGGGTGTAAGCTCCTATGGGCAGGGACCTCCATCTGAGTGTGAGCTCTTATGGGCAGGGACCTCTCTCCTGTAGAGTGTAAACTGTTATGGGCAGGGATCTCTATCCTGTAGAGTGTAAGCTCTATGTGCAGGGACCTCTCCTGTAGAGTGTAAGCGCCTATGGACAGGGTTCTCTCTCCTGTATAGTGTAAGCACCTATGGGCAGGGACCTCTTTCCTGTAGGGTGTAAGCTCCTATGGGCAGGGACCTCCGTCTGAGTGTGAGCTCTTATGGGCAGGGACCTCTCTCCTGTAGAGTGTAAACTTTTATGGGCAGGGATCTCTATCCTGTAGAGTGTAAGCTCTCATGGGCAGGGACCTCTCCTGTAGAGTGTAAGCTCCTATGGGCAGGGACCTCTCTCATGTAGAGTGTATGCTCTTTTGGGAAGTGATCTCTCTCCTGAATAGTGTAAGCTCCTATGGGCAGGGACCTCTCTTCTGTAGAGTGCAAGCTCCTATGGGCAGTGACCTCTCTCCTGTATAGTGTAAGTGTCTATGGGCAGGGACCTCCCTCCTGTAGAGTGTAAGCTCTTATGGGCAGTGATCTCTCTCCTGTAGAGTGTAAGCTCTTATGGGCAGTGATCTCTCTCCTGTAGAGTGTAAGCTCTTATGGGCAGGGTCCTCTCTCCTGTAGAGTGTGAGGTCTTATGGGTAGGGACCTCTCTCCTGTAGAGTGTAAGCTCCTATGGGCAGGGACCTCTCTCCAGGAGAGTGTAAGTTTCTATGGGCAGGGACCTCCCTCCTGTAGAGTGTAAGCTCCTATGGGCAGGGGCCTCTTTCCTGTAGAGTGTAAGCTCCTATGGGCAGGGCCCTCTCTCCTGTAGAGTGTAAGTTTCTATGGGCAGGGACCTCCCTCCTGTAGAGTGTAGGCTCTTATGGGCAGTGATCTCTCTCCTGTATAGTGTAAGCACCTATGGGCAGGGACCTCTTTCCTGTAGGGTGTAAGCTCCTATGGGCAGGGACCTCCATCTGAGTGTGAGCTCTTATGGGCAGGGACCTCTCTCCTGTAGAGTGTAAACTTTTATGGGCAGGGACCTCTCTCCTGTAGAGTGTAAACTTTTATGGGCAGGGACCTCTTTCCTGTAGGGTGTAAGCTCCTATGGGCAGGGACCTCCATCTGAGTGTGAGCTCTTATGGGCAGGGACCTCTCTCCTGTAGAGTGTAAACTGTTATGGGCAGGGATCTCTATCCTGTAGAGTGTAAGCTCTATGTGCAGGGACCTCTCCTGTAGAGTGTAAGCGCCTATGGACAGGGTTCTCTCTCCTGTATAGTGTAAGCACCTATGGGCAGGGACCTCTTTCCTGTAGGGTGTAAGCTCCTATGGGCAGGGACCTCCGTCTGAGTGTGAGCTCTTATGGGCAGGGACCTCTCTCCTGTAGAGTGTAAACTTTTATGGGCAGGGATCTCTATCCTGTAGAGTGTAAGCTCTCATGGGCAGGGACCTCTCCTGTAGAGTGTAAGCTCCTATGGGCAGGGCCCTCTCTCCTGTAGAGTGTAAGTTTCTATGGGCAGGGATCTCCCTTCTTTTTTATCATTGTTTTCTGATTTTTTTTTTATTATTCATCATTTTACTTGTTTGTTGCTTCCTAATTGTAAAGCGCTGCATATGGTGCTATGTGAAAAAAGAAAATTTTTGTGTTTAACAAATGTTACTTTGGTATTTGACAAAAAGTTATCTTAAATGAGCCCAACACATATGCAATCTTTTATTTATTCCTCATTGTATGATCCTTCACACATTCAACGAGATTCATAGCAT
Source organism: Rhinoderma darwinii (assembly GCF_050947455.1). Taxonomy (NCBI): domain Eukaryota; kingdom Metazoa; phylum Chordata; class Amphibia; order Anura; family Rhinodermatidae; genus Rhinoderma; species Rhinoderma darwinii. Next base: position 405,094,107 of record NC_134689.1, read on the forward strand.
TCATAGATCAGCTGGTCAGTGGGGCCATATTTACTCCTTTTACCTGTTAATAATTTGCTTTTACCTGTTAAGAACTTTATTAGTTGCCTAATCAGGAATATTTCATAATTACCCTATCTTTGTAAAAGTTCTTTATGACACATACCTCTTGGAACCTGCAAATACCTTCCTTTACAGCTTCAGAGTTTATTGTTCCGCTCATCTCTTGGGTGTTCCTGTCAAAGATCATTTGGATATAGAGCATTACTCTTGCCAGTTCTTCCCATTCACTTTGGAAGCACTTGCTGTGCGCTTGACTACTGAAAGCCTATTTATTGATGTTGGACGGTATGAGAGAGAGAGATGAAGATAGACGGAAAAATAGTTCTATTTATTATAATTGGTGTCAGTCTTCTGGTGGCTGGTAAGTGATGAATATGATTTTTTATGTTTTTTTTAAGGTATTTGTATTACATTTTTGCCAGGTATTTACATAGTGCTTCATTCCCGCAGTGGCTGGGTTTCGTTTCCCATTCCTAGTTTCAATCAAAAACTGTGAAATTTTATTAAAATTATTTAAAAGTTCACAGACTTTTGAAAAACCAACATTGCAGTGTTAGCATCGGCCTCATAATAACAACTTCATACCTAAGCCATGTTACTTGAAATCCAGAAACTAAAATAACTTGGTCGGGGCTCCCTTACTCTTTTTGGCTATACATAACATGGCTGCCTAACATCGTGCCAAAAAGCAGTTGCGAGACACTTCACTCCAGCAGAGCACGCCCACCCCAGAGCCCCCTTCACCCTTTCCTGCAACCCAATATTTAAGATGTCCAGGTGTATCTCCCGCCAAAACAGTCCAGTTGCTCCTTCTTCTAATAGACAACGGCAAACCACCAGCTATCCAAATTCCAGACATAGAAAGCCATCTCTGTTAGTTTTTCCCCTCGATGCCACTCTTGTAAGCTCTTATGGGCAGACACCCCTCTCTTGTAGATTATAAGCTTCTATGGGCAGAGCTCTCTCTTCTTTTGTATTATTATTTGTATTCATTTTTATTATTTATTATTTTACTAATGTTTCGGAATATGTTAGCACTATATAGTGTATTATTATTACTGCTAACAAATTGGACCCGTGACATTTTTGAGTTCATCAAATAACTTCTTGTCAACTGCCAAATGAATTTAACTTGAGTGAGCCCAACACGTACGCAAACTTATGTTGACTTCTCATGTAGTTAAGAATATGCTCCACTTTCCCCTTCCCTTCTTGACTTTACAACCCACAGCTACCTAACATCCCGCTAAAATCCAGCCACGAGATACCACCATTCGCTGGCTGACCCTCTACCTGATGTTGAAACATCATAATAAGACATGAATACGCAGGGGTATAAAAAGTTACAGTGGAATCAAGTAGCAAAACTTGGAATGAGGCTCCACTTCCCAATGACTACGAGTAGTAGTATTCAGAGAAATGATGAGTTTACGATTTCCATGGTCCTCGTTCTGTTTGTTGGTTTTTTTCTCTCTTCTCTGGCTTTCCAGTGCTCTTTATTCCATTATCTACTGTCTCCAATTCTTCTGCACAACCTCCTTTAACACTGGTGGTGGCCTTCACAGTTGCTGGGCTTTATAGGAGCTGCTATGCCGTCTACCATGGTAGTTACGGACATGTAGCAACAGGTTGACCAGATGGGACAACCTATTAAGCAACAAGTCTTTTTATCCTATGGCAATAGCTATTAGGAAATGAATCACAGTCAGTGATATTGCACTTTTGCATCTGATGTTCATTCATATTTGCCAACACTCAGATGTAGATATTACTTTAAAGGGGAAATCCAACCAAAATTTTGCAGTCCTTGAGTGAGACGCATGTAATGACTACCCACCCCCCAGCATTCATGTGGTGTGTCTGCGGTTTTGCTGTATGGACATGCTGAGAAGCTGAGCCATTCTATGGTCTTCTCCCGATAGCTCGAGACTGTCAGTGGGAAGCAGCTGCTTGCCCTCAGAAGATCGTTTCTGCTGGTCCAAGGCCGGCTAAAGTTGCCCATTCAGCTCCGCTGCTCTCTGGCTTTTTGGTCTGTGACTGCATCAGAGGGACGCCGAGAGATCGCTTTATGGCTAGCGGTTGTGACTAGCCAAATCTGTATGCAGCAGCGGAAGAGTAGGGAGTGATCTACTGGAGATGTTGATTCCCTGTGTGGGCTTCAGCTCATTGAAATTGTTTGTGGACTCTGCAGAGACAACTTTCTACTGAGTTTGCCTCTTCTCCCTTATAATATTGAATGCCACCAAGGGAAAAATAAGTTCTAAACAGATCCCTTTCTGGCAGTGGCCCAGATTGGACCATCCTCTTATTTGGATTGTATATATCCTTCTTACATACTGTATAACTGTTAACTGGACTTTTGCGGTTTTCCAGAGTTTGGTGACTTTTAACTAAACTTTTAAAAAGACTTATGACATGTCATAGTGATGTCAGAAGATTTTGATCGGTGGGGGACCGAGTGCTGAGGACCCCACTAATCACTAAACCGAAGCGGCAGAAGTGCTTGGGTGAGCACTGTAACGCTTCGTTTCTGATCGACTTTCCACGGAAAGCCGAGCGAGCGGTGTACTGACCCGTAGACTTTCTATTGAGCTGGTACACCGCTCGCTTGTCTTTCCATGGGAAGCCGATGAGAAACGAAACGACACAGCGCTCATCCGATGACTTCTGCTTCTTCGAATTAGTGATTAGTGAGGGTCTCAGTGCTCGGACCCCCACCGATCAAATCTTCTCTATATGTCACTGTGACATGTCAAAAGTTTTTTTTTAAAGTTTAGTTACCCTTTAACCCCTTCATGCACCTTGACGTAACTGCACGTCAAGGTTAGCAGTTAGTTAGCGCACCTTGACGTGCAGTTACGTCTGAAGTTTAACATTTAAAGGCCCCTCGGCGCTACTCCGCAGCAGAGGTTAAGTGTGCAGGGTGTCTGCCCTTTTCTCGCACTTGCCGATCAGCGGCCCATCGCCGCTGATTTTGGCAATTAACCCCTTAGATGCGGCAACCGGTTGTGATCGTTGCATTTAGGGGGTTTGAAGCACATCGGCAGCCACCGCAATGCGATTTCAGGGGCTGCCGATGGTTGGCATGACAACCAGAAGCCAGACAATGGTCTCCGGGTCTGCCATGTAAGGAAGCCTATGAGGGCCAGCCTCCGTATCATCCTCATTGGCTTCCTATTACATCACTATCAGTATCAAACTGACAGTTGGAATACATTACACTACTTAGGTAGTGTAATGTATAATAGCAGCAATCGGAGCTGCAAGTCTTCAAGTCCCCAAGTGGGACAAAAAAAAAAGTTGAAAAAAAGTTAATAAAAAAATATTATAAAAGTGTAAAAAATAAAAGTTATAAGTTTCAAAAACGAAAAATTTTCTTTTATCTATAATACGTCTTTTATTATAGGAAAAAAATGAAAACGCTAAAAAAAAGTACACATATTTAGTATCACCGCGTTTGTAACAACCCAAACTATAAACCTATAATATTATTTCTTCCGCCCGGTTACCATCGAAAAACAAATAAGTAAAAACAATGCCAGAATCGCTATTTTTGTGGTCTAGACCCAGAAAAAATATAAAATAAAAAATTATCAAAAAGTAGCATTTACCCCAAAATAGTACCAATAAAAACTACAACCCATTCCGCAAAAAAAAGACCTTGCACAGCGTTTTTAACAGTAAAATAAAAAAAAATATGGCTGTCAGAATATGGTGACACAAAAAATAAACTATTTTATAAAAAAGTGATTTTATTTCGCAAACGCTGCAAAATATAAAACAAAACTCTATACACTGGCCACATATCTACGAAATATTATTTATTTACCCCATTATTATAGACTCTTATTATACCCTGATGTACTCCACCCTGCTTACATATACCCTGATGTACTCCGCACAGTTTACATATACCCTGATGTACTCCGCACAGCTTACATATACCCTGATGTACTCCGCACAGTTTACATATACGCTGATGTACTCCTCACAGATTACATATACCCTGATGTACTCCGCACAGCTTACATATACCCAGATGTACTCCACACAGCTTACATATACCCTGATGTACTCCTCACAGCTTACATATACCCTGATGTACTCCTCACAGCTTACATATACCCAGATGTACTCCACACAGCTTACATATACCCTGATGTACTCCTCACAGCTTACATATTCCCTGATGTACTCCGCCCAGCTTACATATACCCTGATGTACTCCGCACAGTTTACATATACCCTGATGTACTCCGCACAGCTTGCATATACCCAGATGTACTCCACACAGAGTACATATACCCTGATGTACTCCGCACAGTTTACATATATCCTGATGTACTCCGCACAGCTTACATATACCCTGATGTACTCAGCAAAGCTTACATATACCCTGATGTACTCCTCACAGCTTACATATACCCTGATGTACTCCGCACAGCTTACATATACCCTGATGTACTCCGCACAGCTTACATATACCCTGATGTACTCCTCACATAGTACATATACCCTGATGTACTCTGCACAGCTTACATATACCCTGATGTACTCCGCACAGCTTACATATACCCTGATGTACTCCTCACAGCTTACATATACCCTGATGTACTCCGCACAGCTTACATATACCCTGATGTACTCCGCACAGCTTACATATACCCTGATGTACTCCTCACATAGTACATATACCCTGATGTACTCTGCACAGCTTACATATACCCTGATGTACTCCGCACAGCTTACATATACCCTGATGTACTCCGCACAGCTTACATATACCCTGATGTACTCCTCACATAGTACATATACCCTGATGTACTCTGCACAGCTTACATATACCCTGATGTACTCCGCACAGCTTACATATACCCTGATGTACTCCGCACAGATTACACATACCCTGATGTACTCCGCACAGATTACATATACCCTGATGTACTCCGCACAGCTTGCATATACCCTGATGTACTCCGCACAGTATACACATACCCTGATGTACTCTGCACAGTTTACATATACCCTGATGTACTCCTCACAGCTTACATATACCCTGATGTACTCCTCACAGATTACATATATCCTGATGTACTCCGGACAGATTACATATACCCTGATGTACTCCGCACAGTTTACATATATCCTGATGTATTCCGCACAGCTTACATATACCCTGATGTACTCTGCACAGATTACATATACCCTGATGTACTCTGCACAGCTTACATATACCCTGATGTACTCCGCACAGCTTACATATACCCTGATGTACTCCGCTCAGCTTACATATACCCTGATGTACTCCTCACAGCTTACCTATACCCTGATGTACTCCGCACAGTTTACATATATCCTGATGTACTCCTCACAGCTTACATATACCCTGATGTACTCCTCACATATTACATACACCCTGATGTACTCCTCCCAGCTTACATATACCCTGATGTACTCCGCCCAGCTTACATATACCCTGATGTACTCCGCTCAGCTTACATATACCCTGATGTACTCCTCACAGCTTACATATACCCTGATGTACTCCTCACAGCTTACATATACCCTGATGTACTCCTCACAGCTTACATATACCCCGGTGTACTCCGCACAGCTTACATATAGCCTGATGTACTCCGCACAGCTTACATATACCCTGATGTACTCCGCACAGATTACATATACCCTGATGTACTCCTCACAGCTTACATATACCCTGATGTACTCCACACAGATTACACATACCCTGATGTAATCCTCACAGATTACATATATCCTGATGTACTCCGCATAGCTTGCATATACCCTGATGTACTCTGCACAGATTACATGTACCCTGATGTACTCCGCAGAGTTTACACATATCCTGATGTACTCTGCACAGTTTACATATACCCTGATGTACTCCTCACAGATTACATATATCCTGATGTACTCCGGACAGATTACATATACCCTGATGTACTCCGCACAGTTTACATATATCCTGATGTACTCCGCACAGCTTACATATACCCTGATGTACTCCGCCCAGCTTACATATACCCTGATGTACTCCACACAGCTTACATATACCCTGATGTACTCCTCACAGCTTACATATTCCCTGATGTACTCCGCACAGCTTACATATACCCTGATGTACTCCTCACAGCTTACATATACCCAGATTTACTCCACACAGCTTACATATACCCTGATGTACTCCTCACAGCTTACATATTCCCTGATGTACTCCGCACAGCTTACATATACCCTGATGTACTCCTCACAGCTTACATATACCCAGATGTACTCCACACAGAGTACATATACCCTGATGTACTCCGCACAGTTTACATATATCCTGATGTACTCCGCACAGCTTACATATACCCTGATGTACTCAGCAAAGCTTACATATACCCTGATGTACTCCTCACAGCTTACATATACCCTGATGTACTCCGCACAGCTTACATATACCCTGATGTACTCCTCACATAGTACATATACCCTGATGTACTCTGCACAGCTTACATATACCCTGATGTACTCCGCACAGCTTACATATACCCTGATGTACTCCTCACAGCTTACATATGCCCTGATGTACTCCTCACAGCTTACATATACCCTGATGTACTCCGCACAGCTTACATATACCCTGATGTACTCCTCACATAGTACATATACCCTGATGTACTCTGCACAGCTTACATATACCCTGATGTACTCCGCACAGCTTACATATACCCTGATGTACTCCTCACAGCTTACATATGCCCTGATGTACTCCTCACAGCTTACATATACCCTGATGTACTCCGCACAGCTTACATATACCCTGATGTACTCCTCACATAGTACATATACCCTGATGTACTCTGCACAGCTTACATATACCCTGATGTACTCCTCACAGCTTACATATTCCCTGATGTACTCCGCACAGCTTACATATACCCTGATGTACTCCTCACAGCTTACATATTCCCTGATGTACTCCGCACAGCTTACATATACCCTGATGTACTCCTCACAGCTTACATATACCCAGATGTACTCCACACAGAGTACATATACCCTGATGTACTCCGCACAGTTTACATATATCCTGATGTACTCCGCACAGCTTACATATACCCTGATGTACTCCTCACAGCTTACATATACCCTGATGTACTCCTCACAGCTTACATATACCCTGATGTACTCCGCACAGCTTACATATACCCTGATGTACTCCTCACATAGTACATATACCCAGATGTACTCCACACAGCTTACATATACCCTGATGTACTCCTCATAGCTTACATATTCCCTGATGTACTCCGCACAGCTTACATATACCCTGATGTACTCCTCACAGCTTACATATACCCAGATGTACTCCACACAGAGTACATATACCCTGATGTACTCCGCACAGTTTACATATATCCTGATGTACTCCGCACAGCTTACATATACCCTGATGTACTCAGCAAAGCTTACATATACCCTGATGTACTCCTCACAGCTTACATATACCCTGATGTACTCCGCACAGCTTACATATACCCTGATGTACTCCGCACAGCTTACATATACCCTGATGTACTCCTCACATAGTACATATACCCTGATGTACTCTGCACAGCTTACATATACCCTGATGTACTCCGCACAGATTACACATACCCTGATGTACTCCGCAGAGATTACATATACCCTGATGTACTCCGCACAGCTTGCATATACCCTGATGTACTCCGCACAGTATACACATACCCTGATGTACTCTGCACAGTTTACATATATCCTGATGTACTCCTCACAGCTTACATATACCCTGATGTACTCCTCACAGATTACATATATCCTGATGTACTCCGGACAGATTACATATACCCTGATGTACTCCGCACAGTTTACATATATCCTGATGTATTCCGCACAGCTTACATATACCCTGATGTACTCTGCACAGATTACATATACCCTGATGTACTCTGCACAGCTTACATATACCCTGATGTACTCCGCACAGCTTACATATACCCTGTTGTATTCCGCTCAGCTTACATATACCCTGATGTACTCCTCACAGCTTACCTATACCCTGATGTACTCCGCACAGTTTACATATATCCTGATGTACTCCTCACAGCTTACATATACCCTGATGTACTCCTCACAGCTTACATATACCCCGGTGTACTCCGCACAGCTTACATATAGCCTGATGTACTCCGCACAGCTTACATATACCCTGATGTACTCCGCACAGATTACATATACCCTGATGTACTCCTCACAGCTTACATATACCCTGATGTACGCCACACAGATTACACATACCCTGATGTAATCCTCACAGATTACATATATCCTGATGTACTCCGCATAGCTTGCATATACCCTGATGTACTCTGCACAGATTACATGTACCCTGATGTACTCCGCAGAGTTTACACATATCCTGATGTACTCTGCACAGTTTACATATACCCTGATGTACTCCGCACAGTTTACATATATCCTGATGTACTCCGCACAGCTTACATATACCCTGATGTACTCCGCCCAGCTTACATATACCCTGATGTACTCCACACAGCTTACATATACCCTGATGTACTCCTCACAGCTTACATATTCCCTGATGTACTCCGCACAGCTTACATATACCCTGATGTACTCCTCACAGCTTACATATACCCAGATGTACTCCACACAGCTTACATATACCCTGATGTACTCCTCACAGCTTACATATTCCCTGATGTACTCCGCACAGCTTACATATACCCTGATGTACTCCTCACAGCTTACATATACCCAGATGTACTCCACACAGAGTACATATACCCTGATGTACTCCGCACAGTTTACATATATCCTGATGTACTCCGCACAGCTTACATATACCCTGATGTACTCAGCAAAGCTTACATATACCCTGATGTACTCCTCACAGCTTACATATACCCTGATGTACTCCGCACAGCTTACATATACCCTGATGTACTCCTCACATAGTACATATACCCTGATGTACTCTGCACAGCTTACATATACCCTGATGTACTCCGCACAGCTTACATATACCCTGATGTACTCCTCACAGCTTACATATGCCCTGATGTACTCCTCACAGCTTACATATACCCTGATGTACTCCGCACAGCTTACATATACCCTGATGTACTCCTCACATAGTACATATACCCTGATGTACTCTGCACAGCTTACATATACCCTGATGTACTCCGCACAGCTTACATATACCCTGATGTACTCCTCACAGCTTACATATGCCCTGATGTACTCCTCACAGCTTACATATACCCTGATGTACTCCGCACAGCTTACATATACCCTGATGTACTCCTCACATAGTACATATACCCTGATGTACTCTGCACAGCTTACATATACCCTGATGTACTCCTCACAGCTTACATATTCCCTGATGTACTCCGCACAGCTTACATATACCCTGATGTACTCCTCACAGCTTACATATATCCAGATGTACTCCACACAGCTTACATATACCCTGATGTACTCCTCACAGCTTACATATTCCCTGATGTACTCCGCACAGCTTACATATACCCTGATGTACTCCTCACAGCTTACATATACCCAGATGTACTCCACACAGAGTACATATACCCTGATGTACTCCGCACAGTTTACATATATCCTGATGTACTCCGCACAGCTTACATATACCCTGATGTACTCCTCACAGCTTACATATACCCTGATGTACTCCTCACAGCTTACATATACCCTGATGTACTCCGCACAGCTTACATATACCCTGATGTACTCCTCACATAGTACATATACCCAGATGTACTCCACACAGCTTACATATACCCTGATGTACTCCTCATAGCTTACATATTCCCTGATGTACTCCGCACAGCTTACATATACCCTGATGTACTCCTCACAGCTTACATATACCCAGATGTACTCCACACAGAGTACATATACCCTGATGTACTCCGCACAGTTTACATATATCCTGATGTACTCCGCACAGCTTACATATACCCTGATGTACTCCTCACAGCTTACATATACCCTGATGTACTCCTCACAGCTTACATATACCCTGATGTACTCCGCACAGCTTACATATACCCTGATGTACTCCTCACATAGTACATATACCCTGATGTACTCTGCACAGCTTACATATACCCTGATGTACTCCGCACAGCTTACATATACCCTGATGTACTCCTCACAGCTTACATATGCCCTGATGTACTCCTCACATCTTACATACAGTGGAGGAAATAAGTATTTGATCCCTTGCTGATTTTGTAAGTTTGCCCACTGTCAAAGACATGAACAGTCTATAATTTTTCGGAAAGGTTAATTTTACCAGTGAGAGATAGATTATATAAAAAAATAAAAATAAAATCACATTGTCAAAATGATATATATTTATTTGCATTGTGCACAGAGAAATAAGTATTTGATCCCCTACCAACCATTAAGAGTTCAGCCTCCTCCAGACCAGTTACACGCTCCAAATCAACTTGGTGCCTGCATTAACCCCTTAACGCTCCAGGACATACTATTATGTCATGGTAAGTGCATCGTTCGCGCTCCATGACATAATAGTATGTCATGGAGTAAACACGGCGCCGTTCGCGCGGGGCGCGTGCATGAGCTGTGATAGCTGCTGTTTCCGACAGCAGACTATCACTGCTCAATGTGCCGGGACCGATCGCAGTGGTCCCCGCAGATTTAACCCCTCAGAAGCCGCGTTCAATAGCGATCGCGGCTTCTTAGGGGTTAATCCGCCATCGCCGGCCTGCTACACGATAGCGGCCGGCGATGGTGACTATGGCAACCGGACACCAAAAAATGGCGTCCGGCTATGCCATAGACGGAAGCCTAGTGGGTTCTGACAACGTCAGGACCCACTATGCTTGCTGTCAGTGAGTAGCTGACAGTTCTAATACACTGCACTACGCATGTAGTGCAGTGTATTAGAATAGCGATCAGGACCTCCTGCCCTCAAGTCCCCTAATGGGACAAAGTAAAAAAGTAAAAAAAAAGTTAAAAAAAGTTGTGTAAAAATAAGAAAATAAAAGTTTTAAAAGTATTAAAAGTAAAAGTCCCCCTTTTTCCCTTGTCAGTCTTTATTATTAAAATAAATAAATAAATAAACAAATAAACTATACATAATTGGTATTGCCACGTCCGGAACGGCCTGAACTACAAAATTATTTCGTTATTTATCCCGCGCGGTGAACGCCGTAAAAAAAATAAATAATAAACCGTACCAGAATCACAATTGTTTGGTCACTTCACCTCCCAAAAAATCGAATAAAAAGAGATCAAAAAGTCGCATGTACCGAAAAATGGTACTGATGGAAACTACAGTTCGTTACGCAAAAAATAAGTCCTCGCACGGCTTTTTTGAAGGAAAAATAAAAACGTTCTGGCTCTTAGAATAAGGCAACACAAAAAGTGAATGATTGTTTACAAAACGTATTTTATTGTGCAAACGCCATAAGACATAAAAAAAACTATAAACATCTGGTATCGCCGTAATCGTATCGCCCCGCAGAATAAAGTGAATATGTCATTTATAGCGCACAGTGAACGCTGTGAAAAAAATAGAACAAAAAAACAATAGTAGAATTGCGGTTTTTTAGTCACCACGCCACATAAAAATAGAATAAAGACTGATCAAAAAGTCGCATGCATGACATGAAAACTACAATGGATTCCTCAAGGGGTCTAGTTTCCAAATTGGCGTCACTTTTGGGGGTTTTCCACTGTTTTGGCACCACAAGACCTCTTCAAACCGGACATGGTGCCTAATAAAAAAGAGGGCTCAAAATCCACTAGGTGTTCTTTTGCTTCGGAGGCCGGCGCTTCAGTCCATTACCGCACTAGGACCACGTGTGGGATATTTCTCAAAACTGCAGAATCTGGGCAATAAGTATTAAGTTGCGTTTCTCTGATAAATCCTTTTGTGTTATAAAAAAAATGGTATAAAGAGGATTTTCTGACAAAAAAAAAAAGAGTAAATGTCACCTCTACTTTGCTCTAAATTTCTGTGAAACACCTAAAGGGTTCATAAACTTTCTAAATGCTGTTGTGAATACTTTGAGGGGTCTAGTTTCTAAAATGGGGTGTTTGATAGGGGTTTCTAATATATGGGCCCCTCAAAGCAACTTCAGAACTGAACTGGAACCTAAAAAAATAAATAAATGAGGCAATACTTCGCTTCTCACATTATACTGATAATGAGCCGTGCCCACCCCGAGATGACCCCATTTTGACCGTTTGTATAAACGGAGACCCCTATTAGACCGTTTCAGTGCCCGGTTTTCCCAAGCATACACCCCCGAGAAGTGTATTTCTATTGATGAGTCCCTGGTACATTTTAAAGCGAGGGTTCAATTCCGCGAGTACCTGCCGGGTAAGAGGGCAAGGTATGGCGTGAAGATGTATAAGCTGCGAGAGTGCATCAGGGTATACCTACAGGTTTAGGATATATGAAGGAAAGGCCACCCCCAAACCAGACTGCATCCTGGACTACAATAGGTACATGGGAGGGAAGGACTTGTCAAATCATGTCCTGAAGCCCTACAGCGCCATGCGGTGTGGTATAAGAAGCTGGCCGTGCACATCATACAGATGGCTTTGTACAATGCGTACGTGCTACGTCGATGTGCAGGCCAGAGGGGGACTTTCCTGGAATTTCAAGATCTAATCTTTAGGGACCAGGAAGGGGGGGCACCCAGTACTTCTGGAAGCGAGGCCACACGCATCGTACCAGGGCAACACTTTCCAAGAGAAGTTCCCCAAACCGGTGGAAAGGGAAAGAGTCAAAAGAGGTGCAGAGTCTGCTATAAGAGGGGGATAAGGAAGAACACAATATACCAATGTGACACGTGTCCCGAAAAACCAGGGCTCTGTATAAAAGATTGTTTTAAAATGTATCATACATCCCTTGATTTTTAATTTACCCTGATGCACTCCGCACAGCTTACCCCCCTCATCTTTCCCTTCTGAGCCCTGCTGTGTGCCCAGGCAGCTGATAACAGCCACATGTAGGGTATTGCCGTACCCAGGAGAACCCACATTACAATTTAAGGGGTGTATATCTCCGGTGGCGCATGCTGGGTACACTATATCGGACACTGACATGCCATATATATATATATAAAATTGCAAATCTCACTCTGCACCATCTGCTGCGCATTATCTTTTACACAGTACCTGTGGGGTCAAAATGCTCACTACACCTCTAGATGAATGTCTTAAGGGGTGTAGTTTTTAAAATGGGGTCACTTCTCGGGGGTTTCAACTCTACTGGTACCTCAGGGGCTTCTGCATACATGACTTCGCACTAGAAAATCCCCAGTAGGCCAAATGGTGGTCCTTTCCTTCTGAGCCCTCCCATGGGCCCAAACGGCAGTTTATCACCACAAATGGGGTATTGCCGCACTAAGGACAAATTGGGCAACAAAATGGGGTATGTTGTTCCTTGTGAAAATAAGAAATTTTGATCAAAAATGACATCTTATTGGAAAAAATATCATTTTTTTCATTTCACAGCCCAATTCAAATAGGTGCTGTGAAAAAACTGTGCGGTCAAAATTATAACAAAAACCATAAATGAATTCCTTGAGGGGTGTAGTTTCCAAAATGCGGTCACTTCTGGTGGGTTTCCATTGCTTTGATACCTCTGGGGCTCTGTAAATGCGACATGGCACCCGAAAACCAATCCAGCAAAATCTGGACTCCAACAAACATATAGCGCTCCTTTCCTTCTGAGCCCTCCCATGGGCCCAAACGGCAGTTTATCACCACAAATGGGGTATTGCCGCACTAAGGACAAATTGGGCAACAAAATGGGGTATGTTGTTCCCTGTGAAAATAAGAAATTTTGATCAAAAATTACATCTTATTGGAAAAAATATCTTTTTTTTCATTTCACAGCCCAATTCAAATAGGTGCTGTGAAAAAACTGTGCGGTCAAAATGATAACAAAAACCATAAATGAATTCCTTGAGGGGTGTAGTTTCCAAAATGGGGTCACTTCTGGTGGGTTTCCATTGCTTTGATACCTCTGGGGCTCTGCAAATGCGACATGGCACCCGAAAACCAATCCAGCAAAATCTGGACTCCAACAAACACATAGCGCTCCTTTCCTTCTGAGCCCTCCCATGGGCCCAAACGGCAGTTTATCACCACAAATGGGGTATTGCCGCACTAAGGACAAATTGGGCAACAAAATGGGGTATGTTGTTCCCTGTGAAAATAAGAAATTTTGATCAAAAATTACATCTTATTGGAAAAAATATCATTTTTTTCATTTCACAGCCCAATTCAAATAGGTGCTGTGAAAAAACTGTGCGGTCAAAATGATAACAAAAACCATAAATGAATTCCTTGAGGGGTGTAATTTCCAAAATGGGGTCACTTCTGGTGGGTTTCCATTGTTTTGATACCTCAACACCTCTTCAAACCTGGCATGCTGCCTAAAATATATTCTAATAAAAAAGAGGCCTTAAAATGCACTAGGTGCTTCTTTGCTTCTGGGGCTTGTGTTTTAGTCCACGAGCGCAGTAGGGCCACATGTGGGACATTTATAAAAACTGCAGAATTTGGACAATACATATTTAGTAGTATTTCTCTGGTAAAACCTTCTGTGTTACAGAAAAAAAATTAATAAATTTGAAATTCAGCAGAAAAAATGAAATTTGCAAATTTCATTTCCACTTTGCTTTAATTCCTGTGAAATGCCTGAAGGGTTAAAAAACTTTCTATATGCTGTTTTGAATACTTTAAGGGGTCTAGTTTTTAAAATGGGGTGTTTTATGGGGGTTTCTAATGCATAGGCCCCTCAAATCCACTTCAGAACTGAACCGGTACCTTAAAAAAAAGGCTTTTGAAATTTTCTTAAGAATATGAGAAATTGCTGTTTATGTTCTAAGCCTTGCAACGTCCAAGAAAAATAAAATAATGTTCAAAAAACGATGCCAATCTTAAGTAGACTTATGGGAAATGTGAACTAGTAACTATTTTGGGTGGTATAACCGTCTGTTTTTCAAGCAGATGCATTTAAATTCTGAAAAATGCTATTTTTTGTAAATTTTCTCTAAATTTTGCAATTTTTCACAAATAAAGACTGAATATATCGACCAAATTTTACCACGAACATGAAGCCCAAAGTGTCACGAGAAAACAATCTCAGAATCGCTTGGATAGGTTTAAGCATTCTGACGTTATTACCACATAAAGTGAAATATGTCAGATTTGAAAAATGGGCTCTGAGCCTTAAGGCCCAAACTAGGCTGCGTCCTTAAGGGGTTAAAGACAGCTGTCTTAAATGGTCACCTGTATAAAAGACTTCTGTCCACAGACTCAATTCATCAGTCTGACTCTAACCTCTACAACATGGGCAAGACCAAAGAGCTTTCTAAGGATGTCAGGGACAAGATCATAGACCTGCACAAGGCTGGAATGGGCTACAAAACCATAAGTAAGACGCTGGGTGAGAAGGAGACAACTGTTGGTGCAATAGTAAGAAAATGGAAGACATACAAAATGACTGTCAATCGACATCGATCTGGGGCTCCATGCAAAATCTCACCTCGTGGGGTATCCTTGATCCTGAGGAAGGTGAGAGCTCAGCCGAAAACTACACGGGGGGAACTTGTTAATGATCTCAAGGCAGCTGGGACCACAGTCACGAAGAAAACCATTGGTAACACATTACGCCGTAATGGATTCAAATCCTGCAGTGCCCGCAAGGTCCCCCTGCTCAAGAAGGCACATGTACAGGCCCGTCTGAAGTTTGCAAATGAACATCTGGATGATTCTGAGAGTGATTGGGAGAAGGTCAAAATAGAGATTTTGCTGATACCCTCACTTATTTATATATACAAAGTGAGTTTTTGGGGAACTACAACGGTGTATACCACCAATTAATGTTATTTATTATATTTTAGGAATAGGGAAAAGAGGAAAAGAGTTGTAGTTCCTATTAGAAATGGAAAAAAATATTTAAATTTTATTAGTATATTTGGGTTAAAATAATTCTAAAATAATTCTATATATTTCTCAATGTAGGTCAAAATTTATTTAGCAGTGCAGAGGACCCCTTGTCCTGCACTTCAAGACCAAAATTTGTCTTATGTATGCTAATATAATACAACAATAAAGTTGGACTATTACTTGCTGAGGTAAGTATAAATCTGCTCACATAGGCATATTATATGCACTGTGTGAATCAGTATTAGCTGTCAATCACTAAACATTGTATCAGTTTTGTGTGTACTGGTATTTGCAATGTTTTCTGTTATTAAATAGACATTGTATCTAATTCTTGTGCTGTGCACTAAGTGAATTGCCAAAGGCTTACAATGTATTAGATATTATCCTTTAGTAACTAGACACTGTATCTGTTCCTTTCGTGCTTTACACTGAGTGTGTTAATTTAAGTTTGCTAGTCTAGAGACTTTATCAATTGATTGACAGACACTATATCTGATTCTTTGCAACGATCTTGTACCTATAAGCCTGCTATTTCATATAAGTTGTCAGTTATTTTATGTCTATCTAACGATTTTAATTCCTACAGCAGTCCATATTGTGTTGTTACACCACGCTGGTTGCATCTGTCAAAAGTAGTGACAGTGCGGTAATTTATGTGAATGAGCTCTATAGAGATTATTTTGATTGTAATGTGCTCACAGATAGTGCTCTCCTAAAGTTTGTAAGAGGCTGTTCACTATGTACAGGCCCGTCTGAAGTTTGCAAATGAACATCTGGATGATTCTGAGAGTGATTGGGAGAAGGTGATGTGGTCAGATGAGACTAAAATTGAGCTCTTTGGCATTAACTCAACTCGCCGTGTTTGGAGGAAGAGAAATGCTGTCTATGACCCAAAGAACACCGTCCCCACTGTCAAGCATGGAGGTGGAAACATTATGTTTTGGGGGTGTTTCTCTGCTAAGGGCACAGGACTACTTCACCGCATCAATGGGAGAATGGATGGAGCCATGTACCGTCAAATCCTGAGTGACAACCTCCTTGCCTCCACCAGGACATTAAAAATGGCTCGTGACTGGGTCTTCCAGCACGACAATGACCCGAAACATACAGCCAAGGCAACAAAGGAGTGGCTCAAAAAGAAGCACATTAAGGTCATGCAGTGGCCTAGCCAGTCTCCAGACCTTAATCCTATCGAAAACTTAAGGATGGAGCTGAAGATCCGCGTTGCCAAGCGACAGCCTCGAAATCTTAATGATTTACAGATGATTTGCAAAGAGGAGTGGGCCAAAATTCCATCTAACATTTGTGCAAACCTCATCATCAACTACAAAAAATGTCTGACTGCTATGCTTGCCAACAAGGGTTTTGCCACCAAGTATTAAGTCTTGTTTGCCAAAGGGATCAAATACTTATTTCTCTGTGCACAATGCAAATAAATATATATAATTTTGACAATGTGATTTTCTGTTTTTTTTAAATATAATCTACTTATTTCCTTCACTGTATGCCCTGATGTACTCCTCACATATTACATATACCCTGATGTACTCAGCAAAGCTTACATATACCTGATGTACTCCTCACAGCTTACATATACCCTGATGTATTCCTCACAGCTTACATATACCCTGATGTACTCTGCACAGCTTACATATACCCTGATGTACTCCTCACAGCTTACATATACCCTGATGTACTCCGCACAGATTACACATACCCTGATGTACTCTGCACAGCTTACATATACCCTGATGTACTCCTCACAGATTACATATATCCTGATGTACTCCAGACAGATTA
Source organism: Rhinoderma darwinii (assembly GCF_050947455.1). NCBI lineage: Eukaryota > Metazoa > Chordata > Amphibia > Anura > Rhinodermatidae > Rhinoderma > Rhinoderma darwinii. Next base: position 405,111,966 of record NC_134689.1, read on the forward strand.
CATATACCCTGATGTACTCCGCACGGTTTACATATATCCTGATGTACTCTGCACAGCTTACATATACCCTGATGTAATCAGCAAAGCTTACATATACCCTGATGTACTCCTCACAGCTTACATATACCCTGATGTACTCTGCACAGCTTACATATACCCTGATGTACTCCTCACAGATTACATATATCCTGATGTACTCCAGACAGATTACATATACTCTGATGTACTCCGCACGGTTTACATATATCCTGATGTACTCTGCACAGCTTACATATACCCTGATGTAATCAGCAAAGCTTACATATACCCTGATGTACTCCTCAAAGCTTACATATACCCTGATGTACTCCGCACAGCTTACATATACCCAGATGTACTCCACACAGAGTACATATACCCTGATGTACTCCGCACAGCTTACATATACCCTGATGTAATCCACACAGAGTACATATACCCTGATGTACTCCGCCCAGCTTACATATACCCTGATGTACTCAGCACAGCTGACATATACCCTGATGTACTCCTCACAGCTTACATATGCCCTGATGTAATCCACACAGAGTACATATACCCTGATGTACTCCGCCCAGCTTACATATACCCTGATGTACTCAGCACAGCTGACATATACCCTGATGTACTCCTCACAGCTTACATATGCCCTGATGTACTCCTCACATATTACATATACCCTGATGTAATCAGCAAAGCTTACATATACCCTGATGTACTCCTCACAGCTTACATATACCCTGATGTACTCCGCACAGCTTACATATACCCTGATGTACTCCTCACAGCTTACATATACCCAGATGTACTCCACACAGAGTACATATACCCTGATGTACTCCGCACAGCTTACATATACCCTGATGTAATCCACACAGAGTACATATACCCTGATGTACTCCGCCCAGCTTACATATACCCTGATGTACTCAGCACAGCTGACATATACCCTGATGTACTCCTCACAGCTTACATATGCCCTGATGTACTCCTCACATATTACATGTACCCTGATGTATTCAGCAAAGCTTACATATACCCTGATGTATTCAGCAAAGCTTACATATACTCTGTTGTACTCCTCACAGCTTACATATACCCAGATGTACTCCTCACAGATTACATATACCCAGATGTACTCCACACAGATTACATATACCCTGATGTACTCCGCACAGCTTACATATAAGCTGATGTACTCCTCACAGATTACATATACCCAGATGTACTCCACACAGATTACATATACCCAGATGTACTCCGCACAGCTTGCATATACCCTTATGTACTCAGCACAGCTTACATATACCCAGATGTACTCGACACAGAGTACATATACCCTGATGTACTCCACACAGCTTACATATACCCTGATGTACTCCTCACAGCTTACATATACCCAGATGTACTTCACACAGAGTACATATACCCTGATGTACTCCTCACAGCTTACATATACCCAGATGTACTCCACACAGAGTACATATACCCTGATGTACTCCGCACAGATTACATATACCCTGATGTACTCCGCACAGCTTACATATACCCTGATGTACTCCGCACAGCTTACATATACCCTGATGTACTCACAGCTTACATATACCCTGATGTACTCACAGCTTACATTTACCCTGATGTACTCCGCACAGCTTACATATACCCTGATGTAATCCACACAGCTTACATATACCCTGATGTACTCCTCACAGCTTACATATACCCTGATGTACTCCGCACAGATTACATATACCCTGATGTACGCCACACAGATTACACATACCCTGATGTAATCCTCACAGATTACATATATCCTGATGTACTCCGCATAGCTTGCATATACCCTGATGTACTCTGCACAGATTACATGTACCCTGATGTACTCCGCAGAGTTTACACATATCCTGATGTACTCTGCACAGTTTACATATACCCTGATGTACTCCGCACAGTTTACATATATCCTGATGTACTCCGCACAGCTTACATATACCCTGATGTACTCCGCCCAGCTTACATATACCCTGATGTACTCCACACAGCTTACATATACCCTGATGTACTCCTCACAGCTTACATATTCCCTGATGTACTCCGCACAGCTTACATATACCCTGATGTACTCCTCACAGCTTACATATACCCAGATGTACTCCACACAGCTTACATATACCCTGATGTACTCCTCACAGCTTACATATTCCCTGATGTACTCCGCACAGCTTACATATACCCTGATGTACTCCTCACAGCTTACATATACCCAGATGTACTCCACACAGAGTACATATACCCTGATGTACTCCGCACAGTTTACATATATCCTGATGTACTCCGCACAGCTTACATATACCCTGATGTACTCAGCAAAGCTTACATATACCCTGATGTACTCCTCACAGCTTACATATACCCTGATGTACTCCGCACAGCTTACATATACCCTGATGTACTCCTCACATAGTACATATACCCTGATGTACTCTGCACAGCTTACATATACCCTGATGTACTCCGCACAGCTTACATATACCCTGATGTACTCCTCACAGCTTACATATGCCCTGATGTACTCCTCACAGCTTACATATACCCTGATGTACTCCGCACAGCTTACATATACCCTGATGTACTCCTCACATAGTACATATACCCTGATGTACTCTGCACAGCTTACATATACCCTGATGTACTCCGCACAGCTTACATATACCCTGATGTACTCCTCACAGCTTACATATGCCCTGATGTACTCCTCACAGCTTACATATACCCTGATGTACTCCGCACAGCTTACATATACCCTGATGTACTCCTCACATAGTACATATACCCTGATGTACTCTGCACAGCTTACATATACCCTGATGTACTCCTCACAGCTTACATATTCCCTGATGTACTCCGCACAGCTTACATATACCCTGATGTACTCCTCACAGCTTACATATATCCAGATGTACTCCACACAGCTTACATATACCCTGATGTACTCCTCACAGCTTACATATTCCCTGATGTACTCCGCACAGCTTACATATACCCTGATGTACTCCTCACAGCTTACATATACCCAGATGTACTCCACACAGAGTACATATACCCTGATGTACTCCGCACAGTTTACATATATCCTGATGTACTCCGCACAGCTTACATATACCCTGATGTACTCCTCACAGCTTACATATACCCTGATGTACTCCTCACAGCTTACATATACCCTGATGTACTCCGCACAGCTTACATATACCCTGATGTACTCCTCACATAGTACATATACCCAGATGTACTCCACACAGCTTACATATACCCTGATGTACTCCTCATAGCTTACATATTCCCTGATGTACTCCGCACAGCTTACATATACCCTGATGTACTCCTCACAGCTTACATATACCCAGATGTACTCCACACAGAGTACATATACCCTGATGTACTCCGCACAGTTTACATATATCCTGATGTACTCCGCACAGCTTACATATACCCTGATGTACTCCTCACAGCTTACATATACCCTGATGTACTCCTCACAGCTTACATATACCCTGATGTACTCCGCACAGCTTACATATACCCTGATGTACTCCTCACATAGTACATATACCCTGATGTACTCTGCACAGCTTACATATACCCTGATGTACTCCGCACAGCTTACATATACCCTGATGTACTCCTCACAGCTTACATATGCCCTGATGTACTCCTCACATCTTACATACAGTGGAGGAAATAAGTATTTGATCCCTTGCTGATTTTGTAAGTTTGCCCACTGTCAAAGACATGAACAGTCTATAATTTTTCGGAAAGGTTAATTTTACCAGTGAGAGATAGATTATATAAAAAAATAAAAATAAAATCACATTGTCAAAATGATATATATTTATTTGCATTGTGCACAGAGAAATAAGTATTTGATCCCCTACCAACCATTAAGAGTTCAGCCTCCTCCAGACCAGTTACACGCTCCAAATCAACTTGGTGCCTGCATTAAAGACAGCTGTCTTAAATGGTCACCTGTATAAAAGACTTCTGTCCACAGACTCAATTCATCAGTCTGACTCTAACCTCTACAACATGGGCAAGACCAAAGAGCTTTCTAAGGATGTCAGGGACAAGATCATAGACCTGCACAAGGCTGGAATGGGCTACAAAACCATAAGTAAGACGCTGGGTGAGAAGGAGACAACTGTTGGTGCAATAGTAAGAAAATGGAAGACATACAAAATGACTGTCAATCGACATCGATCTGGGGCTCCATGCAAAATCTCACCTCGTGGGGTATCCTTGATCCTGAGGAAGGTGAGAGCTCAGCCGAAAACTACACGGGGGGAACTTGTTAATGATCTCAAGGCAGCTGGGACCACAGTCACGAAGAAAACCATTGGTAACACATTACGCCGTAATGGATTCAAATCCTGCAGTGCCCGCAAGGTCCCCCTGCTCAAGAAGGCACATGTACAGGCCCGTCTGAAGTTTGCAAATGAACATCTGGATGATTCTGAGAGTGATTGGGAGAAGGTCAAAATAGAGATTTTGCTGATACCCTCACTTATTTATATATACAAAGTGAGTTTTTGGGGAACTACAACGGTGTATACCACCAATTAATGTTATTTATTATATTTTAGGAATAGGGAAAAGAGGAAAAGAGTTGTAGTTCCTATTAGAAATGGAAAAAAATATTTAAATTTTATTAGTATATTTGGGTTAAAATAATTCTAAAATAATTCTATATATTTCTCAATGTAGGTCAAAATTTATTTAGCAGTGCAGAGGACCCCTTGTCCTGCACTTCAAGACCAAAATTTGTCTTATGTATGCTAATATAATACAACAATAAAGTTGGACTATTACTTGCTGAGGTAAGTATAAATCTGCTCACATAGGCATATTATATGCACTGTGTGAATCAGTATTAGCTGTCAATCACTAAACATTGTATCAGTTTTGTGTGTACTGGTATTTGCAATGTTTTCTGTTATTAAATAGACATTGTATCTAATTCTTGTGCTGTGCACTAAGTGAATTGCCAAAGGCTTACAATGTATTAGATATTATCCTTTAGTAACTAGACACTGTATCTGTTCCTTTCGTGCTTTACACTGAGTGTGTTAATTTAAGTTTGCTAGTCTAGAGACTTTATCAATTGATTGACAGACACTATATCTGATTCTTTGCAACGATCTTGTACCTATAAGCCTGCTATTTCATATAAGTTGTCAGTTATTTTATGTCTATCTAACGATTTTAATTCCTACAGCAGTCCATATTGTGTTGTTACACCACGCTGGTTGCATCTGTCAAAAGTAGTGACAGTGCGGTAATTTATGTGAATGAGCTCTATAGAGATTATTTTGATTGTAATGTGCTCACAGATAGTGCTCTCCTAAAGTTTGTAAGAGGCTGTTCACTATGTACAGGCCCGTCTGAAGTTTGCAAATGAACATCTGGATGATTCTGAGAGTGATTGGGAGAAGGTGATGTGGTCAGATGAGACTAAAATTGAGCTCTTTGGCATTAACTCAACTCGCCGTGTTTGGAGGAAGAGAAATGCTGTCTATGACCCAAAGAACACCGTCCCCACTGTCAAGCATGGAGGTGGAAACATTATGTTTTGGGGGTGTTTCTCTGCTAAGGGCACAGGACTACTTCACCGCATCAATGGGAGAATGGATGGAGCCATGTACCGTCAAATCCTGAGTGACAACCTCCTTGCCTCCACCAGGACATTAAAAATGGCTCGTGACTGGGTCTTCCAGCACGACAATGACCCGAAACATACAGCCAAGGCAACAAAGGAGTGGCTCAAAAAGAAGCACATTAAGGTCATGCAGTGGCCTAGCCAGTCTCCAGACCTTAATCCTATCGAAAACTTAAGGATGGAGCTGAAGATCCGCGTTGCCAAGCGACAGCCTCGAAATCTTAATGATTTACAGATGATTTGCAAAGAGGAGTGGGCCAAAATTCCATCTAACATTTGTGCAAACCTCATCATCAACTACAAAAAATGTCTGACTGCTATGCTTGCCAACAAGGGTTTTGCCACCAAGTATTAAGTCTTGTTTGCCAAAGGGATCAAATACTTATTTCTCTGTGCACAATGCAAATAAATATATATAATTTTGACAATGTGATTTTCTGTTTTTTTTTAAATATAATCTACTTATTTCCTTCACTGTATGCCCTGATGTACTCCTCACATATTACATATACCCTGATGTACTCAGCAAAGCTTACATATACCTGATGTACTCCTCACAGCTTACATATACCCTGATGTATTCCTCACAGCTTACATATACCCTGATGTACTCTGCACAGCTTACATATACCCTGATGTACTCCTCACAGCTTACATATACCCTGATGTACTCCGCACAGATTACACATACCCTGATGTACTCTGCACAGCTTACATATACCCTGATGTACTCCTCACAGATTACATATATCCTGATGTACTCCAGACAGATTACATATACCCTGATGTACTCCGCACGGTTTACATATATCCTGATGTACTCTGCACAGCTTACATATACCCTGATGTAATCAGCAAAGCTTACATATACCCTGATGTACTCCTCACAGCTTACATATACCCTGATGTACTCTGCACAGCTTACATATACCCTGATGTACTCCTCACAGATTACATATATCCTGATGTACTCCAGACAGATTACATATACTCTGATGTACTCCGCACGGTTTACATATATCCTGATGTACTCTGCACAGCTTACATATACCCTGATGTAATCAGCAAAGCTTACATATACCCTGATGTACTCCTCAAAGCTTACATATACCCTGATGTACTCCGCACAGCTTACATATACCCTGATGTACTCCTCACAGCTTACATATACCCAGATGTACTCCACACAGAGTACATATACCCTGATGTACTCCGCACAGCTTACATATACCCTGATGTAATCCACACAGAGTACATATACCCTGATGTACTCCGCCCAGCTTACATATACCCTGATGTACTCAGCACAGCTGACATATACCCTGATGTACTCCTCACAGCTTACATATGCCCTGATGTACTCCTCACATATTACATATACCCTGATGTAATCAGCAAAGCTTACATATACCCTGATGTACTCCTCACAGCTTACATATACCCTGATGTACTCCGCACAGCTTACATATACCCTGATGTACTCCTCACAGCTTACATATACCCAGATGTACTCCACACAGAGTACATATACCCTGATGTACTCCGCACAGCTTACATATACCCTGATGTAATCCACACAGAGTACATATACCCTGATGTACTCCGCCCAGCTTACATATACCCTGATGTACTCAGCACAGCTGACATATACCCTGATGTACTCCTCACAGCTTACATATGCCCTGATGTACTCCTCACATATTACATGTACCCTGATGTATTCAGCAAAGCTTACATATACCCTGATGTATTCAGCAAAGCTTACATATACTCTGTTGTACTCCTCACAGCTTACATATACCCAGATGTACTCCTCACAGATTACATATACCCAGATGTACTCCACACAGATTACATATACCCTGATGTACTCCGCACAGCTTACATATAAGCTGATGTACTCCGCACAGCTTACATATACCCTGATGTACTCCGCACAGCTTGCATATACCCTTATGTACTCAGCACAGCTTACATATACCCAGATGTACTCGACACAGAGTACATATACCCTGATGTACTCCACACAGCTTACATATACCCTGATGTACTCCTCACAGCTTACATATACCCAGATGTACTTCACACAGAGTACATATACCCTGATGTACTCCTCACAGCTTACATATACCCAGATGTACTCCACACAGAGTACATATACCCTGATGTACTCCGCACAGATTACATATACCCTGATGTACTCCGCACAGCTTACATATACCCTGATGTACTCCGCACAGCTTACATATACCCTGATGTACTCACAGCTTACATATACCCTGATGTACTCACAGCTTACATTTACCCTGATGTACTCCGCACAGCTTACATATACCCTGATGTAATCCACACAGCTTACATATACCCTGATGTACTCCTCACAGCTTACATATACCCTGATGTACTCCGCACAGATTACATATACCCTGATGTAATCCACACAGCTTACATATACCCTGATGTACTCACAGCTTACATTTACCCTGATGTACTCCGCATAGCCTACATATGCCCCAACATTATAAACTGAAATACTAATAAAACCCCAAACAAAACTACCACCAAGCAAAATCTGTACTCCGAAAGCCAAATGGCGCTCCCTCTCTTCTGAGCCCTACAGCATACCCAAACAGGAGTTTACGTCCACATATATGGCATCACCATATCCAGGGGAACCCAATAACATTTTATGAGGTATTTGTCTTCAGTGGCACAAACTGGGCACAACAGATGGTGAACTAAAATAGTATATCAGTGGAAAATTGTAATTGTTGCGGGGGGTGATGTGTGGAGCGGGCTCATGTGCTAAGCCCGTGCCATACGCTGCGGATGTCAGCTGTGTATTACAGCTGACACCCGGGACTAATGGACAGGAACAGTGATCACTCTTTTATAGAAGCCTGTACATTAGTACTGTCGTGTATCGTACCAGAGATCTAATGATCGCTGGTCCAAGTCCCCTAGGGGGACTAATAAAATGTGTAAAAAAAAAGTAAAAAAAGTTATTATTAGAGAAAAAAATTATAAATATTTCAAGTCCAAAAAAAAAACACTTTTCCTATTATTCCTCTAAAGTAATGTAAAAAATAAACAAAATTGGTATCGCTACGTCTGTAAAAGTCCTGATTATTACAATCTACCATTATTTAACTTGCACAATGAACGCCGTAAAAAATAACGAGTTTAAAACGCCAAAATGGGTGTTTTTCGGTCACTTTAGCGCAAAAAATATTTTTGGTAAAAAAGTGATCAAAAAGTTGTATGTACCAAAGAATAGTGACAATAAAAACTACAGCTCGTCCCACAAAAAAATAAGCCCTTACACCGATTAAATCGACTAATAAAGAAACATTTATGACCACATATGGGGTATTGCCGTACTCGGGAGAAATTGCTTTACAAATGTTGGGGTGCTTTTTCCTCCTTTATTCTTTGTGAAAATGAAAAAAAGTAAACATTTTAGTGGAAAAAATATTTACCGTATTTTTCAGACTATAAGACGCAGAATAAATTTTTCTAAAAAGTCCCTGCGTCTTATAGTCTGCAGTCAAGGGACCCAGCTGCGCCGGGACCGCTGACATCTTCAATGCTGAACCCCTTCCCGACCCATGACGTGCCAGCACTTCATGGAGCAGTGGGGATGATGTATGGAGTGGGCTCACGGGCTGAGCCCGCTCCATACACTGCAGGTGTCAGCTGTGTTTTACAGCTGACACGCTGCTCTAACGGCCAGGAACAGCGATTACATTTTTCCTTTTCTGTTTAAAGAGACTGTGCCATAAAACACATGTATCCCCTATCCACAGGATAGGGAATACATGTGTGATCGCTGGGGGTCCGACCACTGGGACCCCCAAGCGATAAGGAGAACGGGGACCGAAAAGTCACCACGAGCGCTACTTGAGAAGCTTGAACTTCCACGTTCTGTGTCCGGCAACTCCGTAGAGATGAATGGGATTCTTCTGCGCATGCTTCTCATGTAGCGCTCTGTGTGACTTTCGGTCTTCCGTTCTCATTATCGCTGAGGGTCCAAGCGGTCAGACCCCCAGCGATTACACATGTATCCCCTATCCTGTGTTTTATGGCAAACCCCTTTAACTAGTTAAATGCCGTGGTCAATAGCGGCCGCTGTATTTATAGGGTTTTTTCTATGAAGGACATTAATGACATATCCACAGGATATGTCATAAATGTCAGATAGATGCGGGTACCACCTCTGGGAACCGCACCGATCTCTAGGACGGGGTTTAGGGGAAACCTCGTTCCAACTTTCTGTGCTCTTCCGGCCACTTGATTACATGTCGAGTTACTGAAACAACGTAACTCGCTGAGCTACGCTGTTTCTGTAACTCCCATAGAACTGAATAGTAGTTATGGAAACAGCGTAGCTCACATGCTACGTTGCTTCCGTAACTGCCATTCACTACTATGTAAGTTATGGAAAAAGCGTAGCTCAGCAAGTTCAGTATTTCAGTAACTCAACATGTAGCCAAGTGGCTGCTGGTTCAAGTCCTCTAGGTGGACTAATAAAATGTATTAAATACAAAAAACAAAGTTAGATAAACTTTCAGGAGTGTAAGGAAAATATTAAAAGTTTAAAAAGAAAACTTTTTCCCCAAGCCCAATGTAAAAAAGAAAAAAAATTGGTATCGCTGCGTCTGTAAAGGTCCGATCTATTACAACATACCAATATTTAACTTGCACAGTGAATGGCGTAAAAATTGTTTTTTTAAAACATCAGAATCGTTTTTTGGCATCACCTTTTTGGACCTGTTCAGTCCTCAAGGACAAAATTGGCCGTGTTCTTAAGAGGTTATCTGTGCCCTTTGATCATTATTGATGAGCTAGTACACATCTTTGACTGGTTTAACAACGTCCTGTTGATAAGACTATTATAAAAGAATAGGAATAATTTGTAAGAGTGTACACATAATTGATGAACTCCGACAAGAGTAAAAAGCCTGTGTGAGTAAGGGCCTGTTCACAGACGACTGCGCTATTGATTCAGTCAAAAACAACGGAACCCTGTCACAACGGTGACAAACGGAAACCTTTAGCAACGTTTCCATCACCATTGATATCAATGGTGGTGCAAACAGAAGCTTAGGTTTCCTTTTGCCTTTCCGTTAAGGGGTTAACCCGACGGAAACCTCCAACGGAACCCATCAAGGTAAAGGCAACGCTGATGTGAACACAGCCCTAGTGCGGGTTTATAGCCACTAGATACCGTACATCTTAACAGTGTGTTTGGAGATCAAAGGCTATAAATATATAGATAACTGTGAAAATGACACAGTAAAAAAAGATAAAAGTATGGCATAATCTGCTAAAGAAAGCAAAATATAGAAAAGTCACATGCTGAAAGCTCCGGGAGCAGTTATGTTGCTGCAAAACTGGAATGTTTTGCTCATTACGCTCCTAACATCCGGGGCAATAAATTTAAATAAAAATCTTTGAAAAAAATAAACATTTTGCAATGAAAAAAGACAGCTACAGTAAAGGAAATGATCACGGGCCAATGATCGGGCAAACAAACGTTCATTTAAACGCTCGATCCTGATCATTGCCTTGTGTAAACAGAGCAACGATTAGGCAATGAACGAGCAAGCGCTGATCGTATGGTTTATGCAGCATTAAATATTATTGTTGCCGGCAGCACATCTCCTTGTGTAAACAGGGAGATGTCCCGCCGACATGATGGAAATGCTGGGGGAGGAGTGATCGTAGTAACAGTCGCTCGTCCCCATACATAGCACCTTGTGAAAGGACCAAACGAGCCACAATCAATGAGCTGTCTCATTGATCGGCATTCGTTTTTAAAGACCATATTGGCCGGTGTAAAAGGACCCTTCGTGGAAATCTTGAATAAACTGTATTGTCTCACAGTGAAAGTTAGTAAAAAGTTTATTTAGAAGTGTGGTTGCAGTAAAAAAAGGTTTCAAAAAGAATTAAAAGAAAACATGACCACGTGAGATCTCCACAGAGGGGCAGTGGGTCAGAGAGTTGATGACAAAGTCACAAACTAGATTTTAAGCGGGAGTTCTGTTCAAATGTCATTAGGGGGTTTCATAACAAAATATATGCCACCATTAAAAGTTAACACAAGTAAGTGCCTGTTCACATAACATTTTTACCCTATGATTAGTGTGAATGTTGGAAAAACTTCCGACACACACGCTGAACGTGAATATAGGGCTGCAATAGCTCAACGAAAGCCAAATAAGTTTCCTTTTGGCCTCCGTCAGGCTGGTACACCTTTTTTTGGAGAATGGCATAAAGTTGTAGTCTACGCTATTTCATCCTAAGGGATCCCACAAAAAAACATATACTGTGCGATATATGTTTTTTAACATGGGAGCCTATGTGTGATGGATGTCACTGTATGGCATCCTCCACAGGTATACGCTAAAAGTGTACCTCGGGGGAGCTTCTCCATGGCCGGAATCCCTGTGAAGAGCATCAGGTAGAGCTCGGCCCAAGGATTTGGGCCCTGGGGAAGCCCCTGACGGTACTGTCCATATATGGACAGTGAGGTCAGGGGCTTACAACTACGTAGTGCTCAGTCAGAGCATTGGTAGCACTTTGGCTAGGGACTTCAGGATTGGAGAAGTTCTGATGTCTCTGTCCATATATGAACAGTGATGTCAGAAGATTTCAACCACGGAGTACTTGGCCAGAGCATCAGTAGCATTCTGGCCGGTAACTCCGGGACTGGAGAATCCCCTGACGTGACTTTCCATATGTCCATATATGGTATATATGACGCTCTTGCCGGAGGTTTCCAGCGTCTCAAAGCTCCTTATGTCACTGTCCATATATGTCCATATCAATCAATTATCAAGACTGTAAAGGTGCATTGTGAACATGTGACACGACATAAGACACAGGGATTATAACAATAATTTATTTTAACACTTCGAGTTCACCTGAACTTCCTAGGCCACTGAGAGATGAACCAGTCAGATCCTTTTAGATTCCAGTCGTTTAACAACACAATTTTACCAAAATGGGAGTGTATTTCTACTGAGAAAAATTTATTTACACACTTGCAACACACCTGTATCTGACATATGCCTCCCTAGCTAATATAAGGCATGCTGATCCAGAACTTTTCCATGAAACTTAAAGGGGTTGGACACCATCAGCATAAAATTTCCAAAGTGCCCCAGACAATAAAGAAAGCCCTAAAGAGTTGTTATAAGGACAAAAAAAGTAAATAATATATGATTTATGTAGCCTCTCCACCTTACCATAGTCCAGTAGCAGCACTCTCTCTGCAGGTGTGTGTGAGCGGGACATGTTAAAAATGAAAGTAAAAAGCCCAGCAACATTCCCAGCACAGCACATCCTTCTCCACCTGTCATCTTGTGAGAACACCTCAGTCAGCAGCTGCTTCACCTCAGCTACCACTACAGCTGTATAAGGCCCTATTCACATGACAGGGTTTCCCGGCTGTCACACGGCCGCAGTAGGAATAATAGACCCCAAATGTGGCTAATTACACAACCAATTTTTTGACAGCTGGGAAAACCGGGCCATTAAAAATTGGGACATGCCATATATTCGGCCGTTCTTGCGGCATTCCGCCGGATAATACACGGCCATCACTTGAATGTGTTCCAAGTGACGGCCTTGTCTTCCTCCTCACAGTGCGAAGTGCATGTGAGGAGGAGGGTATTTTTTTTGCTTTGGCTATGCTGTGGCCGGGGATTGGGGACTCTGCTTCAGGAAAAGTCCCTGAGTTCACTGTCCATATATGAACACAGTGACGACATGGACTTCTGAAGTGGAATCCCTGGTGCTGTGGCCGGTGTTCCCGCTCCAGGAGAAGTCCCTGATTTCACTGTCCATATATGGACACAGTGACATCAGGGATTTCTGAAGCGGGATCCCCAGGGCTGTGGCCGGTGTTTCCGCTCCAGAAGAAGTCCCTGACTTCACTGTCCATACATGTACACAGTGACATCAGGGACTTCTGAAGCGGGATCCCCAGCGCTGTGGCCGGTGTTTCCACTTCAGATGAAGTCCCTGACTTCACTGTCCATATATGACTACCCTGCCTACTTGCAACGACCCGCCCTAGGCGACGGGGTACAACTGGGCAACGATCCCTACGCTCAGTAAGTGCACGACAGACAAACAGACAAGGGTACACAGAAGCTAAGGGAAATGGGGCAGTTGCCCACGGCAACACCGAGCAACAAGAGTGGTGAACGAGCCGAGTCAAACCAGGAGTGTACGAGGTACCAAACGCAGAGCAGGAGAGTAGTCAGTATGAAGCAGGGTCAAATAGTTCAGAAGCTGCAGCAGGGCCAGGAAACCAAACGAGAAGAATCACAAGCAAGGAGGAACAGGAAAGGCAGGTATAAATAGACAGAGGGCAGGAGCTAGCTCCGTCTGGCCAGCTGTGATAGGCTCTCCCACTCCTAAGCCTGCCATCCTGAGTGGTGGAAGATGGAGTCAGTCTCACAGACATAGAAGCAGGTGCAGACTGATTACCTATGGGCGTTGACACAGAAGCTGTGCCTGGCAGATCCTTTACACTAGCTCTTTTCTTTTGAGTGCCAAACCTCTATCACCGCCACGTCTCAGCTGAGGCACTGAATCAATGATTCTGAATCTCAGCTGTGACAAGTTATGTTTTTTCTCAACAAAGTGTCTCGACACTGGTAGGTCCTGCCTCTTGGTATTAATGTTTGATTTATGATTTCTCATCTTGAGACGCACTTCTGTAGTAGTCTCACCGACATAGTGAAGACCACATGGGCTACTCAGCAAATAAATAACATAGGATGATTGACACGTAAAAAAAACCTTGATATTTATTATCTGACCAGTTTGTGGGTGGTTAAAAACGCAGCCCTTAATCATATTGTCACAGATGTTACATCCAAGACATGGATAACAGCCATGTTTCGGGGGGGCCAAAAACATCTGACTTTTCCGATAAGACCCAATATCTGCCTTGACCACACTGTTTTTAATTGTTTTGCCTTTCTTATAGGCCATCATAGGCCTCTCTTGAAAAACCTTTGGAAAGGCTCTCTCCAATACCTTCCAATCTTTCCTCAGAATCCCACTAATCTGTGGGCTTAATGAGGAGAAAGTGGAGATAAATGGTAACCGGACATTCTTGTTCTTAGCTAACTGTCCACTGAGGAGGTCCTGTCTGTCCAGCAGTTCAAACTTCTGTCTGTTAAAATCCAAGACATGACTCGGATAACCCCGATAAGAGAATTTTTTACAGATTTGGTCGAGTCTTGAGGATAATTTATCCTCTTGACTCACCACCCTCTTGACTCTAATCAACTGGCTATATGGCAGTGATTTCAACATCGTTCTTGGATGTCCGCTAGTAAAGTGTAAGAGATTGTTTCTGTCCGTTTTTTTAGAGAACAGATCAGAAACCAATCTATTATCAAAAATAGAAATCAGAGTGTCCAAAAATTCAATAGAACTTGTGGAAAATGTCATGGTAAATAGAATTGTGGAATTCAAACCGTTAAGTCCTGTAATTGACTAGTTGAACGGGTTCAGATGAGGAAGACATCGTCTATGTATCGCCACCACCGCAGTACTTGACTGAAGTCGTGGGACACATAGACAAGGTCCTCCTCCATCCGCCGCATAAAAATATTGGCATATGTGGGGGCCATATTAGACCCCATTGCCGTTCCTCTCTTCTGTAAATAGAATGTGTCTCCTACCAAAAAATAATTATTCTCAAGAATAAATTCCAATAATGATCGAACAAACCCAATTTTGTCCTCAGAGAAGCCCGACTTCTCCAAATAAAAAAGCGAGGCATCAATGCCCTCCTGATGAGCAATTGAGGTATAAAGACTACCCACATCAAGGGTAACCAGAACCGACTGGTCATGGATCGTGAGATCCTGGATCCTGACCAGGAAGTCTGAGGTGTCCCTGATGTGGGAGTCCGCACCAATGGCAAACTGCCTAAGGATTTTATCTAAAAACATAGCCGCTGGGACAAACAAGGAATCACTCCCTGAGACAATAGGACGTCCAGGGGGCCGAGTGGAATCCTTATGGATTTTGGGCAGGAGATAAAGTACAGGGGTCACAGGGAATTTCACCTGTAGAAATTCATGTAGATTTCTGTCAATAATTTTTTTTCTTAAATGCATTACTGATCAGGGTATCCAGCTCACGTAAATACGTGAACTTAGGGTCATCCGATAAGACAGCATAAACATTAGTATCATTAAGTTGTCTTGTCATTTCTTGTAGATAAATGGAGATGTCCATAACAACTATGGCACCTCCCTTATCTGCCGGTTTAATTGTTAGATCACTATTATCCATTAATTCCTTGAGTGCCAAATTTTCTGCACGTGTCAGATTTCTTTGATTAAATTGACTACTCTGCATTTTCCTCAAAGAATCTATCTGTTCTTTAACAAGTAAAATATAGGTTTCAACAGCATGAATATTCTAGGGAGGTTGGAATTTACTCTTGCTATATAACCCATAATCTCTAAGATGGAACATCTCATTGGTTGAGGCTATAGAGGTATCATTCACAGATTTGGACAGTTCAGAAAAACACACCTTGAGTCTCAATGACCTAAAAAAACCATTCTAGATCTAAGTTTAACCTAAACCAATCTATAGGATTACTTGGACAAAAAAGACAGACCACGGTTAAGCACTTTGACCTGTGGGTCAGTTAACATATATGACGAAATATTCACCACTAGGTCTGGAGTTTTTTTTTCCTGGTCTGATATTGCCGTATCCCCCGTGCTGAAGTCGACCTGCCTCTGGTTCTGTTGGAACTCATTCTTCCTCCTATGCTTCCTCCCGCCCCTGCGGGTTCGCTTTCTCCTATGATAGGAGTGTCCATATTGTCCCCTAAAAAAGCCAAATTATATTGGTCGTCAGAGAATTCTGAATCCGTAACATATGGCTCAGCTCCCCTGTGTCTTCTTCTGGGTCCTCTTTCGATCCTCCTTGGACCCCTTGGGTCAGCATCTTCACCCTGCCAGCAATAGATTTTGCCTGTAGTGTAGTCATCCAGGTCTCGCTGCCATTTCTGGCGTTTGGTCTCCTCAATGTCACCACTAAATTTCTGTAGATATAGGGTAACCTTTTCTCTCAGGTTTGACAAATCTTGTAGACATCATCTCTTTCATTAAAATTGAATTGGCCTCTGCCCGTTTCCAATTATCTTAATTGCCCCTATTTACATTGTTTTTTTGTGATTAATACTTCACTTTATATGCATATTATATTGCTTTTATATGCCCTACATTGGAAGAAATATGTGCACAACATGGTTGTTTTTTTGAAATATTGGTATGCATTTATCTATATGTTTTATTGGAATTGTACATATAATTGCTTTATTGTCGATTATTGTATGCTCCTCCTATTTATACCTGACACTTTGCTTAGTTTGTGATGGCTTGAGAAAGGTTCCTGTTGAACCGAAACGTTGCTTTACTGAGGTGAATAAATCCACTTTTGCTTTCATCTACTCTGAAGTCCTGGTGCCGTTGCTGTGTTCTATGTTTCTTTCTATTTGATGTTGGGGAACTGATTCACCCCCAGGTAACGAGCACATGGCCTGATTTTCTGGAAACCATTGCAGTGCTGTGTTCATCTACCATTGGACTGTATATATATACAGTGAAGGAAATAAGTATTTGATCCCTTGCTGATTTTGTAAGTTTGCCCACTGTCAAAGACATGAACAGTCTAGAATTTTTAGGCTAGGTTAATTTTCGATGGGATTAAGGTCTGGAGACTGGCTAGGCCACTCCATGACCTTAATGTGCTTCTTTTTGAGCCACTCCTTTGTTGCCTTGGCTGTATGTTTCGGGTCATTGTCGTGCTGGAAGACCCAGCCACGAGCCATTTTTAATGTCCTGGTGGAGGGAAGGAGGTTGTCACTCAGGATTTGACGGAACATGGCTCCATCCATTCTCCCATTGATGCGGTGAAGTAGTCCTGTGCCCTTAGCAGAGAAACACCCCCAAAACATAGTGTTTCCACCTCCATGCTTGACAGTGGGGACGGTGTTCTTTGGGTCATAGGCAGCATTTCTCTTCCTCCAAAAACGGCGAGTTGAGTTAATGCCAAAGAGCTCAATTTTAGTCTCATCTGACCACAGCACCTTCTCCCAATCACTCTCAGAATCATCCAGATGTTCATTTGCAAACTTCAGACGGGCCTGTACATGTGCCTTCTTGAGCAGGGGGACCTTGCGGGCACTGCAGGATTTTAATCCATTACGGCGTAATGTGTTACCAATGGTTTTCTTGGTGACTGTGGTCCCAGCTGCCTTGAGATCATTAACAAGTTCCCCCCGTGTAGTTTTCGGCTGAGCTCTCACCTTCCTCAGGATCAAGGATACCCCACAAGGTGAGATTTTGCATGGAGCCCCAGATCGATGTCGATTGAAAGTCATTTTGTATGTTTTCCATTTTCTTACTATTGCACCAACAGTTGTCTCCTTCTCACCCAGCGTCTTACTTATGGTTTTGTAGCCCATTCCAGCCTTGTGCAGGTCTATGATCTTGTCCCTGACATCCTTAGAAAGCTCTTTGGTCTTGCCCATGTTGTAGAAGTTAGAGTCAGACTGATTCATTGAGTCTGTGGACAGGAGTCTTTTATACAGGTGACCATGTAAGAGCTGTCTATAATGCAGGCACCAAGTTGATTTGGAGCGTGTAACTGGTCTGGAGGAGGCTGAACTCTTAATGGTTGGTAGGGGATCAAATACTTATTTCTCTGTGCACAATGCAAATAAATATATATAATTTTGACCATGTGATTTTCTTCTTTTTTTTTAAATATATAATCTATCTCTCACTGGTAAAATTAACCAAGCCTAAAAATTCTAGACTGTTCATGACTTTGACAGTGGGCAAACTTACAAAATCAGCAAGGGATCAAATACTTATTTCCTCCACTGTATATATATATATATATATATATATATATATATATATATATATATATATATACTCTGGGATTTTACAGAAAACTTACCACTAGGATTATACCAGGTAACAGGCAGCTTATCTTCAGGGTTCTTATAGCTGCCATATAATTCTCTCTTGCTTATGAGTGACAACAACTAATGACCTTCACCTCATAATAAAACACTTATGATAACTTTGTAGTTTGCAGTACTCAGGGATATTTACATACATTATGAACATAAACAATACGTACAATAGGGCCACAGCTAATAATATAAAAACTGCTATCACCAATCCTACCCCCTGCCCTCCCAGGTTTGGGTCCCATCAGAGCCATAGACAAGTCCTGTACAACTTTATCCTCTTCTGTCGTCTGCGCTTCACCCACTATCATCCTTCTGGTAACCCACTCAATTGTGGAATCTGACTGTACGGTGGTGTACAGTGGGGGATTTATTATTACCCACCTCCTGGTCACTTATTTGTCTCCCGCTGTGAACCACACTGGTTCGTTTTGGCTTCCTGGCTCCTCGCTCTTTTCACGCGGGTCTTTGACATTTTTGCACTGTGAGATGTGGATCCAGGTGGATTTCTCCTTTACCTTGACGGTTATTGATGTCAGCAGGACGTGGTATGTGTGATATATGTGTGCCTTGATAGTGTACTTCTTCGCGCTGTACACAAAACGTGAACCTCATACTGTGAGCCTGGAGTGAGTTCCTCGTAGGAAGATTAGTGGAGTTCTTACTGACACTGACTCTCCGCATCTACGTAAGTCCTTTTCCTCCAGCAAGTAACTTGTCCACAAGGCTCCTTATATTTGTGACATTGCCTTCAGTTAATGCAAGCACGTTGTGTTGACTCAGGTTGTGCCTGCCTAGTGGCCCTGTGTGTTTCAGAGATGAAAAGATCAGGTTGATAATTAGAATTAGTCTTTGGTCTACATTCGTTGCCACTGGTGGGGACCCAAACTTAGTAATTTTTCCAAATAAATGCTCACATAATGATAATGTCAATATGCCCTTTGAGAATTCTAAGTGCATGCAATAAAAATGTCGAGGACTTGGTCCAAGTCAAGCCCTTTTACGATATACCATATAAAATGTTATCATAAAATGATATCTTTCTTCTTTTTTTTACTGGACATGATATGTAGGAAATGTGCAGCTACTCAGTAAATTATATTTGCACTTGTGTTAAAACACCTTTCAGTGGGACTTGTACCTTGATCTGAGCGGATTACCTGTGACATCCCCTACCCACATATATATTCACAGATACTATTATTTATATATGAATTACCTAGCAAGGTTTTGCCATAGTAGGTAGGTGTGCTGGTAAGGTTGGCACCGGTCTGCCAGTACTGTTCTGTAGGCATAGTAGACAGCAGTAACAGAAATTGGCAGTATTAGCTGTAAAACCTGGGGCATACCAATTAGATCTCCAATCGATCTTTGCAATATTGGAGGAATTTGTGTGGCTATATGCCATCAATGCAAGTGCAATCAAACGTGCCTTAAGTCCTACCGGTTTACCTTCCTCTTATCACACTGCTGCTTACTTTAATCCTGAATTTATAGGACATGTTTTGTAACGATGACATCGTTTTATTGTAAAACATCAATCTTAGGCAGTTTACTGCACTTACTTTCAGTGATTGACCGTACCGTCTAACATTACACAAGCACAATCATACAACCATACAGACCATGTAACCACACTGTAGGTGCACGCTGTGATGTCTCATGTGTACCCGGAACCGCTAAACAGATGACAGGCCATACCGTCACACCTACACCCACTCACTCACTCATGTTTACACCCTCAGGAAACACACTGTTTCCATGAATTTAAGGACAGAAGATTGATACCCGCCTCAACCATGGCCCCGCCTTTTCCTTCAAATAAAGACTCAACTACCGTTATGGTGTAAGGCCATAGCAGCCATATTTATTACCAAATATTCTCATAAATAACTTTACATAAAATACAATGTAAAATGACAGGTAATCAACAAAAAACATCCTAGAAGATATTACCCTGTTCTATCTTCTCCATTTTGGGGTAAAAACGATCCTTAGAGGCAGTCTTCATTTTTTTTAACCCCTACTCTCCAAGTAAGGTCAAAAACTCCTTACCCCTAGCCATCCACACCTGGCCTAAGGGCACTGAATAGAACTTATCCAAGTATTCCTCGGGGACTCAGGTTCCCACAGGACTCCATTCGTTGTATTACACCTTAAATTCAGATTGCCGGCCCATTTTCGACCATGAAATTTCTGCCTCATAGGACCCATTCTCCCCGCCACAGACGGACCATAATGACACCTTACTGGAGGCCGTCCCGCCAAACCCTCATTGCTAATTCTAATCCGTCCTGCAGCCCCAAACGCCACATGTCTATGCCAACTGGGCTAACGTGAACCCCATCGCTGCAGCAAAATCCTGGGGACAGTGTCTCCAGATCCTTGTGTCACACTGCAAAACCCCCATTACGGCAGACAAAACGCGACACCTCTTTGTTAATTTTAGCCCTGGCCCTGTTCAACCCCTCAACACTCCTAGCATTCCGCCACACCTGTCTGGCCACGATATCCGACCAGATCACAATCAAATTAGGAAAAGACGACCAGAGCATTAACTGGTCTAATTTGATGTCCCGCACAATCTCTCTATAGGGGCGGATTCCCAAATCGTTACCCCCGACATGTAAGAACAAGATATCTGGAGGCCTATCCATAACTACATAGAACTGGACCTCCGACAACACCCTATACCAAAGCATACCCTGCAGCCCTAACCAGCGCACCTGCATATCTGACCTGTGAAAGTCCAATTGCCGACCTCAGGTCAAACATCGGCTTGCAGTGCACCCCAGTACACGTATGAATGGCCAACAATCCACACGAGACACATCGCCGCTCCTCAAAATAGAAATAATAACATAGCAGATAAAACACCACCACAACACCCCCAGCATCTTCAAGCAAAAATCCCAAGCACTATAACAACTGAGGACGGACATACCCCTTAACCCTAGCAGATTCCCAACACCCAATCTTCTTAATCACTGCATCCCCTAGACCCCACCGGGATGCCTCCGTAGCTGCCCCAATCCGGAATAAATGCGAACAGAACTCCATAGCATCCTAACCAGGGCCACCAAACACTTCCGGAAAACCGCAATGAACTGAAACCTAGACAAGGAATTGCCGTTCATATGTATTAAGAAAGAGCCACTGCCAGTCTTCAGAAAATTCAAAAAACACTCCACACACCCCACCGAGCACAATGGGGAGCCCTCCAATCATGACTGCACCACTTTTACCTCTTTTCCTACTTGGTCCGTTTTAGACCGCCGAATCAAACAAGAAACAATGTCTCCCAGCACCGCAACGTCATCCAACAGCAAACCCCCAACCACCAAGCCACTCCGTGCTACCAACTCGGAAATTCTAAAAGCCCCAAAAAACACCAAGGAGAATGCTGACTGGAACAAACACACCTCATACTGGGAAGTACACACTCCACCAAGACTGACGCACAACTTCCCCAACAACTCGAACGTTACAGGATGCCTAACATCCCAACAAACCCCTCCTTGACGGTAGCCCATAACCAAAAAAAGACAGACACATCGAGAACCCCGTGCAATTTACACCAAATGCCTCCACAGCCGCTCTCTACGACGCCACTGAAAAAGATGCCCCCTCGCTAAAAGACAAACCAATAAACTATAATAACAACATTGCCAAGGAATCATCCGCCACCAGCACACCTTCTTACCGCATCAAGCCCTCCCAACGTGACCACACCCTGGAATAAGCCGCCCAGGTACTAGAACTCATGGACCATCTGATCAGCTCTGCCGATACCCCTGGACCACGTCCCAAAGTCAGGGAGGGCAGGACTTCCCATGTTGCTCCACTCCCGGCGCCAACCTGCGAAATCTGTCCCACTGAAACCGAGAGAGAGAATCAGCGATATCATTAACAATACCCAGAACATGAACAGCAACAAAACACACATTCAAACTGGGACAACGCAGCACCAGTTGATGCAACAGTTTCACCACCAGGGGGGAACTGGCCATCTGTTTGTTAATGGCCTGGACCACACTCAAATAGTCATAGCAAAAACGCACCCTCAAATTCTTCAGATGTTCACCCCAGATTTCGGCTGCCAAAACGATAGGGAACAATTCCAACAATGCCAAATTAGCAACAAGCCCCTCCTCCCTCCAAGAGGCCGGCCATGTCCCTGCACACCACTCTCCCTGAAAATATGCACCAAAACCGTGCGCTCCCGACGCATCCATATGCTTCTCCAGATCAACATTGGACACTACCGTCTCCATCCACACAGACTTTCCATTGTACCGCCCAAGAAACTCCTGCCAGATTGCTAAGTCCGCCCGCAGGTCAGCTGACAAACAAATGAAATGATGGGTGTAATGATAGGGGTAGGGAAACAGACAAGTGAGCCCTAATCTACTCGCCACTCAGTCCCTGCCTACTTGCAAGGACCCGCCCTAGGTGACGGGGTACAACTGGGCGACGGTCCCTACGCTCAATAAGTGCACGACAGACAAACAAACAAGGGTACACAGAAGCTAAGGGAAAAGGGGCAGTTGCCCACGGCAACACCATGAGCAACAAGAGTGGTGAACGAGCCGAGTCAAACCAGGAGTGTACGAGGTACCAAACGCAGAGCAGAAGAGTAGTCAGTAAGCCAGGGTCAATATGAAGCAGGGTTAAATAGTTCAAGAAGCTGCAGCAGGGCCAGGAAACCAAACGAGAAGAATCACAAGCAAGGAGGAACAGGAAAGGCAGGTATAAGTAGACAGAGGGCGGGAGCTAGCTCCGTCTGGCCAGGCTGTGATAGGCTCTCCCACTCCTAAGCCTGCCATCCTGAGTGGTGGAAGATGGAGTCAGTCTCACAGACATAGAAGCAGGTGCAGACTGATTACCTATGGGCGTTGATACAGAAGCTGTGCCTGGCAGATCCTTTACAATGGGGTCCCGCCACCCCCGCCATAGCTAAGGCCAGCAGGCGGCAGAACACCCTCCCCATAGGCAATATCCTACAAGCAAAATTAAATTTTCCTAACAAGGACTGAACCGCCCGTAGCTGCGCTTTTCGCATGCGAGCTATTGTATCGCGCAAATCCACCACTTTTTCAACCGGCAACCTGGACTCCATCAGTTCAGTATCAATTATGATCCCTAAAAACGTCACCCCTTGTCGCTGGACCTTCTGTTTTCTCAGGCGCCAACGGGACTCAAAACAAAGCCGCTACACGCTCCATTGTATGCAACAAAATCGAGCAGACCCTCGAACCCGGGGGGCTCACAAACAAAAAGTTATCGAGATAATGTAATACCGACATCCAGCCCGCCTCCTGTTGCACCACCCACTCAAAAAATGTACTGAACGCCTCAAAATACGCACACGAGATCGAACAGCCAATTGGAAGACAACAATCCACGTAAAAGGCTCCTTGCCAGCAAAAACCGAGCAATGGGAAACTATTGGGATGCACCGGCAGCAACCAAAAGGCCACCTCGATGTCAGTTTTTGCTAGCAAGGACCCCTTGCCAAATTTTCAAACCCACGAAATGGCGGTGTCAAACTACGTATAAGACATAAGTCGGGATCAATGCCGTCAATCACCAACCCACCCGCAGGGTACAACAGGCGATGAATGAGGCAAAATTTGTTAGGTTACTTCTTTGGGACCAACCCCAAAGGATAAACCCACATGTTAGGCCACGGTGGATCGCAAAATGGGCCGGCGAGCCGCCCCAGCCGAACTTCCTTCTCTATTTTCTCTTAAACTATCCCCGGTTGTTCTAACGCCGATACCAAGTTCTTGTAAACACGCCCCGAACCGTCCAAACGACAAGGGATACGAAAACCGTCGGAAAACACAACCCGCAACAATTCTGCTGCCGCCTTATCTGGATACCTCACGAGGAACCGCAGCATCTCTGCAACCCTCACTGGCGTCAACCTGCTTTTGTCCAACATCCACGCCTTTTCCTTTTTCCCGCTTGAAACACAGCGACAAGCTGTGCCCTCCACCGCATCCAGAGCACTCATGCTTGTAGCGGCATTCCGAAAATAACTTGCAGTGTCCCTCATTGAACTGTCAACAACAGCTTTTACATGAACCAGGTGAGGACCCCAACACTGAGGAACCCCCGGCTGTTCCGAGAAAGGACTGCCCCCCCTTTTGGCGCCGCCATAAGCCTCATCCAGAGACTAATGTCCTTGTGGTCCCAACGCAGACTAGGCCGTACCGACTTCCTCTGTCGAAACTGCTCGTCGTACCCTAACCACGCCACACCACCATACACACAATAAGCTTCCCCAATCCCATCCATATAACAAAAAAGCACCAAACAGTTTTCCGGTGCCTTCTCTCCCACCACAAAATTGCAAACGCCTGCAGCCAATTTGAAAAAGTGCGAGGAATCAAGCGATAACGCCGCTTCTCCTCCTTGTCCTTTTTACTCTCATCCGGAGCTGCCAGAACGATAGAAACTCCCCAGAAATTATCCCATTTAGAAAACTAGACCCCTTAAAGGAACAGTGTCATCACAATTTTTTTTTTTAATATGTTAAAGATGTTAGTGCTTTATTAAAAACGTTTATATTTATTTGTGTGTTTGTGTTTAACTTTTTCTTATTTTTACACTTTTTCTTCCCTATGGGGGCTGCCATTTTTTTTTCCATTTCTGTATGTGTCGATTAACGACACATACAGACATGGAATACGGCAGCCACAGTCCCATAGGGACTGCGAACGGGGCCCGTTCCATCCACTAACATGTACGCCGTCTGTGTGGGAACTGCGCATGCGCCGCTCCCACACAGTCCAATTTGAAATGCGCGCCGTCCGGCGCCATTTTCCTGTGGACCGGAAGTCGCGGCCGGACAGTAAGATTACTACTTCCGGTCGCGGCTTCCGGACTTGTGCACTTGGACCAGCGGCAGCAGACGGAGCGGACGGGCCGGAGGGAGCCGCGGCGGCAGGAGCAGGTAAGAGATTTCTATGTATGTTCGTGTTTGTGTACGTTTACTACTGTATGTAAACCTACTACACTGTGTGTTAGCTCAAAAAATGGCGACACACAGTGTAGGAGGTTAGACCGTTCAAACCCCTCGTTTATCCCGGCACTAGCCAGGATAAAGGAGGGGGGGATGCTGAGAGCTCACTAGAGCGAGGGCTTTTTACCCAATTTTGCAATGCTGCAATTTTGGGAATAGCTCCATCTAGTGACCAGCAATGGGAAATATTATAAATTAGAATTAATTTATAATATTTCCTGACTCGTGAAAAAAATAAAAAAAAATTGAACAATGTTTAATCACCTACACACTAAATGTTTAATTAAAAAAAAAAAACATGTTTTTCTGGCAACACATTCCCTTTAAGGTATTTATCTAGGGGTGTAGTGAGTATTTTGACCCCACAGTTTTCTGTAAATTTAATGCAAAGCAGGAGAAACAAAAATTCCCCTTTCTTTCACAAATATATCATTGTAAAGACCGATTTCTTTGTAAAGCGAACATGAGAATGAAGAAACACACCCCAAAATCTATCACTCTGATTCTCCTGTGTTCACAAATACCCCCATTGTGGCCTCAATCTGCCTACTAGATATGTGGCTGGGCCAAAAAAAGAGGGATCACTC
Organism: Rhinoderma darwinii; assembly: GCF_050947455.1. NCBI lineage: Eukaryota > Metazoa > Chordata > Amphibia > Anura > Rhinodermatidae > Rhinoderma > Rhinoderma darwinii. The sequence goes on from NC_134689.1 coordinate 405,138,347, forward strand.
TTTGGCTTTCCAGACACAATTTCCATCTGGATGAGGTAGATCGCTGCCTTTTTATACCAGGCTCTAGTTTTGCATTTGACTAGGTATGGTTGTAGGACCTGGTCAGATAAATCGACTCTCCCCATGAATTTATTATAGTCCACAATACAGACCGGTTTCATTTTATCAGTGGTACCTCCTCTCTCTCTCATTGCTGCTGTGGTGTCCTCGTGCACGGTGGTTAGCATGTACATCTCCTTTTTGTCATTCCACTTGACAGCAATGGTCACTTGCAAATGAGAGTGTCACACCCCATTCTTAACGCCTGGACACCAGTTGTTGAGGGAAACCTGCTCTATTTCTACGTACCGTCATACAGTCCCCTGTACTTGCAGAATAGAGGGACTTATACAGGGGGACACTAGTATAATAGTTGTCCATGTACACATGGTACACTTTCTGTAGGAATGGCACCATGAGTTCCGAGACGATTTTCCCACTAATGCCAATAGCCTCTGGGCAGCCTATGGAATTAAGGTGGCAATCCCTGCCCTAATAAATGAAGAATCCACCGGTGTAGCATGTTTTGCTCTTGCACACCTTATACAGTTTCACACCATGAAGGAACATGTAGAGAAATCCTCCAGCTCACCTGACACACTCCGGTGTGTCGTTGATAGCGCCCGGATCCTCGTGTCGGCACACGGATAGCAAGTAGAGAACAGGGAAACAAAGGTAGGATCCAGCGCTGAGAAGCGTTAAAATGGAAATCGATTTTCCAAGTTTAATGTTGTAGATTAAAAGGAAGTCCAGTGATATTAGGTCCTGGGTGTGTATGAAGTGGAGGGAAGGTGTCCTCTTAGGCCTACGCGTTTCGGACGACGCTGCGTCCTTAGACTTGGCTGTGGTGATACAACATTAAACTTGGAAAATCGATTTCCATTTTAACGCTTCTCAGCGCTGGATCCTACCTTTGTTTCCCTGTTCTCTAGTTTCACACCATATCGGGCTCTTTTGGGGGGGATGTATTGGTGAAAGGATAGACGGCCCTTGAAGAGACTCGTCCATAGCTTATGGTCTGAGGTATAATTTTAAAAATTAATCAGATAGGAGGGAGATAAAGGGGTCTCAATTTGTTGAGGCGATCATAGCCTGGGTCACTTCTTGGAAGGATTTGAGAACTATCCGAGAAGTGTATGAAACACATTATTGTTCGGGCCATGACAGCTGCAAAAACAGGGGTGCTGTGGATAGCGCTGGTAGGACCAGATGGAAGGCTTTTTTACTAACCCTATATTTAGGGTAATGCCAAAAAAAATGTAATCTCCATTGTGGGGATCCATCCTCTGGCATAGTAAAACCTTGGATTTTCAGTCACAAATTGCCTGCCATATACAGTATATTTGTCTGCTGGACAACTAGTTCCAGGACCTGATCGCCTATGAACAAATTAAAAAAATTATAGGAGGTATAATTTGCGACATCCGTATTGATGCCTGTAGTGGCTATAAATGGCAAAATTTGGGGGAGAAAGAAACTACAAGATCCCATATTGCAGGAGGGACTGCATTACTAGGCCGTGCCTCTGACAGTTCAACTGTGACTGCTGCGTCCACCACCATAGGGCCGGGGGGTCCAGTGGCAGAAGCAGAACTTGTGTCGCCTTCTAAACTAAGTTCTGCTTTTGAAATTTGTCTCCGTATCGCTGCCTAAACTGCTGGAGCACAGCAAGGTGTATGCCTGGTCCGTAGTGAAAATCCTGTGATTTCTGCGATTCATGTTGGCTACACTAATTAACTAATAAATATTTTTTGTATATATCTATTTTTTTAATAACACTAACAAAACAGCAAAAAAATTTACGGTAAACCGCAGCTAATAACTGGTATTATAACGCCAAAATCAGCAAAAATAAAAAGATCACGGAGATCATGGGTAATTCGTGGGTAATTAGGGTAATCTGGGGGTGATTAAGGGAAATCTGGGGGTGATTACGGGTAATTTGCAAACACAAGCGAATATGTGGTGTTTTTCACAGTATAACAGCACAATATTTGAAGCATTATCTCTCTCTCCTCTCACAAATCAACTACTGTAAGAGGAGGGCGGGGAACAGAACAAATCCTGTGCTGTATTTAGTAAACATGTGACTAGGATCAATGTGATAGGTATATCACAGGGACCATATGATCAGGGACCAATTATAATGGTCCCTGATCAGTTTTTATTTACAGGCAAACTCTGACATGCACTCAGAGAGCATGCGTGTACAATTTTGTTTTTTTCCCAACGAGTAGGTGAAGGGAAGGGGGGGGGCGATCGGTGGAAGCGGGGTCCTAACAACTAGTTTTTTTATCTCCTCTCACCAAACATTCATGGTGAGAGGAGATAAAAAGCTTATATTCAATTCACACAGCATTGTAACGGCGAACACCGGTATTCTTTGATCACCAGATTGAGGACCGCAAACAGAAGTCCCTAGTCAGTGCTCCAAGCCTTCAGCTACCTCTGGTGGCTGAGAGCAGGGAACTATCCCTCCTCCCGGCAGCGCTATTTTATTCCAATGCAATGCCGTAAAAAGGGAATTTCATCGGAACAAAGACCATTAGTGGCTGCCGTAAAAAACACTTATTCGGCGGTCACTAACGGGTTAAATTTCATATTTTAATGTCTACTGGAGAAAAAGGAATTTAGTAGGAGGCATTCTGTACGTCTATTTATGCTATTATAACCAGAGGCGTAGCTAGGTTCTCCAGCATCTCCTTCCCCACAGTACCAGAACCAAGCTCAGTATATATATATATATATATATATATACACACACACACACACACACACAGTACCAGATCCAAGGTCAGTACATAAATACAGTGCCAACCTCAGTACATGTATACAACACCATAACCAAGCTCAATACATATATACGGTACCAGAACCAAGCTCAGTACATATATAAAACACTAGAACCAAGCTCAGTACATACATACAAAACCAGCAAAAATACAGCTCAATTTAGTGCAACCCCTGCCGTATAGGTTTGCACCAAATTGTATACAGCTCCCAGCATGACCTGAACAATGGTAAGGATATGCTGGGAGATGCTGCTTTACAAAAAAAAAAATCATACCACCCATCATTGCGCTGCAGATCATAGAGTCACTACAGTACAGGTTAGAGGCAGAATAAACATTTACATTAAGTGACTCACAGGACACATCAGATTCTAGTTGTTCTTTTTCTCTTTTCTTCTTCATCTGGTTCAGACCTCAATGACGACTTCTCTCGACTACAGCCCATTTCTGCAGTTTGCCGCTCAGATGTCTTCAGCTTCTCACTTTTGAAACATTTCTGCACCTATAAACGATGACAAAGTTCTCATGGTGACAGACACTATGCCCCTAAATATAAATATAATAGCACCATACACTGTGTCCTACACACACACACACACACACACACACATACACACACACCGTGCACCCTGAAGATAGTGACCCCCCATGGAACCCCCTGTAGATAGTGCCCCACATAGATCACCCTGTAGATAGTGACATCCATAGAGCCCCTGTAGATAGTGCCCCACATACAGCCCCCTTTAGATAGTGCCCCACATATAGCCATCCCTGTAGATAGTGCCTACATATAGCTGCCTGTAGATAGTACCCATATATAGCTCCCCTGAAGATAGTGTTCCACATATAGCCCACCCCTGTAGATAGTGCTCCACATATAGCCCACCCCTGTATATAGTGTCCAAAATATTGCCCACACCTGTAGATAGTGCCTTACATACATCTCCCCTATAAATAGTGCTCCACATATAGCTCACCCCTCTATATAGTGTCTTACACATAGGTCAACCTACAGTGCTCCACATATAGCCCACCCCTATATATAGCCCCCCTGTAGATATAGCCCAACCCTGTATATAGTGTGCAACATATAGCCCACCCCTGTAGATAGTGCCCTACATATATCTCCCCTATAAATAGTGCTCCACATATAGCCCACCCCTGTATATAGCCCCCCTGTACATAGAGGCCCCCACATTTTTATTAGGATAAAATAAAATAAAAACAATACATACTCACCTTAATCCCATTCCCATGCCATCCTGTGGCAATGCAGACCTGCTCTTTTCTGAGCAGGTCTGCTGGGGTTGAACGACGCAAGCGGCGCAATGTCATCGCACCGCTTGCGTCTATGAAAGGTGCTGATTGGCAGGACAGAGTGACTTGCCCTGTCAATTAGCGCCTTTCAATGACGCAAGCGGCGCAGAGAATCAATCGTGCCGCTTGCGTTATTGAAAGGCGCTGAATGGCTGGGTACGGGACGTAGCCGGCCATTCATAGTTTATGCTTGTAATTGTATCTGCATCCTGCAGACGCAGGTACAATTATAGTGCAGGTGGGGGTGGCGGCGGCTGGTTTCAGTGGCCCCACCGCCCACTCAGAGAGGCCGCAGGCCGCCATTATGGACGTTGCGGCCTTGGCGCTCCCCCCTCACCTTCCCTCTTAGTTGCCCCAACTGCCCCCACTAGGTATGCCCCTGTTATAACAGCTGTCAAATAAAAATTTATATTAGAACATAAATGTACCCAAAATAACACATGCACTGTATATACCAATTTGCTGACATGTCATAGGAGGGGTTAAGTCTCCTTTTTGTACTTCCTGTTGATTTTGAGACCTAGTTAATTCTCTGTCTGGTGCAAAAGGAGCACCTGGAGCTAAGCTCACTATTGCTGCAATCTGGTTGTCCAAGTATCTACTGGAATGAGCCTCTCCATCCCTTTGTTCCTCCCTCATACTTCCCCCACAGGGATTTTAGTATTAGTAATATATGACACCGTTATTTGGTTCAATACTTTCATCTTCAGTGACACTGTCTGTATTTCCCTTTTATATGATTTTCCAGTGATCTATGCCAACTTCCTATTTAGAGAGTAAAGCACACAGACAAACTAAAATCCTAACCACAACGAGGACTTCATACTTTGTGTATAGAGGAAACTTTTATACACTATAGTGCTATATTTCTCACTGACATTCCAACGTGAATATGATGGCTTATTTCATAAATTCTTGGCTCGTGGTTATCCTAAAAAACACCTACATAGAGCTTATGCACGGGCTAAAGCAACAAATAGAAGTGATCTTTTTGGTAATAAAAATACCAAATCTAAAAAATCTTCTCAAACCATCAGATGTATTGGTACTTATGATATATGTTCTTCTCAAGTGGGGAATATCCTACGTAGCTACTTGCCAATTCTTTCTGCTGATCCTGATTTACGAGATGTTATTTCTAATACTCCTAGTATCACCTACCGGAGAGGTAAGAGCCTCCGAGATTTTTTAGTGCACAGTCATTTTTCGAAACAGTCTGTCCCATGACATACTTGGCTCCAATCTCCCAACCGAGGTTCTCACCCTTGTTCTGTCCTTTTATGCCGACTATAAAAAAAAATTGTAATCCTATTCATGATAAGATTTATACCATGAAGCAATTCATTACTTGCAAAAGCAGTGGAGTTATATATGCTGTTTAATGCCCATGTCCAAAAATTTATGTGGGCAAAACGATCCAACAATTGAGGAGACATATTTCCTAACATATAAGCACTATTAATTGTAAAGAAGATACTTCTCTGTCAATACATGTCAGGTAAGTCCATGATAATAATGCAAAAATTCTCCAAATTTGGGGTATCATCCAATTGAAATTGAGCCCCAGAGGGGGAGACCTTGACCGCAGATTCCCAGCCCACTCTTATAGGGTCGGCGCGCGCAACTGAATTAAAGACCTAATTAGCCGATGAGCACCCTGGACTATAAGAAGGGCTCTGCCCCTTCCTGCATTGCCTAAGTTGTTGTTGTTGTTGTTACCCTAGTTTGTCTCTGCAAATGGTCTGTAACCTGTACCCGAGTTATCCTGGTTCAAGTTCGGTATTGAGTTGAAGTCGTGCTGGTCGTGCTGCGCTGACTACTATGCCTGTCCTGCTACACCACGCTTGGTGTCTGCCTGCTGCCTAAGTCCCATCCGAGCCTGTCTTGCTACTGTCTGAAGCTACCACAGGTACACCTGTACGAACTATAGACTTTGACCTGTGTCCTGTTGGCCGTCTGCCATACCATTAAGGCGGTACGGCCTAGTGGGTCCACACACCCAATATGACAGTACGCTCAGGCCATGGACCCCGCTGGCCAATCCAAGACTGTGATGACATCACAAGAGATGCAAGCGGATATGTTAGACCTCCGGTCTCGATAGAACCAACTCCTCCAGTCATTCAACATTATTGCACATTGGCTAGATGTGCAAGCTGCTGTTCCTCCTACTACACCTCCTGGCAGTACAGATCCTCAGACTACACCTCCTGGCAGTGCTGATCTGCGATTTTCTCTGCCGCTACGTCACCATTATGATGGAGATGCAAAGACCTGCCGTGTATTTTTGAACCAGTGCCAGATCCACTTTAGCTTGTATGCAAGGGCATTTTCGACTGATGGCGCAAGGTTCGCTCTCATCGTCTCTCTCCTCACTGGCAGGGCCCTAGCATTGGCGAACCCTATCTTGGAGAGACAAGGGCCAGAGACCTGTGACTTCCAGGGGTTCCTACGGATATTTTGTAGAGTATTTGAGGAGCCAGGACGAGTCTCGTCGGCAGCCGCCTCCTTGCTGACACTATGCTAGGGAGACACTTGCGTGGGTGAGTACACCATCCACTTCCGCACCCTGGTGGGAGAATTTTTGTGGAACAATGAGGCCTTGGTGGCTACATTCTGGCAGGGACTGTCTCCTGAAATTAAGGACGAGCTTGCCACCCGAGATCTGCCGTCTACCCTGGATGACCTCATCCTTCTGGACGCCCGGATTGATATAAGGATCCGAGAATGGTTCCAAGAGGCTCGCCGGGAGGCAGGACTCCCTAGCCCGGTTCCTACTTTGCACCAACCTCTGCTGTCCTCATCAGCTGTTCCTCCAAAGGAATCTTTGAAGATGAACCATCTCCTGCTGTCTACCCTAGAGAGACAACGCAGACGCACTTCGGGACTCTGTCTGTATTGCGGTCTCTGAGGCCATCTTGTGCGTCTGTGCCCCCAAAAGCCCCAAAGCCTAGGGTTGGTTGGAGAGACAACCCTGGGTGAAGAAGGACTTTCTTGTAATTGTCCATTCCCGTGACCATAATGTTTCAACTCATCTGGACTCTGGATCCACAGCTAACTTCATTCAGAGAGACCTGGTGGATCTTCTCCAGTTGCCCACAACCCCTCTAGAGAGGCCTTTGATGGTTGCATCTGTGAATGGACTACCTCTGCCTGACCCGGTTGTAGCTGTGACCAAGCCGCTGAGGCTCCAAGTGGGAGCCCTCCATTCAAAGCTCCTCTCATTCTTTGTCCTGGCTGCTGGGCCTGCCCTGGCTCCGACTACATGCCCCAGTACTGGACTGGAATTCTGGAGAGGTTCTCCAGTGGGGTTCCGAGTGTCTCAACTGCTACTTGGTACAGATTTGTCCGGCTCAGCTTCCTCTGCCACAATCCTTGGCAGGATTGCCTTGCCATTATTTTGCATTCTCGGATGTCTTCAGCAAGAAGGAGGCAGAGACACTGCCCCCACACTGGGTGTATGACTGTCCTATCAAGCTGGTTCCTGGTGCATCCCATCCCTGTGGTAGGGTATATCCTCTCTCCTTGCCAGAGACTGTGTCCATGTCCGCCTATGTTAAGGAAAACTTGGAGAGGGGCTTCATATGGAAATCTTCCTCCCCGGCAGGAGCTGGGTTCTTCTTCGTCAAGAAAAAGGATGGTTCTCTGCGCCCCTGCATCAACTACCGGGGCACAACCAGATCACGGTAAAAAATAGATATCCGTTGTCATGGATTTCTGAACTTTTTGATCGCATACGAGGAACCAAAATATTTTCTAAGTTAGACCTGCGGGGGGCTTATAACCTAATCCGGATTCACCAGGGTGACGAATGGAAGACTGCATTTAACACCCGTGACGGACACTATGAATATCTAGTAATGCCCTTCGGCCTGTGTAACGCTCCCGCGGTTTTCCAAGAGTTCGTTTATGACATCTTCTGTGACCTCCTCTATGTCTGTGTTGTGGTCTATCTTGATGACATCTTGATTTTTTCACCGGATCCTATGTCTCATCAGAGAGATGTTCGTCAAGTTTTGCTGCAGTTAAGGGAGAATCGCCTTTACGCCAAGTTTAAGAAGTGCGTGTTTGAGAAAAATGCTCTACCCTTCCTGGGCTACATCATCTCGGATCAAAGCCTCAAGATGGATCCTTAGAAGGTTAAGGCCATCCTGGAAAGGCCACGCCCTCAAGGCCTGAGGTCCATACAGCGTTTCCTGTCATTCGCTAATTTCTACAGACAGTTCATTCCAAACTTCTCCTCACTGGCATCTCCTATCTCTACCCTCACCAAGAAAGGCATGAACACCAAGGTGTGGATTCCAGAGGCGGAATCTGCATTTAATAGCCTGTAGAGTGCCTTAACGTCAGCCTGTATCCTCCATCATCCAGATGTATCTCGACAGTTTTCGTTGGAGGTGGATGAGGAGGCCTCTGTTGGTGCTGGTGCACTCCTGTTCCTGAGAGAGTCCAAGGGCAAGACAATGGTATGTGGCTATTACTCTAAACTCTTGCGCAGAACGCAACTACTCGATTGGGGATCGGGAGTTATTGGCCATCAAATTGGCCCAGAAGGAGTGGAGACATCTTCTAGAGGGTGCAGTTCATCCCATCTTGATATTCACGGACTACAAGAACCTCACCTATCTTCAGACGGCCCAACAACTGAATCTCCATCAGGCCAGGTGGTCGCTGTTCTTTGCCCGGTTCCAGTTTGAACTCCACTACCGTGCGGCCGACAAGAATGTGAGGGCCAATGCCTTGTCCAGGTTGTTAGAGACAGAGGACATCATGGAGTCTCCACAAAGTATTATTGACCGGTCTTGCATTGTCTCGGTCAACCCTCTGCAGGTCAGAGACATCCCTCCGGGGAGCACTTTTGTGTGCCTGGCAGACAGAGGGAGAATCCTCCACTGGGGACACAGCTCCAGACCAGCAGGTCACGTGGGTACCTGTAAAACCTGAGACCTGATTGCCCATCAAAATTGGTGGCCCACGCTGACCAAAGACATCATGGACTTTGTTTCATCCTGCTCGGTGTGCGCAGCTAACAAGGTGACTCACTCCAAGCCTGTGCCCAATGCTCCCTGGCAGCATATAGAAATGGACTTTGTTACAGACCTGCCTCCCTCTGCGTGACGCAGTGCGGTCTGGGTGGTGGTGGACCAATTTTCGAAGATGGCTCACTTTGTTCCGCTGACTGGTCTATCATCTGCTTCTCGACTGGCTGCCCTCTTCATTCAACACATCTTCAGCCGGCACGGCTTGCCTTGGCATATCGTGTCTGATCGGGGGGTTCAGTTCACCTCAAAGTTCTGGAGAGCCCTCTGTAAACTCCTCAATGTAAAGTTGGACTTTTCCTCAGCCTATCATCCTCAGTCCAATGGTCAAGTCGAGAAGATCAAACAAATCATGGAGAACCTCCTACGACACTTCATCTCCAAGCAGCATGATGACTGGGTGCAGCTTCTTCCTTGGGCCGAGTTCTCATATAATAATCATACTAGCAAATCCACAAGAAATACACCGTTCTTCTGGGCCAACACCCACGAATTCCTTTCCCGGTGTCCGTCATGTCCGAAGTGCCTGCAGCTGATTCCGCTTTTAGGGACTTCCTGCGGATCTGGCAGCAGATCCGAATCTCCATTCTTCTGGCGGTGGACTGCATGAAACGTAAGGCAGACACAAAGAGAAGAGAACCTCCCCAGTTTTCTCCAGGTACCAAGGTCTGGCTGTCCTCCAGAAATATTCGGCTGAGGGTGCCATCTTACAAGTTTGCTTGCAGGTTCCTCGGACCCTTCGAGATTTTGCAACAGATCAACCCGATCTCCTACAAGCTTCGGCTGCCTCCTACCCTCAAGATCCCCAACTCCTTTGATGTCTTCCTTCTGAAGCCTGTAGTCTTGAACCGCTTCTCCAAGATTTCTACTGCTGCAGTGGCTCCCAGCGGTTCATCATATACTTTTGAGGTTAAGGAGATTCTGAACACCAAAAGAGTAGGTTGAAAAACCTTTTATTTGGTGGATTGGAGGTGGTTTGGTCCTGAAGAGAGGTCTTGGGAGCCAGAAGAGAACCTCAATACTCCTACCCTTCTGAAGAAGTTTCTCTCTCGCTCTGGCCCCAAGAGGAGGGGGCATAAGAGGGGAATACTGTCATGCCCCTGGCCTCGGGCCGCCAGGTTTGCTTACCTCCTGACGTCCACAGCCATGGATCAGTGAGCACTGGTCCCCATCTCCTCCTCAGGAGACACCAGCGCTCACTTCCGCTTCGCTCTGCTGTGTCCCGTAGTGTGCGCTCGCACGATCATGCCCGCTCTTAAAGAACCAGTGCGCGCACCTGAATTAAAGACCAAATTAGCCCATGAGCACCCTGGACTATAAGAAGGGCTCCTTCCTGCAGTGCCTGAGCGTCATTGTCATTACCCTAGTTTTTCTCTGTAAAAGGTCTCCTAAGTGTCTTCCAGTTCCCAGTGTTCCCGTTCCTGCTACCTTTAACCTGTATCCCGAGTTATCCTGGTTCAAGTGCTGTATTGAGTTGAAGTCGTGCTGCACTCAGTACTACACCGCACCTGCTACACCACGCCTGGTGTCTGCCTGCTGCCTAAGTCCCATCCGAGCCTGTCTTGCTACTGTCAGAAGCTACCACAGGTACACCTATACAAACTGTAGACTGTGACCTGTTTCCTGTTGGCCGGCTGCCATACCGTTAAGGCGGTATGGCCTAGTGGGTCCAAGCACCCCACGTGACAGTATGTAGTATTGACGGTACCTCCATCTACATATATATATTTTTCTACTTAGGCATCATTGTATTGCCTCACCTACCTTATTATAAAATTCATTAAAGAAATATCCCTACATATTACAATCAGCTATTCATTCAAATTCCCCGTTTAGTGGGTCTGTCTGACCCATTGACAGTTGTTTCTTTTTTCTAAGGGTATGTTCACACGCAGTAAGCAAAAACGTCTGAAAATACCGAGCTGTTTTAACAACTAAGTTTTTTTTAACAACTCGAGTTTTTCGCTGCGTTTTTTACGGCCGTTTTTGGAGATGTTTTTCAATGGAGTCAATGAAAAACGCGTCCAAAAACATCCCAAGAAGTGTCCTGCACTTCTTTTGACGAGCCGTCATTTTACGCGCCGTATTTTGACAGCGATGCGTAAAATAAAGGCTCGTGGGAACAGAACATCGTAATTCCCATTGAAAGCAATGGGAAGATGTTGGTAGGCGTATTAGGGGAGTTTTTTCAGGTGTAATTCGAAGCGTAAAATGTCCGAATTACGTCTGAAACCACTGTGTGTGAACATACCCTCAGTGTTGTACCCGTCTCCTTTAGACTCTTAGTCTTTGCGTTGGCGGTACATACTTACCTTCTCGCTCCTTTAATCCTTGTCTATATTTTTCTAAGTGCCTCAGTATGCGCAACACCTTGCATTGACGTGACATACTTAGTTCCTTTCCTAACTTTTTCTAAGTGTCTGAGCATGCGTAGTATATGTGTCCTTGGATTTCTAAGTGTTGACATCCTTACATTTCTAAGTGTTGTTAAATGTGCAGTATGACTTTTTTGACACTTGGTCTTCAACATATACTTAATACACTTAATGCGCCGGCGCGGGCGTCTGGCTTTGATTGGCTACTCACGCTATTTGCCTAATTGACAATTAAAGGGAATTGCCTTGTTTGGGCTTTCTTATTGGTTAGTTTGGCTGATACATCTTCTTCCATGTGTTTGGGAAGTTATAAAGTAGGGTTTTTTCCGGAGCATGCCGTCTTTAGCCCCTTACCCCTGAAGACGCTATGTTTGTAGTGAAACATGTCGGGCGGGGGGCTCCTTTGAATTTCAGCTCAATGTCTCTGGCAGTTACTACAAACCATTATCGGCACATTGCTGTTTAGTTACATTAACTTCTCAATCTAACCATACTTAGCTGTCACTCTGTTAGCAGCATTAGCATATTAGCATCTAGTAGGATAATCCGCTATTCCTATTTCTCTTATGGTTTGGTTCATATATAGTTTCTATCACCTCTTAGCACTATAAGTACTATACTCCTCTATCAGTACACATTGTAATTTTACTCCATTTTGTATGTCCCTATTGTTGCCTAATAAAGATTGTATTCATTAGTCATAAATTGTTTAGCATAGTGGGAAAAAAAACAGTTTTACATTCATATTAAAGGTATAGACAAAGATACAAAACAAGGATCGTAGGTTCAAAAATATGAATAAGAATTTTTTACAGAATGATCATAATATAAAAATAATAATATTAAATAGAACAATGATTAAAAAACATTAATGACAATATGTATAAAAGTATGTATAAAAAGATCATAGATGTATTTCAAGTGCGGAGACATTCCACTTGAAATACATCTATGATCTTTTTATACATACTTTTATACATATTGTCATTAATGTTTTTTAATCATTGTTCTATTTAATATTATTATTTTTATATTATGATCATTCTGTAAAAAATGCTTATTCATATTTTTGAACCTACGATCCTTGTTTTGTATCTTTGTCTATACCTTTAATATGAATGTAAAACTGTTTTGTTTTTAAATGAATAATTTTTATACCTCACTGCCGTACCTTGCTTACACAATTGACCTTTGACCTTTGACCTGTAACTTAACTCGGTACTGATTCCTAGGCCAGCTCTAAATGCACAGTCATCATGAATAGACCTAACACTTGTACCTAACCTGACGAAGAGGCCGGTACGGCCTTGAAACACATTGTTGTTGTTGTTGTTGTACAAATAAAAGCAATTTCCAGTACAGCTGCGCCCTCGGATATTCCACTTTTTATCTCCCTATCTCCTGAGGAGTTAGGGGACTCTCTGACCATGTTCCATTGATAATTGACCTACTAGATCCTAATTTAACAGTTAGAATAATAAGTCATACTGGTTAAGCGGGATATGTAGGGGCCAAATATTATTAGCAGTGTAGTCACTGCAGTATGTGAGTACACTTGGCAATATACATTCCGGTCCACCTGATTCTAAGATTTTCATAGATTTTTATAGCGCTGCCAAGGGATCGGAAGTCTAGTTGCACAGTTTTCTATGATGCTACGACTCTTCGTCATGTGAACGGCCCCGCCGTAATCTATGTACAAGCAGTAGCAGAAGTTAGATGCTTTGGAAGCTCACATTACTGTTATTGAATTACAGGGCAATTTAAAATCCCTAAAGTCAACAAAACAATCAAGTCCTGATGGATGAACTTCTCAAAGTTTTGAATTGTAATGGTTTATATTTATATTAATGTATTAAAAACAAGCATACCTGAAAGTAATCACTATAAAATTATATTCTTCCACTCCCATAAAATTAGGACAGTACTTGGCATCCATTTTTTAGGCAAAAGCAGCCAAGTTAAAAAAAAAATAGCATTCAGATCTTTGATCTTTTATCCGGGCAATTAGGTATCTTTAGTTCGAGCACTCCCTTGACGTGAATAATAACATCTGCCCGAAACTTCTTATCTGATAGACACTAATAATTTAAATTCATAAACCCAGCCTCTGATCTGTTACACTATAGACAGTCATTTCTCCAATTCACTTAAAATATTCTGTTTCCATGTTATCATTAAATCTGCATATATATTGTTGGTTCTTTTTGTATTTGTTACAAAATTTGCCCAATGTGTCGCACTAAACAAAAAAATAATACCACTATACATATACAAATAAAATTCCCATAAAAAAAACATCCAGACTGCCTCCATTAATAAACAATAGTGCCAGTAGAGTGCCTCCATAGGCAATAATGTTTGCATAGTTGCCCATAACAATAGTACCAGCAGAGTGAACTGGTATTAACTGAAGTGTTCTAGGATACTATATTTGCTTATATTTAATTAAAGAAGAACTCCAACAAATGTTTCCTTTTCTTTCTGCACATATCATGCTAACTCACCAGCAATAATCTAGCAGTGTTATTTGTTTCTGCCCAGCTCAGTTGCATCTATATATTTTGAACCCTTTCATTATGGGCAGCTGTGTCATCTGATCTCAGTCTGACCACCAGAATAGACCATGCTCTCATGTGTAGACAAGAGGTCAGTTTCGCTTGTGTATACGACTCCCTGTGAACTACAGGATTACATCATTACCAATCAAATCCCTCCTGGCAGCTCTTAGACACCTCCCCTCCCCAGCTAGTTCCATCCTACTTGTTCCTCTATATGTACCTCCATGCATATAGTGCTACTGAAGAGATCATTTCTGCCCTCTCTAAGGGAGCAGAAGTGCAGTAATATAATAAGTGAATCCATACAATGATTAGCTGCAGAGTTATAAAACTCACCTGACTCACACTGACTGTCTATACTATATGTGAGGATGTGTGCCGAAAGTTCAGTGTATTTCTATGAGATGCAGCTTCTCACTGCTCTCCCCTGCATCCTGCTTGCAAGGAGAAACCTATCACAAATAGGAGAGAGGCTACACTAGGACTTTGCACTGTGAGTTATGGAACAGAAGTTCTATGCAGGGCCGGTCTTAGGATAGATGGTGCCCCGTGCCAAATTATCTTTCGGCATCCCATCATATAAAATTGCTCCATAAAAAACTATAATCCCCCCACAGTATAATGCCCTATATAGTGCCCCCACACAGTATTCTGCCCCTTTAGTGCCCCACCTAGCATATAATGCCCCTTTAGTGCCCTCCATACAGTATAATAATAATATTTTATATAATATTTTATAACCCCTTCAAAGACATAGTATTTTGTCCCCCTAAGTGCCACACAGAGTATATTACCCCCTGTAGTGCCCCTACACAGTATAATGTCTGCTTAGTAGCCTACACACTGTATAATGCCCCCGTACCCTGGCTGCCACACATAGCCCCCTCCCTTGTAAATAGTGCCCTCCTGTAGATTGTGGTATATAGCCTCACTGTAGACAGTGCCATAATCCCCTACCTCCCCCTTGTAAACAGTGCCATATAGCCCCCACGTCCCCTTGTAGACTGTGCCATACAGCCCCCCACATCCCCTTTATAGACAGTACCCCCTACCTTCCCCTTGTAGACAGTGTCATGCAGCCCTCCCACCTCCCCCTTGTAGACAGTGCCATACAGCACCCCACCTCCTTCTTGTACAGAGTGCCCTCATCTCCCCCTTGTAGACAGTGTCATACAGCCCCCACCTCCCCCTTGTAGACAGTGTCCCCCAAACCAAAAGATGTTACTCACCTAGGCCCCATGCCCATGACGAATGGAGCTGCTCCACAATGCTGACACTGGTGTCCTTGCGTAGGCTTGTGTGATCCAGTGTCATCAGGCCGGCCTGTGCTGACCATTAGCTCACCACTCTCACTAAAATGACCATCAGCCCGCCACTCACAGATGCCCCCTGTATATAGTGCCACACAGACCCCTGTAAATAGTGCCACACAGCGCTTTGTAGGTAGTGCCACACAGCCCCCTTGTATATAGTGACACACAGCCCCCTTGTAGGTAGTGCCACACCGCCCCATGTAGGTAGTTCCACACTGCGCCTTTGTAGGTAGTGCCACACTGCCCCCTTGTGGCCAGGGATTCCGCTCCTGGTTGGATCACTTGATGTCTCTGTCCATATATGGATAGTGACATCAGGGGCAACTCCTGAAGTGGAATCCCCGTCCACAGCATTGCCGACGCTGTTCCACTCCAGTAGAAGCCTCTGACGTCTCAATCCATTTATGGACAGTGACATCAGGGGCTTCTCCTGGAGCTGAATTACCGGCTACCGCGCCGGCAACGCTATGGACGGGGATTCCGCTTCAGCAGTTGCTCCTCATATCACTGTCCATAAATGGACAGAGACATCAAGCGCTCTGTCGTGGAGCAGAATCCCCGGCCGCAGGCAGGGCGCCCTCATGCCCGATGTTGCCGTTAGCAGCCGCTATGGCACTTATGGAAAAAGGGAATTCGGTATAAGAAAATAGTCAATTCTCGAGTGAGTGTTGTGAACATGCGAAAAATATGTGTATTCCCGCAAGGAGGTATGGGTTACACGCCAGAGATCATACAATGATAAGTGCTCCATGAGTGTAAGGAGTACCGAAGCCCCCGCACGGTCCTGTGTGGTCGGGTTGGACCGGTCTATGTCTGAGTTCAAGGTGAGATTAAAGTCACCTCCCAGGATCAGAGTATGTGTATGTCTCTGAAGCAGAAAAGTGAAGAGAGAGGAGTAAAAGTCTGCGTTAGGGTACATCTAAGGCTATATCTGTGCGTGTTAATGGTAACATCGATGTACAGGAAATGTCCACCCGGGTCTGAGTATGTATCGTGAACAGTCAGGTCCAGAGATTTGTGAAAGAGAGTCGCCACCCCTCTAGATTTGGAAGTGCATGAGGCTGTGTAACAGTCGCCCAACGATGGGGCCCTCAAGGACACCCCCTCACCCTCGCCAGTGTGTCTCCTGCAAAAAAATTACGTGAGGTTTCAGTCGCTTTAAGTGAGTTACTACCTGTTTACGTTTGACTACAGTGTTTAAAGGGAAGGTGTCATGATTTTTTTATTTTTTATTATTATATTGCTTTTAATATAATATTAACAAAATTTTTATTTAATTGTGTTCTCATATTTTACTTTTTAATGTATTCTTACTTTTACTTCTCTATGTGGGGCTGACATTTTTTTTTTCATCTCTGTATGTGTCGATTAACGACAAATACAGAGATGGAATACGGCACATACAACCAAATAAAGAATGTGAACGGGAGCCGTTCCATTCTCAGAAGCGTACGCCGTCTGTGTGGGAACGGCGCATGCGCCACTCCCACACAGACCAAAATGAAGGGAGGGGGGATTGTGTGAGGACACTAGAGGAGAGTGTGTCCAACCCAAATTTGCAGCATAAATCAATGAGGTTGCGGAGCGGTTCCCGGCGCACACTGTCTCATACATTATTCCGCCGCACCACATTGTGCTATTAAGTCATAGTGCGCAAAGAGGTTAATGCGCAGTGGATAGTGCAAAGTGAAAATTGCAATTTTTCACTGATATGCCATTTTAGTGCATAATACGTTGTGCCCAGTTTGTGCCACTGAGGACAAATATCTCATAAAATGTTAATCGGGTTCTCCCGGGTATGGCGATGCCATATATGTGGACGTAAACTGCTGTTTGGGCACGCTGCAGGGTTCAGAAGGGAGGGAGCGCCATTTTTATTTTGGAGTGCAGATTTTGCTGGGGTAAATAAATAATAATCCACAGATATGTGGCCAGTGTCGTACTGATAAATGGCGCCCGATCTTTTCCGCTTTTAGAACACTGCACGTTTTGCATCGCCATATTTTGAGAGCCAGAACTTTTGTATTTTTTCTCCACCGGAGCTGTGTGTGGGCTCATTTTTGTTGCAGAACAATCTGTAGTTTTCATTGGTATCATTTTGGGGTACTTGCGATTTATTTTTCGATCAAGTTTTAATCAATTTTTTTTTGCAAGCAAGGTGACCAAAAACCAGCAATTCTGACAATGTTTTTTATTCTTTTTTTTTTATGGCGTTCACCCTGGGCTATAAATGACCATTTTACTTTATTCTGCGGGTTGGTACGATTACGGCGATACCATATGTATATAGTTTTTTTAAGTTTGCGCAATAAAATCACTTTTTTTATAAAATAATTCATTTTTTGTGTCACCATATTCTGAGAGCCATAACTTGTCCTGTTTTCTGTGGGACGCGTTGTAGGTTTTATCGGTACTATTTTTGGGTACATGCAACTTTATGATTACTTTTTATTCTATATTTTGTGAGGGGCGGTGACCAAAAAATAGCGATTCTGGGATAGCTTTTTAATGATTTTTTTTGCGATGTTCACCGTGCGGGAAATATAACATTATTGTTTTATAGTTTGGGTTGATACGAACGCGGTGATACCAAATATGTGTACTTTTTTTAACGGTTTTATAGGTGGGGACAGCTGATCTCCCGATTCTCAGACACTCTCCGATAGGACAGTGTGTGCCAGGAAACGCTCCGCAACTGTACTTCCTAGTGCAAGAGGCAACCCATCACCAGGATGTACAGTTGCGGTGAGGGAAGAGGTTAAAGGGTTAAAGTGGATATACAAAAAGTTAGCTCCTCTTGTTCTATCATTGCGTGCTCTGCTTTTTCTTTTATCAGCCAAGGAGCTTTGAATTTCTCTCATCCCTCTCCTTCGTCCTCTTCTTTTTTCTCTTTCTCTGGCTTCTCGTATCACAACCATATTGTTTAGATATATGTCATTCTGAGAGACATCTACAGATGTTTTAACGAAATGATGGAGGCCCTGCTTAAAGGCGTCTGATTTAGAAAAAAACATTTTTAAATAACCTATTAGGACTAAGTTTAGAGATGGTGAGTCCCTATTCAGGGTCCTCATCTCTAGGCCAAAGTGGAGATCGGCTACAAAGAGCGCCACTTGCACTGTAGGACCTGTCCTGTATTACACCAGCAGCCCATTGATTCAGTGGCATTCGTGTAAAGCTTAATTTCTCCTGCGTCGTCACTGCAATGTAATTGAATACTGGAGGGTTCCCCAAGAATGAGCACATGGGAAGGGGCACATCATGCGGGATATCCTGTGATTAGCTATTTGGGACCCATCTAACCATCAAGAATCATTGACACCAGACAACCCCTTTAAATTATGTAAAAAAGTAAAAGGGGATTGTCTGATTTGATAACCTTTTGTTGGAAGAGTCTTATGACTATAAGCAAGTCACAGAGCTCGATCATCAGTGTACCCAACAAAAAAATAAATTCCTATGAAGTGCCAACACAAAATGCCTATATGTGTAATAGGAGGACCTGCAGAGTGTGACATGCTTCTTGTAGAAACTCTTCACTCTGTCTAATTGTTTCCTAAATGGAGAACCCTCCTCTATTAATCCTGAATTCTTAAATAAGTATCTTTAAAATGGTACAGAAAATTTTAATTAGTGTCCTTCTAAACACTACTCAGAAGTCCAGACCGGAGCAGGTAAAGAGGTGAAATACACAACACCAAAAATGAAAACAAGAAAAGACAGAGCTTACCGATCCTCTGAAGATAAGCATGGGACGCCTGTCAAGAACCATCGGAGCTGTAAAATCTTAACTTCAAAATGGTGTTTCTACACCTGAAAATTCCATTAGGAAGATTTTCTCATAAATTAAAGACCGTCCCTGCTAAAGCTACACTATCGTTCAAAAGTTTAGGGTCACTTAGAAATTTCGTTATTTTTGCAAGAAAAGCACAGTTTTTTTAAATGAAGATAACATTAAATTAATCAGAAATACACTCTATACATTGTTAATGTGCTAAATGACTATTCTAGCTGCAAACGTCTGGTTTTTAATGCAATATCTACATAGGTGTATAGAGGCCCCTTTGCAGCAACCATCACTCCAGTCTTCTAATGGTACATTGTGTTTGCTAACTGTGTTAGAAGGCTAATGGATGATTAGAAAACACTTGAAAACCCTTGTGCAATTATGTTAGCACCGCTGTAAACAGTTTTGCTGGAGCATTACATTTGTGGGTTCGATTAAACTCACAAAATGGCTAGAAAAAGAGAGCTTTCATGTGAAACTCGACAGTCTATTCTTGTTCTTAGAAATGAAGGCTATTCCATGCGAGAAATTGCCAAGAAAATGAAGATTTCCCTACAACGGTGTGTACTACTCCCTTCGGAGGACAGCACAAACAGGCTCTAACCAGAGTAGAAAGAGAAGTGGGAGGCCCCGCTGCACAACTGAGCAACAAGACAAGTACATTAGAGTCTCTAATTTGAGAAATAGACACCTCACAGGTCCTCAACTGGCAGCTTCATTAAATAGTACCCGCAAAACGCCAGTGTCAACGTCTACAGTGAAGAGGCGACTCCGGGACGATGGCCTTCAGGGCAGAGTGGCAAAGAAAAAGCCATATCTGAGACTGGCTAATAAAAAGAAAAGATTAATATGGGCAAAAGCACACAGACATTGGACAGAGGAAGATTGGAAAAAAGTGTTATGGACAGACGAATCGAAGTTTGAGGTGTTTGGATCACACAGAAGAACATTTGTGAGGACAACTGAAAAGATGCTGGAAGAGTGCTTGACGCCATCTGTCAAGCATGGTGGAGGTCATGTGATGGTCTGGGGTTGCTTTGGTGCTAGTAAAGTGGGAGATTTGTACAAGGTAAAAGGGATTTTGAATAAGGAAGGCTATCACACCATTTTGCAACGCCATGCCTTACCCTGTGGACAGCGCTTGATTGGAGCCAATTTCATCCTACAACAGGACAATGACCCAAAGCACACCTCCAAATTATGCAAGAACTATTTAGGGAAGAAGCAGGCAGCTGGTATTCTATCTGTAATGGAGTGGCCAGCGCAGTCACCAGATCTCAACTCCATAGAGCTGTTGTGGGAGCAGCTTGACCGTATGGTACGCAAGAAGTGGCCATCAAGCCAATCCAACTTGTGGGAGGGCCTTCTGGAAGCATGGGGTGAAATTTCTCCCGATTACCTCAGCAAATAACACAGCTAGAATGCCAAAGGTCTGCAATGCTGGAATTGCTGCAAATGGAGCGACCAAAGCAAAGTCTGAAGGAGAAAATTATTATTTCACATAAAAATCATTATTTCTAACCTTGTCAATGTCTTGACTATATTTTCTAGTCATTTTGCAACTTGTTTGATAAATATAAGTGTGAGTTTTCATGGAAAATACAAAATTGTCTGGGTGACCCCAAACTTTTGAACGGTAGTGTAAATGGACCTGTCTTTCCAGTATCTACAAGACTACACAGATGGTCAGCTCAGGCTGTTGCTCCTTATGTGTGTCTTGGAGAGTGGATGAAAATTATATTTTATATTTGACTTTATTTTAGGTTTATTTTATCTCTGTTAATATATAAGTTAAGCACTGATATGCTGTACATCATATATTACAAACAATAATAAACTCCTTTTCTTACTAGTGGCCAAATGCAGTCATCATAGATGGTTGGATGAAAATCTGGAGCAATTAGACTTTACTAATAAGATCAAGAAGAACAAAGAAAACAATAAAAGTTACTTGAAAATTATAGATCAAAATGAGAGAAATATGGGGGAAACCGAATCAATGCTGGAAAGTGATTATGTCTTAGAGAGTAAAGAAATACATACAGAAAAAATAGAAGACCAAGATTCACACAGAAAAAAATATTCTATTATATTTCCACAAAAAAATAAGACGTTGTTAATAGAAAAGAAGAATGAAGAATATAAAAATATAAAATTATCCAATAATTCCCTCTACAGTTCTAGAAGATCTGGAGACACTGAAAGAACTCCAACTGCTTTACCAGAAATATCCAAAATACCTAAAAGATTTGGAGAAATAGAAATAACACCCACATCTGTAACTGATATATTTACCACATCAGTTTCTGGGGACACTGAAACAACTCCAACTGCTTTACCAATTGCGATAGCAGAAATGTCTCCAATACTGGAAGTGTCCGAAATACCTGAGGGGTCTGGAGACATAGAAACTACACCCACATCTATAACTGAAATATTAACGACACCTGAAGGGTCTGGAGATACAGACACAACTCCAACTGCTGTACCTGAAATGTCCACAATACCCGAGGGGTCTGGAGACATAGAAACTACGCCAACATCTATAACTGAAATATTAACGACACCGGAAGGGTCTGGAGACACAGACACAACTCCAACTGCTGTACCTGAAATGTCTACAATACCCGAGGGGTCTGGAGACATAGAAACTACACCCACATCTATAACTGAAATATTAACGACATCTGAAGGGTCCGGAGACACAGACACAACTCCAACTGCTGTACCTGAAATGTCCACAATACCCGAGGGGTCTGGAGACATAGAAACTACACCCACATCTATAACTGAAATATTAACGACACCGGAAGGGTCCGGAGATACAGACACAACTCCAACTGTTGTACCTGAAATGTCCACAATACCCGAGGGATCTGCAGACATAGAAACTACACCCACATCTATAACTGAAATATTAACGACACCTGAAGGGTCCGGAGACACAGACACAACTCCAACTGCTGTACCTGAAATGTCTACAATACCCGAGGGATCAGGAGACATAGAAACTATGCCCACATCTATAACTGAAATATTAACGACACCCGAAGAGTCCGGAGACACATACACAACTCCAACTGCTGTACCTGAAATGTCTACAATACCCGAGGGGTCTGGAGACATAGAAACTACACCCACATCTATAACTGAAATATTAACGACATCTGAAGGGTCCGGAGACACAGACACAACTCCAACTGCTGTACCTGAAATGTCCACAATACCCGAGGGGTCTGGAGACATAGAAACTACACCCACATCTATAACTGAAATATTAACGACACCGGAAGGGTCCGGAGATACAGACACAACTCCAACTGTTGTACCTGAAATGTCCACAATACCCGAGGGATCTGCAGACATAGAAACTACACCCACATCTATAACTGAAATATTAACGACACCTGAAGGGTCCGGAGATACAGACACAACTCCAACTGCTGTACCTGAAATGTCTACAATACCGGAGGGGTCTGGAGACATAGAAACTACACCCACATCTATAACTGAATTAACAACACCTGAAGGGTCCGGAGATACAGACACAACTCCAACTGCTGTACCTGAAATGTCCACAATACCCGAGGGGTCTGGAGACATAGAAACTACACCCACATCTATAACTGATATATTAACGACACCTGAAGGGTCCGGAGACACAGACACAACTCCAACTGCTGTACCTGAAATGTCTACAATACCCGAGGGGTCTGGAGACATAGAAACTACGCCAACACCTATAACTGAAATATTAACGACACCACAAGGATCCGGAGATACAGACACTACTCCAACTGCTGTACCGGAAATGTCTACAATACCCGAGGGGTCTGGAGACATAGAAACTACGCCAACATCTATAACTGAAATATTAACGACACCCGAAGGGTCCGGAGATACAGACACAACTCCAACTGCTGTACCTGAAATGTCTACAATACCCGAGGGGTCTGGAGACATAGAAACTACACCCACATCTATAACTGAAATATTAACGACACCCGAAGTGTCCGGAGATACAGACACAACTCCAACTGCTGTACCTGAAATGTCCACAATACCCGAGGGATCTGGAGACATAGAAACTACACCCACATCTATAACTGAAATATTAACGACACCCGAAGGGTCCGGAGATTCAGACACTACTCCAACTGCTGTACCTGAAATGTCCACCACACCCGAGGGGTCAGGAGACATAGAAACTACACCCACATCTATAACTGAAATATTAACGACACCTGAAGGGTCCGGAGACACAGACACAACTCCAACTGCTGTACCTGAAATGTCCACAATACCCGAGGGATCTGGACACATAGAAACGACGCCAATATCTATAACTGAAATATTAACGACACCCGAAGGATCCGGAGATACAGACACAACTCCAACTGCTGTACCTGAAATGTCCACAATACCCGAGGGGTCTGGAGACATAGAAACTACACCCACATCTATAACTGAAATATTAACGACACCTGAAGGGTCCGGAGACACAGACACAACTCCAACTACTGTACCTGAAATGTCTACAATAACCGAGGGGTCTGGAGACATAGAAACTACGCCCACATCTATAACTGAAATATTAACGACACCCGAAGGGTCCGGAGATTCAGACACTACTCCAACTGCTGTACCTGAAATGTCCACCACACCCGAGGGGTCTGGAGACAAAGAAACTACGCCAACATCTATAACTGAAATATTAACGACACCCGAAGGATCCGGAGATACAGACACAACTCCAACTGCTGTAAATGAAATGTCCACAATACCCGAGGGGTCTGGAGATATAGAAACTACGCCCACATCTATAACTGAAATATTAACGACACCTGAAGGGTCCGGAGATACAGACACAACTCCAACTGCTGTAAATGAAATGTCCACAATACCCGAGGGGTCTGGAGACATAGAAACTACACCCACATCTATAACTGAAATATTAACGACACCTGAAGGATCCGGAGATACAGACACAACTCCAACTACTGTACCTGAAATGTCTACAATAACCGAGGGGTCTGGAGACATAGAAACTACGCCCACATCTATAACTGAAATATTAACGACACCCGAAGGGTCCGGAGATTCAGACACTACTCCAACTGCTGTACCTGAAATGTCCACAACACCCGAGGGGTCTGGAGACAAAGAAACTACGCCAACATCTATAACTGAAATATTAACGACACCCGAAGGGTCCGGAGACACAGACACAACTCCAACTGCTGTACCTGAAATGTCCACAATTCCCGAGGGGTCTGGAGACATAGAAACTACACCCACATCTATAACTGAAATATTAACGACACCTGAAGGGTCCGGAGACACAGACACAACTCCAACTGCTGTACCTGAAATGTCTACAATACCCGAGGGGTCTGGAGACATAGAAACTACACAAACATCTATAACTGAAATATTAACGACACCTCAAGGGTCCGGAGACACAGACACAACTCCAACTGCTGTACCTGAAATGTCCACAACACCCGAGGGATCAGGAGACATAGAAACTACACCCACATCTATAACTGAAATATTAACGACACCTGAAGGGTCCGGAGATACAGACACAACTCCAACTGCTGTACCTGAAATGTCCACAATACCCGAGGGGTCTGGAGACATGGAAACTACACCCACATCTATAACTGAAATATTAACGACACCTGAAGGGTCCGGAGACACAGACACAACTCCAACTGCTGTACCTGAAATGTCCACAATACCCGAGGGGTCTGGAGACATGGAAACTACACCCACATCTATAACTGAAATATTAACGACACCTCAAGGGTCCGGAGACACAGACACAACTCCAACTGCTGTACCTGAAATGTCTACAATACCCGAGGGGTCTGGAGACATAGAAACTACGCCAACATCTATAACTGAAATATTAACGACACCTGAAGGGTCCGGAGATACAGACACAACTCTAACTGCTGTACCTGAAATGTCCACAATACCCGAGGGGTCTGGAGACATAGAAACTACACCCACATCTATAACTGAAATATTAACGACACCTGAAGGGTCCGGAGATACAGACACAACTCCAACTGCTGCACCTGAAATGTCCACAATACCCGAGGGATCAGGAGACATAGAAACTACGCCCACATCTATAACTGAAATATTAACGACACCTGAAGGGTCCGGAGATACAGATACAACTCCAACTGCTGTACCTGAAATGTCTACAATAACCGAGGGGTCTGGAGACATGGAAACTACACCCACATCTATAACTGAAATATTAACGACACCTGAAGGGTCCGGAGATACAGATACAACTCCAACTGCTGTACCTGAAATGTCTACAATAACCGAGGGGTCTGGAGACATAGAAACTACGCCCACATCTATAACTGAAATATTAACGACACCTGAAGGATCCGGAGATACAGACACTACTCCAACTGCTGTACCTGAAATGTCCACAATACCCGAAGGGTCTGGAGACATAGAAACTACACCCACATCTATAACTGAAATATTAACGACACCTGAAGGGTCCGGAGACACAGACACAACTCCAACTGCTGTACCTGAAATGTCCACAATACCCGAAGGGTCTGGAGACATAGAAACTACACCAACATCTATAACTGAAAAATTAACGACACCTGAAGGGTCCGGAGACACAGACACAACTCCAACTGCTGTACCTGAAATGTCTACAATATCCGAGGGGTCTGGAGACATAGAAACTACGCCCACATCTATAACTGAAATATTAACGACACCTGAAGGGTCCGGAGATACAGACACAACTCCAACTGCTGTACCTGAAATGTCCACAATACCCGAGGGATCAGGAGACATAGAAACTACACCAACATCTATAACTGAAATATTAACGACACCTGAAGGGTCCGGAGACACAGACACAACTCCAACTGCTGTACCTGAAATGTCCACAATACCAGAGGGGTCTGGAGACATAGAAACTACACCAACATCTATAACTGAAATATTAACGACACCTGAAGGGTCCGGAGACACAGATACAACTACAACTGCTGTACCTGAAATGTCCACAACACCCGAGGGATCAGGAGACATAGAAACTACGCAAACATCTATAACTGAAATATTAACGACACCTGAAGGGTCCGGAGACACAGACACAACTCCAACTGCTGTACCTGAAATGTCCACAACACCAGAGGGGTCTGGAGACATAGAAACTACACCAACATCTATAACTGAAATATTAACGACACCTGAAGGGTCCGGAGATACAGACACAACTCCAACTGCCGTACCTGAAATGTCTACAATACCCGAGGGATCTGGAGACATAGAAACTATACCAACATCTATAACTGAAATATTAACGACACCTCAAGGGTCCGGAGATACAGACACAACTCCAACTGCCGTACCTGAAATGTCTACTATACCCGAGGGGTCTGGAGACATAGAAACTACACCAACATCTATAACTGAAATATTAACGACACCCGAAGAGTCCGGAGACACAGACACAACTCCAACTGCTGTACCTGAAATGTCCACAACACCCGAGGGATCAGGAGACATAGAAACTACACCAACATCTATAACTGAAATATTAACGACACCTGAAGGGTCCGGAGACACAGACACAACTCTAACTGCTGTACCTGAAATGTCCACAATACCCGAGGGATCTGGAGACATAGAAACTACACCCACATCTATAACTGAAATATTAACGACACCTCAAGGGTCCGGAGATACAGACACAACTCCAACTGCTGTACCTGAAATGTCTACAATATCCGAGGGATCACGAGACATAGAAACAACACCCACATCTATAACTGAAATATTAACGACACCTGAAGGGTCCGGAGATACAGACACAACTCCAACTGCTGTACCTGAAATGTCCACAATACCCGAGGGGTCTGGAGACATAGAAACTACGCCCACATCTATAACTGAAATATTAACGACACCTGAAGGGTCCGGAGATACAGACACAACTCCAACTGCTGTACCTGAAATGTCCACAATACCCGAGGGGTCTGGAGACATAGAAACTACGCCCACATCTATAACTGAAATATTAACGACACCTGAAGGGTCCGGAGATACAGACACAACTCCAACTGCTGTACCTGAAATGTCTACAATACCCGAGGGGTCTGGAGACATAGAAACTACACCCACATCTATAACTGAAATATTAACGACACCTGAAGGGTCCGGAGACACAGACACTACTCCAACTGCCGTACCTGAAATGTCTACAATACCCGAGGGATCAGGAGACATAGAAACTACACCAACATCTACAACTGAAATATTAACGACACCTCAAGGGTCCGGAGACACAGACACAACTCCAACTGTTGTACCTGAAATGTCCACAATACCCGAGGGGTCTGGAGACATAGAAACTACACCCACATCTGTAACTGAAATATTAACGACACCCGAAGAGTCCGGAGACACAGACACAACTCCAACTGCTGTACCTGAAATGTCTACAATACCCGAGGGGTCTGGAGACATAGAAACTATGCCCACATCTATAACTGAAATATTAACGACACCTCAAGGGTCCGGAGATACAGACACAACTCCAACTGCCGTACCTGAAATGTCTACAATACCCGAGGGGTCTGGAGACATAGAAACTACACCCACATCTATAACTGAAATATTAACGACACCCGAAGGATCCGGAGACACAGACACAACTCCAACTGCTGTACCTGAAATGTCCACAATACCCGAGGGGTCTGGAGACATAGAAACTACACCAACATCTATAACTGAAATATTAACGACACCTCAAGGGTCCGGAGATACAGACACAACTCCAACTGCTGTACCTGAAATGTCCACAATACCCGAGGGGTCTGGAGACATAGAAACTACACCCACATCTATAACTGAAATATTAACGACACCTGAAGGGTCCGGAGATACAGACACAACTCCAACTGCTGTACCTGAAATGTCCACAATACCCGAGGGGTCTGGAGACATAGAAACTACACCCACATCTATAACTGAAATATTAACGACACCTCAAGGGTCCGGAGATACAGACACAACTCCAACTGCCGTACCTGAAATGTCTACAATACCCGAGGGATCAGGAGACATAGAAACTACACCCACATCTATAACTGAAATATTAACGACACCTGAAGGGTCCAGAGACACAGACACAACTCCAACTGCCGTACCTGAAATGTCTACAATACCCGAGGGGTCTGGAGACATAGAAACTGCACCAACATCTATAACTGAAATATTAACGACACCTGAAGGGTCCGGAGACACAGACACAACTCCAACTGCTATACCTGAAATGTCCACAATACCCGAGGGGTCTGGAGACATGGAAACTACACCCACATCTATAACTGAAATATTAACGACACCTGAAGGGTCCGGAGATACAGACACAACTCCAACTGCTGTACCTGAAATGTCCACAATACCCGAGGGGTCTGGAGACATAGAAACTACACCCACATCTATAACTGAAATATTAACGACACCTGAAGGGTCCGGAGATACAGACACAACTCCAACTGCTGTACCTGAAATGTCCACAATACCCGAAGGGTCTGGTGACATAGAAACTACACCAACATCTATAGCTGAAATATTAACGACACCTGAAGGGTCCGGAGATACAGACACAACTCCAACTGCTGTACCTGAAATGTCTACAATACCCGAGGGGTCTGGAGACATAGAAACTACGCCCACATCTATAACTGAAATATTAACGACACCTGAAGGGTCCGGAGACACAGACACAACTCCAACTGCTGTACCTGAAATGTCCACAACACCCGAGGGATCAGGAGACATAGAAACAACACCCACATCTATAACTGAAATATTAACGACACCTGAAGGGTCCGGAGACACAGACACAACTCTAACTGCTGTACCTGAAATGTCCACAATACCTGAGGGATCTGGAGACATAGAAACTACACCCACATCTATAACTGAAATATTAACGACACCTGAAGGGTCCGGAGACACAGACACAACTCTAACTGCTGTACCTGAAATGTCCACAATACCCGAAGGGTCTGGTGACATAGAAACTACACCCACATCTATAACTGAAATATTAACGACACCTGAAGGGTCCGGAGACACAGACACAACTCTAACTGCTGTACCTGAAATGTCCACAATACCCGAAGGGTCTGGTGACATAGAAACTACACCAACATCTATAGCTGAAATATTAACGACACCTGAAGGGTCCGGAGATACAGACACAACTCCAACTGCTGTACCTGAAATGTCTACAATATCCGAGGGGTCTGGAGACATAGAAACTACACCCACATCTATAACTGAAATATTAACGACACCTGAAGGGTCCGCAGATACAGACACAACTCCAACTGCTGCACCTGAAATGTCCACAATACCCGAGGGATCTGGAGACATAGAAACTACACCCACATCTATAACTGAAATATTAACGACACCTCAAGGGTCCGGAGACACAGACACAACTCCAACTGCTGTACCTGAAATGTCCACAATACCCGAGGGGTCTGGAGACATAGAAACTACACCCACATCTATAACTGAAATATTAACGACACCTGAAGGGTCCGGAGACACAGACACAACTCCAACTGCTGTACCTGAAATGTCCACAACACCAGAGGGGTCTGGAGACATAGAAACTACACCAACATCTATAACTGAAATATTAACGACACCTCAAGGGTCCGGAGACACAGACACAACTCCAACTGTTGTACCTGAAATGTCCACAATTCCCGAGGGGTCTGGAGACATAGAAACAAAACCCACATCTATAACTGAAATATTAACGACACCCGAAGAGTCCGGAGACACAGACACAACTCCAACTGCTGTACCTGAAATGTCTACAATACCCGAGGGGTCTGGAGACATAGAAACTATGCCCACATCTATAACTGAAATATTAACGACACCTCAAGGGTCCGGAGATACAGACACAACTCCAACTGCCGTACCTGAAATGTCCACAATACCCGAGGGGTCTGGAGACATAGAAACTACACCCACATCTATAACTGAAATTTTAACGACACCTGAAGGGTCCGGAGATACAGACACTACTCCAACTGCTGTACCTGAAATGTCTACAATACCCGAGGGGTCTGGAGACATAGAAACTACACCCACATCTATAACTGAAATATTAACGACACCTGAAGGGTCCGGAGATACAGACACAACTCCAACTGCTGTACCTGAAATGTCCACAATACCCGAGGGGTCTGGAGACATAGAAACTACACCCACATCTATAACTGAAATATTAACGACACCTGAAGGGTCCGGAGATACAGACACAACTCCAACTGCTGTACCTGAAATGTCCACAATACCCGAGGGGTCTGGAGACATAGAAACTACGCCCACATCTATAACTGAAATATTAACGACACCCGAAGAGTCCGGAGACACAGACACAACTCCAACTGTTGTACCTGAAATGTCCACAATACCCGAGGGGTGTGGAGACATAGAAACTACACCCACATCTATAACTGAAATTTTAACGACACCTGAAGGGTCCGGAGATACAGACACAACTCCAACTGCTGTACCTGAAATGTCCACAATACCCGAGGGGTCTGGAGACATAGAAACTACACCCACATCTATAACTGAAATATTAACGACACCTGAAGGGTCCGGAGATACAGACACAACTCCAACTGCTGTACCTGAAATGTCCACAATACCCGAGGGGTCTGGAGACATAGAAACTACACCCACATCTATAACTGAAATATTAACGACACCCGAAGGATCCGGAGATACAGACACAACTCCAACTGCTGTACCTGAAATGTCCACAACACCCGAGGGATCAGGAGACATAGAAACTACACCCACATCTATAACTGAAATATTAACGACACCTGAAGGGTCCGGAGACACAGACACAACTCTAACTGCTGTACCTGAAATGTCCACAATACCCGAGGGATCTGGAGACATAGAAACTACACCCACATCTATAACTGAAATATTAACGACACCTGAAGGGTCCGGAGACACAGACACAACTCCAACTGCTGTACCTGAAATGTCCACAATACCCGAAGGGTCTGGTGACATAGAAACTACACCAACATCTGTAACTGAAATATTAACGACACCCGAAGAGTCCGGAGACACAGACACAACTCCAACTGCTGTACCTGAAATGTCTACAATACCCGAGGGGTCTGGAGACATAGAAACTATGCCCACATCTATAACTGAAATATTAACGACACCTCAAGGGTCCGGAGATACAGACACAACTCCAACTGCCGTACCTGAAATGTCTACAATACCCGAGGGGTCTGGAGACATAGAAACTACACCCACATCTATAACTGAAATATTAACGACACCTCAAGGGTCCGGAGATACAGACACTACTCCAACTGCTGTACCTGAAATGTCTACAATACCCGAGGGGTCTGGAGACATAGAAACTACACCAACATCTATAACTGAAATATTAACGACACCTGAAGGGTCCGGAGACACAGACACAACTCCAACTGCTGTACCTGAAATGTCCACAATACCCGAGGGGTCTGGAGACATAGAAACTACACCCACATCTATAACTGAAATATTAACGACACCTGAAGGGTCCGGAGATACAGACACAACTCCAACTGCTGTACCTGAAATGTCCACAATACCCGAGGGGTCTGGAGACATAGAAACTACACCCACATCTATAACTGAAATATTAACGACACCTGAAGGGTCCAGAGATACAGACACAACTCCAACTGCTGTACCTGAAATGTCCACAATACCCGAGGGGTCTGGAGACATAGAAACTACGCCCACATCTATAACTGAAATATTAACGACACCCGAAGAGTCCGGAGACACAGACACAACTCCAACTGTTGTACCTGAAATGTCCACAATACCCGAGGGATCTGGAGACATAGAAACTACACCCACATCTATAACTGAAATATTAACGACACCTCAAGGGTCCGGAGATACAGACACTACTCCAACTGCTGTACCTGAAATGTCTACAATACCCGAGGGGTCTGGAGACATAGAAACTACACCAACATCTATAACTGAAATATTAACGACACCTGAAGGGTCCGGAGATACAGACACAACTCCAACTGCCGTACCTGAAATGTCTACAATACCCGAGGGGTCTGGAGACATAGAAACTACACCCACATCTATAACTGAAATATTAACGACACCTCAAGGGTCCGGAGATACAGACACAACTCCAACTGCTGTACCTGAAATGTCCACAATACCCGAGGGGTCTGGAGACATAGAAACTACACCCACATCTATAACTGAAATATTAACGACACCTGAAGGGTCCGGAGATACAGACACAACTCCAACTGCTGTACCTGAAATGTCCACAATACCCGAGGGGTCTGGAGACATAGAAACTACAACCACATCTATAACTGAAATATTAACGACACCTGAAGGGTCCAGAGATACAGACACAACTCCAACTGCTGTACCTGAAATGTCCACAATACCCGAGGGGTCTGGAGACATAGAAACTACGCCCACATCTATAACTGAAATATTAACGACACCCGAAGAGTCCGGAGACACAGACACAACTCTAACTGCTGTACCTGAAAAGTCCACAATACCCGAGGGGTCTGGAGACATAGAAACTACACCCACATCTATAACTGAAATATTAACGACACCTCAAGGGTCCGGAGATACAGACACAACTCCAACTGCCGTACCTGAAATGTCTACAATACCCGAGGGATCAGGAGACATAGAAACTACACCCACATCTATAACTGAAATATTAACGACACCTGAAGGGTCCGGAGACACAGACACAACTCCAACTGCCGTACCTGAAATGTCCACAATACCCGAGGGGTCTGGAGACATAGAAACTACACCCACATCTATAACTGAAATATTAACGACACCTCAAGGGTCCGGAGATACAGACACAACTCCAACTGCTGTACCTGAAATGTCCACAACACCCGAGGGATCAGGAGACATAGAAACTACACCAACATCTATAACTGAAATATTAACGACACCTGAAGGGTCCGGAGACACAGACACAACTCTAACTGCTGTACCTGAAATGTCCACAATACCCGAGGGATCTGGAGACATAGAAACAACACCCACATCTATAACTGAAATATTAACGACACCTGAAGGGTCCGGAGACACAGACACAACTCTAACTGCTGTACCTGAAATGTCCACAATACCCGAAGGGTCTGGTGACATAGAAACTACACCCACATCTATAACTGAAATATTAACGACACCTGAAGGGTCCGGAGACACAGACACAACTCCAACTGCTGTACCTGAAATATCCACAATACCCGAGGGGTCTGGTGACATAGAAACTACACCCACATCTATAGCTGAAATATTAACGACACCTGAAGGGTCCGGAGATACAGACACAACTCCAACTGCTGTACCTGAAATGTCCACAATACCCGAGGGGTCTGGAGACATAGAAACTACACCCACATCTATAACTGAAATATTAACGACACCCGAAGAGTCCGGAGACACAGACACAACTCCAACTGCTGTACCTGAAATGTCTACAATACCCGAGGGGTCTGGAGACATAGAAACTACGCCCACATCTATAACTGAAATATTAACGACACCTGAAGGGTCCGGAGACACAGACACAACTCCAACTGCTGTACCTGAAATGTCCACAACACCCGAGGGATCAGGAGACATAGAAACAACACCCACATCTATAACTGAAATATTAACGACACCTGAAGGGTCCGGAGACACAGACACAACTCTAACTGCTGTACCTGAAATGTCCACAATACCTGAGGGATCTGGAGACATAGAAACTACACCCACATCTATAACTGAAATATTAACGACACCTGAAGGGTCCGGAGACACAGACACAACTCTAACTGCTGTACCTGAAATGTCCACAATACCCGATGGGTCTGGTGACATAGAAACTACACCAACATCTATAGCTGAAATATTAACGACACCTGAAGGGTCCGGAGATACAGACACAACTCCAACTGCTGTACCTGAAATGTCCACAATACCCGAGGGGTCTGGAGACATAGAAACTACACCCACATCTATAACTGAAATATTAACGACACCCGAAGGATCCGGAGATACAGACACAACTCCAACTGCTGTACCTGAAATGTCCACAACACCCGAGGGATCAGGAGACATAGAAACTACACCCACATCTATAACTGAAATATTAACGACACCTGAAGGGTCCGGAGACACAGACACAACTCCAACTGCTGTACCTGAAATGTCTACAATATCCGAGGGGTCTGGAGACATAGAAACTACACCCACATCTATAACTGAAATATTAACGACACCTGAAGGGTCCGGAGATACAGACAAAACTCCAACTGCTGCACCTGAAATGTCCACAATACCCGAGGGATCAGGAGACATAGAAACTACACCCACATCTATAACTGAAATATTAACGACACCTGAAGGGTCCGGAGACACAGGCACAACTCCAACTGCCGTACCTGAAATGTCTACTATACCCGAGGGATCAGGAGACATAGAAACTACACCAACATCTATAACTGAAATATTAACGACACCTCAAGGGTCCGGAGACACAGACACAACTCCAACTGCTGTACCTGAAATGTCTACAATACCCGAGGGGTCTGGAGACATAGAAACAAAACCCACATCTATAACTGAAATATTAACGACACCCGAAGAGTCCGGAGACACAGACACAACTCCAACTGCTGTACCTGAAATGTCTACAATACCCGAGGGGTCTGGAGACATAGAAACTATGCCCACATCTATAACTGAAATATTAACGACACCTCAAGGGTCCGGAGATACAGACACAACTCCAACTGCCGTACCTGAAATGTCTACAATACCTGAGGGGTCTGGAGACATAGAAACTACACCCACATCTATAACTGAAATATTAACGACACCTGAAGGGTCCAGAGATACAGACACAACTCCAACTGCCGTACCTGAAATGTCTACAATACCCGAGGGGTCTGGAGACATAGAAACTACACCCACATCTATAACTGAAATATTAACGACACCTCAAGGGTCCGGAGATACAGACACAACTCCAACTGCTGTACCTGAAATGTCCACAATACCCGAGGGGTCTGGAGACATAGAAACTACACCCACATCTATAACTGAAATTTTAACGACACCTGAAGGGTCCGGAGATACAGACACAACTCCAACTGCTGTACCTGAAATGTCCACAATACCCGAGGGGTCTGGAGACATGGAAACTACACCCACATCTATAACTGAAATATTAACGACACCTGAAGGGTCCGGAGACACAGACACAACTCTAACTGCTGTACCTGAAATGTCCACAATACCCGAGGGATCTGGAGACATAGAAACTATGCCCACATCTATAACTGAAATATTAACGACACCTGAAGGGTCCGGAGACACAGACACAACTCCAACTGCTGTACCTGAAATGTCCACAATACCCGAGGGATCAGGAGACATAGAAAATACACCCACATCTATAACTGAAATATTAACGACACCTGAAGGGTCCGGAGATACAGACACAACTCCAACTTCTGTACCTGAAATGTCTACAATACCCGAGGGGTCTGGAGACATAGAAACTACGCCCACATCTATAACTGAAATATTAACGACACCTGAAGGGTCCGGAGACACAGACACAACTCCAACTGCTGTACCTGAAATGTCCACAACACCCGAGGGATCAGGAGACATAGAAACTACACCAACATCTATAACTGAAATATTAACGACACCTGAAGGGTCCGGAGACACAGACACAACTCTAACTGCTGTACCTGAAATGTCCACAATACCCGAGGGATCAGGAGACATAGAAACTACACCCACATCTATAACTGAAATATTAACGACACCTGAAGGATCCGGAGATACAGACACAACTCCAACTGCTGTACCTGAAATGTCCACAATACCCGAGGGGTCTGGAGACATAGAAACTACACCAACATCTATAACTGAAATATTAACGACACCTGAAGGGTCCGGAGACACAGACACAACTCCAACTGCTGTACCTGAAATGTCCACAATACCCGAAGGGTCTGGTGACATAGAAACTACACCAACATCTATAACTGAAATATTAACGACACCTGAAGGCTCCGGAGATACAGACACAACTCCAACTGCTGTACCTGAAATGTCCACAATACCCGAGGGGTCTGGAGACATAGAAACTACACCCACATCTATAACTGAAATATTAACGACACCTGAAGGGTCCGGAGATACAGACACAACTCCAACTGCTGTACCTGAAATGTCCACAATACCCGAGGGGTCTGGAGACATAGAAACTACACCCACATCTATAACTGAAATATTAACGACACCCGAAGGATCCGGAGATACAGACACAACTCCAACTGCTGTACCTGAAATGTCCACAACACCCGAGGGATCAGGAGACATAGAAACTACACCCACATCTATAACTGAAATATTAACGACACCTGAAGGGTCCGGAGACACAGACACAACTCTAACTGCTGTACCTGAAATGTCCACAATACCCGAGGGATCTGGAGACATAGAAACTATGCCCACATCTATAACTGAAATATTAACGACACCTCAAGGGTCCGGAGATACAGACACAACTCCAACTGCTGTACCTGAAATGTCTACAATACCCGAGGGGTCTGGAGACATAGAAACTACGCCCACATCTATAACTGAAATATTAACGACACCTGAAGGGTCCGGAGATACAGACACAACTCCAACTGCCGTACCTGAAATGTCTACAATACCTGAGGGGTCTGGAGACATAGAAACTACACCCACATCTATAACTGAAATATTAACGACACCTCAAGGGTCCGGAGATACAGACACTACTCCAACTGCTGTACCTGAAATGTCCACAATACCCGAGGGGTCTGGAGACATAGAAAC
The DNA here is from genome assembly GCF_050947455.1 of Rhinoderma darwinii. Classification (NCBI taxonomy): domain Eukaryota; kingdom Metazoa; phylum Chordata; class Amphibia; order Anura; family Rhinodermatidae; genus Rhinoderma; species Rhinoderma darwinii. The sequence goes on from NC_134689.1 coordinate 405,175,579, forward strand.
TACACCAACACCTATAACTGAAATATTAACGACACCTGAAGGGTCCGGAGATACAGACACAACTCCAACTGCTGTACCTGAAATGTCCACAATACCCGAGGGGTCTGGAGACATAGAAACTACACCCACATCTATAACTGAAATATTAACGACACCTGAAGGGTCCGGAGATACAGACACAACTCCAACTGCTGTACCTGAAATGTCCACAATACCCGAGGGGTCTGGAGACATAGAAACTACGCCCACATCTATAACTGAAATATTAACGACACCCGAAGAGTCCGGAGACACAGACACAACTCCAACTGTTGTACCTGAAATGTCCACAATATCCGAGGGATCTGGAGACATAGAAACTACACCCACATCTATAACTGAAATATTAACGACACCTGAAGGGTCCGGAGATACAGACACAACTCCAACTGCTGTACCTGAAATGTCCACAATACCCGAGGGGTCTGGAGACATAGAAACTACGCCCACATCTATAACTGAAATATTAACGACATCTGAAGGGTCCGGAGATACAGACACAACTCCAACTGCTGTACCTGAAATGTCCACAATACCCGAGGGGTCTGGAGACATAGAAACTACACCCACATCTATAACTGAAATATTAACGACACCTGAAGGGTCCGGAGATACAGACACAACTCCAACTGCTGTACCTGAAATGTCCACAATACCCGAGGGGTCTGGAGACATAGAAACTACACCCACATCTATAACTGAAATATTAACGACACCCGAAGGATCCGGAGATACAGACACAACTCCAACTGCTGTACCTGAAATGTCCACAACACCCGAGGGATCAGGAGACATAGAAACTACACCCACATCTATAACTGAAATATTAACGACACCTGAAGGGTCCGGAGACACAGACACAACTCTAACTGCTGTACCTGAAATGTCCACAATACCCGAGGGATCTGGAGACATAGAAACTACACCCACATCTATAACTGAAATATTAACGACACCTGAAGGGTCCGGAGACACAGACACAACTCCAACTGCTGTACCTGAAATGTCCACAATACCCGAAGGGTCTGGTGACATAGAAACTACACCAACATCTATAACTGAAATATTAACGACACCTGAAGGGTCCGGAGATACAGACACAACTCCAACTGCTGTACCTGAAATGTCCACAATACCCGAGGGGTCTGGAGACATAGAAACTACACCCACATCTATAACTGAAATATTAACGACACCCGAAGGATCCGGAGATACAGACACAACTCCAACTGCTGTACCTGAAATGTCCACAATACCCGAGGGATCAGGAGACATAGAAACTACACCCACATCTATAACTGAAATATTAACGACACCTGAAGGGTCCGGAGACACAGACACAACTCCAACTGCTGTACCTGAAATGTCTACTATACCCGAGGGATCAGGAGACATAGAAACTACACCAACATCTATAACTGAAATATTAACGACACCTCAAGGGTCCGGAGACACAGACACAACTCTAACTGCTGTACCTGAAATGTCCACAATACCCGAGGGGTCTGGAGACATAGAAACAACACCCACATCTATAACTGAAATATTAACGACACCCGAAGAGTCCGGAGACACAGACACAACTCCAACTGCTGTACCTGAAATGTCTACAATACCCGAGGGGTCTGGAGACATAGAAACTATGCCCACATCTATAACTGAAATATTAACGACACCTCAAGGGTCCGGAGATACAGACACAACTCCAACTGCCGTACCTGAAATGTCCACAATACCCGAGGGGTCTGGAGACATAGAAACAACACCCACATCTATAACTGAAATATTAACGACACCTCAAGGGTCCGGAGATACAGACACAACTCCAACTGCTGTACCTGAAATGTCTACAATATCCGAGGGATCAGGAGACATAGAAACTACGCCCACATCTATAACTGAAATATTAACGACATCTGAAGGGTCCGGAGACACAGACACTACTCCAACTGCTGTACCTGAAATGTCTACAATACCCGAGGGGTCTGGAGACATAGAAACTACGCCCACATCTATAACTGAAATATTAACGACACCTGAAGGGTCCAGAGATACAGACACAACTCCAACTGCTGTACCTGAAATGTCTACAATACCCGAGGGGTCTGGAGACATAGAAACTACACCAACATCTATAACTGAAATATTAACGACACCTCAAGGGTCCGGAGATACAGACACTACTCCAACTGCTGTACCTGAAATGTCTACAATACCCGAGGGGTCTGGAGACATAGAAACTACGCCCACATCTATAACTGAAATATTAACGACACCTCAAGGGTCCGGAGATACAGACACAACTCCAACTGTTGTACCTGAAATGTCCACAATACCCGAGGGGTCTGGAGACATAGAAACTACACCAACATCTATAACTGAAATATTAACGACACCTGAAGGGTCCGGAGACACAGACACAACTCTAACTGCTGTACCTGAAATGTCTACAATACCCGAGGGGTCTGGAGACATAGAAACTACACCCACATCTATAACTGAAATATTAACGACACCTGAAGGGTCCGGAGACACAGACACAACTCCAACTGCTGTACCTGAAATGTCTACAATATCCGAGGGGTCTGGAGACATAGAAACTACACCCACATCTATAACTGAAATATTAACGACACCGGAAGGGTCCGGAGATACAGACACAACTCCAACTGCTGCACCTGAAATGTCCACAATACCCGAGGGATCAGGAGACATAGAAACTACACCCACATCTATAACTGAAATATTAACGACACCTGAAGGGTCCGGAGACACAGACACAACTCCAACTGCTGTACCTGAAATGTCCACAATACCCGAGGGGTCTGGAGACATAGAAACTACACCCACATCTATAACTGAAATATTAACGACACCTGAAGGGTCCGGAGACAAAGACACAACTCCAACTGCCGTACCTGAAATGTCTACTATACCCGAGGGATCAGGAGACATAGAAACTACACCAACATCTATAACTGAAATATTAACGACACCTCAAGGGTCCGGAGACACAGACACAACTCCAACTGTTGTACCTGAAATGTCCACAATACCCGAGGGGTCTGGAGACATAGAAACAAAACCCACATCTATAACTGAAATATTAACGACACCCGAAGAGTCCGGAGACACAGACACAACTCCAACTGCTGTACCTGAAATGTCTACAATACCCGAGGGGTCTGGAGACATAGAAACTACACCCACATCTATAACTGAAATATTAACGACACCTCAAGGGTCCGGAGATACAGACACAACTCCAACTGCTGTACCTGAAATGTCCACAACACCCGAGGGGTCTGGAGACATAGAAACTACACCCACATCTATAACTGAAATATTAACGACACCTGAAGGGTCCGGAGATACAGACACTACTCCAACTGCTGTACCTGAAATGTCCACAATACCCGAGGGGTCTGGAGACATAGAAACTACGCCCACATCTATAACTGAAATATTAACGACACCTGAAGGGTCCGGAGACACAGACACAACTCCAACTGCTGTACCTGAAATGTCCACAATACCCGAAGGGTCTGGTGACATAGAAACTACACCAACATCTATAACTGAAATATTAACGACACCTGAAGGGTCCGGAGATACAGACACAACTCCAACTGCTGTACCTGAAATGTCTACAATACCCGAGGGGTCTGGAGACATAGAAACTACGCCCACATCTATAACTGAAATATTAACGACACCTGAAGGGTCCGGAGACACAGACACAACTCCAACTGCTGTACCTGAAATGTCCACAACACCCGAGGGATCAGGAGACATAGAAACTACACCCACATCTATAACTGAAATATTAACGACACCTGAAGGGTCCGGAGATACAGACACAACTCCAACTGCTGTACCTGAAATGTCCACAATACCCGAGGGATCTGGAGACATAGAAACTACACCAACATCTATAACTGAAATATTAACGACACCTGAAGGGTCCGGAGACACAGACACAACTCCAACTGCTGTACCTGAAATGTCCACAATACCCGAGGGGTCTGGAGACATAGAAACTACACCCACATCTATAACTGAAATATTAACGACACCCGAAGGATCCGGAGATACAGACACAACTCCAACTGCTGTACCTGAAATGTCCACAATACCCGAGGGATCAGGAGACATAGAAACTACACCCACATCTATAACTGAAATATTAACGACACCTGAAGGGTCCGGAGACACAGACACAACTCCAACTGCTGTACCTGAAATGTCTACTATACCCGAGGGATCAGGAGACATAGAAACTACACCAACATCTATAACTGAAATATTAACGACACCTCAAGGGTCCGGAGACACAGACACAACTCTAACTGCTGTACCTGAAATGTCCACAATACCCGAGGGGTCTGGAGACATAGAAACAACACCCACATCTATAACTGAAATATTAACGACACCCGAAGAGTCCGGAGACACAGACACAACTCCAACTGCTGTACCTGAAATGTCTACAATACCCGAGGGGTCTGGAGACATAGAAACTATGCCCACATCTATAACTGAAATATTAACGACACCTCAAGGGTCCGGAGATACAGACACAACTCCAACTGCCGTACCTGAAATGTCCACAATACCCGAGGGGTCTGGAGACATAGAAACAACACCCACATCTATAACTGAAATATTAACGACACCTCAAGGGTCCGGAGATACAGACACAACTCCAACTGCTGTACCTGAAATGTCTACAATATCCGAGGGATCAGGAGACATAGAAACTACGCCCACATCTATAACTGAAATATTAACGACATCTGAAGGGTCCGGAGACACAGACACTACTCCAACTGCTGTACCTGAAATGTCTACAATACCCGAGGGGTCTGGAGACATAGAAACTACGCCCACATCTATAACTGAAATATTAACGACACCTGAAGGGTCCAGAGATACAGACACAACTCCAACTGCTGTACCTGAAATGTCTACAATACCCGAGGGGTCTGGAGACATAGAAACTACACCAACATCTATAACTGAAATATTAACGACACCTCAAGGGTCCGGAGATACAGACACTACTCCAACTGCTGTACCTGAAATGTCTACAATACCCGAGGGGTCTGGAGACATAGAAACTACGCCCACATCTATAACTGAAATATTAACGACACCTCAAGGGTCCGGAGATACAGACACAACTCCAACTGTTGTACCTGAAATGTCCACAATACCCGAGGGGTCTGGAGACATAGAAACTACACCAACATCTATAACTGAAATATTAACGACACCTGAAGGGTCCGGAGACACAGACACAACTCTAACTGCTGTACCTGAAATGTCTACAATACCCGAGGGGTCTGGAGACATAGAAACTACACCCACATCTATAACTGAAATATTAACGACACCTGAAGGGTCCGGAGACACAGACACAACTCCAACTGCTGTACCTGAAATGTCTACAATATCCGAGGGGTCTGGAGACATAGAAACTACACCCACATCTATAACTGAAATATTAACGACACCGGAAGGGTCCGGAGATACAGACACAACTCCAACTGCTGCACCTGAAATGTCCACAATACCCGAGGGATCAGGAGACATAGAAACTACACCCACATCTATAACTGAAATATTAACGACACCTGAAGGGTCCGGAGACACAGACACAACTCCAACTGCTGTACCTGAAATGTCCACAATACCCGAGGGGTCTGGAGACATAGAAACTACACCCACATCTATAACTGAAATATTAACGACACCTGAAGGGTCCGGAGACAAAGACACAACTCCAACTGCCGTACCTGAAATGTCTACTATACCCGAGGGATCAGGAGACATAGAAACTACACCAACATCTATAACTGAAATATTAACGACACCTCAAGGGTCCGGAGACACAGACACAACTCCAACTGTTGTACCTGAAATGTCCACAATACCCGAGGGGTCTGGAGACATAGAAACAAAACCCACATCTATAACTGAAATATTAACGACACCCGAAGAGTCCGGAGACACAGACACAACTCCAACTGCTGTACCTGAAATGTCTACAATACCCGAGGGGTCTGGAGACATAGAAACTACACCCACATCTATAACTGAAATATTAACGACACCTCAAGGGTCCGGAGATACAGACACAACTCCAACTGCTGTACCTGAAATGTCCACAACACCCGAGGGGTCTGGAGACATAGAAACTACACCCACATCTATAACTGAAATATTAACGACACCTGAAGGGTCCGGAGATACAGACACTACTCCAACTGCTGTACCTGAAATGTCCACAATACCCGAGGGGTCTGGAGACATAGAAACTACGCCCACATCTATAACTGAAATATTAACGACACCTGAAGGGTCCGGAGACACAGACACAACTCCAACTGCTGTACCTGAAATGTCCACAATACCCGAAGGGTCTGGTGACATAGAAACTACACCAACATCTATAACTGAAATATTAACGACACCTGAAGGGTCCGGAGATACAGACACAACTCCAACTGCTGTACCTGAAATGTCTACAATACCCGAGGGGTCTGGAGACATAGAAACTACGCCCACATCTATAACTGAAATATTAACGACACCTGAAGGGTCCGGAGACACAGACACAACTCCAACTGCTGTACCTGAAATGTCCACAACACCCGAGGGATCAGGAGACATAGAAACTACACCCACATCTATAACTGAAATATTAACGACACCTGAAGGGTCCGGAGATACAGACACAACTCCAACTGCTGTACCTGAAATGTCCACAATACCCGAGGGATCTGGAGACATAGAAACTACACCAACATCTATAACTGAAATATTAACGACACCTGAAGGGTCCGGAGACACAGACACAACTCCAACTGCTGTACCTGAAATGTCCACAATACCCGAGGGATCTGGAGACATAGAAACTACACCAACATCTATAACTGAAATATTAACGACACCTGAAGGGTCCGGAGACACAGACACAACTCCAACTGCTGTACCTGAAATGTCCACAATACCCGAAGGGTCTGGTGACATAGAAACTACACCAACATCTATAACTGAAATATTAACGACACCTGAAGGCTCCGGAGATACAGACACAACTCCAACTGCTGTACCTGAAATGTCCACAATACCCGAGGGGTCTGGAGACATAGAAACTACACCCACATCTATAACTGAAATATTAACGACACCTGAAGGGTCCGGAGAT